>NC_091059.1:125697033-126322033 GCF_000393655.2 Nicotiana sylvestris | reverse complement strand
TCTCCCTAAAATGGTCTCAGCTCTCTCTAAAATTAGTAGAAAAATGACCCCAAATGAAGCCCCAAATACTATATATTAAAATGGGGTCGGGTTATAAAAATAGGAAGATTTACCCTCCGAATGCAGATCTGCGATCGCATAATGGACCGCAGAATGGGTATGCTAGCCGGAAACACGTCGCAAAACTCGGTTCCCAAAACTGGGCTACACTAGTCCAGTTTGCGACCAGATTTGCGATCGCATATCGAGTATGCGGACCGCATAATGGTTTTTGCGATCGCATATCTGACACAAGATCGCATTTTTTCAGCCTTTGGTAATTTGATCATAACTTTTTGTAGGAATGTCCAAATGATGAACGGTTTGAAGCATTGGAAACTAGACTCGAAAACATTTCATATGATAGGTTTTTCATCACATAAAACCGTATACATATTTTGATATGCTCGTTCAAAGTAGTGACTTGTGGGAACTCATTTGAAATCATAGCCTATTATGAATTATTTCCAATTTGACTTAGGCTTAGGCCTTTCCTTGGGCCACAAATTACTTACCACAAGACTTGTACACTTATATACCAAATCCAATTGATGTACACCATGTTAATAGCACATAAAATATTATAATAAGCCTACGTGACAGCGCAAAATCCTAGGTTACATAGTGAAATTTTCCGGGGCCTTACACCTAAGTACTACCATTAAAGACTAGTTCAGGAAATAAGGAAGAGGGCTTCAACCTAAGCATATTCACTTGAAGAAGAATTGGTCTGGTAACAATTGTCTCACTGCAACATTGGATGCACTCCATAAGAAAGTGGTGCCTATAATGACTAATGAATGGAAAAAAAAGAAAATCAAAGGTGATGTTTGACATCATATGAGGTACAGGAAATTATAGTATTAGTGGGCAATAATAAAAGCCAAGTATTTATGCAACAACTGGCAGAACGACAAGGAAGAGTAATTGCTTACATTTAAAGACAACTGAGAAGGCGCAAAAGGAAATCGGTGGTGCTAGCAAGTTAAAGGAAGGATGTGAGTAGTACAATATATATGTGTAGGTCGCAATCTAATGTATGGCAGAGTGACAAGATTTTAGGTATATGGGAGTAAGGATAAGAAAAGGTGAGTTAGAAGCTGATAAGAATAGGTAAGACCTCAGTATTAAGCCCATCAAACAAGAGAGCTGAAGGTTTATGTATGTTATAAAAAGCTCAATATAGCTTGAATTAACATGGGGGAGTCCAAGACTAGGAGCAATTAGAAGAGATGAAATGATGTCCCAGTAGTAGAATAAGGGTGTAATTGTGATAGATAAGAGGATGATATTTAGGCCTTTGATTGAGGAATAAATTAAAGAAAAGGGATTTTATGAATTGCACGGGATTGTAATACCCCCATAAGATGAATCATGTTAGGATGCTATGAAATACGGTTATGGAAGTATAGTATCGTCCCTAGGTGGATCAAACAAATCATTACAGATATTTCCCGATGAGACGCGAGCCCTAGCAATAATGTACTACGTAAGAGGTTTCAAGTTATCAGTGGTAGATTATGGATCAACATTAAGGTGAATCACCAATGGATGGATAAAAGTAGCAAAGTATGAGATGATATTAGACCGTCATTATTAAGATGAACAGTAATGAAGAAGCATTAAAGGACTTAGATTTATACATATAGGACAAGCAGCGAAAGAGTAATTTGGAGCTGGGTGGCTGACCTCGGTAATAATAAATCGAAGTAAGAGTTAGGATATAGTATGAACTACCTAGATGTAGTAAAACCATAAGTGTAGGTAACCAAGGCTATGAACCAATGTATAGCAATAGTCGTAAGTTCGACAAAGTACCAAGTGAATAACTTTAGTACACCTATAGATGCCTAGAGGAACATCTTGTCATAGTTCTGTATATGTTCACAAAGTGAGGCCTAAAGATTGGCCAAAAGATGGAGGAAAAAGGAGAAAAGAGTCGCATAGGCAAACATATAAGTACACGGTTGTACATGATGCATGTCAGAAGGTAACAACAATTATGAGATTGGAAGAATTCCGACCACAGGTCGTGGTATGAGAAAGAGGCCTGAAGGGGGGAATACCCAGGCCCTTGGATTTATTTACAGAACATTTTCCTAGATGTCAAGGACAATATTAAAGTATTCGTAAGAGCTACAGGTTATGACACTGATAAGCGCATTAGTCAACATTCGAGGGCGAATGTTTCAAAGGGGGGAATGATTTACTGCCTATACGATCTCAAATGTCCGTTTAAAACCATTCACTGAGTTACTGCACCCACATAGATACCTTGCTCTTAGGACATCACTATTCTGTGTTTAGGCAAGCCTATAGGCGATTTTAAATTCTGCAACTCTGAAACTGTTTTTTGCTACTTAAGTTGTCTAGATTTAACAAGCAAATTAAATAGGATTTTGACACTTTGGCATAATTCAAGGTTGTATAACCCCTGCTCACCAAGATATCATGTTCTAGGATTTTCTCTTAAGCATTGAAAATGTTGTTTGGAGACGTGCATTTACTTGCTATGTTTGAGGAGGTAACGGTGAGCCTATAACTTGTTTTCTTATATACAGTCCTAATTGTTCTTTATTGACGCCTAGATTTTATCCTTTAAAACCTTAGGAATGTCTAGAACTGTCCAAAGAATAGAGGTCCTAAAATACCTTCAAGGCCACGAGGAACGGACGGGTAGTGCACTCGTAGGACATTGTCAAGGTTACTAGAATGCTTAAGGCTATGACCAAGGGGAGGGAATTGGGTAGAAAGGATATGATGACTACACGCTAATGTCACATGTAGCCCCTCATTGAGGAGTGTTTAACGGGCTGTTACACCCCATGTTTTCGTACGTAAGAGAACATCATAAGTTAATTAATGTAAGCTCAGAAATGGAATCATCTTTTAAAAGTTTACAAAGTTAGTTCATCATGTTAGCGTGGAGGTTAAAAATATTTAAGATCATTGATACCAAGTAGCAAGAGGGTTTGAAGGCTTAGAAGCTAAACAAATTGAAGAAAATAAGTTTCGTTAAAAGTCAACAAGTTGGAATGTTTTATCATGTACTTTTCAGTGAAACTAGGGTTATTAACATTATAAGGAGATTATAATATGAGTTATTTTAGTCGTATGATAGTTGGTGTTATGTTTTGAAGTCAAGCGAGTTATGGATCAAAAGTTGGAAAAGGTCATCACAAGTTCCATTCATAAATGTGCTGAAAATTAGGTCAAATGTAACTAAGCTTTTCTCCCAATATATTTAGAATTAGGGGATGATCTACCTACTAAATTAAATATCTATGAGTCTAGTTTCTAAATCATTAAACCGTTTGTCGATACAAAGTCGGAATAGAGAGATACTCGTAATTTTGCGAGACTGCGCAGGTTGGTAGGTGACAAGTAGGTGCATCACCTACTTGCCAAAATGAGAGGACTCAATTAAAAGCCCCAAAGTCGGACAAGAGGGGTCTTTTAATGGATTATAACTAATTTATTTCACCCATCTTCCAGACCTTGAAAACCTAATTGAACCCCTGCAACTCCTCCCCAAAAATACCACACAAACCCTAAGGTATTCCGGGTGTTACGATGCGATTCTAGTGCTGAAAAGTCCGGACAACTTGCTATTTTCTCTTTCTCCTTCTTATAGCCGTGGTGAGGAACTTATTTTTGATGAAGAAGGACCAGGTTTCGTGGGTTATACATAGTACAAGGTAATTTTATTCTTCTCCTTCCATTATCTATGTGTTTGCGAGTTGTAACTTGATCGTAAAAAATAGACATAGCTAGTTTCGAAAGAATGGTATGTTGTTTGTTCTTGTGTAATGGTTGGCTGGTTGTAAACTTATTTTTAAGTTGAATTCGTGTTGTTTTATTGTATAAGATTATTTCTCAATTTGAAAGAAAAGACAAGTCGAAACGTGTTTAATTAAACTGAAAATTTATTTTTGAGTTGATGAACTTGTGGGACTGTTTTTGGGCTGTTTCGTGTAGGTATTGGGTTGTCTCTTTTGCTACTGTTTTTATGGAGTTGAGAGGAGGAAGGGTGTGGAGAAACACCACATAATGTCAAGGTTGTTAGATAGTCGTTCGTCGTAACATTTTCAGATTGTTTGACACCATTATGGTTGTCGTGTTGTGTATGAAGTGATAGAGGTGTGTTGGGATATTTATGATTATTTTGACTTGTGTGAAGTCATATATATAGGGGAGGTGGTTTCTGTTTCATTGTAAAATATTTGTGTTTGATACATAATAGGTACGACGCTTAAACGATAACGATAGTGCCATTTCTCTTATTGTAGACTAAAGAGTCGTGACATTTTCATAGCTTGAGGTTGGGCAGTACATATACATGGTATGTGAGGCCATCCCTTTCCTTCTTTTGCATGATTTAGATAGTACATAATACAATGAACGGAGCTTCCAAAGATACTCTACTCTTAGAAGCTAGCAGTACTTACATTGTTTTCCCTTTTGTGGGACGATTGATGTTAATGTTGCTTCTCTTATACTTATGTTATCAATACTGTTGGTACTTCCTGATTCTTATGTGGTTCATTGTGAAAATTTAGTCCTAATAAGGTGTACTGAGGATACCGACCTTACGTCACTCCGAAAGATTTAGAACGTGATTCCATGAGTCGAGCATGCATTATATGTATGTATATATTTTACTCTACCGAGCCACGCTATAGTCGGCCGAGTATGACACCTATTGTTCAACCACTGATCAGTTGGGATTACCGAGCTCCACATGGCTGGGTATGATTCTACCGAGCTTTATAATGGCCGGGGTACATATTTTTTACCAAGTCCTCTTTGAGGCCGGGTACGATATGATGATGATGATGCCCATAGCGGCGTATGCTTTTTAAAAGTTTATGTATATATATGTATTATGCATTCATGTCAATAGCCCCCAGAGTCACTCAGATGTTACAGGTTGTATCTTTTATCTCTCTTTACATTACTGTTCTTATTTATGTTTTCTTGCCTTACATACTCGGTACTTTATTCGTACTGACGTCCCTTTTGCCTGGGGATGCTTCGTTTCATGCCCGCAGGTCCCGATAGACAGGTTGACATTCCTCCAAGTAGGCTATCAGGTCAGCGAAAGGTGTTGGTGTACTCCACTTGATCCGGAGTTACCTATTTGGTCAGTATGATTTGGACATTTATTGATTGGTATGGAGGGTCCCTGTCTCGACCTTTATGATATGTATGTACTCTTAGAGGGTTGTAGACAGATGTCATGCATATGAAAAATTGTATGGCCTTGTTGTCCTGTGTTCAGTGCACGAGTGTTCATTTTGGTCTTATAGGACTGCATGTCACAAGTATAAGTTTGTATTACATGTTGGGTCATCCTATTTCAATTATCCCCTTATGTTTCATTCTGATTATATCATGATGACCCTTCCAGCCCATTTACCCATGATGGTATAATAAGATAGAATACGTCACGTTGGTACTCGGTTGGGTAAGGCACCAGGTGCCCATTGCGGCCCACCAATTTGGGTCATGACACGGGTATGGTATGGGGTGATCTTTTAGGCTAACAAACCTAGGACCCGTTTTCTAATTTCCAATATTTAAACTTTACTATTTTGTATGCAACTCGCTCAAATTCCTTGTATTATTGTTATTTGAGTCAAACAATGTCCAGCATGCTTTTATTTACAAACTATGTGTTTCAACTTCTTATTTGTTAAAGGACTAATTCATAAGTATAAGTTTGGTCGGGACCCACCATTGTGGACTTAGAGGGGTGCCTAACACCTTCCCCTCTAGGTTATTTCGAGCCCTTACCCTAAATCTCTGGTAATGCAAACCAATCCAAGAGTTAATCGCTTTGGGTGACCTAACGCACCATAAACCATTAGGTGGCGACTCTTCAAATACCCACATTACCAAAAGGAAATAAGTTATTACCCCCATGAAAGTTGGAACCAGCACTTTCTCCGCGGAGAAAAAAGCGCGGTGCGACAGCATGGCGACTCTGCTGGGGATACCTTTAGGCTCTTACCATAACAAACTTATCTTTGATGGATTAGTCCAAGCATGCTTTATCCTGTACCTTTTCCCCTTATTTATATTTAATTGCCTATTTTCTTTTAAGCCTTTATGATTATTTATTACTGAAACTGACTTGTGTCTTTATTTTCTTTTTCTATAACTGTCTTTTCAATTATTTAAATACTGTATTTATTTTTCCTACGTGCAAATACCTTAGTACATGCTATTAATTGCTGCATAAATCATGCCCCACATCATATTCCACTTGTGCGTATCAAATACTATAGCAAAGCTTAATGAGTGGTTGCACTCTTCTTATTTATTACCCTTGAATTCGAAAAGGCTTATTTGCGGTAAAACCAGTCGATTAGTGGTGCAGTCGACAGTTCACAATTGTGCATGTATCATGGTCAAATATAGTAAATCAATTATTTTGTCCACATAATGATCCTTTAAGATGAGCGTTATCCAAAGTCCACCGGGGTTTCCATAATCCCAACGGACACAACCACGTCCTGTGTATTAATTTGGAGAACTAAATGCCAATATGGTAATCATGAATTTAAATATAGTTGAGTCTGGTGGGAGAGAAAGGCCTAACCCTTTTGTTTTGCAGAAAATGAGGTACGAAGTCCCCAGATTTGGTATGGTTAGCAACATTCCACCATTGCTGCTAGATTGGTGGGAGGACCTTTCCTCAAGTGACAAGAATCATGTAAGGAAATAACTGGGTAACTTGCCTTCCCTGCTAGACATTGATCCAAACAACAAGTTGATCGAGGCTGCCACTTTGTTCTGGGATAGTGAGAGGTTTGTGTTCCATTTCAGCGACATAGAAATGACACCCCTTCTAGAAGAAATTGGAGGGCTTGCGGGGTTGACTAAGGATAGTCCCAGGTTATTGGTATCGGAGAACCGTACCGGTAAAGGGTTCTTAAAGATGATGGGATTGAAGAAGAATGCTGACCTGGTATGCTTGAAAGAATTTTACACACCCTTTGAATATCTGTATGAGAGGTATGGCCATAGCAAGTCCTACCGTACCTACCATTATGAGATCTCTCTCACTTCTCTAGGACACATCCACCACAGAGTGTTCGTGTTCATCGTATGCTTCTTGGGCCTGATAGTGTTCCTAACGAAAAGGGAAAGAATCCACACTAGGTTGGCCATGGTCGCCAAGACTTTGATGGAAGGGATCAATGGACAGACATACATTATAGTCCTCATGATCATAGCCGACATCTACAGGGCTCTGGAGCACTGTCAAAGAGGGGTCAAACATTCCGAGGGTTGCAACTTGTTGCTCCAATTGTGGTTGTTAGAACATTTTCAAAAGGGTCACTACCGCCAAGAATTTTCGCGAAGGGCTTGGAGCGACCATATTGCCTTCCATCACCCCAAGCGTATGACTTACATTCCAGACAGATTTGCTCAGCCAGAAAGTTCCAAATAATGGGTAGAGTTCTTCGACAATTTGACCGATGAACAGGTGCAATGGATGTTCGAATGGTTCCCAACAGATGAATTCATCATCAGATCCTGAGACGCTCCATACTTGGTGTTGATCGGTTTGAGAGGGATATACCCTTATGTCCCTATCCAAGTTATAAGGTAAGCAGGTAGGAAACAGGTTGTAGCAAGAGTTGCCAAGATGAGTCATTTTAGGGCAGACTTTAAAGACGACGATGTCCGTTACAAGTGCCAAGCTTAGCACATATAGCATTGCAAAATCATTGTGGAAAAGAACATCGTTGAGCCAGACAGGTATCATGTATGGTGTGAGCCTCTCTACCTAGCATGGTTGGAGGACAATCTGAAGGGGAGGGTGATGTCAGGAACTGGTCAAGGGAATAGGATCATAGATGAAGAAGCTGATGCTCAAGTGAAATACAACAGGTTGGGCAAGAGGGTCCATGACTCTAAGAATGAGCACCGAGAAATACATGAGAGGAATGTACGGTTGATTGAAGAATGGAAAGAGATGGCAGTCATTTCCAATAGGAAATTGGAATATCTTGAGCGAGGAATAGTGGAGCTGGAAGAGAAAGTCATAAAGAGGATCGAGGATTGCCAGAATGCTGAAGGAGCCGATGGAGGACATCTGGCCAGAGCCTACTTGTTGTTGGGTCTGCGCGAGCTAAGGGATCCATATGATGGAGGCAGAAAGATCAAATTTGGGGAAGGTCCTCCTAGGATCAAATAGTCTAGATTTATTTGCTTTCCTAAATGTAATAAGGCCAAGTGCCAGTAGTGACTTATTTTTATTGTCCTAGTGTCGTTTTGTTATTCGACTATTTTTATATTATAAAATGAAGCATTTATTGGAATTTAAAATTCTCCAAAATTATTTGTCGCTAAGCCTACATCGGGCACAACAAGGTTCCCAAAGTAGGACAAGAATTTACGTTTCCGCAATATGTGTTTAAATACTGCAAACATTTCAGAATCCTCACTGACTTGTTACCTTTTTATTTTTGCTTAGTTTTTATTAATCCCATCCCCTTAAGTTGATTCACTCATACTGGCCTCCTTAGCATACCACACCAGATCTAGAGGCCCTCCACCCTCCTCCTCCTCCAAGCAATACAAAAGACAGAGGAAAAGAAAAAATGGACGACTTAAGTGGTATACAAAAGGAGAATGTTGAGACCGCAGAAACCTCAGATGGCCGTAGCACTCCGATCCCAAATAATCTAGTCCTGAGATTGGAACAAAAGATATTGGAATTGCAAGGAGAACTTGAGCAGGTTCACAACTTGGCAAACTTGTCAATTACCTTGAATGTCCCCGACATCAACCAGTAAATCACAAAGAACCCAATACCTTCCAAGAACACACAAAACCAACATCCACAAAATCCTCTCACCAAATCAATATGCAACTCGACCCCAAAATCTCATTCCATTGCCAATACCAACTCCGCCACAACATCACCATCAGCCTACTTAGTACCCACCAACCACCACTTACCATACTCCCAAAAACACACCACAACCCATTCCTGATCCCCAAAACTGCACCATCAACCACAACTTACCACACTCCCAAAAACACACCACAACCCATTCCCGATCCCCAAAATTGTACAATCAACCATCACTACGCCCAAGTACCTAGCACCCATCAAAGCAACCCTATATACGTAGATACTGTACCTCACTCCATCCAACCCATATCCTATAAACTAAAATCCTCCAAAAAGGAACTGCTCATTAAAAACATGGCTAAAGAACAAGAAATTGACAAGCCGAGTTCAAGATGTCGAAGGCGGCAAAGGAATAGAAGGTTTGAATTATGAAGACCTATGCATACAGCCATATGTAGAACTTCCATAGGGATACAAACCTCCCGAGTTTGAGATGTTTGACGGCACAGGTGATCCCAGGGTTCATCTGAGGACTTATTTCGATCAACATGTCGGGGTCGGGAAAGATGAAATGATCTGAATGAAACTCTTTATGAGGAGTCTTACTGGGGTGCTTTGTTCTGGTGTATTATCCAAGATCCCAAGAAATGGTCCAATTGGGTAAGTATGGCATCAGATTTCATGGACCAATTCATGTTCAATACAGAGAATGCACCAAATGTTTTCTACATCCAGAATCTTAAGAAAAAACCCACTAAAACCTTCGGCGAGTATGCTACTCGTTGGAGGTCGAAAGTGGCCAAGGTCAGGCCATATTTGGATGAGGAACAGATGAACAAGTTCTTCGTTAGAGCACAGGATCCACAATATTATGGAAGGTTGATGGTTATCGAAAATCATAAATTCCATGATATCATCAAACTCGGAGAAAGAATCGAAGAAAGAATCAAGAGCGGGATGGTGACAAACTTTGAGGCATTACAAGACACAAACAAGGCATTACAATCAGGCGACATATCAAAGAAGAGAGATATTGGGGCAGTAATGGTGGCCCAAGGCCCGAAATCTCCACTTACATATAAAATACCTCCATCCATATACCAAACACCTCCACCCACATACCAAGCACCTCCACCCACGTACCAAGCACTGCCACCCACATATCAACCCTCATCTCTAAGATATTCCCAATCAGCCACTGTCCACCATACCTATAACTCCCAACCATCCCATTTTCAATCACCTCCAACTCGCCAAAACTATCCGAGACAAAGACCCAATTACGATCGCAAGCCACCCAAACAATACACTGCCATTGCTGAGCCTGTCGACCAATTGTATGAAAGGTTGAAAGTCGCGGGTTGCGTCACTCTTGTTCCCGCTGTGGCATTTAAAACACATCTCAATGGGTCAATCCGGACAAAATTTATGCGTACCATTCCGGTATGAAGGGGCACACCACTACTGAGTGTCGAACATTGATAGAGATGAACGAAGAATGGGACCTGAGGGGTTGATTGGGTTTATTCGAGAAGGCGATGACTTTAAAGTTGTTGTCACACTTACTCCTATTGTGGTATAGACTTAGTCACCAATTTAGATTGAGATAATTGCATCAGTTCCATTTAAGGTAGAGGTGGCTCCGCCTGTGGCCAGCCCCACTCCCTTTGAGGTAGAAGTGGTCCCACCTTTTACTGTGACAGTATCAACCTTACCTTCAATCAACTCAAAATAAATACCCTGGGATTATGTTACCGAGGCTCGGCGAAAAGGAGAGTCTAAGGTAGAGGAATCTGATGTTGCACAAGGAATGACTAGGACTGGAAGGGTCTATACGCCTGAACATTTGCGAGGTTCAAGTAATGATGCCACTACTAGGAAGCCTATCATTGAGACTGGGCTGGATGACCTATGGAGGAAAGTACAAGCAAAGGAGTATTCGGTCGTTGACCATCTGAACAATACCCCAACTTAGATATCTATTTTACTGTTGCAAAATTCAAAGGCACATAAGAACGCTTTAATGAAAGTGCTGAGCAATGCTTATGTACCCAATAATATCACTAGCGGAGTAATGGCCAATATGGTGGGGCAAGTATTGGAAAGTCATAAGATTTTCTTCTACGAAGATGAGCTACCACCTGAGGGGCTGAATCACAATCGGGCATTGCACATTACAGTGCAATTTGAAGACAAATTCATTGCCAGGGTCTTGGTTGAAGGAGGTTCAAGCCTAAATATTTGTCCATTGGACACTCTAAAAAGGTTGGACAAAGGTTTCCATGAAATATCGGTAGGAAGCATGAACGTGAAAGATTTTGATGGGTCCCAAAGGGCCACGATTGGGGAAATCAACCTTTGCTTGCACATGGGGCCAACTTGGTTCGACGTCGAGTTTCAGGTGCTTGACATACTAGCCTCATATAATCTTCTGTTGGGCCAACCATGGATCCATGCTGCTGGAGCCGTGCCTTCCACACTACATCAAGCTGTGAAATTTTAATGGAATCGTCAGGAGGTGATCATCCACAGCGACGGGAGTAAACCTATTTACACTAATCAAACCATCCCGACTATTGCACATAGAAGAAGGATAGGAGGGGAAACCTATCATCACATTGAACGAGTCAATGCCATCGAGAAGGATAAATGGTGGAGCAATAAAATAGAAAGCATATTGGCATGGTCTGGATATGAACTCGACAAAGGATTGGGAAAGAACCTCCAAGGTATTACCAAACCAATACAGCTGAAAAATCATGGTACCACCTTTGGGCTCAAATACCAGTACACATGGCAGGAGTATAGAAATTGGTCGCCTCCATGGCGTGGACCGTACTACCCTCTCGAGCAACCAGTGCCACCTCTAGAGCAAGCTTTTCACCAAACTGATACGATATGGGAGACTGCAGAAGAGGACGCGCTCGTTGGGTTGAAGAATTTGTTCTTGGAGGACGAGGACATGGACTGCAGTGCCATAATTGAGGAGGTGGAGGAAGAAGGCCTCACCATTCAAACTATAAAGAACGGAGCCGTTCTCAAGAACTGGACTGCCACACCATCTCGAGCCCGCCGAGTCCCTGGGTAGCTTGGCAGATTTTTACTTCTATAGCCATTCTAAGTATCTAAGATTTTCAGTAATTTTGCTTTAAGATTTACTTGTTTCAAAATAAATGCTCGATTCATCGAGTCGTACTTGTCTGGATGATTTTTCAGTTTTAATCAAATGCATTTGCTCTTTATTATTCATTACTATTTTTATACTTTTCTTTCTACGGTGTTATTATTATTTTTCCTGATGAACCCATTACTGTGACATGTAATGAGGCAACACAACATGAGGAGAGCGATTCAGACGAAGAGGATGAGATACCTGAGGAAATTTTCAGAGGTTGAAAATTTTGAGAATAAGCCTAAGTCCAATCTGGACGAAACCAACGCAATAAATTTGGAGACGCCAAGACTATCAAGGAGACTCGCATCAGCATTCACTTGTCACCAACAGAGATGGAAGAGTACATAAGTTTCCTAAAAGAGTACGAGGATATTTTCACATGGTCATATAACGACATGACAGATTTGAGCGCTTCCATAGTGGCTCATAAGCTGCCTACTAATCCCATGTGTCTTCCAGTGAAGTAGGAACTCAGAAAGTTCAAACCAGACATGAGCCTAAAATCAAGGAGGAAGTTACCAAGCAGATCAAAGCCAAAGTTCTCAGGGTGGTTGAGTACCCAACCTACTTAGCTAACATTGTGCCGGTTCCGAAGAAGGATGGGAAGGTCAGAGAATGTGTTGACTATCGGGATTTAAAAAGAGCAAGTCCCAAGGACGACTTCCCATTATCAAACATACACATCCTGATTGATAATTGCGTCAAGCATGAACACCAATACTTTGTGGATTGCTTCGAGGGCTATCACCATATCTGGATGGACAAAGAAAATGTAGAGAAGACAGCTTTTATTACGCCTTAGGGTGTATACTATTACAAGATGATGCCATTCGGTCTGAAAAATGCTAGGTCTACTTACATAAGAGCCATGACAACCATCTTCCAAGATATGATACACAAGAAAATAGAGGTATATGTGGATGACATATTATCAAATCCAAGAGGGTCGCAGATCATATAATGGACCTGAGAAAGTTCTTTGACAAGATAAGGAGGTACAATTTGAAACAGAATCATGCGAAGTGTTCATTCGGGGTTCTTGTAGGAAGATTCTTGGGATTCATCGTCAGTTATTGAGGGATCGAGCTAGATCCGTCTAAATTCAAGGCTATTTAGGAGTTACCACCGCCTCAGAGCAAAAAGGACGTGATGAGTTTCCTAGGACGTCTCAACTACATCAGTCAATTCATAGCACAATCCACAATCATATGTGAACCCATCTTCAAGATGCTGAAACAAGTTGGACAGAGGATTGTCAGAAAGCTTTTGACAAGATCAAGGAGTACCTGTCCACACCACCAGTTCTTGTCCTGCTAGAACCAAGATGACCTTTGCTACTCTATCTATCTGTATTCGATAGATCCTTCGGATGTGTTATGGGAAAACATGACGAGACATGAAGAAAGTAGCAAGTCATATATTACCTGAGTAAGAAGTTCACACTTTATGAAGCACGATACTCTCTGCTTGAACGCACTTGCTGTACTTTTTCCTGGACAGCTCAGAAATTGAGGCATTACTTCTGTACCTACACTACATACCTCATATCCAGGATGGACCCTCTGAAGTACATATTCTAGAAACCCATGCCAAATGGAAAGTTGGCCAAATGGCAGATACTATTAAGTGAGTTTGATATCGTTTATGTAACTCAAAAGGCCGTCAAAGGGCAAGCATTGGCAGATCACCTTGCTGAAAATCCGGTGGGAGGAGCATACGAATTGATGAAGACATATTTTCCTGATGAAGAAGTATCATTTATAGGAGAAGACATTACCGAAGCAAATGACGGTTGGAAGATTTTCCTTGATGGAGCTGCAAATTTAAGAGGAGTAGGCATTGGAGCAGTTTTGGTACCACAAACGGATCAACATTATTCGGTATCAGCTAAACTCAGATTTCCCTGCATCAACAACATGGCAGAGTATGAAGCATGCATACTAGGGCTCAACATGGAAATCAACCTGAACATTCAGGAGTTGCTGGTGATCGGTGATTCATATTATCTTGTGCAGTAGGTGAAAGGAGAGTGGGCCACCAAGAATTCCAAGGTACTACCATATCTGCACCATGTGCAAGAATTAAGAAAGAGCTTTAAGAAGATAGAATTCCGTCATGTGCCCAGAATTCACAATGAGTTTACCGATGCATTGGCCACCTTGTCATCTATGATACAACATCCAAATAAGAGTTATATTGATCCCATTCCGGTAAGGATCCATAATCAGCCATCATATTGCACTCGTGTTGAAGAAAAAACAGATGGAAAGGCTTGGTTCCATGACATCAAGGAGTATTTGTCAAAGGGAGAATATCCAGAGCATGCAAGCCACAATCAAAAATGCACACTCCAGAGATTATCAAATCACTTCTTCCACAAGGAAGGAAACTTGTACAAGAGAACTCTTGATTTGGGTTTTGCTAAGATGTGTCGACGCAAATGAGGCTTCTAAGCTACTTAAGGATGTACATGCCGAGACTTGTGACCCGCACATGAATGGTTTCGTCTTGGCTAAGAAGATACTTAGGGCCGGTTACTTTTGGATGACCATGGAAACGGGTTGCATCTAGTATGTCCGCAAATGCTTTCAATGCTAGGTGAATGCTGATATGATAAAAGTGCCGCCAAACGAGCTCAATGCAACAAGCTCTCCTTGGCCATTCGCCGCCTGGGGAATGGATGTTATTGGTCCGATTGAGCCCACTACTTCAAACAGACATAGTTTTATTCTGGTAGCCATTGATTACTTCACAAAATGGGTCGAGGCTACATCGTACAAAGCTGTAACCAAGAAAGACGTCGCAAATTTTGTCAAAGATCGAATTGTTTATCGATTCGGAGTTCCCGAGTCCATTGTTACTAATAATGCCGCCAAGCTCAATAGTGATATGATGAAAGTCATGTGTGAAACTTTAAAAATTCAAGCACAAGAATTCCATTGCCTACAAACCTCAGATGAATGGAGCCGTAGAAGCCGCCAACAAAAACATCAAGAAGATACTAAGGAAGATGGTAGAGAATCACAAACAGTGGCACAAAAAGCTACATTTTACTTTATTGGGATACCGCACTACGATTCACACATCAACTAGGGCAACCCCCTACATGCTGGTTTATGGTACCGAAGCTATCATCCTAGCCGAAGTAGAGATTCCTTCTTTGAGAGTCATACAGGAAGTTGAACTCAGTGATGCAGAATGGATAAGGAGTTGCAATGAAAAATTGGCCCTCATCAATGGAAAGAAGATGAACTCATTGTACCACGACCAACATTATCAAAACAGAATGTCCAGAGCTTTCAACAAAAGGGTCAAACTAAGGAAATTTGAAACAGGTCAGTTGGTGCTGAAGAAGATCTTCCCATATCAAGATGAAGCCAAAGGGAAATTCACCCCCAACTGGCAAGGTCCGTACATGGTTCATAGGGTACTAATAGGAGGAGCACTCATACTTGCGGAAATGGATGGAGAAATTTGGCCAAAACCAATCAATTCAGACGCAGTCAAGATATACTATGCTTAGACTATTTACATTTTTCTCATCTGATATAACTGAACTACACTTGACCTGATTCCCGTTTAAGAGGGGATACATAGGCAGCCTTGTGGGTTCGTTCAGATCATAATAAAAATTTTATTTCACCCAATGACCAGAAACTAGGGCAGAATTTTGAAAAGGGTCCTCAAAATTTCAGAGCAAGTCCAGCCAACGCCAACATGTGTCAGACGTTCAGTAATCAATAAAGAAACTGGGGCAGAATTTTGAGAAGGATTCTCCGTATCTGCATGAGGCTAATCCTTGCCTCCATATTTGCATGAGGCTGATCCCTTCCTCCATATCAGTATGAGGCTAATCCTTGCCTCCCTATTTGCTTGAGGCTAATCCCTTTCTCCATATCTGCATGAGGCTAATCCTTGCCTCCATATCTGCATGAGGCTAATCCTTGCCTCCCTCTCTGCATGAGGCTAATCCCTGCCTCCATCTTCATGAGGTTAATCCTTGCCTCCCCGCCTGCATGAGACTAAGCAATGTCCCTCTTTGCATGAATATTGCTCTATTTCTAGTACTATTTATTTTCTTTTCAATCGGGCTAAGCTCTTCCCTCCATTTTACAAGAATAAGTCGTGTCTTGTTAACATCATGACTATTGCATATCATGGGCTGAAATATCGCCAATCTATCCAAAGGTGTCATAGTCTAAAAGTCATCATCCCTACAGCCGGAAGACACCATGCCATGGCCTAAGAATCCCTCAAATTTGCATATCATTATTCAAAGGCGTCATGGTTCGGAGGCACCATTTTCATGGTTCGAGAATATCATTTCGTGGCCTATGAATCGCTCACTAAACAATTCATGGCCCAGGATGTCATGGTCCAAGGACATCTTCTTTAACCGTCCAAAGACAACCTTAATGGTCCAAAAGAGAATCTGCATCATATTTAAATTTTTGCAAATACAGGTTTGTAGAATCTTTTATCTGCAGGTAACCAGCAAGCAACCACTATCCTATTAGGAGAGATCTCGCTCCAGGTCCTTCAATTGTCCCGAACCCTAACCACTCACCATAGCAGCTTCCGCATCTCTTGTCCGTTCTTGCAGTAATTTCATCGGCATATTCCGCCGATGAATCCAAAACTATACATGGCCTAATTCCTGTAAAACCAGGGATATGTAGACAACTCAAAGACCAGAGTCCAGCCTCTGATTTTCAAAACATCCCGCCCGATCATAATTGGCCATCATTTCTTTACCCGAATATTCTTTCATCCTTTTTGGGTAAAGAGGAGCAGCTGTTGATACCTAATTTTTTCCTATATATTTTAAATACGTAAATATACTTTCAAAATAGTATATATGCATATATAAGCATGCATAAGCATTTTTATGATTTTTCTATAATTTTAAAAGGCTTCAAATTGATTTATTTCCTCCCTTTTTACTCTAAATTATATATTTATACCAAAATATTGTTAAAATATTTTTAGTGCATTTTTACAATTGCATTTGTATTTTTTAAAGTCAAATTGCATATATTTACAATAATTGCCCTATTAAGGCATAATTACATTTTTAACACATAAAATGGTCTTTTATACTTTTAAAATCTTAAACAACTATTTAAATAATTTTAGTATATAAAATTGTTTTTTTCAGAAATCATTTATTATTTATTATAAATTATATAGTGTTAAAATGAATATTTAAAATCTAGCCTAATTGCATTTCAATTTTAGCCCAATTCCAACCCCTCCCCAATCCCAATTTAGCCCAAACCGGACCCCAAATTACCCAGCCCAATTTCTGATTAAAATACCTGACCCAATACCGTCCAAATCCTGGTCGTTGATCATTTGATCAACGGCCCAGATTCTCCCTTTCCTAATTAAACGGACCAATACCCCCCCCCCCTCCCCAACCTAATTCATTTTACAACCCACGCCACCGCCTGAAAATCCTCTTTGCTCTCAAAACACTCTTAACCTAAACCCTCCCCCCATCTATGGCCATCTCTGGCGACCTCTCATCATCTCTCAGGCCTCCAATGGCTTCTCTCATGTCATTCATGCCTTCTCTAAAGCCCTCAAGGGACTAGGGCCATGCCGACATGCATCTAGGGTTCATCTCACGCCTATTCCAGGCCATTCAAGTATGATTTCAAGTGAAATCGTTCTATATTTGCTACGATCTATGGTTTTCTAGATAGGTTTCTTCATCTCTGTATGGGTCTCTTACAAAACCCTAATTTATTTCTATACCTCATAGATTTTACAGATGTAGGATGATTTGAGTTTGTTTCTTGTGTGTTTTACAATATACTTGAGATTCTCTACCATAATCATTTGATTTCAAGTGATTTCTTCACCTTTTCTAAAATTAGGGTTTTTGGAGATTTTTTTAAAACTTTGTTGGATGATTCATTCTGTTTAAACTTCTGATTCTCACACATTTTTGACTAATTTTATAAACTTGCTACAACCCTAGCCCATTTGTATTGAAAAACCTAATGTTAGGGGTTTTTCGCTTGGTTTCTGATATGGGTACTTATGACTATGTTCTTGCCTTAGTTTCTTGTGACTTCCTATGATTTACTTGTCCTGGTATGATTCTATTAAATCTTCTTTGTTCAAACTTTCACTGACATTACAAAATTGTTTTTGTACTAGCCATTCATGCACAACTTGTATGCTTCTCTTTGAATCAGTGTCGTATAACCATGAGTTATGTCGAGGATGTGTGAAATCCAGACTATTCATGCCTTACCTAATTTTATATGCTAAGCATGCTACTTCTTTCACAATTTTCTAAACCCTTGATTACTCTGAATCCCTTATTTTCTGGTTTAATTTGATTACTTTCCTTTAAACGTTTGATTCTTGCTTCTTTACTCAAATTGATTGATTTGCTTGCCTTAATTAATTTTCCATTACCTTGCATGCATTATTACTTGATTTTTACTGATTATTTCCCTAATTAGAACTTTATATACCTAGACCTTAATTACCTATTCTATACCTAAAGCTTTACTTTAATCTTTTACTTAAATACTTGGCGCGTTTACCGTTTATTGAACTATCCATTGATTGAGGGAAGATCTTGCTGATTTATGGGTAACTTCCCTGATTTACTACTAAATTGATCTCTTGCCTTGCTTTGTTAAGTTTTTGACTCCTATATAAACCTTCCCTTCCTTTAAGTTAACAACCATAACAAGGCACCCTAGTTCATCTACACTATTATACTCTCAAAAACCCTCTATTCTATTCTGTTCCTTACAATTCCTACTAGTTCAGCCGGCTATAAGCCAAGACTAACTACTGGCATTATCTTTTCTTTGTATTCTGCATACTCTCCTAAACTGGTATGTTCTGATTAAATTCACATTTCGAGCTATGTGTTTACTTTGTACTGCAGTTTATCAACCTTGATTTCCATTTTTATGAGCTATTTTACTTAGATGCAATTAGTATGCCTAGATTATTGTATCACAAAGCATGTTTCAAGCTTATGATTTTATAATGTTTAGCATGACCAAACCCTTGTTATTCTAATACCTTGAATGTTTTTCATGAAATGTTTGTCTGGTATAATTTGTTCTAATGCAATTCTGCTGGTGTCTTAAACCTATGTGTTCCCAACTTAACTTTGTAATTACCATCTCTGTACTTGATTGACATCACTAACGTATATGCTAGGTGTTCCCTTACTTCTATCCCTTGTGTGAGATTTGTTCTGAAGTTGTATGTTCTCTAACCTAATTTATGACTGTTTTAAATGTCTTCTTAAACTATTCCTACTCTTAAAACTCTGTTTTGACTTTCCTAAAAGTTCTTTCTACTACTAAGACCTTGTTTCTCTGTCTTCCAAACTCTTTTTGTGTCAAGCATTCTCCACTACTCCTAGAATATTTAGGTCCTGCCCCTCTGGCATGTGTACTGCCTTGAGATCCATGAGATTTCTCTGAACTCTAGCATGTTAGAGCTGGCCCTTCTACACTACACTTAAATCAATTATTGTTGAGAAAGGGTCTAGGTGTGAGCACTATCCGGGATCCTTAAGGTCCTTAGAGAACTTTGACATACCTAGACATGATATTATTTATGGTACTTTGGCACTTGAGGCTATTGGAGGCTTGGGAAGTCGTTTGGCCCTACTTCAGACTCCCTATAGTTAACTTATTCTTTTCCTTCTTTATTTGTTTATGTAATTTTTTCAGCTTGTCTGTAATAATTATTTGTAAACAACATTGGGGCAATTTTAAATTCTGCAACTCTGAAACTGTGTTTTGCTACTTAAGTTGTCCAAATTTAACAAGTTTAAACCACTAGGCAAGTTAAATAGGATTTTAACACTTTGTCCTAATTCAAGGTTGTATAACCCCTGCTCACCTAGATATCATGTTCTAGGATTTTCTCTTAAGCATTGAAAATGTTTTTTTATGACGCGCACTTACTTGCTATGTTTGAGGAGGTAACTGTGAGGCTATAACTTGTTTTTTATATGCATTCCTAACTATTCTTGATTGACACCTAGATTTTATCCTTTAAAACCTTAGGAAAGTCTAGAATTGTCCAAAGAATAGAGGTTCTAAAATACCTCCAAGGCCACGAGGAAGGGATGGGTAGTGCACATGTAGAACATTGTCAAGGTTACAAGAACGCTTTAGGCTATGACCAAGGGGAGGGAATCGGGTAGAAACGATATGATGACTACGCGGTAATGTCACGTGTAGCCCCTCATCGAGGAGTGTTTACCTGGCATTGTGTGGGGTGATCTTGTAGGCTAACCAACCTAGGACCCTTTTTCCAATGTTTAAACTTTACTCCTTTGTATGCAACTCGCTCAAATTCCTTGTCTTATTGGTATTTGAGTCAAACAATGTCCAACATGCTTTTATTTACAAACTATGTGTTTCAACTTCTTGTTTGTTAAAGGACTAATTAATAAGTGTATGTTCGACCAGGACCCAATGTTGTAGACTAAGAGGGGTGCCTAACATATTCCCCTCTAGGTTATTTCGAGCCCTTACCCTAAATCTCTGGTAATGTAAACCAATCCAAGAGTTAATCGCTTTGGGTGCCCTAACGCACCATAATCCGTTAAGTGTCAACTCTTCAATTAACCAAATTTCCAAAAAAAAGGAAATGAGTTATTAACCCCATGAATGTCGGAGCTCAGACTTTCTCCGCAGAGGAAAAAATGGGGTGCGACAATCGGCATTATAGGGTTAGCAGACCTCGATGGTGGAAAGGTCGGTACAACTTGATGAGATGACTAAGTGTGAATTCAAGCCATGCTTCTTCTGCAAAGAACCTTATCATCAATACTATCCTCCAAAATGACTGTGAACCTGTGCCAAGGTAACCTGGTACTTTCGACAGAAGTCGAGCACAACCTTATCAGGGGGGCCCAGCATAAAGGGGTACGTGTACACGATCAAAAACCCATCGGCATGATCCATGGTGCTCTCTTTCAGGGAAGGTACCCGCAGTGCTACCTTTCCCCCCCATCCACAAACTTTCCTCACTGACTCATGGTGCCCCTCTCCTATTAAAGAAATAAACTTAGAGGCATACTCCCAATGACCCGAACGTTGGGAGGCTTTTCTGACGGAAGGTGCCTCCTCGAAACAAAATGCCCAGAGGATGACTCGCCTGACACCAATGGCACACCGCCAACCAGGCAGGAACCAGAGGTGAAACTCCTTTCTCTTATCCAAGAGGATCCTGACGTAGCAGCCATGACTATGGTAAAACTAGGGAATTGAAGTAGGAATTTGAACAAGGGCCTCAAAGTTGAAATGGTGAAGAACCTAACGAAAGAAAGTAGAACTCTATAAAGGAGGATGACTACTCACAATAGTGGAATCTTCAAAATAGGGAAGACAACCCTATATATTGAGAAAGCGGCGACTATCCAGCTGCCTCAAAGGACAACTAAAAATGTTGACGAAGACATTTTTTTATTTTGGGAAGATGTACCAGCGGGATTGCCTTGGTCGTTTCATAGCCATGTCATGCAATTAATAATGTTGTGCAACGCTTTAGGGATCAAAGACCCCCGCATCATTACAAGCCTCGAGACGGTACCCGTTCTCGAGGATTCCCGATAAAATATAAGAAAGGCTCTAAGGAGCCATCAAAACCACTACATGCCTCGAGATGGTACCCGATCTTGAGGACCTCCGTCAAGAAGAAGATAGGCTCTAAGAAGCAATTAATATCATTACAAATCTCGAGATGGTACCCAATCTTGAGGACCTATGTCAAGAAGAAGATATTCTCTAAGACGCCATTAATATCATTACAAGCCTCGAGATGGTACCCAATCTCGAGGATCTCTATCAAGAAGAAGATGGGCTATAAGGAGCCATTAATATCATTACAAGCATCGAGATGGTACCCGATCGCGAGGACTTCTATCAAAAAGAAGATAAGCTCTAAAAATATACTCATACGGGCCTGACTTAGAGGTGGTACCCTACCTCGAGGATTTTTGTTATTGCAAATGCGAGTCATCTACCCGATCCTCTAGCCCTTGAGCTACCTGAGCCCGAGTCAATTTGCACTCGAAAACTACTAATAAAGCCTTAGGGTTATTTCTTGCCTTTGGATCAAGTTAAATAGCCTCTCGGTTATTTTAATCCAGGGACTATCCGAGTCCAAGTGTACCCTCATTCGAGATCTATCTATAACTCCATAATGCTATCTTCATTCTAAATTCAAAACAAGTTTTCAAGTAGCCCGTGCTTGAGCGAACTCTCACTCGGGGACTGCCTTTGAAAGCCTAAAGGTTATCTTTATTCTTAGGCATCCGAGCAAGTTCACCCCTCGAGGACTATCCACGAGGTCCAAAAGGCTAAGTTTCTTTCTAAAAATTCGAAGCTATACTCACATTCAACTCGATGTTGGGGATCCCGGCGACCAAATCTCGGATGAATTTAATTCGAGTTCAGCCCGAGGAATGACAAAGGGCTCCACAGGATATCGTATTAAAAAATCAATGATCGGGGAAACACCTACGCCCGGACCCGGTATTCAGACCAATCGGTAGAGTCACGCACTCAGATTCTTCATAAATGCAAGTAAAAGGAAATCCAACATAATTCAGGTACAAAATTTAAAAAAAACACTTTTTCATTAATAAAGGATGGTTACAAAAACCCACGAAGGGTCCTTACATATGATTAGAAGATCCTACAAAGGGTCCTTACATAGAAACAGAGAAGCTAAAGAAAAAAGAAAAAATGTATACAACAGCTAGAAGCCTAATATGCTTTCGGGGGTACATCCTCGGGGGCAGTGTCTTCGAGAACCATTCCCTCGGGGTCTACTCTCAATCTTTCAAATGGTATCTTAAAGATTAAAGAAGAATAAGAAAACAATGAGGAAGAAGAAGAAAAATATGAAGAAGAAGCAAAAAAAGATGAGGAAGAAGTAGTAAAAGATGAGGAGGTGGCTGGGTGAAAAATCCGGCGAGTATGGGACTCACCATCACTACTATTGTGAAGCCACTTATTGAGACGTTGCACCGGTGCGGGATGCAAAAGTTAGTAAACGGCACCACCTGACTCCACGGAAAGCAAAAAAAGTGAGATGCCACACCGGGTAATAAGGGGAGATGAGTAGAAGTTCGTAGTCCGTATATCCTTTAATGCAAAGATAATTTGAGATTTCTCTCTCATTACCTCGGGCAAACAACAACAACAAATCAGTACAATCCCGCTCAGTAGGGGAAAGCTCTAGGAAAGGGCCATGGCGTGACTGATGCGAACACTGCCATGTGACCTTAAGGCCACGGGCCTCAAACATGGAAGATAACAGTGGATGAGGATGAAGAAAAGAAAGGGGTAAAAGGTTGTTGAAGAATGTTTGAATGATGTTTTGGTTCAAGAAGGCTTCCATTTATAGAAAGGGTGGAAACGTAACCGACGGCACAATCAATGACTTTGAAAAACATACTAACAGGCGCAATCATTGCGTTTTGGAAAATGGATCGACAGCTATATTATAGCTTTTCAGAATATAAACCGGCGGTACATTGAGTAGTTCTAGAAAGCTGAACCAACAAGACGCCTCAGTTATCACGAAGGCTTATGTCATGAGTATGACATCATCGCAGGAAGTTTGAAGAGATGGATATCAAAGTCGTTTCTTATCATTTCACTCTAAGAAACGCGGGGACTATCTATATACGGTAAAATTGGAAGGTCCAATTATTGGTCATTACAACGCTTCATAAGCACATTTCTATAGGATCGAGATTATGGTCGAGATTAACACCCGAGGGGTTATCGACGTCCAACCTCAAGGCAGTGTAGATCCATAGTTATGGTGAAAAAGTGGGAGGCTCCCAAGGCATGTGACTAAAGCTGGCCTAGTATATTTGGCTAGTTCAAGCTCGTACCGTGGCATTAAATAGCTATACTAACCATGTATATTTGTAATAAATTCATTTGTACTATATTGGGATTACCCCTCATATATAAAGGGGACCCTTGTCATTTTGCTAAGGATCTCGGACACAATATTGAATATACAAGAACATTCTCTCTGCTTTCTAAACTAAATTCTCTTGACTCCACTATTTACATTTATTGTGTTCTATTTATTGTTCTTCATTTATTGCTTACTATTGGCTATAAAGAGCCGCCATTGAATTTATCATAGTTAATCTTGCATCGACTATCCTCGGCAGGCCATCCCACTCGACCTTGAGGCCCCGAATACGCAAGCTTGAGGCCCCGATTATTATCCATTCGATTTGATTATCACATTGTTTTCAAGCTGTTATCTTGTTCCGAAGTATTTTCTTAGCATCCATTGCCTAAGAACTAGCATAAAAATAGATAACGTACTTTTAGAACCACAAAATCAAATCAAATCTAATTGTAATTACTATTTTCAAGGTAAACAACTTTGGAGTTGACTTTTTGACTTTGATTAAGAACTTAGCATTTTTCATATAGAATTTATTCCCATATCTTGTGTTAATTGTATCGGGTTGTTTGTGTCCAGATTGGAGTCGTTCAGAGACCGACTCTGGAGGCAAGGGCTTGTTAGAGTAGAGATTTTGCACGGTTTGAGGTAAGTAACAATTCTAAACTTGGTTTTGAGGGTATGAAATCCCTGAATTACATGTTCAGTGATTGGTGTGGAGGTGACGCACATGCTAGGTGATAAGCGTGTGGGCATGCGCCGTAAAAATTATTGCTCAATCGATTCCGTGGAGCTGTGTAGTCAAATAATCTTGCCATTTTCCTTATATTATCCATGTGTTAGATAAATTGAGTTGTGATTCATGTTAGAAATCGTGCTTAGGCTATATGTTGGTACTGTTTGGACCCATAGTGGTCGTGTTGCTGCTAAATTAATTGTTTAATTTTCAATTATGTACTCAGTAACATTTATCATTTGTATATCATATCTCAGTCTCTGTTTCCATATTTTGATACATCATACCATCATTGTTTGGGTTGATTTCATGATATTTGTGAGCCCAAGAGACTGGACATATTGATGATTGAGTGAGGCTGAGAGCCTAATTGTGAGGTTATGTCACGCCCCAACCTGGGGAGGCATGGTTGGCACCCAATGTCGTACTGGCCCGAGCGAACCACTTGGAAACTCATGATTATTCGGCGAAAATTAGAACATACATAAGCCGACTTTGATGAACTGATCCTTTCTGTAACTATCATGGGACAACATAGCCCCAACTCGTACTATGTAACTATAAGTGGGTAAATGTTGTATCAGCAAGCCTACTCAAAACATGAATACACATAGTCCGTCAAGACCTATGACATGATGTACATACCTAACTCGTGTCTAAAACTCCTCTACGGGTATCTGACATCAAAATATGGTCAAGACAGGACACTAACCTACCCATAAGTATATATATACATAGGACAGTCTGATAACTTCTAGACTCGGTTGTACTCTAGATGAAATGGAGCTTTGCCCATCCTCGGCTGGATATCAACTCCGTCTACCATAAGAGCCCGTCAAACTAGATACCTGAACCTACAGGCATGAATGTTGTTCCCCGATGATGGGACATTAGCTCAAAGAAATGTAGTAAGGATATAAGGTGAATAACATATGAATAACTTAATTAAAACTGAATTGACATGTATTTATGTTATACTGAAAGAAATATGGCGGGTCAATTAGATCCGAGAATCATACTTACTGTATTCTTACCCGTAACATATCTAAGGTTTGATTTATCCAAATTACCTTACAATGGTGTAGACTGAAAAGGAAAGGCTTCGTTGGCCGAGAACATTTAATGTCATATATACATCTAATTTATGTCATGATATACCTGAAGATGTTCCCATATGATATCTGTATTGCAAACATCTATATTATGGAACTTCATCTATAACATTCTTCAAGTCATCATACCTTATATCTGAATAGTTACCTCAAACAAATCAAATATTTCTAGGGCTACATTGAAACATAAAAATAGCACTTACACGTTTCATAAGAGACTGTCCGTAAGGCTCACTCATAAACAAGAATAACCTTTGGCTCATACGCTTAACATAGTAGACCGCCCGTACGACTCATAATACTGAGGTCTAACTATCCGTGCAACGTAGACCATCCATAACCAACCTTCATTATGCACCTATGCATTCATAGACCGTCCATAGGGCTTCACTGTAAACCTACACGTTCATGGACCGTTCGTAGGGATCATGTCATATACATATTCATTTCATATCAATAATGTAAACATCATTCAATTATCAATAGATAAACTCGTATTCATAAACATAAAAATTCCTGAGTAAATCGTTACTATAACCAATCCTTATTCCATAGCCACTTTCTACGTCATCCTTCGTATTCTATATTATTTTTACATAAAGAACGTTGCAACTATTTTGAAATCGCACTTCTATCCGTATTTCACATCACAACTTATTGCTGAGGATTATAAGATTCTTTCTACATATAGATTTGTAACATTCTTAGCTTGTGAGGCTATCGTCATACATACATACATACATACATGTATATATATACATGCATACATGTATGTATATATATATATATATATATATATATATATCGATTAGTCAATACGTAACAAGAGTTGTGGGATTTATGCTCTATATACTTATATTCTTATTGCTAATCATATGATATTCTGTAGTTTACGACTCCTTAGGTAACATATATTGTCTCTTAACATAACCCTCATATATAATCAACCTTATTGAACTTGAGAGCAACATAACTACCATTGTGGGTCTTTATCAATTTTGTGAACACAAATGTATAAGTATAGGAAGTCACAAAATTCTTTAGGTCGATCATTCTTATCATTTTGCAAACCATACATTATGCCACCTCGTTGAAATATTCATGTATAGCTATCCCTCATTATACAGATACTATATTGCTTTTGATTTATTGGATTGTTCGTGTGTAATCTTTAATTGACATCTGGACGTGTTGTACATATAAAAGACAAGGACATTTTTGAAAGGCTCTATTTACTTGCTAAGAATACGTGAAACTGCGCCGAACACAATCCGTTTCAACCTTCATATGAGTACACTCATGAACGGACCTTAATCGTCGGAATAGTACGTATACAAAAACTCGCCCCCCTTGAATCCCTTATAAGGGCAACGTAACTTAGTAAATCATGCAAAAGAAAAGTAAGGAAGACCTTAAATACCTCATGATATTAGTCCAATCCTCAAGCTAACTTAACATGCAGCTCCTTTGTTTACAAGCAATGAACTATACTATCATCACAATACGAATGCCATACCTTATCGCATTTGAACGACACACTTTAATCTACGATATAACGGATAGCACCTCTGCTATTTATATGGCTTCCCACAATTACAACAGCCAACAATAGCCCAAACAACATCAACAAATACTCATAATAAGCCTTTCAAAATAGTTAACAATCCTGATGAGCATCAAGCTCGGTTTGTGACTAAACAACTATAGCTTTAAACCCCTTCTCCCTCCAAAAATTTATCACCAACATTATATTCCACTTATTCAATTATCCCTGCTAATTTCAGCCATAATACAACATTAAAATGATCTCATAACAGTCCGACATGTTCAGCAACTCACAACTGATTTTTTAGATTACTAATACATCTTTCTGACTTGTTTCTTTTCATAGTATATAATTAAGCATATTCACATATAAACCATCCATGAATTCAACTTAAAATAATTTCACAACCAGCCAATAGTTACGCAACAACAAACAACATACTATTCTTTCGAAACTCGCAAGTTTTAATATTTACGATCGAGGTACAACTCGTCGAAGCTTAGATAAGGAAAAGAGAAGCATAAAATAATCTTATACTGAGTAGAACCCATTAAACCTAGTTCATATTCATCAAAATTCAGTCCCCCAACTCCGCTACAAGAAGGAGGAAGGGAAATTAACAAGTTGTCCGAGTTTTTTGGCGCTAAAATCAATTCTTATCACCCGAAATCACCTATGGTTTGTGTTGGAATTTTGGGGGTAGAGTTGCAGGGGTTTTTTACTGTGTTTTGCTTAAGAGATTATGTTAAAAATATTATATAATAATCCCATATAAAGGTCCTTGGCCTCCCTTTTTTGTGATTTATTTGCTCCCTTCATTTAAACAAGTAGGTGACACACCTACGTGTCACCTACTAGTCTGTTTAGTCTTGCAAAAATACAAATATCTCTCTATTATCATATTTTATCAAAGGAAGTTTTAATGCGTTGGAGACTAGACTCGTAGATCTTCAATTTTATAGGTAGATCATCCCGTAATTCTAAGTATATTGAGAGAAAAGATGGGCTTTATTTCACCTAAATTCCAGCCCATTATGAGTGTGACTTGTTATGACCTTTGCCAACATTTATTGCACAACTTGTTTGACTTCAAAACATAACACACGACTATCATACAACTGAAATAACTTATAACATAACCTCCTTTTCATGTTAATAGTCTTACTCTCACCCCAAAAGTACATGTTATAACATTCCCAACTTGTCGACTTTCGACAAAACTTATTTCGTTTAGCTTCTGAACCTTCTAACCCTCTTGGTACTTGTTATTCATCATCTTAAATATTTGTAACCTCCAAGGTTACATGATTAACTTACTCTATATACTTTCAAAGAGGATATCATTTCTGAGCTTACATTAATTGACTTACAATGTACTTTTATGTACGAAAATACGGGGTGTAACATCATTCCCCCTTTGGAACATTCGTCCTAGAATATTGGCTGATGCGGTTATCAGTCTCACAATCTACGACTCCTACGAATAATCTAATATTGTCCTTAATATCTAGGCAATTGTTATATGAATAAATCTAAAGGCCAGGGCATTCTTCCCTTTGGGCCTCTTTCTCACACCATGACATGTGGTTAGAACTCTTCTAATCTCGTAATATTTGCTACCTTATAACATGTAGCCTATACGACTCTATCCTTGTATATGCACCTATGAGACTCTTCTCTTCTTTTTACTCCAGCTTTTAGCCAATATCTAAGCCTTTCTTTGTGAACATATACAGAACTATGACAAGCTGTTCCTCTAGGCACCTATAGGTATATTGAAGTTCTTCACTTGGTACTTTGTCGAACTTACGACTATTGCTATATTTTGTTTCATAGCTTCGGTTATCCATCCTTATGACTTCACTACATCTAGCTAGGTTATATTATTTCAGTTAATTATCACCGAGGTTTGCTATCCAAATCTAGGTTACGCTCCAGTTGCCTATCTTATATGTATAAATCTAAGTCCTTTAGTGCTACCTCATTACTGTTTATCTTTAGAAATATGGCCTAATCTCATCTTATACTTTGTAAATTTTATCCATCTATTGTTGTTTCACCTTAGTTGACTATAATCCACTGGTGATAACTTGAAACTTCTTACATAATACATTTTCACTAGGGCTCATGTCTCGTCGGCTAACATCTGAAGTTATTTGCTTGATACACCTTAGGGATGATACTATACATCAATAACCGTATTTCATAGCATCTTAATGTGATTCATCTTATGGGAGGTATTCTAATCCCATGCAACATCTTAAAATCCCTTCTAATTGAATCATCACTTGAATCGAAAGCTATATTCCTAAACATCATCCTCTCATCATTTATCACACTCACACTCCTATTCTACTACCAGGGCAACATTCTATCTCTTCTAAATACTCTTACTCTTAAAATCCTCCGAGTTCACTCAAGCGATACTGAGCTTTCTATAACTTACGAAAACCATCAGCTCTCTCATTTTAATGGGCTTAATCCCCAGGCCTTACCTATTTTTGTCACTTTCTCACTCAAACTTTCTTATTCTTACTCATATCTATCTACAAACCTTGTCGCTCTACCATACTTTATCTTGCGACCTGCTCATATCTATTTATACTACTCGAACCCATCCTTTAACTTGTTATCACCATAGATTCATGTCATCTCTAACTCTTCTTTACTCTTTTAACTAGACCTCTCGATACCTAGAAACCATAGGCTGCAAGATATGCTATTGACAACACCATTATCAGTTCTGGATACTGAATCATGGCGCATCTAGCCCTATATTTGAAATCTGGACTATCCACAACCTTTCCTACTTGAGTATCTCATATTCTTTTCACCTTTACTTACTTACATTTAAATCACGCATTGGATCATTTATTGTTTTCATATCCTTCCTTCTACATAAGTAGAATTTACATTCACACCTTAAAGCTCTACTATAATACCTACACCTCAGATGCATACACAATCTGGCATAGTCATCATATTGACTTCTTATGACTCAGATCTATTGTAGATCTGGAAACGAAAGAAGGGTAATATTTCCTAAATGCCATGTAGCCTCTCAGTTATAAATGTGGCTCGGAACACACCCATAAGTGAGATTCTACTAGACATGGCTTTGTCCACTCCCTAGGACACGACGTGCTCTGATACAACTTGGTCGTTGCCCAACCTGGGGAGGCATGTGTCATGACCCTAAACCCGGACCCGATCGTGATGGCGCCTCTCGCAAAGACAAGGCCAGCTGAAACATTTCCACATCAATTTTTAAGCAATTAAAATACTAAGTATTAAGTCTTAAACAAGATAAAATCCCAAAATAAGCAGGGAACAGTACAATTTACGGAATTAAAACCAACACGGCCCGACATCGGGGTGTCACAAGTCGCGAGCATCTCTCCATATACTACAAGTCTGAAGGGTCTACAAAGCTATTACATAATCACTAACAAGAGAAAGGAAATGAGATAAAAGGGGAGAAGCACGGGGATGCGTACGCCGAGCAGCTACCTTGTGAATTCTAAAATCTGCTGGGAGCTCTCAACTCTCGCAAGCAGGATTAGCAGCATCTGAATCTGCACACGGGGTGCAGGGAGTAAAATGAGTACTCTAACTCAGTGAGTAATAATAATAAATAAAGACTGAGAAATATAAAATAACATAAGGCACATTACAAGCTATAATGAAGCAGTAAAAGCCAGTAAAAATAGTGAATCGGTAAAGATATGTAAAGTCATTTTAGTTTAGTTTAAACTTCATGAAATGCCTTTTTAACAATTAAGCAGGTAAATGACAGGCAACTAGGAAAGATAAAAACATAAAGGATCACCCCTCAGGCACTATTATAGAACAACACCAGTCCCTCAGGCAATATCTCACATCACAATGGGTACCCATGCTCACTAGGGGTGTGCAGACTCCTGGAGGGGCCCCTTACAACCCAAGCTAAATATCAAGCCATCTTGTGGCATCATCATTAGGCTCTCGGCCTCACATCAACAATCCACCTCGTGGCGTACAAATCAGTGTTTCCTCACAATATAGGCTCTTGGCCTTACTCTGTCAGAATCTCACAAGCCACTCGTGCAAAAGTAAAACATGATGCTCAGCCAAGAATATCATTTAAAATATTATTTAAGTGTTAAAACAGAGTAAACATGGCTGAGTTATGAAAATAGTAGAATATAGCATGACTAAGTTCAAGTATAAAGTCAAAATAGTGAGGAAATATCTGTAAAAATCTCATAAGCGTTCAAATAGTTTGCACGAGGCCCAAATATGGCATTCAGCCCAAAACATGATGATACCAAATAGGTTTCAGTCAAATACGCGGTAAAATAGTCATTCGGGACGGACTAAGTCACAATCCCCAACTGTGCACGACCCCACGCTCGTCATCTAGCGTGTGTGTCACCTCAATATAGCACAACCATGTGCAATCCGGGGTTTCATACCCTGAGGGAAACATTTACAATCATTACTCACCTCAATTGGGTCCAAACTCTAGCCCGCGATGCCATTGCCCCTTAAATCGGCCTGCACTCGCGTCGAATCTATCTATAATCAGAATCACGATGTCAAAATATGCTAAGGGAACGAAGCCCAAGCTTAAATAATCTATTTATAGCATAAATCCCGAAATTACCATAACCCGACCCCCGGGCCCATGTCTCGGAATTCGATAAAATTTACATCAGTAGATTCCTTATCTCCCCACGAGCTCGTACATATCAAAAGTACCAAAATCGAACCACAAATGGTCCCTCAAATCCCCAAGTCTAGGTCTTCAATTCCAAGCCCTAGTTTCCCCAATTGTTTAACCCTTAAATTCTATTAATTACAGCTCTAATCCGTGAAATAATACCATAGGAACGAGTTTTAGATCTAAAATCCCTACCTCAATGAAACCCCCTTGAAATCCTTCATCAAATTGCCCAAAAAGCTCCAAAGGCCAACTTAGAAATGGTGGAGTAACTCAAAAAATGAAAAGGAATGAATTTATATGTTCTGGACCAGGCATTTCGCATTTGCGGCCCTTTTACCGCTTCTGCGGTACCGCTTTTGTGGTACCGCTTTTGCGGTACAAGACGATGCTTCTGCGATTTTCACTTATTCCCCAGCCTCTGCATATGCAATGCACCTTCTGTACCTGCACCATCGCAGGTGCGGCTCTAGCCTACCTAGCCATTTTCCGCTTCTGCGACTCCTAAATTGCTTCTACGAGACCGCACCTACGGTCCCCTAGCTGCAGATGCGGTTATGACATCAAATTCCATACTTCAACTGCCAAACCAAATTTCCAAACTCTCCGTCAACCATCCGAAATCACCCAGAGGGCCCCGGGACCTCAACTAAAAGCACAAACATATCCCATAACCTTATTCAAACTCGTACCAATCTTCAAAACACCCCAAACAACATCGAATCAACCAAAACACATAGGATTCAAGCCTAAGTTTCCAAAATCTTCCGAATTACGTTTTTGATCAAAAACTATACCAAACCATGTCCGAATGACCTAAATTTTGCACACACATCCCAAATGACCCAACGGAACTACTGCAACTCCAGGAATTCCATTCCGACCCCTATCTCAAAATCTCACCTACCAACCGGAAAATGCCAAAAATCCAATTTTTCCAATTCAAGCATAAATCTACTCCGGACCTCCGAAACACATTCCGATCATGCTCCTAAGTCCCAAATCACCTCCCAAAGCTATTCGAACCATCAAAACTCACATCCGAGCCATCTACCACATAAGTCAACATCCGATTGACTTTTCCAACTTAAGCTTCCTCAAATGAGACTAAGTGTCTCAAACCTTACCAAATCCTTTCCGAACCTGAGCCAACCAACGCGATCACATATAGAACCGATACACAAAGAAATAAGAAGCATAAATGGGGGAAATAGAGCGGTAACTCATCAAACCACTAGCAGGGCCATCATATCCCCCCCCTCTTAATCTAACGTTCGTCCTCGAACGAGTGAAGAAACATATCTGAAGCCTCAAACAGGTGAGAATATCTACTCCACATATCCTGCTCGGTCTCCCAGGTAGATTCCTCCACGGGCCGACCTCTCCACTACACTTTCACTGAAGTTATATCCTTTGACCTCAACTTTCGAGCCTGACGCTCTATAATAGTTGTTGGCTTCACATCATAAGTCACATCACCATTCAAATGAACCGTGTTAAAATCCAGAACATGAGACGAATCCCCAATATACTTCTGGAGCATAGAAACATGAAATACAGGATGCACACTCGACAAGATGGGTGGAAAAGCAAGCTCATAAGCCACCTCCCCAATCCTTCGAAGCACCTCAAAAGGCCATGTGAACCGAGGACTCAATTTACCTTTCTTCCCAAATCTCATAACACCCTTCATGGGTGAAACCTTCAATAGAACCTTCTCACTAACCATGTATGACACATCCCGAACCTTCCTATTAGCATAACTCTTTTGCCTCGACTGCGCTGTACGAAGCCTCTCCTGAATTACCTTCACCCTTTCTAAAGCATCTTGTACCAAGTCTGTCCCTAATAGCCTAGCCTCACTCGGCTCAAACTAACCGAATGGAGATCTACACTACCTCTCAGACAAAGCCTCATACGGAGCCATCTGAATACTCGACAAGTAACTATTGTTATAAGAAAACTCTACGAGCGGTAGAAACGGATCCCATAACCCTCCAAAATCAATGACATAATCACGCAACATGTCCTTCAATATCTAGATAGTGCACTCAGGCTGCACGTTCGTCTGATGGTGAAAAGTTGTGCTCAACTCCACCTGAGTACCCAACTCTCGCTACACAAACCTCCAAAACTGTAAGGTAACTAAGTGCTCCTATCTGAAATGATGGACACCGGGACACCATGCAAATGAAAAATCTCCCGGATATAGATCTCTGCTAACCGCTACGAAGAATAGGTAGTACACATAGGAATGAAGTTCGCAGACTTGGTCAGTCGATCCATAATCACACAAATAGCATTGAACTTCTTCAAAGTCCGTGGGAGCCCAACTACAAAGTCCTTGGTGATCGGCTCCCACTTACACTCTGGAATATCTATCCGCTGAAGCAAGCCACCCGATTTTTGATGCTCATATTTCACCTGCTGACAATTTAGACACCGAGCTACAAATCCCACAATGTCTTTATTCATTCTTCTCCACCAATAATGCTGCCTCAAATCCTGATACATCTTTGCGGCACGCGGATGAATGGAATAACGCGAGCTATGGGCCTTCTCCATAATCAACTACCAAAGCCCATCTACATTGGGCAGACGTATCCGGCCTTGCATCCTCTGGCATCATCGTGTTGAACTATGTCCTTGATGACAAGCAAATACGGATCCTCATACTGGTGCACTCTGATGCGATCATATAAGGAAGACCAAGAAATTACACAAGCCAATACCCGACTAGGCTCCGAAATATCTAATCTCACGAACCGATTGGCCAAGGCTTGAACATCAACTGCAAGAGGTCTCTCCCCAACTGGAATATATGATAAACTCCCCATACTCACCGCATTCCGGCTCAAAGCATCGGCCACCACATTGACCTTCCCCAGATGGTACAATATAGTGATATCATAATCCTTTAGCAACTCTAACCACCTCCACTTCCTCAAATTTAGATCCTTCTATTTGAACAAGTGCTGGAGGCTACAATGTTCAGTAAACACCTCACAATACACACCATACCAGTAATGCATCCAAATCATCAACGCATGAACAATGGTAGTTAATTCCAAATCATTAACGGGGTAGTTTTTGTCATAGGGCTTCAACTGACGAGAAGCATAAGCAATAACTCTACCTTCCTGCATAATTACACACCCAATACCAACTCTCGAAGCATCATAATACACAGTATATGAACCTGAAGCTGATGGCAAAACTAACACTGGAGTTGTGGTCAAGGCTGCCTTGAGTTTCTGGAAGCTCTCCTCACACTCATCCGACCATACAAATGAAGCACCCTTTTGAGTCAACTTGGTAAAAGGCGATGCGATAGATGAGAACCCCTGAACAAACCGGCAATAATAGCCTTCCAAACCAAGAAAGCTGTGAATCTCTGTAGCTGAGGACGGTTTGGACGAACTCTGAACCATTTCTATCTTCTTTAGATCAACCTGAATACCCTCATTGGACACCACGTACCCCAAGAAAGCCACTAAACTGAGCCAACACTCACACTTGGAGAATTTTGAATAAAGCTTCTCCTCCTTCAATCTCTGCAACACAACTCTCAAATGCTCTACGTGCTCCTCCTGACTACGCGAATACACCAGAATATCATCAATGAAGACTATGACAAACGAGTCGAGATAAAGCCAAAATACGTTGTTCATCAAATGCATGAACACTGTTGGGGCATTGGTCAACCCAAAAGACATCACCAATAACTCATTATGACCATATCTGGTCCTGAAAGCCATCTTAATAATATCCGAGTCCTTGATCTTCAACTGGTGATAACCTAAACGGAGATCAATATTGGAGAACACTCTCGCTCCCTGAAGTTGGTCGAATAAATCATCAATGCAAGGCAAAGGATACGTGTTCTTAACTGTTACTTTGTTCAATTGCCTATAATCAATGCACATCCTCATAGTGCCATCCTTCTTCTTCATAAATAGAGCTGGATCACCCCAGGGTGACAGTAAGGCCCCGTGAAAACTTGTACTCAAAACCCGGTAGTTCGGACCTTTTGTACTAATCTATGCTATAAAAAGTCAAGAAATACTATTTTCCAGAAAATGCGATTCTTCGGTCAAGAATGTGGTCGCATATCAGGTATGTGGACCGCATAATCGCCGCAAAGTGAGTCAGTGTGTTGGTTGAATTGGATGTTAAATCTGCGACCTGATATGCGATCGCATAACTGATATGCGGACCGCATAGTCATCACATATTTCCCTTGGGATTTTTGTAAAGGGTAGTTTTGCGGTGCATTATACGACCGTAGAACGAGTACACGGACCGCATTTCTGCTGCATACCCAGGTAGTGTGTTCAAATTTTGGGAGCACTTTTTGCGGTCCATTCTGCGGACCGCATTTCCACTCGGCGATCGCAAAGTGTGATCGCATGCCTAACCCGGGCTCCAATTTTCTTAATTTTAAACCCGACCCATTTTTCAATAAAACACCCCAGCTCCTTATTTTAACCTATTTTCTGAACAAAACTAGAGAGAGGGAAGAGAGGATTCTTAAGAGAGAAATTCTTGTCTCCATCAATTTGATTTTTTCAAAGTCACTCGGGCCGAGGAATTTCAAGTAATTGTATTCATCTCCATTCTTGAAGGTAAAATCCCTAACCCTTTTTCATTGTTTTTAGATTTAAACAAAAAGTGGGACTCTCATGTGTTAATTCTTGAAAATGGAAGTTGAGATACACATGCATGTCCTTTAAAACCTATAATCTAGTAAGAGGAATTGGGTAGAACTAAAGATTCGTAAAAGATGGGTTGGAAACCTAAGTAAGTTCGGGCTGAGTTTGTGAACTTCAATTCTATGTTATATGTGCTAACTTGTGAACTAGATTGATGGTACTAGGCTGTTGGTGAATTGAAAGTAGAAGTTAAAAATGGAATTCGACTCCAGGTATGTATGGCTAACTTTATCCTTTGTAAATTCACCTTGTTGGTGTACGATTAATTGGTATGCGTTACTTATGTGGACTATTTGTGAAATTCCTGTGATTAATGTGCCTTGAATGTTGTTTGTTAAGTTTTCCGTTATTGTGGTGTGAGTAAAATGGCAATAACACAAGTGCATGTGGGTATGAATGTGTTACGTGGTAAGAGCTGTGAAACAAACGATGGAAAGAAATCGTAATTGATACAATTGAAACAACTGTGGCAATATCATACGTGACTTTTTGTGGGCAATTATCGTTGTCACTTGAATTGTGTACGGGTTATTGTATATGTTGGAATTGGTATTGATGTTTACAAACACTCTTTGTGAATTGTTGTTGTTGTTGAACGAAATATGATTGTCCGGTGGAATCGGGTTGCGCGCCGCAACACGAAGTAATAAGGTGTGGGTTGTGGTGATAAGAGTGGCCGAGGTAATAAGGGTGGCTGAGGTAATAAGGGTGGAAAAGTGATCGAAATAACTATTGAAATAAAAATATGTGAAAGTTGTGAAACCATTGATGTGATGAAATAATGTTGAAAGGGGAAAATGAGAGATTGTGGAGTTGCTTGGCTTTGGTTGTTCCTTTCATGTGCATTTGATTGTTGATTCTATTACTGGTTGTTGTCTGTGTATTTCTTGATTTTACTTGAGGTAAAGTTTGTTTATACATACCAGTACAATTCAAATGTATTGACGTCCCTTTTGTCGGGGGCGCTACATTCGTGTTATGATTGTAGGTGGTTCCATAATAGGTACTCCTGTCCACCGACAGTAGCACTCCTTCACCTCCCGTCAGCTGAATTGGTGAGCCCCTTTCCTCTCAGGGCCCTACGTGGCTCATGCTGCTTTTCTTCCCGGAGTCTTATTTTAGTATTTGTGTAAGGTATAGCCAGAGCCTTGTTGTCGGCATTTCCGTATTATTCTTCAGTTGTATTTAGAGGCTCCGTAGACAGGAAACATGGGTTATGTACTTATGTATTTTGTGCAGTATAACTTGTAAACCACGCGAATTAATTATGTATGTTTTGTAAATCTCGTAAGAATGTGTTTAAATTTATAAATGGCTATTTCACTTGGTTAATGGGTGATGGAAACGCAGGGTATCACGTGGAATAGGAAAGGCACCCAGGTTCGCTTGGCTGGGGGCTACCCGGTCGAGTGCCGGTCGCGCCCCTCAGTTTTTGGGGCGTGACAAACTTGGTATCAAAGCCTAAGGTTTTAAAGTGTACTAGGATGACTCGGAGCCGTGTCTAGTAGAGTCCTCCTTATCGGTGTGTTGTCGACCACATCTATAAGTTGGAGGCTACATGGGCATTTAGGAAATTACCTTCTTTTTTGTTACTCTATATCGTGCGGTGAAGTGAAAAATGGAAGTATTGACATCTAACTCATGCTCTATTCCAAATTTTCAGTAATGGCACCTAAGAAGAGAGCTAGACTCGGCCTCGGGGCCAATGCCACCCCAAGTTTGGCTGTGAATCATGTACCTGATGTCGTGGGTGAGAGTGACTCCCCGGTCTCGAATCTGCCTGGCCCATCTATTCCAGATCCCAGTATTCCTGTTCTAGCTGTGGAAGAGGGTGCTACCATCCCTCCCACTGATATTCCTGATCTTGATGCAATTCCAGCATCCGGTCACAGGGTTTCTGATGGGGACCTTAGAGGAGCCATCCATATGTTGACCCAGTTAGTGGCCGCTCAGGCCTAGAAATCTCATGATGCCCCTGCGCCCCCCAGCGGACAGGGAAATTCTGCCAGCTCCAGAGTCAACCAGTTTCTGCGGTTGTCCCCTCCATAGTTCATGGGCACAGTCCCAGAGATCGATCCGCAGGAATTCCTTGATGAAATGTATAAGACCCTTCGAGTGATGAAGGCTACAAAGACGGAAGGGGTTGAGTTCGCTTCATACAGGTTGAGGGGAGCAGCGTATTCGTGGTTCGAGATGTGGGAGGATTCCCATGGGGAGGGAAGACCTTCGGCTAGATTGGATGAGTTTGTAGATGCATTCATAGACCACTTCTTACCTGCCGAGATGATGGCGGCCCGTGCCACAGAGTTTGAGGTCCTCAAGCAGGGCAGTATGAGTGTTTGGGAGTACCACATGGAGTTTGTGAGGTTGTCCAAGTATGCTCCTCAGTTAGTGTCGACCATGGATGCTCTAGTTTGGCGATTCGTTCAGGGTCTTAGTCTTTTGGTGGTGAATGAGGCTGCTACAGCAGCCTTACACTCAGATATGAATTATGGGAAGATTGTGGGGTTCGCTCAGCCACAGAGGCTAGGAAGTTGAAAATATGGGCAGAAAGGGAGAATAGCAGCAGGGCCCAATCAGCGGGTCACTCAGGGAGACCAGTTCCGAAGAGAGGGCCATCACGGCCATCTCAATAATATGCCTAGTCCTCAGCAAGCGCACTACCATCGATGCACAGTTATCAGCAGGGCAGTCACTTGAGATCAGGTTCAGATAGTAGGAGACCCCATCATTCTGGTCATCCCGAAGGGAGATCACTACATCAGGGGAGGGCTTCATGCCCCAAGTGTGGGAGGTTCCATTCCGAGACTTGTTATTTGGATATTCTGGTGTGTTATAGATACGGGGCGAGAGGTCATATCCAGCGGGACTACCATGCGCCCAGTTAGGGCATGGGTAGCGGATTTGCTCAGTCATCTAGTTCTTCAACCGCCACATCATCCGTGCATCCTCCAGCCCCAACAGGGCACAGTGTAGTTAGGGGTGGAGCTCGTGGTAGAGGTGTATCCAGCCGATTTTACGCCTTGAGTGGTCGCCAGAGTGCAGAGGCCTCCCCAGATGTTGTTACAGGTATCTTGTCTGTTCAGGCCATTGATTGTTATGCTCTTATTGATCTGGGGTCCTCTTTGTCTTATGTCACCCCATTCATTGCTTCAAGTTTTAGGGTAGAACCCGAACAACTTCATGAGTCATTCTCTATATCGACTTTGGTTGGTGATTCTATTACAGCCACGCGAGTTTATAGGAATTGCGTTGTCATGGTATGTGGTCGTGCTACCACGGCCGACCTTATTGAGCTTGAAATGGTATATTTTGATGTGATTATGGGAATGGACTGGCTTTATTCATGCTTTGCTAAACTTGACTGCCGAACGAGAGTCATGAGGCTTGAGTTCCCTAATGAGACGGTTATTGAGTGGAAGGGAAATGGTGTGGTGCCGAAAGGTGGATTTATTTCCTACCTTAAGGCTTCGAAGATGATTAGGAAGGGGTGTATCTACCATTTGGTTTGGGTGGCAGACACCACTTCAAAAGTGTCTGTCCCCAAGTCCGTGCCAATCGTGAAGGAGTTTCTTGAAGTGTTTCCGGACGCGCTTCCAGGGATCCCGCCAGATAGAGAGATTGATTTCAGGATTGATGTATTGCCAGATACGCGACCGATATCTATTCCACCATACAGAATGGCACCAGTGGAGTTGAGGGAGTTAAAGGAACAGCTGAAGGATTTATTAGAAAAGGGGTTCATACGGCCAAGTGTGTCACCGTGGGGTGCCCCGGTTCTTTTTGTCAGAAAAAAGGATGGGTCGCTCCGGATGTGTATTGATTATCGGCAGCTTAACAAGGTCACCATCAAGAATAAATATCCTTTGCCTCGGATAGATGATTTGTTCGACCAATTGCAAGGTGCGAGGTGCTTTTCCAAAATTGATCTACGGTCCGGGTATCACCAATTGATGATCAGAGAATAGGATATTCCTAAGTCCACTTTCAGAACTCGCTATGGTCACTTTGAATTTTTGGTCACGTCTTTTGGGCTAACCACGCCCCGGCAGCTTTCATGGATCTTATGAATCGGGTCTTCAAGCCATTTCTAGACTCCTTTGTGATTGTTTTCATTGATGACATCCTTGTTTATTCGTGGAGCCGGGAGGATCATGCCGATCACCTCAGGGCAGTTCTGCAGACCCTTTATCAGCACCAGTTGTATGCTAAATTTTCAAAATGTGAATTTTGGTTGGAGTCCGTTACCTTTCTAGGCCATGTTGTTTCCAGTGAAGGGATTCAGGTGGATCTCCAGAAGATTGCAGTTGTAAAAGATTGGCCTAGACCCACGACCCCGATGGAGATCCGTAGCTTCTTGGGTTTAGCGGGGTATTATCGGAGGTTTGTTGAGGGATTCGCTACCCTCGCCTCCCCTTTGACTAAGTTGACGTAGAAAGCAGTTAAGTTCCAATGGTCCGACGTTTGTGAGAAAAGTTTACAGGAATTGAAGTCGAGATTGAACTCGACGCCGATATTGACCTTGCCGAAAGGCACGGAAGGATTTGTGGTTTATTGCGATGCCTCCAGGGTCAGTTTGGGGTGTGTGTTGATGCAACATGGGAAGCTTATAGAGTATGCTTCGAGGCAACTCAAGAATCACGAGAAGAATTATCCGACGCATGATTTGGAGCTTGTGGCAGTTGTATTTGCCTTGAAAATATGGCGGCATTATCTTTATGGGGTCCATGTGGATGTGTTCTCGGACCACAAGAGTCTCCAATATTTGTTCAAGCAGAAGGAGTTGAATTTAAGGCAGTGGCGGTGGTTAGAATTGATCGAGGATTATGATATGGATATTTTATACCATCTAGGGAAGGCGAATGTGGTGGACGGCGTTCTAAGTTGGAAGTCCCTGGGTAGTTTGGGTCATTTGGGAGCGGATCAGAGGCCTTTGGCTCGGGAGGTTTATCAATTGGCCAGTCTGGGGGTTCTTATTTCGACCTCAAACGAGGGGAAGATTATGGTGCATAATGGAAAAGAATCGTCACTGGTAGCAAAAGTCAAGGAAAAGCAGCTCATTGATCCAGCATTAGCATAGATGAAATAGGCAATTTTGAATAACAAGACTTCGACATTTTCACTCGGTGGTGAGGATGGTGTATTACGATGTCAAGGTAGGCTATGTGTTCCAGATATTGATAATCTTCGGGGGAGGGTCTTGGCGGAGGCTCATAAATCAGGTATTCTGTGCACCTAGGTTCTACGAAGATGTACCGTGATCTCAAGGAAATTTATTGGTGGAACGGTATGAAGAGGGGTGTGGCGGACTTTGTATTTAAATGTCTGAATTATCAGCAAGTAAAAGCTGAGCACCAGCGGCCTGGTAGGTTAACTCAGCTTGTGGAAATACCAATGTGGAAATGGGATATGATAAACATCGATTTCGTGGTAGGATTACCTCACACTCAGTGCAAGTTCGACTCAATTTGGGTAATAGTGGATTGACTCACCAAATCAGCTCACTTCTTGCCAGTCAAGTCCACGGATACTGCGGAACAATATGCTCAACTATATATCAAGGAAATAGTAAGGCTCCATGGCACTCCATTTTCTATTATTTTAGATCGAGGGGCCCAGTTCACAACTAATTTTTGGAAGAAATTTCAGCAAGGTTTGGGTACTCATGTGAATCTCAGCACGACTTTCCATTTACAGACTGACGGTCAAGCGGAGCGGACTATTCAGACGCTTGAAGATTTGTTACGGGCTTGTGTCTTGTATTTCAAAGGTAATTGGGATGATCACTTGTCGTTTATAGATTTTGCTTACAATAACAGCTTCCATGTTAGCATTAAGATGGCTCCATTTGAGGCATTGTACGGGAGGAGATGTAGGTCTCCGATTGGATGGTTTGAAGTGGGTGAAGCAGAATTGTTAGGGCCAAATCTCATGCACCAGGCTATGGAAAAAGTTAAAATCATTTAGGAAAGGCCGAAAGCTGCTAAGAGTCTCCAGAAATCTTATGCTGACATTCGTCGAAGAAAATTGGAATTCCAAGTAGATGATTGGGTATTCTTGAGGGTATCTCCTATGAAGGGAGTCATGCGATTTGGGAAGAAAGGGAAGTTGAGTCCTAGATATGTCAGGCCGTATCGGGTCACTCAAAGGAAAGGACAAGTGGCCTATAGACTGAAATTTCCCCCTGAAATATCATTAGTGCACTCGGTGTTCCATGTGTCTATGTTAAAGAAAGTGGTTGGAGACTCATCCACCATCGTGCCAACCGAGGCTATCGAGGTCAATGAAGAGTTATCATATGAAGAAATTTCGGTAGCTATTCTTCATAGGCAAGTCCGCAAATTGAGAAACAAGGAAGTTTCTTCAGTTTAAGTGCTATGGCAAAGTCAACAAGTCGAGGAAGCCACGTGTGAAGCAGAAAGTGAAATGAAAGAAAAATATCCCCATCTATTTGAACAAGTCTAGTAGTGATCGTGCGAACTCTTGTCTCTAAGTAAATTGATGTTGTGTTCAATCTGGTGCAAAGACACTTCATATTTTTCCCTAAATGCTTTACTATTGTAACTCCTCAAGTTGTGCAAGAATTGTATATGTTGTGATTAATTGAGTCATGCGCAAGCCCCTTTTTGGTAAGTGAAAGTTTTGTAAGAACTCATGGGATAAGTGAATGATCAAATGTAGTGTAGATTCGTAATGATTAATTGAAATGCGTATAGTCTATTGAAGTGGTTGGACTGAATGGAACTCATTGAAGTGGCCAAATTATGTGTAGGTGTTGAGGTAATGAATTGTATACCAGTTGTAGGGATAATAGGGATATCATAATGGTGCATGGAAATAATGTTTTGAGGGCTCTCTAACAGGTAGATAAGTCTAATTACAAAGGAAACACTGGCAAAATATTTCAAAAAAAGGAGTTTGCATTTCATGTTTTCAAAACCAACCGATTTCCAAAATCCTCATTCGAGGAAGAATGATTTTAAGTGGGGGAGGATGTAAGGCCCCGTGAAAACTTGTAATCAAAATTCGGTAGTTCGGACCTTTTGTACTAATCTATGCTATAAAAAGTCAAGAAATACTATTTTCCAGAAAATGCTATTCTGCGGTCGAGAATGCGGTCGCATATCAGGTATGCGGACCGCATAATCGCCGCAAAGTGAGTCAGTGTGTTGGTCGAATTGGAGGTTAAATCTGCGACCTGATATGCAATCGCATAACCGATATGCGGACCACATAGTCGGCGCATATTTCCCTTGGGATTTTTGTAAGGGGCAGTTCTGCGGTGCATTATGCGACCGCAGAATGAGTATACCCAGGCAATGTGTTCAGATTTTGGGAGAACTTTTTGCGGTCCATTCTGCGGACCGCATTTCCACTCTGCGATCGCATAGTGAGATCGCATACCTAACCCGGGCTCCAATTTTCTAAATTTTAAACCCGACCCCTTTTTCAATAAAACACCCCAGCCCCTTATTTTAACCTATTTTCTGAACAAAAATAGAGAAAGGGAAGAGAGGATTCTTGAGAGATAAAGTCTTGTCTCCATCAATTTAATTTTTTCAAAGTCACTCAGGCCGAGGAATTTCAAGTAATTGTCTTCATCACCGTTCTTGAAGGTAAAATCCCCAACTCTTTTTCATTGTTTTCAGATTTAAACAAAAAGGGGGGCTCTCATGCGTTAATTCTTGAAAATGGAAGTTGAGATACACATGCATGTCCTTTAAAACCTAGAATCTAGTAAGAGGAATTGGGTAGAACTAAAGATTTGTAAAAGAGGTGTTGGAAACCTAAGTAAGTTCGGGCTGAGTTTGTGAACTTCAATTCTAAGTTATATGTGCTAACTTGTGAACTAGATTGACAGTACTAGGCTGTTGGTGAATTGAAAGTAGAAGTTAAAAAGGGAATTCGACTCCAGGTATGTATGGCTAACTTTAACCTTTGTAAAGTCACTTTGTTGGTGTACGAGTAATTGGTATGTGTTACTTATGTGGACTATTTGTGAAATTCATGTGATTAATGTGCCTTGAACATTGTTGGTTAAGTTTTCCGTTATTGTGGTGTGAGTAAAATGGCAATAACACACGTGCATGTGGGTATGAATGTGTTACGTGGTAAGAGCTGTGAAACAAATGGTGGAAAGAAATCATAATTGATACAATTGAAACAACTGTGGCAATATCATACGTGACTTGTTGTGGGCAATTATCGTTGTGACTTGAATTTTGTACGGGTTATTGTATATGTTGCAATTGGTATTGATGTTTATGAACACTCTTTGTGAATTGTTGTTGTTGTTATGCGAAATATGATTGTCCGGTGGGATCGGGTTGCGCGCCGCAACACGAAGTAATAAGGTGTGGGTTGTGGTGATAAGGGTGTCCGAGGTAATAAGGGTGGCCGAGGTAATAAGGGTGGAAAAGTGATTGAAATCACTATTGAAATAAAAATATGTGAAAGTTGTGAAACCATTGATGTGATGAAATAATTCTGATAGGGGAAAAGGAGAGATTGTGGAGTTGTTTGGCTTTGGTTGTTCCTTTCATGTGCATTTGATTGTTGATTCTATTACTAGTTGTTGTCTGTGTATTTCTTGATTTTACATGGGGTGAAGTTTGTTTATACATACCAGTACAATTCAAATGTACTGAAGTCCCTTTTGCCGGGGGCGCTACATTCGTGTTATGATTGTAGGTGGTTCCATAACAGGTACTCCTGTCCACCGACAGTAGAACTCCTTCACCTCCCGTTAGCTGAATTGGTGAGCCCCTTTCCTTTCGGGGCCCTGCGTGGCTCATGCCGCTTTTCTTCCCGGAGTCTTATTTTGGTATTTGTCTAAGGTATAGCCGGAGCCTTGTTGTCGGCATTTCTGTATTATTCTTCAGTTGTATTTAGAGGCTCCGTAGACAGGAAACGTGGGTTATGTACTTATGTATTTTGTGCAGTATAACTTGTAAACCACGCGAAGTAACTATGTATGTTATGTAAATCTCGTAAGAATGTGTTTAAATTTATAAATGGCTATTTCACTTGGTTAATGGGTGATGGAAACGCAGGGTATCACGTGGAATAGGAAAGGCACCCAGGTTCGCTTGGCTGGGGGCTACCCGGTCGAGCGCCGGTCGCGCCCCTCAGTTTTGGGCGTGACAGTGACACACTAGGCCGAATGAACCCCTTATCGAGGAGTTCCTGATGTTGCTCCTTTAACTCCTTCAACTCCATTGGTGCCATATGATACGGTAGAATAGAAATGGGCTGAGTACCCAACACCAGGTCAATTCCAAAGTCAATATCCCTGTCCGGTGGCATGCCCGACAAGTCTGCAGGAAACACATCAGGAAAATCCCTCACAATTGGAACAAAATCAATATTGGGAGTCTCTGCACCGACATCCCTCACGAAGGCTAGATACGAAAGACAACTCTTCCCTACCATACGTTGGGCCTTCAAGAATGATAGTACCCTACTGGGAATATAATTAGTCAAACCTCAAAACTCAATCCATGGCCCACCCGGTATTGCCAATGTCATTGTCTTAGCATGATAGAAGTGCATAGAAACGGGCCTGGCCACCACTTGATCGACCTCCCCCTCTAGGGCGACCCTTATTTGACTAACCTCGACCCCTAACTGAGTGGGTGGGTAGTGGTAAAGTAACTAGTGCTGAAGCCGATGGCTGACTCCTCTGCTAAGATAAACCCGCAAGTTGATGAGGACACTACCTCCATATATGACCCATCTCTCCACACTTATAGCAACTCCCAGGTGCTGGAGAAGGGGACTGAAGGGAACCCCTAGCACCAGCATGACTAGATGATGCACCTGGCATACAAGAGCCCTGAACTGATGGAGCACAGGATGGACTTTGGGCTGGAATGGCACTAAGTGATTACTAGCCCTGATGAGAACTGTGGGAACCATGTCCCGATGATGCCCCATGATAACCTGGGCAAGCTAGCTGAGCATGCCTAAATAGACGACCTTTGTCGTGCTGAAACTGACCTTTCCAAGGAGCACCACTATACCTACCAGATCCTCGAGGCCTCTTGGCCTCCCTCACCTCTCGCTCCTGGCAACGAATAGACTCAATCTCACGAGTAATGTCTACAACCTACTCAAAAGTCGCACCAGTCACTCTCTCCCTGGTCATAAGAATACGAAGCTGATAAGTGAGGCCATTAACAAACCTCCTAATCCTCTCTCTATCTGTCAGAACCAACCAAATTGCATGGCGAGCTAACTCAGAGAACCGCATCTCATACTGTGTCACTGTCATCTCTCCCTAACGCAACCACTCAAACTGCCTGCGTAGCTCCTCTCTGCGAGACTGTGGCACATACTTCTCGAGAAAAAGAACAGAGAATTGTTGCCAGGTAAAGGGTGTTGCACTAACAGGCCTACGCCTCTCAAAGCCTCCCACCAAGTAAAGGCAGCTCCAGAAACCTGATAAGTAGTGAAAGCGACCCCGCTGGTCTCCAGAATACCCACTGTATGAAGCATCCTCTAACGCTTATCCAAGAAACCTTGGGCATCATCGCCTTCTGCACCACTAAAGGTCGGAGGCTGAAGTCTACCAAACTTCTCCAACCTACGCTGCTCGTCCTATGGCATGGCAGTAACTACATAGTCCTTAGTAACTGCAAATGACTGGGCTGGCCCCCGGTGTCTGAAGTCGCTGCACGACCTACTCAGGTGTGCGAGTGGCGGGAGTCTGAGTGCCTTCCCCGGCCTGAGAAGTAGTTGCGGCTATAGTAACTGAGACTACCTGAGCTAGGCTAGTGCATACTGATAGAATCTGAGCCAAGGCCTCCTAAAGACCTGTAAATCACAATAGGCACAGCTGGTGCCTGAGCTAGTGCTTCTGGAGTGTCCACCACTGGGACCTGATCCTAAACTGGGGTGGCTGGTAGACTGCAGGTGCTGCCCTAGCTGCTGTGCGGGCCACATCCCTATCCTACCCGACCACGACCACATCCTCGGCCTCTAGTGGCCACAATTGGTTGTACTGGTGGTCGTCCATCCTGACCGGTAGCGTGTGTCCTCACCATCTGTGAGAGAATAGAATAACAGAAGTTTAGTACTCAGATCAACAAATTCGCATGACAAGAATTTCAAGAATGTGAAGTTTTTTTCCTAAAGGTTCTGCATCCTCTCGAGGATAAATACAGATGTCTCCATATCGATCTGTGAGGCTCTACTAAACTTGCTCATGACTCGTGAGATCTATGTAACCTAGGCTCTGATACAAACTTGTCACGACCCTAAACCCGCACCCGGTCGTGACGACGCATCTCGTGAAGACAAGTCCAACCGACACATTTCTACTTTAATTTTTAAGCAATTAAAATACTAAGTATTAAGTCTTAAACATGATAAAATCCCAAAATAAGCAGTGAACAGTTCAATTTGTGCAATTAAAACAAACACAGCCCGACTTCGGGGTGTCACTAGTCATGAGCATCTATCCATATACTACACGTCTGAAGCGTCTACAAATCTATTACAGAATCACTAAAAAGATAAAGGAAATGAGATAAAGGGGGAGAAGCACGGGGCTGCGGACACCGAGCAGCTACCTCGTAAACTGCGAAATTTGTCGGGAGCTCTCAACTCTCGCAAGTAGGATTAGCAACGCCTGAATCTGCACACGCGGTGCATGGAGTAAAGTGAGTACTCCAACTCAGTGAGTAATAATCATAAATAAAGACTAAGAAATATGAAATCACGTAAGGCACATTAGAGGCTATAATGAAGCAGTAAAAGCCAGTAAAAACATTGAATCAGTGAAGATATGTAAAGTCATTTTAGTTCAGTTTAAACTTCATGAAATGCCTTTTTAAAATTAAGCAGGTAAATGACAGGCAACTAGGAAAGATAAACACATAAAGGATCGCCCCTCAGGCATTATCATATAACAACACCAACCCATCGGGCTATACCTCACATCATAATGGGTACCCGCGCTCAATAGGGGTGTGCTTACCCCTGGAGGGGCCCCTTACGTCCGAAACGCAATATCAAGCCATCTTGTGGCATCATCATTAGGCTTTCGGCCTCACATCAATAAGCCACCTCATGGCGTACAAATCTCAAGCCCTCGGCCTCATAATCATAATCACTATTTCCTCACAGCATAGGCCCTCGACCTTACTCAGTTAGAATCTCACAAGCCACTCGAGCAATAGTAAAACATGATGCTCAGCCCAGAATATCATTTAAGTGTTAAAACAGAGAAAACATGGCTGAGTATGAAAACAGTATAATATAGCATGACTCAGTTCAAGTATAACGTCAAAATAGTGAGGAAATGTCAGTAAAAATCCCATAGGGGTCCAAATAGTTGACACGAGGCCCAAATATGGCGTTCAGCCCAAAACATGATGATAGCAAATATTTTTCAGTAAAATACGCGGTAAAATAGTCATTCGGGACGGACTAAGTCACAATCCTCAATAGTTCACGACCCCACGCTCGTCATCTAGCGTGTGCATCACCTGAATATATCACAACGATATGTAGTCCGGGGTTTCATACCCTTAAGGAAACATTTACAATCATTACTTACCTCACTCTGGTCCAAACTCTAGCCCGCAATGCCTTTTCCCTTCGAATCAGCTTCCACTCACGTCGAATCTATCCAAAATCAGAATCACGACGTCAAAATATGCTAAGGGCACGAAGCCGAAGCGAAAATAATTAATTTATAGCATAAATCCCAAAATTACCAAAATCCGACCCCCAAGCCCATATCTCGAAATTCGATAAAATTCATATCAATAGATTCCTTATCTCCCCACGAGTTCATACATATCAAAAATACCAAAATCTGACCACAAATGGTCCCTTAAATCCTCAAGTCTAGGTATCCAATACCAATCCCTAGTTTCCCCAATTTTTAACCCTTAAATTCCATTAATTACAGCTCTAATTAGTGAAATAATACCATAGGAACGAGTTTTAGGTCCAAAATCCTTACCTCAATGAAACCTCCTTGAAATCCTTTTTCAAATCGCCCAAAAAGCTCCAAAAGCCAACTTAGAAATGGTGGAATAGCTCAAAAATCGCGAAGGAATGAATTTATATGTTCTGGCCCAGGCATTTTGCATCTGTGGCTCTTTTATCGCTTTTACGGTACCAGTTTTGCGGTCCAAGACACTGCTTCTGCGGTTTTCACTTATTCCCTAGCTTCCGCATCTGCGATGCACCTTGCGCACCTGTGCCATCGCAGGTGCGGCTCCTCAGCCGCTTCTGCGGCTCCAGCCTTCCTAGCCCCTTTCCGCTTCTGCAACTCCTAAATCGCTTTTGTGAGACCGCACATGCGATCCCCTAGCTGCAGGTGCGGTTATGACAACAAATCCACACTTCAGCTACCAAACCAAATTTCCAAACTCTCCGTCAACCATCCGAAATAACCCGAGGCCATTGGGACCTCAACCAAAAGCACAAACATATGCCATAACCTTATTCAAACTCGTACCAATCTTCAAAACACACAAAACAACATCGAATCAACCAAAACACAATTCATTCAAGCCTAAGTTTAAAAAATCTTCCGAATTACGCTTTTGATCAAAAAGTATATCAAACCACGTCCGAATGACCTAAAATTTTGCACACACACCCCAAATAACCCAATGGAACTACTGAAACTTTCGGATTCCATTCCAACCCTTATATCAAAATGTCACCTACCAACCGGAAAACGCCAAAAATCCAATTTTGCCAATTTAAGCCTACATCTACTTCGGACCTCAAAAACATATTCCGATCACGCTCCTAAGTCCTAAATCACCTCCCAAAGCTATCTGAACCATTGGAACTCACATCCGAGCCCTCTACCCCATAAATCAACATTCGGTTAACTTTTCCAACTTAAGCTTCCTCAAGAGAGACTAAGTGTTTCAAACCTTTCTAAATCCTTTCCGAACCCGAGCCAACCAACCCGATCACATATTGAATCGATACACAAAGCAATAAGAAGCAGAAATGGAGAAAATGGAGTGGTAACTCATGAGATGACTGGCCAGATCGTCACAGCGTGGTTGGCATCGGTGTCGTGCTAGCCCGAGCAAACCAGTTGGCAACTCATGATCATTCGACGAAAACTAGAACATACATAGGCCGACTTGGCTGAACTGATTCTTTCCGTAACTATCATGGGACAACATAGCCTCAACTCATACTATGTATAGTGGGCAAATGTTGTATTAGCGAGCCTGCTCAAAACATGAATACACATAGACCGTTAAGGCCTATGACATGTTGTACATACTAAACACGTTTTTAAAAAGCCTCTAAGCATATCTGATATCGAAATATGGCCAGGACAGGACAGTAACCTACCCATAAGTGTGTGTGTGTATGTGTATATATATATATATATATATGATAGTTTGATAACTTCTAGACTCGCCTGTACACTGGATGAAATAGAGCTCGACCAATCCTCAACTGGATATCAACTCCGTCTACAATAAGAGCCCGTCAAACTAGATACCTGAACCTGCAGGCATGAATGCAGTGCCTCGACAATGGGATATTAGTACAAACAAATGTACTAAGTATTTAAGGAAGATAACATATGAATAACTTAATTAAACTGAACTGACATGTATGTATGTATACTGAAAGAAATATGGTGGTTCAACGAGATCCGAGAATTATACTTACCTTATTCTGACTCGTAACATATCTAAGTATTGAATTATCCAAATTACCTTGCAATGGTGTAGATTGAAAAGGTAAGGCTCCGTTGGCCGAGAACATTTAATGTCATATATACATCTAATTCATGTCGTGATATACGTAAACTTGTTCCCCTATGATATATGTACTGCAAACAATCAAATTATGGAACTTCATCTATTAAATTCTTCTAGCCATCATACCCTATATCTGAATACTTACCTCAAATAGATCAAACATCTATAGGGCTACATTTAAACATAAAAGTGTCACTTACACATTTCATAAGAGACCATCCGTAAGGCTCACTCATAAACATGAATAACCTTTGGCTTGTACACAAAACATAGTAGACCATCAATATGGCTCATACTACTGAGATCTGGCTATGCATGAAACTGAGACCATCTATAACCAACCTTCATTATGCATATATGCGTTCATATACCGTCCATATGATTTCATTGTAGACCTACACGTTCATAGACCGTCTCTAGGGATCATGTCTTATGAATATTCATTTCATATCACTCATGCAAACATCATTCAATCATTAATAGATAAACTTGTATGCACAAACATACAAATTCATGAGTAACTCATTACAAAAACCAACCCTTATTCCTTAGCACTCTCTATATCATCCTTCGTATTCTATATTATTTATCCATAAAGAACGTTTTAACTATTTTGAAATCGCACTTCTATCCTTATTTCACATCATGACTCATTGCTAAGGATTACATGATTCTTTCTACATATAGCTATGTAACATTCTTAGCTTGTGCGGCTACGAGTTATACATACATACATACACACACACACACACACACACACACACACATATATATATATATATATATATATATCCATTCATCAATACATAAAAAGAGTTTTGGGATTTATGCTCGATCAACTTATATTCTTATTGCTAAACATATAATATTCTATAGTTTACGACTCCTTAGGTAACGTATATCGTCACTTAACATCACCCTCATATATAATCAACCTTACATAACTTGAGAGCAACATAACTACCATCGTGGGTCTTTATTAATTTTGTTAACACAAACGTATAAGTATTGGAAGTCACTGAATTCTTTAGGTCGATCATTCTTTTTTTTCAAACTATACATTATGCCACCTTGTTGAAAAATTCATGTATTTCTATCCCTCATTATACAAATGCTATATTGCTTCTGATTAATTTGACTAATCGTGCGTAATCTTTAATTGACATTTGGATGTCTTGTTACATATAGAAGACAAGGACCTTTTTGGAAGGCTTTAAGAACACAATTCATCTCAACATTCATATGATTATACTCGTGAACAAACCTTAATCGTCGGAATAGTACGTATACAAAGACTAGCCCCCTTGAATACCTTATAAGGGAAACGTAACTTACGGAATCGTTCCAAAGAAAAGAAAGTAAGACCTTACATACCTCATAATATCTAGTTCAATCCTCAAGCTAACTTAACATGCAACTCCTTTGTCTACAAGCAATGAACAATACTATCTTCACAATACGAATGCCATAACTTATCGCATTTAAACGATACAATTTATTCTACGATAAAACAGACAATACCTCTCCTATTTATATGGCTTCCCAAAAGTTACAACAGCCAACAATAGACCAAACAACATCAACAAATACTCATAATAAGTATTTCAAAACAGTTTAACAATCCCGACGAGCGGCAAGCTCGGTTTGTGACTAAACAACTATAGTTTTAAACCCATTCTCCATCCCAAAATTTATCAACAACATTAACCTCCACTTATTCAATTATACCTACTAATTTCAGCAACAATACAACTTTAAAATGATCCCATAAGTCCGACAAGTTCATCAACTCAAAACTGATTTTTCAGATTACTAATACATGTTTTCGACTTGTTTCTTTTCTTTCAAATCGAGCAACACAACAAATAGTATATAATTAAGCCTCTTCACATATAAACCATCCATGAATTCAACTTAAAAATAAGTTCACAACCAACCATTAATTACGCAACAACAAATAACATACGACTCTTTCGAAACTCGCAAGTTCTAGTATTTACGTTCGAGGTACAACTCGTAGAAGCTTAGATAAGGAAAGGAGAAGCATAAAATGACCTTATATAGAGTGGAACCCATGAAACCTAGTTCATATTCATAAAAATTCAGACCCCCAATGCAGCTACAAGAAGGAAAAAGGGAAATTAGCAAGTTGTCGGGGTTTTTCGACGCTAGAATCACTTCGTATCACCCGAAATCACCTAGGGTTTTGTGGGATTTTTCGGGAAAGAGTTGCAGGGGTATTGTACTATGTTTTTCTCATGAGATTATAATGAAAATATATGATAATAATCGCATATAAAGGCCCCCTTGGCCTCTTTTTTTGTTATTTACTTGGTCCCTTCATTTAAACAAGTAGGAGACACACCTACTTGTCACCTACTAGTCTTGCCAAAAATTGAATATCTTTCTACTCTTATATTGTATCGATGAAAGGTTTAATGCGTTGGAAATTAGAGTCATAGATCTTCAATTTTGTAGGTAGATCATTCTGTAATTCTAAGTGTATTATGAGAAAATCTTAGCTATATTTCACCTAAATTTCAGCACATTATGAGTGTGACTTGTGATGACCTTTGCCAACTTTTATTCCACAACTTGTTTGACTTCAAAACGTAACACACGACTATCATACGACTGAAATAACTCATAAAATAACCTCTTTATCATATTAAGAACCTTAATCTCACCCCAAAAGTACATGTTACGACATTCTAACTTGTCGACTTCTGACCAACCTTATTTTCTTCGATTTGTTTTGCTTCTGAGCCTTTCAACCCTCTTGGTACTTGTTATTCATTATCTTACATATTTGTAACCTCCAAGGTCACATGATTAACTTACTTTATATACTTTCAAAGAGGATCTCATTTCTAAGCTTACATTAATTTACTTACGACGCACTTTTATGTATGAAAATATGGGGTGTAATAGGTTGTTTATTGATCCATGTCATGTTTGGCTTATTTTAGCACTTGGACAGGATCCGTCCCTCCGTAGTCTGACTTATCTGCAGTGAGCGCCGATACCTACTGTGTGCTAATGCAAGTGCCGAGGGATTGGGAGGACTGGGTGACTGTAACAAATGGGTGACTGTGAGGATTGAGTGAATGGGAGGGTTGAGTGAGTTGTTATTACGAGAGGATGCATATGATTTTTATCACTTCGTTACATTCCAGTTGGCATGCATAATTGACATGCATATGTAGAGATATATCATTCCTTATTTCAGTCACACCTAGCATATCTATCTGTTTAAAATATAAATTGTTAAACTTGAAAGCATATCTGCATTTTTGTACTGTTATTTCTATATTTGGACTATGCCTGCTGAGCTCATCACTGTTTTCAACCCAAAGGTTAGTTTTTTTACTAATTGAGTTGGTTGTACTCATACTACACTCTATACTTCGTGTGCAGATACAAGTATTTCTGTGCACGGTGGTTGCTGATTTGGAGCTTTTACTGGTTTAGAGATTTTCGAGGTAGCTTCTTTGACGTCTACAGACCTTAACTCTCCTCCTTTATATTTTAGTTTTATTTATATATATTGTACTACCTTCCTAGGTAATGTTTCAACAATCATGCCATGTTATGGTATAGATGCTCAAGTGCTCAGTGACATCAGAAATTTTGGGGGATGTGGTATCGAGTTGTAATATTTTTCTATCAATATTTGTCGAATCTTACTTTTAAACTTATTATGATATGGTTCCAAATTTAAAGGTGTGTGATTTATTGTGTGTTACACCTCGTAAGTTTAAAAATATTGACACTGTTATATGCGTTTGATTTGGTATTTTGAGTGGAATATTTTTCTAAAATAGTTTGAAAAAAAATAATAATATGATTTCATATGGTTATTAGTATTACTACTTTCGAATATGTTTTAAATTATACACCTAATATGAGAAAAATTTATGAGATTTTCTTTATTGTAAAGATAGAAATAATTTTTTTCACAAGAAAAGAAGGTAATCTTTTTACCATTTTAAGAATCAAGCTTATGAAAATTTGTACTATTTATATGAGATTAGGAAAATTAGAAGTTGAGAAGATATATGTATTTTTACATAGATATTTTAATGAAATAATAGTATATGTATTTATTTTGTATAGTACAACATGATCATGATAGTACAAGTATATTATAGTATGTTATATATTATTTATTAAAAATGAGTAGTATTTTAAGTAAGTAGAGGTAATTCTTAATTTGGCGTGTAATTGGTAATTATGACAGATGTGAAGGAAAATTAAGTGTTTAAAAGGGGAGAGGTTTTACAGGAGTGGTTCGTGCAGGTAGGTTGTGTAGTGAGAAGCTAGGGTTTGAAGGGATCTGTGAGACCTGTGACATAGCGACAGAGGTGGCTCTAATTGGAACAACAAAGATAGGATTACTGAGAGGACTAGGAACAACATTAGGACTATTGACCCCTTGCGAGCTAGGTGAAGCTAAATCTCAAAAATCAAAAGGTTTATCATTGGGAGAGTGAAGCTCACCTCCATTGTAGGCCATTGCTTTATCTCTTTTATGTCTCTTTACATCATTTATAACTTCATTAAGTACCTCTCATAGCTTGGCTCAGTGCTTCTTCTTGATTTTTGCACCTATGCTCTTGAACAACCTCCAGTTGGTCTTCCCTAGCTTTGAATGTCGACACTTTTATTGATTTCTTCTTGGGTGTCTCCATAACTTTATCATATTAGCAGTCATTGTACCCGTAGAGCAGAGATTTTCTCTAATACCACTGATACGAGCTGAGTTAAAATAGCAGAAATCAAAAGGAAAATGAAAAAAAGGGTAATGAAATAGTAAAAATACAAGAAGGAAAAGAAAGAATACAAGCTAATCTAAGGCAACAAAAATAAGGTTCTATATACTCATAATGAAGAAAGAGATAGCTATTACAATATATAGAATTGTAGACCTAGATTTCTTAGCTAGTAATGTACGACCTCTACCATTTCTAACTACCTGGGTTAGACCTAATGTGTATAAGACACCCAAATACGTGAAGTCGATGTGTAATTGTTGTATCTATAACATAAAAGTAAAAGGGTCTTAACTCATAGTTCTAACTTATAAACTTGTTCCTAACCTTTAACTCATAGTTCTAACTTATAAACTCGTTCCTAACCTTTTCCTCAATTGCTAAGTAGAACTGCGCAAACACAAGGTACCACTGTAGTAGCTCTTCTCTTTTTAGATTCGTATTACCCACTTCCTTTCCTTATATTTCTATCCAATTTTTAATTACCATTATTTTGTTTTTGTTTTCTCTAAAAGGTATATTCTCCTTTAACTCCTAACACAAAAATGATTCCTTTGGTTCAACATTCTTTCCCGTTACTATTTTGTAACGACAATTTTAGCTTAGTTTTGTATTCTAGAATTATTTTTCGAACCAATAACACATTTTTATTTGTTGTACTATTTAAAGAAACTAGTGTGAAGGGTTGTTTAGCTCTTAATATAGCTGGATAAGATATGCTTTTACTAGAATCTAATCATTAACCATTGTTTCTTAAGGAAACTCAGCTAATTTAGATTACAAGCATTACCAATTAAATTCTTCATCTTTGAGGATTGAGTTAATACACTCACTTACAAATTACAGAAAACCTTATTCAATTGATATTTTAGTAATAGTACTCCTTCAGTTTCAATTTATATGATATTTTTTATTTAGCACGGATTTATTAAAGAATGCAAGACTTTGAAAGCTAATAAACTAAAATATGACATAATATTTTTGCAGCTGTAAATTTTTTAAAACTTATGTTCTTAATACGATATAATATTTTGTAACTTTAAAAGCTTATCATTAATAAACAATTAAGAAAATATGTCATATAAACCGAAAGGAACTAAGTATCTTTTTCTTCTTCATGACATACTACAACAAAATCTTGGCCTACTATATAATGTTATTCTTTTGTATAATGCAAGTTTTAATATCATATACTCAAAGATAATCTAAAGTCTTTTATTTTTCTGATCAGTAGTCTAAAGTCTTTTTTATATTATATTATTATCTTTTTTTTTTTGGGAAATAAGAGAGGCTAGGATAACGAAAATAAGAAGGAAGGTCTAATTAGAAGGTGATACTTACACCTCTTGAACTAAAGGTGACAACATCAGTTTGTACGTGTCACTCCCCAACCTTGGGAGGCGTGGCTGGCACCCGGTGCTGCATTGGCCCGAGCGAATGTGACGACCCGATGAGTCATCTCATGAGTTACCGCTCAATTTTCTCCATTTCTACTTCTTATTGCTTTGTCTATTTATTCTATATGTGATCGGGTATGTTGGCTCGGGTCGGAAAGGATTTGGTAAGGTTTGAGACACTTAGTCTCTTTTGAGGAAGTTTAAGTTAAAAAAGTCAACCGGGTGTTGACTTATGTGTTAGAGGGCTCGGATGTGAATTTTGATGGTTCGGATAGCTTCAGGAAGTGATTTGGGATTTAGGAGCATGATCAGAATGAGTTTTAGAGGTCCGGAGTAGATTAAGGCTTGAATTGGCGAAATTGGATTTTTGGCGGTTTCCAGTTGATAGGTAAGATTTTAATATAGGAGTTAGAATGGAATTCTGAGAGTTGCAGTAGTTCCTTTGTGTCATTTGGGATGTGTGTGCAAAATTCCAGGTCATTCGGATGTGGTTTTGTTGGGTTTTATATCAAAAGAGTAATTTACAATATTTTGGAATTCTTATGCTTGAATCCGATGCGAATTGGGTGTTTTGATGTTGTTTTGAGAATTCCGAAGGTTGGAACAAGTTTGAATGAGGTTATGGGATATGTTGGCATGTTTGGTTGAGGTCCGGGGGACCGCGGGTGAGTTTCAGCTGGTCAATCGGACCATTTCATGCTGTTTGGAATTGTAGAAAAACTGCTAAAGTGTTGCAGAGAATTTGACCTTCGCATTCGCGAGTAGGTCCTCGCGTTTGCAAAGTGTTAGTTGAGGAGGCTGAGATTTTAGCCTTCGCATTCACGAGGAAGGCTCCGCATTCATGAAGGGGTTGAGAGGTGATTCATGGCGTTCGCTAGGTGGAGTTGCGTTCGCGTAGAGGAAATTGGTCAGCTGTGTTTGAGGTGTTTTGTTCATTGCATTCGCGAGAGAGGGAACGCGTTCGCGAAGAGTCAGGCTGAGGTACCATCGCGTTCGCGAGTGGCAAGACGCGATCGCAAAGAAGGATTTTTAGTCAAAGTTGGATTGTGCTTTGCGAATGCGAGGCGTTGACCTCATTCGCGAAGAAGGAAATGAGGCCTAGGCAATATTTTTAAATAGTCCTCTTGTCCACAATTTTGGGGTTTATTTCCACCATTTTTTGAGAGATTTTGGAGATTTTTGAAGAGGATTGAAGAGGGATTCAAGGGGAAACACTTGGAGGTAACATTCATGGATTTAATACTCGATTCTACTGTGAATTCCACCTAATTAATCATGGAACATTAAGCCTAAAATTGAAGAATTAGGACTTAAAATTGGAGACCTAGAAATTGGGAATTGAGGGGTCGTTTGTGGTTGGATTTTGATGTTTTTGGTATGAATGAACTCGGGGAATGATAAGGAGTCCATTGATGTAAATTATATAGAATTACAAGACATGGGACCGGGGGTCGGGTTTTGGTAATTTCGGGATTTATGTTATGCATTGATTATTTTCACTTGGGCTTCGTTCCCTTAGCATATTTTGACGCTGTGATTCTGATTTTGGATAGATTCGACGCAAGTGGAGGCCGATTCAAGGGGCAAAGGTGTCGCAAGCTAGAGATTTAACCGAATTGAGGTGAGTAACGACTGTAAATATTGTCATGAGGGTATGAAACCCCGAATTTCACATCATTGTGCTATATTGAGGTGACACACACGCTAGATGACGAGCGTGGGGTTGTGCACTGTTGGGGATTGTGACATAGTCCGTCCTGAATGACTATTTTACTGCGTATTTGACTGAAAACTATTTGCTATCAACATGTTTTGGGTTGAATGCCATATTTGGGCCTCGTGCCAACTATTTGAACCCTCAGGGGATTTTAATTAATATTTCCTTACTGTTTGACTTTATACTTGAACTCAGTCATGCTATATTCTATTGTTTCATAACTTAGCCATGTTTACTCTGTTTTTAACATATTAAATGATATTTTGGGTTGAGCACCATGTTTTACTATTGCTCTAGTGGCTGTGAGATTCTGACTGAGTAAGGCCGAGGGCCTGTGTTGTGAGTAAATACCTGATTATGATTATGAGGCAGAGGGACTGAGATTTCTACGCCACGAGATGGCTTGTTGATATGAGGCCGATGGCCCAGTGATGATGCCACAAATAGCTTGATAATGTGCTTGGGCCATAAGGGGCCCCTCCACGGGTCTGCACACCCCCAGTGAGCGGGGGTACCCATTGTGATGTGAGATATAGCCCGGGGGACTGGTATTGTTTCTGAGATATTGCCCGAGGGGCGGATTTGTTGGCACTGTGCCCAAGGGGAGATCCTTTATGTGTTATATTTCCTATTTGCCTATTACTTTCTTGCTTAATTGTTAAAAATGCATTTTATGAAGTTTTAAACTGAACTCGGTAATTTTAAACGTCTTTACTGCTTCACTATTTTACTTGCTGTTATCCTTCCTTATATCCTATAATGTGCCTTACATGATTTGTATACGGTGAATTCAGGGGTCCGATATCGCCGTCATTAGGTCGTCTCGCGGTCATTCTCCTCTGCGCTCAATTCAAGGTCGAGACCCACCATTGGGGGTCGTCAAGTACCGGCCCCGAAGGACATTACGTACTAACGGCTATAGTATGTGAGAGGGGAATTGCCAAGTCACACGGCTAAAACTGACAAAGCTGACCTATTCGGGGCCTGTCTCAACGTTTCACATCTAGTGGTCCCATCTCCATGCCTTTACAGTTAATACATTTTGTACTATAACGGGATTCCCTTCCTATATAAAGGGGATCCCCATCACTTTGTAACTCTTGGCTGTTGCTCCAATTACTTTACATATGAGCAATAACAACTTTCTCTTCTTTCTCTATAAATACACAAGCTCGAGACTACTTCTTCCATTTATTGCCTTCATACTTGTTCTTTATTTATCGCTTGGTATTGGCCATAAGAAGCCTTCTTTAATTATATCTTAACTGTTATTTCCTTCCCGGCTACCCCTGATAACTCGAGCTCGAGCTCAGGCATCGACCTCGAGGACTCTCATCGATCAGTCCGAGGCCCAGATATCAAGCCCTTCGGTTTGATTACTACCCTGTTTTAGCTTGAACTTCGTCATTAAACTTCATACGCCTAGCATCAATTGCTCTAACAACTAGCATAAAAATAGATCACGTATTTTTAGAGTCACATTCATAAATTTAATTGTTATTAACATTTTCATGTTAAACAGTTTGGCTCCCACCGCAGGGCTAAAAATAATAGTGATTATTTTCTTGTTGGTTTCGTTACACAACACAAGTTGTCTTTCATGCTTTTTCTTGTCCAAGATCTTCGATTTCAGGACAGAGCGCCTGGCTCGGTAAGCAAAATGGGGAACCACAACCTTAAAAACAACAGGGACAAGGACACGACTGCTCCAGATGATAGTACACCACCAAACTCTACCCGGGCGGAAGGGAAGGTTCTCCGACATGACGTCCACATGATTATTGGGCGAACCGATGTTCCCCAACGAGAACGTCCACTACAGAAGAAGGACCGACCAGAAACAGCGTTCCTAAAAATACCGTCATATTAAGAGAGGAGGACCTCGAGGCCATGATAGAACCGCAGAACGACGCGCTGGTGATCTCGTTTCTTTTAAACAATACCAGGATAAAGCATATGCTCGTGGATCCAGGCAACTCGGCCAACATAATTAGATCAAAGGTAGTAAAATAGCTGGGGTTACTCAATGAAGTCGTTCCTGTCCCTCGAACCCTCCACAGCTTCAACATGACCGGCGAAGTAACGAAAAGAGATATCACCCTCCCGATCGACACTTTCGGCGTAATTTAGAACACCGAGTTCCAAGTCATCGACGGTGACAAGAGGTATAATGCATTACTCGGCAAGCCTTGGATACATAGTATGAGGGCAGTACCCTCAACCTTGCATCAAGTGATAAGGTTTCCCACGAGGGATGGCATCACGACCATATATGGAGAACAGCGGGCAGTAAAAGAAATGTTCGCGGTCCACCATGAGGCGCCGATCCCCATATGCCCGATCCCAGACGAATATAGAAACACACAATCCCCCAAGGACAACAAGGAAGATTTCTTCGCCCCCTGAACCTCCATCGCCCCCGAAGAATCGGATGCTACTAAATCCACAGTTGAAGAGCTAGACTAGACCATTTAATCAAGCACCTACCGGATCATAAGGTATACCTAGTAATAGGGTTGACCTCTGAATTCAGGATAAGGTTTATTCAATTTCTTAGTAACAATATCGCTATTTCTCCTGATTCCACCTAGATATGACAGGAATCCCGCCGGAAATAACCTCCCACAAGCTGAGCGTTGATCCCAAATTCAAACCCATGAAGCAAAAGAGAAGACCACAGTCTAAGGTAAAACATTCCTTCCTCAAAGAAGAGGTAGGGAAACTTCTTAAAATCGGATACATTAGAGAGGTAAAGTACCCCGAATGGCTGGCCAACATAGTAGTAGTGCCTAAAATGGGGAACAAGCTAAGAATGTGAGTAGATTATAAAGACTTAAATAGGGAGTGCCCCAAAGATTCCTTCCCATTGCCTAATATCAATTGTCTGATCGATGCTATGGCCGGCCATGAGACCCTCACGTTTCTCGATGCCTACAAGGGGTATAATCAAATCCAGATGAACCCCAAGGACAGGGAAAAGACCTCGTTAATCACAAAGTCTGGTACATATTGCTATAACGTAATGCCCTCCGGGCTAAAAAATGCAGGGGCAACGTACCAGCGCCTCGTTAATAAATTGTTCGAGCATCAAGTAGGTAAATCAATAGAGGTATATATTGATGATATGCTAGTCAAGTACCTACGCACAGAGGACCATTTGGCCCATTTGGAGGAAACTTTCGACATCCTCAAAGCTACAACATAAAGCTCAACCCCGAGAAGTGTGCCTTTAGAGTGGGTTTGGGCAAATTCCTAGGCTTCATGGTTTCAAACAGGGGGATCGAGATCAATCCCGACAAGATAAACTTTATCGAAGAAATCACGGTGGTGAATAATGTAAAATCCTTCCAATGGGTAATAGGGCGGATAGTGGCCCTGGGCAGAATCATATCAAGGTCATTAGTCAAAAGTCATCATTTCTTCTCTCTACACAAAAGAAAGAGCAACTTCGAATGGACTCCAGAATGCCAACATGCCCTAGAAGAACTGAGACGATACCAGACTAGCCCACCTTTGCTGCACACGCCAAGGAGGATGAAATGCTATACCTGTACCTGGCCGTGTCTAAAATAGCGATAAGCGGTATATTGGTTCGAGAGGAGCAAGGTACACAATTTCCTTTTTATTACATAAGACGAACCTTGGGGGACGTAGAAACCCAGTATCCCCATCTAGAAAAATTGGTTGTCGTGCTGATAAGCGCCTCACATAAGCTGAAGCCTTATTTTCAGTGTCACCGTATCTACGTTCTGTCTACGTACCCCCTCCGGAGCATACTGCATAAGCCCGAGTTATTGGGTTGATTGGACAAATGGGCCATTGAACTCGGAGGGTATGATATCGACTATCAACCTTAAACGGCCATCAAGTCCCAAATCCTGACAGACTTTGTGGCCTATTTCTTACCATCCCTCATACCCAAGGTAGAGAAGGAACTTTTATTGAAATCAAGCACGTCCTCCGGGGTATGGACCCTATTCACAGACGGTGCCACAAACATAAGAGGATTCGGGCTTCTTATAGTTCCAAATCCATCCGTTGGAGGCATAATAAGACAATCCATAAAAACAACAAAATTGACTAACAATGAAGCTGAGTACGAGGCTATGATTGCAGGTTTAGAATTGGCCAAAAGTTTGGGGGCCGAGGCTCTCGAGGCAAAATGTGATTCGCTCCTCGTAGTGAGCAAAGTGAATGGGAGCTACGAAGCTCAAGAGGATAGGATGCAGAGGTACTTGGACAAAATCCAAGTCGCGTTATGTCGATTCAAAGAATGGACCATAGTCCATGTACCCCGAGAGCAGAACAACAAAGCTAATCCTCTCGCGAATCTAGGATCTTCTGCTGAAGAAGAAGACCTACTCCCCGGAGCTGTTGTCCAATTGTTTAAATCAGTGGTCAACGAAGGTCACGTGGAGATTAACTCCACCAGTCTGACATGAGATTGGAGAAATAAATATATTTTTTATCTAAAAGACAGGAAGCTGCCCACAGATCCAAAAGAATTGAGGGCCCTGCGAACCAAAGTAGCCCGGTTCTCGCTCGATAAAAATGGGACTCTACACAGGAGAACTTTTGATGGTCCTCTGGCGGTATGCTTGGTACCAGGCGACACAGATTATGTACTCCGAGAGATCCACGAGGGCACCTATCGAAATCATTCGGGCGCCGATTCCTTGGTCCGAAAGGCGATCAGAGCGGGCTACTATTGGGACAACATGGAAAAAGACACCAGAGAATTTTTCGGAAAATGCGACAAGTGCCAGAGATTCGCTCCCATAATCCACCAACCCGGCGAGAAACTACGTTACGTTTTATCACCATGGTCATTCATGAAATGGGGAATGGATATCGTCGGCCCTTTGCCGACAGCACCAGGTAAGGCTAGATAGCCTAGCATTGGTTATTTTAGTAATACTTAAATATTCATATTCTGAGTATAGTTTCTTTAGTTTCTTTCTTACTTTCCTTAATTTTTTATTTATTTTAATGTGCCTAATTTCTATAATTGACTCATTGTTTATGGGTATTTGTTGCGGTTTTGTACTATTAGTTTTAGTGTTATCGTCCATGGTTTTACTTACTGGAGTAGATGTTTAATATTTATCTTACTGGGTATCATCCATGCTTTGATACCATTTTCAATAGGGAGGACCCTTAGTTTATTATAAGTATTATAAGCTAAAGGATTTTTCATAATATTTTGCGGCTAGCGGAATTAACCTTGAAATTTCTTTTATATTTTCTCCCGTGTATTCTAAGTATTGGATATCTTGGGGTTTTTGATATTCTTCTATATTTTCTCTTAATAATTTTTCTAATAAATTTATATTTTCTAAAGTTCGTAACCAGTACTGCAGATATTCGTAGCTGATCATTAATCTGAATATAAATCTAGTTCATATAAATATAATTCGTCTATTTTCTTCTGATAGAATTAGTTCTGTATATCCTTGTTCCATTATGTTTATTATTTCAAAAGTAACCAAAATATCGTAAATTTTTCTTCTAATATCGTTATTAAGTTGGTTAAAAGTATATAATATGAGTATTTTGTAATCTTCATTGTCATCTAGTAGATATGTGTGGTTGCTCATTAGATCTATTTTTATTTATTCTTATCATGTGTTTACTAAACATGTTCCCTCTAACCTCTTTGTTTATCATAGGGTTTATCATCCTTTAGTAAGTTATTCTGAACAATCTTTTCTGGCCACTATCATGCTTTTCTTGCTTCAATTATTTTTCCTAACAGCGCCTCAACTCTATCTACTCCCCTAAACGGCTTCCTTGCCTACCGGTTTCGACCTTAGGATGGCATAGTCTGGGCTTAACTACTCTCAGCATTATTAGACATGGCAAGCTTTCTCAAGATGTTCTTTATAACAGTACTATAACATGATAAACAGTTACGATATTCAAGAGATTATAAGGAATACAAAAGTTTAGTTAGACATGACTATGAATAAACATACCTGATCTTGGAGCTTGTTTGAATGTTCCATAGTTGTTATTATGAAAGACTTAAATTAAAATTTTTATAAGAGAGAAGGTGAGGGTCCTTCCCCTTCTTCTCGGATATAGACTATATATAGAAAACTCAAATGACTCTTACTTTTTACAAACGACCCTTCATGAACGACCTTTACTGTTCATGAATATGACTCGTACTCTTTACTTTACGTCTTTTTACATACTCAAATGACTCTTATTATTTACAAGCGACTCTTCATGAACGACCTTTATTGTTCATGAATATGACTCGTACTATTTACTTTACGACTTTTTACATTATCTGTTTGTCATAGTTGTCTTCTTCCTTTGTTTTTATGCTGGTATTTTTATTCCAGTTGTACTTCTGGTACATAATTATCTTCTCCATTGTACTTTGAACATATATGATCTGGGTACTTGTGGCCAACCAATTTGCAGTATCTTGTTAGTAATTCGTTGGAAATAAATCCTTTCTTTAGTGCTCTTGTAGTTGGTTGCATCTCTGGTTTTAATAATGATAAAATCCATTTTTGGACTTCATCCATATCTCCTTGTCGTAGTTCCCTTGAATTTGCATATATCATTAGTTGATCTCTTGAGTAGTAGCTCCAAATGGCATTTTCCTGTAGATAATTGTTGGCTAATTCTTGGATAATAGTTGTTATTCCAATTATTCTTTTGTTGGCGTAAAAACTCGGTATCTCGATTTTTGGTATCTCTGGTTGTTGTTCTATCTCTTCTGGTATTATCATATCTCATGTCAATCCTATTTTTACAACCTGTATAAGAGGTTTTATTTCATCGTATAGTATCTCAGCTGGTGCTGTATAGAATTTTATAAAAAATAGGTTTCCTTTTGTAATTCTTTTATATGTAATGAATGCTTTATATATCTCTGGTATTTTACTTATCTCTTCTCCATCATAGGTATATATTGTGCTAAGTAATCCGTAATTGTAACATGTTTTTACTAGATTGGATCTGGTCTTAGGTTGGGCAATAAGTCTATTATATCCTTGGAGTTTTTTGGTTATATAGTCTTGTGTTGGATTTGTTGTAGTAGTTGCTCTGGGGTTAAGGTTTAGAAATGTTTGGATTTTGTATATGTTTTCAATATAGGTCTGGGTAATATGGTTGTATATTTTCTTATTTTGGTGTAGACTGTTTGCATAGGTTGAGGTTTGTGGTGTTGTAGTCATTGTTTCTTTTGGTATTTTTGGAGTAATTGGTTTATCAAATATGTTATTCAAATTGGCATTGGTATATGGTTTCTTATTAACTTGTTTACTCGTACTTGCAGCTATATGTAAACAAACATTGTTATGGGTTTTACGGAGTTTCCCAACGTCTCCCTCTAACTCTGAAAATTTTGAGTCTTCCGATCGACTTAGCTCCGCATTTTTATAGTCATGCTACTGACTTGGCTTGCTTTCCTCTAGCTGTTGTAATCTTTTACCCATACTATCCATCTGTAAAGATAGAGTAGTAAGGATTGCAAATAAATCTTTTGTTTCTTGTCTGTCATCAGTTTGGGTACCTTTTTCTTGGTAGGTAGTCTGCAATAACATTTTTATCAGTCTTTATTACCTCAATTGTAAATGTAAAATTTTGTATATTTAATACAAGCCTTCTTATTTCCTTCATTGTTACTAAATCGTGTACTTTCCGTGTTATCCACCATTTTATCTGTGTATTATCTGTTCTTACAATAAATTTGTTATAAACGATATATGGCTCAAATGCTAACAAACATTTATATAAGCCAAATAATTCTTTTCTATTTATCTCCCATTTTAATTGTGGTTACGTGTATGATCCTGAATAATATCTACAATGCTGTTCAGTTTTTTCATTATCATATTTATATTTGAGAACTCCTCCATAGCTGTGATCACTAGAATCAGTTTCTACTATGTATGTAAACTGCCTTTTTTCATCCGGAAAATATAGTTTTGGTAATTTTTGACACATAATTTTGATCTTTTTTATATGTATTTTATCTTTTTCGTCAAAATGGTATTCTACATCTTTCTTTAATTTTTTCTGTAATGGTTTTAAATTTTCTGCTAATTTAGGAATATATTCTCTTACTTGGTTAACTAATCCTAAAAATGATTGTAACTTCTTTTTTGTATCAAGTGTTTCGTTTAAGTTAATTATTTTTTGTACTATATGAATTTGCATTTTTATTCCATTTTTATCTATTTGTATACTCAAGAATTCTATTTGATTTTTCATTACTTCTGCTTTCTTTTTACTTAAACTAATTCCTGATATTTCTACAATGTGTATGGATTTTTCTAGTAGTTTTATATGTTCATTCTCTGTTCTAGAATATAATAGTATATCATCTATATATATTATGCAGTTTTCTAATTGGTTGAAGTAGTTATCCATAAAATGTTGGTATCTACCTGGTGCATTTTTATATCCAAAGGGTAATACATTCCATTCGTAAAATCCTTGTGGTACCGTAAATGCTGTCAACTTTTTAGATTCATCTTCTAGTTTTAAATGGTAAAATCCTGATTTACAGTCAAATTTACTAAAATAGTTATATCCTTGTATTTGTCTGATTTTTAATATTTTATTTGGTATTGGATAATTATATGTTTTTGTTTTTGCATTTAAATTTCTATAATCTACAACCATTCGACTTTTTCTTCGTTTTTGTTCACTATGTTTATTTACTATAAATGCTGGGCTAGTGTGTTTGCTATTACTTTCTTGTATGTACTTATTGTCTAACAATTCTTGTATATGTATTTTAAATTCTGTTAGGTCATTAAAATTGTATTTTAAAGGTTTTTGTGTTATTATACTATTTTCATCTATTAGTTCAATTTTTATTTTCGTTTTATGTTTTTCCCATCCTTGTAGGAGATTATCATTATATAGTAGTTCTAATTAATCTTGGAGTTGTTTTATCTTGTCTATTGAGAAAATGATTATCTCTATATTATGGTTGCTTAGTGTTATATTTTCTAATTTCTGGGTGATCTTCTCACTTCCTTTAATCCAGGGTGTTGCTTTTCTCAATTTATTATTTACTCTTTTTACTCCTGTTCTTTGTTTACATGTGGTAGTAAACCACCAATGTATTTTTGTTATAGTACGTGTGAATAACTTATCTAAAAATGACATTCCTAGTAATATATCTTTATTTGTGGATTCATAATTATATATTTCTCCTATGGTTAATATTTTATCCCATATTTGTATTTTTAGATTCCTTGCTTTGTGTGTTATCATACTTCCCTCATTGTTAAAGCCTGTTACTACTAGGTTTTTTTTAGCTTTTCCCATTTATTTTCTGGTAGACAATTATGTTTACACATGTTAGCTTCTGCTCCTGTATCCATCATAGGTGTATAATATCTATTATAATATCCTTCTACTATTATCTAGAGTCAGCACTTCAGGTTTCTACACTTTAGGTGGTCGTGGTTCTCATATGCAGTATTCTGATCAGTAGCCCTACAGTGCATCACCAGCTCCTATCAGTGCACTGCTGTTCTAGAGTTTTTGGGGTGGTTATTCAGGTCGTTAGGGTCAGTCTATATTAAGGTTCTTTTGATTATTATCTTTTTGTTTTCATAACTTATTGTTAATTGCCTATCTTCTAAGTTATATGGTTTGACTTTTTCTAACCATTTTATTCCTAGTGTAATGTTTTTATCTCCTTGATATATTTTGAAATTTATTAATATTGGTATTCCTCCAATAATTAATTCTTTTTCAGTCGTTTCTTCACTTTTTCTTAGTGCTTTTGGTAATTCTGAACATTGTTGTTCTTTTGTTACTATTTCTTTTTCTGGTATTAATTCTCTTATAACATAATTTTCTTCTTGTCCTGTATTTATTAATATTAAATATTTTCTTTGGTCCATTATTCCTGTTATATAATAATGATGCGGGTTTATTTCTTCTATTTTTTGTTCTATTAATTTTGTGGAGTTGTGTAATCTATTCTTCTTGATGTACTCATTTTTGATGATGTTTCTGGTATTTCATCACTTGTTCGTTTTGACGTGCTTAATCTTTCTTTTACTATTTCTAAATCTTCTTCTATGTCTATTTCTTTATAACTAAAATCATTGTTGTCTATAACTGATCCTATTCTTTCGAAGGGATTTTCTATTTTAATTCTATTTATTTTATTTTTAGCTGCTATCTTATGTTTTGTTGTTAAGACATATAGATTTTTACATCTTGTTGTGAATATCTTACTTCCTGGTACTAGTTCTATTCCCAACACTTTCCAGTATATAACTAATGATTTATCTATATTTTTATCATCTATTGCAACCGAATAGTTTGCACTTACTATGAATTTAAATTTTTGGTATATTAAGTTACCCTTTACTACACTTATTATACTTTTTTCTATAGGTTGTACAATTCTATCGTCTGCTAAGTATATTTCTATAGGGGTATCTATTCCTTCTCTAAAACATGCTTTTATTAGTATCTCTGTTCCTCCTAAATGTACGTATTTTATTGGGTTTTTTGCTTTTATATCTTGTATTTCTTTATTTAATAGTTTTTTATTTAATATTGGTATTCTGGCTATACCTTTAATGTATTTACAGTCTATTATATGTTCCATTTGGCTTACTACGTAGTATTCTTCTTTTTGTCTTTTAAACCAATTCTTTATTGTTGGTACTTCTAGTATTTTGTCTATGCTTAGGTTCAATTCTTTTCCTTTTATTTGTTCAAATATAGTGGTGTCAAATATTATTTTTTGTTCTGAAGATTGTTCATTTTGGTGTTCTTCTTGTTGTATGATTTGGATATCTTTTTCAGTCATAATTTTCTTCATCTGATCCTTCTATTATGTTATTATTTATATCCTTTTCATTTTCTGAAAATTCATATATACTGTGTTCACTTCCTAATTCATAATCTATATATTCCATTTGTGTTTATTTATCATTGGCTATTATTATTTCGGAAATTTATTTTTTCTTTGGAATTTTTGGTAATTTGCAATCTTTAGCTAAGTGTCCTAGTTTTCCACAATTGTAACAAGTGCATTCTGTTAGTTTTTTCTTTTTTTTTATATTGTTTTTTATGTTTGTAATTTTTTACATAATATTTTCTTCTTGGTTTCTTATACTTATATTTGGATTTATATCTTCTTGTTTTCTTACCTTCTTTTTTGTAATATTTATCTTTGCATCCGAATTGAGGTGCTATTCTATTTTTGCAGCATGCCAAATTTTTTACTAATATTTTATCCATTTTGATATTTTCTTTATATTTTTCACATAATTCTATAAATCAGTTTTGTAAATATTTTATTCAAGCTCCTAGGGTATCTGCTAATTCTGCTTCATTCCAATTTTTTATTATTTTTGAGCTGAAAAGTTTTGGTAATTTGGTAAAATATAATTTTTTTATTTATTTACTTTCATCCGGACTATATGTTCCTCTATAATAATAGTCTCTAAATGCACAAGTATATTCGTCTATATAACACATATTACATATTGCTAATTTTGTTAGTTTCTTTCTTACTTTCCTTAATTTTTTATTTATTTTAATGTGCCTAATTTCTGTAATTGACTCATTGTTTATGGGTATTTGTTGCGGTTTTGTACTATTAGTTTTAGTGTTATCGTCCATGGTTTTACTTATTGGAGTAGATGTTTAATATTTATCTTACTGGGTATCGTCCATGCTCTGATACCATTTTCAATAAGGAGGACCCTTAGTTTGTTATAAGTATTATAAGCTAAAGGTTTTTTCATAATATTTTGCGGCTAGCAGAATTAACCTTGAAATTTCTTTTATATTTTCTCCCATGTATTCTAAGTATTGGATATCTTGAGTTTTTTGATATTCTTCTATATTGTCTCTTAATAATTTTTCTAATAAATTTATATTTTCTAAAGTTCGTAATCAGTACTGCAGATATTCGTAGCTGATCATTCCCACTTTGTTGAATATAAGGAAATCCTTGGGGGTATATCCCCAGATCTGCCTTTCTCCAGTGACGAAAAATTTTGCTCTCCCTTTTACAAGTTCTTGGATAGGGTCGTCGCTCCTCCATTGTCGTGGCAATGTGCTGCGGCCCGTTTGCTTTGTTCCTCCTAGCCGTCTTCCATACTGGGGACTGAACTTCAATTCGGTCACTTTTCAGTTCTCGGCAGTGATTTTTGTCAAGCAGCTTGGCATCTTTCCTTCGAAGCTGGTGGCTATCTTCTGCCTCGCGGCCGCACTTGCTATGTAGTTCCCACACCAAGCTGCAATCCCTTTGAGAGGAATTCGACCGAATTGGTTCGAGCCATTTGACGTCCTTGGTTTCACCAACGGCGAACACGATGTTTGGTATATCAATGTGGAAATTGTACTCTGATGGGCGAGGCGCTCTTGTCGGCCATGCGTCCTTATCGAATCTGGCTTTGTTAACGATTCCTCGAGGATATTTTCCTTGGGCCATTCTCCGATCGTTGCGAGGTAGATTGCATCGCGGGGCGTTCCTACTATCTGCGCCATACGGGTGGTACCTCCATCTGTTTGGCATTGGTTTCTTTGCTAGGAGCCTATTTGGGTAACCTGAGCCTGAGGAGGCTCCCGAATGGTCATCCATGACCCTGATTTGCGACTGATACCGGGTACGGGAATCCGACCAGGTCTTGGCCGGGTACCTGATTATCTTTTGTTTGAACTGCCCCAAAATCATCGGGCTTGGTTTGTTTAGGCTTTAAGTGAAGACCTGTATTGCCCTGTTATCCGAGACAAGGGCAATCTCGTTTGTTCCACCAGGGAATGAGGTGCGAATTTCCGTGGCGTTTCATTCCCCCTTTGTTCGACCTTGGATGTGTCAGGCTCCCTCATTGTTTCTTCCATGGCACTGGCGTGTGTCTTTGTGGAGGAATCTGCCGGTGTGATAAGCGAGTTTATGGGGTCGGGCGCTAGGTTATGATGCCACATCATGGTTCCTTTCGAGAGTGTTTTCCCAAACCTCTTCAACAAGGCAGGCTCGATCTCATCATCTTTTAGGTTGTTGCCTTTTCCCGCGCACGTATAGGCGGTGATGTGTTCGTTGGGATGTAAGGTCTCGTTGTATTTAGGGAGTTATTGTGTTCTGGACATCTTTGAAATGGTTTCTGGGGCCGCTTACTCGGGGAACGACCGTTGCACTAATTTCCACAAACCTGATTCGATCCTTTCGGAGAGATCCCCCAGTATCTTTGCTATGGCAAGGTCGGCTACCGATCCGTTATTGCTTGATCCCTCGGGTACTTTCTCGATGAGGAGAGCTGCTTCCAGCGCTGTTGTGCTGGAAGTCTTCGGATGGCTTTGTAATCGAGCAATGGCCAACTGTTGTGCCTGAACATTTCAAAAATAACATGAAGACTAACTTCCTGTTCTTCCCGGGTTGGGGTCTTTTGGGCTTCCTGTTGGTCGCCATGTTGTATGCATCCGTTGGTGCGTGAAGTTTCGTCGACCCGCTGCGTGTCTTGTGAAACTGCATCCGCTGGAATCGGTCCAGGTGCATCATCGGGCCTCTGAGGCGGTGCACCAACAACTGGAACAACCATATCGTTTTCTCCGTGATTTTCGAGGTAATCGTTCTTAACCCCGTTTGTCGAGCCAAACATTTCGACCTGAAATCAAGAGATCTTGGACAAGAAAAAGCGTGAAAGATAACTTGTGTTTGTGTAATGAAACTAGCAAAAAAATAATCACTATTATTTTTAGCCCCACGTTGTGCGCCAAACTGTTTACCGTAAAAATGGTAACGACAATTAAATTTGTAAATGAGATTCTAAAAATATGTGATCTATTTTTATGCTAGTTGTTAGTGTAGTTGATGCTAGGAATATGAAGTTTAATAAAGAACACTCAAGCTAAAATGGGGCAGTAATCAAACTGAGATACTTGCAGCCCGAGCCTCGGACTGGTCGATGAAGGACCTCGAGTTCGATATCTGGGTCGAGCTCGAGCTATCGGAGGTAGTCGGGAATGGGATAACAATTAAGGTATGATCAAACAAGGCTCGTTATGGCCTATACCATGAAATAAATGAAGAACAAGTAAGAAAGCAATAAACGTTAAGAGTGGCCTCGAGCTAATAAGAACAAGCGAGTTAGAGAAAAGAGAGAAAGAGAGAGATATTATTGATCTTGTGGAGAATAATTGAAGCAACATCAGTCCCTTACAAAGTAGTGTGTGTTCTCTTTATATGGGAGGGGAACCCGAATATAGTACAACATGCGTTAGTTATAAAGTATGGAGATGGGATGGCTAGATGTGACGCTTCAGCATAGACCCTAAACAGGCTGGCCCTATCAGACTTAGCAGTGTGCCTTGGGAACTTGCTCTTTTGCTCTAGCCTCGACCTTCATCTTCTTTGAGCCGGGTCTCAACGAGCCCTGAGGGAGGGGACTCGGTCGCGGCTCCACGTCCTCGGGGTCTTGAGGTATTCTTCCAAAGTGGCTTGATAGTGAGAAATTGAGTCTACTGATTTCGCTGCATACATTGTTAAAAAGGCATTTTATGATGTTTTAAACTGAACTCAGTAATTTTACACGTCTTTACTACTTCACTATTTTACTGGCTTTTACTGCTTCCTTATAGCCTATAATGTGCCTTATGTGATTTCTTGCTTTCAATCTTTATTTATGATTATTACTAACTGAATTGGAGTACTTACTTTACTCCCTACATCCCGTGTGCATATTCAGGCGCATCAGGTCCCGCTAGCGAGTGTTGATCTTTCCAACTCAGGCGGATTCGAAGATTCTCTCGGTAGCTGCTGGCGTTCGCACCCCAGAGCTTCTTCCTTTATCTTATCTTCCTCTGTTTTAGATTTGTATTAGACTATGTAGACCTTTCTTGTATAATCCATATTGTAGATGCTCATGACTAGTGACACCCCGGCATCGGGCTGTGTTTGTTTTATTTCTGCATTGTACTATTCACTGCTTACTTTGGGATTATTTATCACGTTTTAGACTTAATTCATATTGTTTAGTTGCTTAAAATTGAAATGGGAAAGTGTCGGCTAGGCTTGTCTTCATCACAGGCGCCATTACGACCGCGTCCGGGTTTAGGGTCGTGACAGCGAACCACTCAGTAACTCATTCAATCCTTTTGTAACTATCATGAGCCAATATGGCCACAACTCGTAATGTATAATTGTGAGTGAAAAATACTATTTCGCTGAACCATTGATCTTAAAACAAGAATACATATGGGTCGGCAAGGCCTCTCACATACTGTACAAAATGAAAATTTATCTACAAAGCCTCTAAGATTATTCAACATCAAATGGGATAGGGTACCGGCTTAGCCATAAGTCTGTAGAAAAACTCTAACACGATGACTCATAGACTCCGCAGCACTCCGAATGAGGTGGAGTCTTACCGATCCTTCGCTGAATGCAGACCTCGTCTGTTGTGAGGGTTCATCAATCTGATTATCTATATTTGTAGGCATAAATGCAGGTCCCCAACAAAAGGACAATAGTACGAATAATGTACTGAGTATGTAAGGCATAACTTAAACTTAACAGTAAGTCAACATTAATTAAGGACATAGAAGAAATATAGAGTAAATGACTCAACCTGTAAATCTGAATAGCTCTGTAAATCATGAAATATTTATAGTATCATGCATATACGTATAAATGTCATGTAATACATAGGTTTGTATGTACATAACATCATAAAGCTTCTGAGCGCATCCCATTATATCATCTCAGCCACCGTAGGAAAAATTATCATCGTATACCAGCTGATCAGGTGGTGGTGCGTATATAACGCCATAACCTTTCCCATATCTCATATACATATATATACTTATATATACGCATATATAACGCCATAACATCATCACACCTCTGAGGGCGTCCCATCATATCATCTCGGCCACTATGGGCAAATTATCAACGTATACCAACTGATCAGGTGGTGGTGCGTATATAATGCCATAACCATTCCCATATCCCATATATCTATATATATACATATATATACGCATATATAACTCCATCTGATCATGGGTCAATGTGCACGTATAAATGCATGAAATGCATATGAAATACATTAATAAAATCTCTCGGCATGTCATAAGACCATTATACTTCTGATTAATATCATGAAACAATCTTTATCAACTTACGTATTTTCTAAGACCCATGAATATATAATAGAATAACATGACTGGCTATTTGTATAGTTTTATCTTTTTGGACGGTAACTCTTCAAGTGTAAAATGCATATGCAATAAATATAGGAAGTTTTGATGTGTAGCATACACATGGTTCTTATTTAACTTGTCTAAAGTAGGAGATACAACGACTTTTATCAGCTCACAAGTCAACGATGTTTATCTTAGAGTTCTTTTGAAAAATAAAAAGGCTAGTAATTCATGATTTCATAGCCAAACGTTAACTTGGTACTCATATCATATTACTCTACTATTTTCCCACAACATATTTTCTTTTCCCTATGTAAATAACTGAAGCAACATTCTTTAAGTAATATAGGTACATTGATAGAATGTACTGTTATACATGCTTTAGTTAATATAGAGTGTTGCTATGGTTTTAATTTGTGATTCATTTGCAGGCTGAGCAATGGGTATGAGAATTCAAGAACATAGGCACCTATAATATTTATATGAATAGAGTCATTTATGGAAGTTGTGCATTTACTCGTTTCGTTCGTATCGTATAGACCATGTGAAAAAGAAAGAAGGGATAACCTTAATATACCTGAGCCAATTCTGTTAACAATCTCTCTTATACACATCTTCTGATTAGCAACAAGGAGCCTTACACCTTCAACTTTACCACCCACTTTATTTAATTAACTAAAAGTAATTCCTCACATTCCAGTATTACAATATTCTATGTGTTGTTCCACCGATACATAGGCAATCTCATAACAAAGTAAACTGAATTATGCGTACAGATGATGAAACTAAAGAAGGGACATACAAACTAACGTGCAACCATAATACAAACCACAACAAATCCTACCAGTTTGGGGAGCAGTGCCTAGATGTTTAGATTCCATAAGTCTAAAACGAAAGAAAACAAGATACACAATTCCCCACATATTTTTTCTGAAGGATTTAAAAAAGAAAGTGAGCAATATATTTATAATTGTTTGAATCTTGGTATTTTCTTGAACTTCAACACAGACATTTGCATTTGAATAGAATTAGTTATATTTTCCAATTTGTTTGATAAGGCATCTTTCAGTGTATATTTGTTCGACATCCAAAGTGAAGCAAACTTAAGAGTCACTAATTTTGAGGTGGGTTTGCTGCCGCGTTGGGTAATCAAATTCTTATCCAAAAACCCTAGTCTTTATCCAAAGAAAACTACAAATTATTAATTAACTAGGTAATGTTCCATTACCCATTAATTAACTAGTTACTCACATAATTAAGAATTATATTCACTTACTTAAAATAATAATCACTTTTAACATACCTTATATAACTTACTATTATGGTCATGTGGTACCGTACAAAATAAAATATCCATGTAAAAATACATACATTTTCTAAACTTCTAATTTTCCTAATCTCATATAAAGGGGTAAAGAGTACAAATTTTCGTACGATTAATTCTTAAAATGGTTAAAAGATAACTTTCTTTTCTTGTGAGAAAATAATTTCTATGTTTACAATAAAGAAAATATCATAAACTTTCTCATATTATGGGTATAATTTAAAGCACATTCGAAAGTAGTAATATCAATGACTATAAAATCATATTTTTCAATATTTTTCAAAAAATGTTCCACTAAATCTAAATACAATTTAAAAATGTATCTAACAAGATCAAAGTTGTTAAAATTATGGGGTCTTACGGTCACAAATCCTCTGTAGAAAAGTACGGGATGTAACATCCTCCCCCTTTAGAATCATTCGTCCTCGAATGTTAACTCTTAGGGACATACAAAATTTTCACTAGGGTCTCCTCTATAACTAAACTAAAACCCAATCTTTATATGATGTCTCGACTATTTGAAACATTTTCTACTTGAATATCTCGTATCTTCTTCACCTTTGAATTACTTACCTTTTAATCTCGCATCATATCTTTTGTTTCTTTCATAACCTCCCTTCCACTTTGCGCCTTAAAACTCTAATGTGATACCTGCACCTCTGATCCATACAAAATCTCGCGACAACTTTATACTGACTTCTTACAACTCAACTCTATGGCACGTTCTGGAAACAAAAGAAAGGTAACATTTCCTAAATGCCCTATAGCCTCTCAGTTATAAATACGGTGCGCAACACACCAATAAGTGAGACTCTACTAGGCATGCCTTTGTAGACTCCCTAGGACACAACTCGCTCTGATACCACTTGTCACGCCCCAACCTTGGGAGGCGTGGCTGGCACCAGGTGCCGCACTGGCCCGAGCCAACCACTCTGTAACTTATTCATTCCTTTTGTAACTATCATGGGTCAACACGACCACAACTCGTAATGTACAATTGTAAGTGAAAAATACTATTCTGCTGAACCATTTTTCTTAAAATATGAATACATATGGGCCGACAAGGCCTCTCACATACTGTACAAAATGAACATTTTTCTACAAAGCCTATAATATTATTCAACAACAAGTGGGACAGGGTACCGGCCTACCCATAAGTCTGTAGAAAAACTCTGATACGATGACTCATAGACTCGGCTGCACTCGGAATGAGGTGTGTCTTACTGATCCTTCGCTGAACGTAGACCATATCTATTGTGAGGGTTCACCAATCTGATTATCTACAACTTTAGGTATGAATGCAGCGTCTCCAATAAAAGGACATTAGTACGAATAATGTACTGAGTATGTAAGGTAGAACTGAAACTTAACAGTAAGTAAACATTAATTAAGGACATAAAAGAAATATAGAGTAAATGACTAAACCTGCAAATCTGAATTGCTCTATAAATCATGAAATATTTATAGTATCATGCATATGTGTATAAATGTCATGTAATGCATAGGTCTGTATGTACATAACATCATAAAGCCTTTGAGGGCAACCCATTATATCATCACAGCCACTGTGGGCAAAATCATTATCGTATCCTAGCTGATCAACTGGTGGTGCGTATATAATGTCATAACCTTTCTCATATCTCATATACATATATATACTTATATATACGTGTATATAATGCCATTACCTCATCATGCCTCTGAAGGCATCCCATCATATCATCTCGGCCACTATGGGCAAATCATCAATGTATACCAGCTGATCAGGTGGTGCGTATATAACGCCATAACCTTTCCCATATCTCATATACATATATATACATATATATATATATATATATATATATATATATATATATATATATATATATATATATATATATATATATATATATATATATATATATATATATATACATATATATATATATATATTTGTATGTATATATAACGACATCTGGTCATGGGTCAATGTGCATGTATAAATGTATGAAATGCATATGAAATACATTAATAAAATCTCTCGGCATGTCATAAGACCATTATACCATTGATTAATATCATGAAATGATTTTTATCAACTTACGTATTTTCTGAGACCCATGAATAGACGATAGAATAATAGGACTGACTATATGTATAGTTTTAACTTTTGGACGGTAACTCCTCAATTGTAAGATGCATATGCAATAAAGATTGAAAGTTTTGATGTGTAGCACAAGGTTCTGGTTTAACTTGTCTAAAGTAGGAGATACAATGACTTTTATCAGCGCACGAAGCAATGATGTTTATCTTAGAGTTAGTTGAAAAATAAAAGGGCTAGTAATTTATGATTTCATAGCCAAATGTTTACTTGGGACTCATATCATATCACTCTACTATTTTCCCACAACATATTTTTTTCCCCATGTAAAGAACTGGAGCAACATTCTTGAAGTCGTCTAGGTACCTTGATTAATTGTATTGTTATACATGCTTTAGTTAATATAGACTGTTGCTATGGTATTTTCTTGAACTTCAACACACATATTTGCATATGAATAGTAGTAGTTCTGATTTCCAATTTGGTTGATAAGCCATCTTTCAGTGTATATTTGTTCGACAGCCAAAGTGAAGCAAACTTAATAGTCACTAATTTTGAGGTGGGTTTGCTCTCACGTTGGGTAATCAAATTATTATCCAAAGACCTTAATCTTTATCCAAAGACAACTGCTAATTATTAATTAACTAGGTAATGTTTCATTACCCAATAGTTAACTAATTACTCACATAATAAAAAATTATCTCCCCTTACTTAAAATATTACTCACTTTTAACATACCTTATATAACTTACTATCATGGTCATGTGGTACCTTACAAAATAAATACGTATACTATTATTTCATTAAAATATCCATGTAAAAATACATATATTTTCTAAACTTCTAATTTCCTAATCTCATATAAAGGACTAAAGAGAACAAATTTTCGTACGCTTAATTCTTAAAATGGTAAAAAGATAACCTTCTTTTCTTGTGAGAAAATAATTTCTATCTTTATAATAAAAAAAATCTCATAAACTTTCTTATATTATGGGTATAATTTAAAGCACATTCGAAAGTAGTAATATTAATAACAATATAAAATCATATTTTTGAAATCGTATCTTTTGTTTCCTTCATAACCTCCCTTTCACATTACGCCTTAAAACTCTAATGTGATACTTGCACCTCTAATGCATAGAAAATCTCGCGACAACTTCATACTGACTTCTTACGACTCAGCTCTATGGCACGATCTGGACACCAAAGAAAGGTAACATTTTCTATATGCCCTATAGCCTCTCAGTTATAAATGCGGTGTGCAACACACCCATAAGTGAGACTCTACTAAGCACGGCTTTGTAGACTCCCTAGGACACGACCCGCTCTGATACCACTTTGTCACGCCCTAACCTTGGAAGGAGTGGCTGGCACCCTGTGCCACACTGGCCCAACCCAACCACTGTGTAACTCATTCATTCTTTTTGTAACTATTATGGGTTAACACAGCCGCAACTCGTAATGTACAATTGTCCGTGAAAAATACTGTTTCGCTAAACCATTTTTCTTAAAACATGAATACATATGGGCCGGCAAGGCCTCTCACATACTATACAAAATGAACATTTGTCTACAAAGCCTTTAAGATTATTCAACATCAAATGGAAGGTACCGGCCTACCCATAAGTTTGTAGAAAAACTCTGACACGATGACTCATAGACTCGGCTACACTCCGAATGAGTTAGAGTCTTACTGATCTTTCACTGAATGCAGACATCGTCTATTGTGAGGGTTCGACAATCTGATTATCTATACCTGCAGGCATGAATACAACGTCCCCAAAAAAGGACGTCAATACAAATAATGTACTGAGTATGTAAGGCAGAACTGAAACTTAACAGTAAGTCAACATGAATCAAGGACATAGAGGAAATATAGAGCAAATGACTAAACTTGCAAGTCTGAATAGCTTTGTAAATCACGAAAAATGTATAGTATCATGCATATGCGTATAAATGTCATATAATGCATTGGTCTGTATGTACATAACATAATAAAGCCTCTAAGGGCATCCCAATATATCATCACAGCCACTGTGGGACAAATCATCATCGTATACCAGCTGATTAGGTGGTGGTGAGTATATAATGCCATAACATTTCCCATATCTCATATACATATATATACGTGTATATAATGCCATAAAATCTCATGGGTCAATATGCATGTATAAATACATGAAATGTATATAAAATACGTTAATAAAATCTCTCGGCATGTCATAACACCATTATACCACTGATTAGTATCATGAAACAACTTTATCAACTTATATATTTTCTGAGACCCATGAATAGACGATAAAATAACAGGACGGGTTATATGTATAGTTTGAACTTTTTGGACGGTAACACTTCAAGTGTAAGATGCATATGCAATAAAGATAGGAAGTTTTGATGTGTAGCATACACTAGGTTCTGGTTTAACTTGTCTAAAGTAAGAGATACTATGACTTTTATTAGTGTAACGACCCGACGGGTTGTTTTGAGCTCTAGCGCATCGTACAATAGTTTGAGGCCATGAGCAGCTTCACTTCAGGTATTATGACTTGTACACATGGTCGGAATTGAATTCCGGGGAATTCGAAGTTGATTTGGAAAAGAGGATTCTCATTTCGGAAGTTTTAAGTTGAAAGAATTGACTAAGATTGGATTCAGAGTAAACGACCTCAGAAATAGGATCTGAAGGTTCTAGTAGGTTCGTATGATGATTTCGGACTTGGGCATATGCCTGGATTGGGTTTTGGAATACTCGGGAACGTTTCGGTGCCTATTGTGGAAGTTAGCATTATGGAAGAAATTTCATAAATTTTGGTTGAAGTGCATTTCAGTGTTATCGATGTCCGTTTAGGATTCCTAGTCTAGGAATAGCTCCGTATGGTGATTCTGGTAGTGGGAGCGCGATCGGAAGTGAATTGGGAGGTCAGTAGTTCATTTTGGTGTCATTTGGCTAAAGATAGAAATTTGAAGGTTTTTGAGAAGTTTCACCAGAAATGGAATTTTCTATATCGGGGTTGGAATTCAGTTCCGGAAGTTGGAGTAGGTCCGCAATGTAAAATATGGCTTGTGTGCAAAATTTAAGGTCAATCGGATGTGATTTGATAGGTTTCGTCATCGAACGTAGAAGTTTGAAGTTCTAAAGTTCATAAAGCTTGGATTGGAGGTCGACTTGTGATTTTAGTGTGGTTTGATATGATTTGAGGCCTCGAGCAAGTCTGTAATGTATTTTGGGACTGGTTGTTATGATTGGTTGGTCCCGGGGGCCTCAGGTAGATTTCGAGTGGTTAACAGATTGAAAATAGAATTTTGGAGAAGGCTGAAGTTGCTGGTGTAACCGCACCTGCGATGCTAGGGCCGCAGGTGCGGAGCCACAAGAGCGATCGTCGTGCCGTAGAAGCGATTAGAAGTGAAGGGCTCAGAGGCTGCAGGTGCAAAGGAAATCCCGCACCTGCGAGATCGCAGATACGGCCGGTGCGGCGCAGAAGCGGGTTGGGGCAGCAGGAGGAGGACCTCCGAAGCGGTATTGTAACCACACCTGCGGAACCGCAGAAGCGACCAAGTGACCGTAGGTGCGGAAAGGGCTGGAGGCAGTGAGTGTTTTAAAAATCGAGATTTGGCCATTTTCTCTCATATTTTCTTACCTTGGGCGATTCTTGGAGGGTTTCAAGAGGGGATTTTCATCATCAACGATAAGGTAAGCTATCCCCACCTATCTTGAGTTAAATACAATGCTTATGTACGGATTTGATAATGAAATTGGTATAAACTTGGGGTTTGAGGGAAAACCTAGAAAATTGATATTCTTAGAATTTAACCACAATTTTGGGTATGAAATTTAGAGTAAATTATATATTTGAGTTCATGAGGTTATGGGTAAACTTATCCTTAAAAAAATTTTGGAATCCGGGCACGTGTTCCCGAGGGCATTTTCGTCAACTTTTCGATCAGGGTTAGGAATTGTTATAAATTGTATTGTAATGAGTGATTGAGCATATATTAATGGGTTTGCATAATTATTGGCTAGATTTGGAGCATTTAGCATCGATTCAGGTCTTCGAAAGGGCGTGGAAATGCCGCTTATGGATCTTCAGAGCGAGGTGAGTCTCCTTTCTAAGTCCCCATTGGTTAAATAATTGGTTATGTGCTCCTATTTGTGGGGGATGAATACGCACGAGGTGAAGAGAGTCCGTGCATAGCTTCTAATATGAGTAAGTCCAGGTAGTCTAGGACCCAAAAACATGTTATACTTGGAATATCTGTAATGTTATTGACAGTTGAATTGCTTAAATCCTATCGAATTGGTAAATGAATTTTTGTAAGGATTAAACTTCATTTTCTTAAATTATTAAAAGAGAATTGGCTTTTATTTGGATAAATGTTCCCCCATAAATTCTTAATTTGTTGTTTGAGCATGTATTTCTATGTGTACCTGCATCACATGTATGATTCGCGAGCAGGGTGGTTGTCTATTTATGTTGACCGCATCGCATGTACGATTCGCGAGTGGGGTAATAGATGCATCTATGGTTTGCACCGTTCGACCCACGACAGTTTACATTTTACATTTATGTTGGATCGGGTCGTACGACCTCGGCATGATTTGCACATGCTTGTATTGCTTGCCTGGAGATTTATTGATATTGATATTTGCTCTCCCCGACTTGAGATAATTGTTAATTAATAGATTGTGAATCCGGAGACTTTTAATATAAAAAGAAACTTTTACCTGATTGTGACTTATTTGAAATTACTGGCATTCTTAATAAATTCATGACTACTCGCATTAAAAATATATTACTATTGGACCACTAGTAAATGTCAAAGTTGACCTCTCGTCTCTATTTCTTCGAGATTAGACGGGATACTCATTGGGTACACGTTATTTTCGTACTCATACTACACTTGTTGTGTATTTTTGTTGCACAGGTTTATGTGTGGCTAGTGGCATCACGTCATGATTGATACGGAGACTCAGGTGAGTTGTATTTATCGAGACGACTGTAGCCAGCAGAGTCTTCTTCAGAGTGTTGTACTGTATTTTATTTCTGTCCATTTGTATTCCGGATAGTTACTGTATTTTATTTCATTCGTAGTAAATGCTCATGCACTTGTGAAACCGGGTTCTGGGATAATTATGAGGTATCTTGTATTAACTTTTTAACATTTATATTTGATTTGAAATGATTTTACTAGTGAAATTGAAGGAAAAAATCATAGTTTTTAAAATCTATTAAAATGAGAATTTAATTAACTATCTTGGTTGGCTTGCCTGACAGCGGTGTTCGGCGCCATCACGAACCTTAGTGGATTTTGGGTCGTGACAACATGGTATCAGAGCACTAGGTTCCCTTAGGTCTCACGAGTCATGAGAAAGTCTATTAGAGTCCATCGGATCGGTACAGAGACATCTGTACTTATCTTCGGGAGGCTACAAGGCTATTAGGAGTACTTCCCTTCTTGATTCCCTATCGTGCAATTTGATTTCTTGAGGCTTATGCCCTTGTTTCCTTCCTACTCAATCGTACGTGACGCGAACTGCTGATTATAAATTGAGAATTGAAGAATTGTAATGGCACTACAAATGTGGTGCGGGATGTTTTCTCCTAGTATTGTTGATTGGGCTATTGTCGTTGCCTTGCAGGAGGATATCTTGTCATTTCAGATCAGTAACAGTATTCTCGAGAGCTTTGAGACTATGTACAGATCACTATGATTGCTCATGATTGGTTATCGCACAGTACTGACTTGATGGTAGGATACTTTCATATGTGTTGGGGTGGTGAATAATTTGAAAGGAAGTCTACTTAGTGCATGATTCAGAGATATGATATTTCATTTCCAGCGAAGGAAAAGCAATTGGCCTATGAATGTCCAGATTTAGGTGATGGAGAAACGAGACTTGGTATTTTCGAGCGTGGTGGAATTTTCATCTACGATGTAGTGTCATCGTCCACGATTGTATATGTTAAGTCCGTCGGTGTTATGGTCTTCTACAATTCGCCTTTGGGGTAAGATATAGCGAAATAGTATAGGAGAAATGACTGTCAGATATCGCGGGGTACGGTGGTTCAGGATTGAATCGATGTTTCTAATTTCGACTGCTCGAGAAAGATTTTCTTCAGAAAAGTTTAAGGTTAGTAGCGATTTGAGGGTTCAAGTGTTGCGAAGATAGATTTTATTTAAGGCAACAACTGAGCAGTGAAGGATGAGAAAGGACATGTGGGGAGTGTCAGACGGTGGTTAAAATTTCTAGAAGGCCAAGTATAAGAAGCAAGGTTCGAGTAGTCGATTAAATGGGTGAGTTTTGCCAAAGTAGAAGAGTGGCAAAATTGCATATGGGGCTTGGTGGTAGGATGACCACACATCTTGAGGAGAGTTTGGAATGATTTGGGAATTTTAGAGATTGGTGATTGGTGATTGGGGCCTAAGGATTTAATTTGGATCATGGGCTATTATGCGGCCGGAGATTTGATATAGCGGAAAGGAGCTTCTTGAGATGAAGAAGGATACAACATAACTTTAATTTGGAAGGATGTTGCTGCACATCTAATTGATGTCCATGAGGTGTTGAATGGACTGGTGCAGCTAGAGAGTGAGCTCGAACTCAGGATGGGTTATTGATGTCGTAGTGATTGTACTCCGTGCAGAAGCGCTAGAAGATGTTAGAAAGTGATTTCTACAAGTGGGTTATTCCCTGTGAGCAGGTTAGTGGTCGCGTGGTTGACAAAGCTTCTGCGGAGGATTTTACTGGCCATTCTGGTAAGAGGTCGAATATGTGAATGTTGATGGAAATTCTGGGTGTTCATGATGTGCTAATAGAAAAATTTCAAGGAATCTGGCGGTTTAATTGAACGAGCTCATGTCAATAAGAGATAAAGAATCTTGGTGAATTCCAGTGGTGTGTAATAGTGACTTCAAGCTAAGTGGGAGAGTCCCACTGCCTATGATTGGGTTGCATGGTTAAATACTTGCGAGGTTTCTGGTTATTAGCATATTGATGGGCTATTTCAGCTACGGGAAAAGGAAGTAAGTGGTAATTTGAGCAAAGGGATTGTTAAAGGTGTGATATGGTTGGCCTTATTGGCTTATGTTCAGACTTGGGAAAGGATTTAGGATTTATGCCTTGTATAGATGCGAGCTTCAAGGAAAGTGATTCTGTCGGGTGCTTCGTCGAGGGGTATTTCATATTCTAGAAGATTCATGGAGTAGATTATATTCGGGGCCAACTCAGAGCGGGTGACTCTCAATAACGGTCCTGGTAGATTCAAAGGGTTAAAGTGTGGTACCTAATGATTTTGAGCCTATAGGTACGGTTAAGGATCTAGCATTGTAGCAGCTTATGAGAAGAGGCCTGGGATGTTCTATGATGTTTTGACTTGTAGTCCAACATTTGGGAGGTATGAAATGGTTCGTGGAATTTGAGACAACATGGTCTCGTGACTCAAGGTCACTCGGAATGAGTGCAGATAAAGTGTGTTATTTGTTGAATGAAGTTATTATTATTTCTAAGGAAATCAAAGATAAATTGGAAAGAAGATAGGTCGGTTAGCCATAGTTGAATTAGCACATTGCTGGTAATGATCAGTTCCTCCAGCGTGATCAAGTTATAGAAGTGATTTGAGATGGTGCTTGTGAGGCCTGTCGGCCGCCGTAATTGATGTTATTCAAAAATATTCTTCTGCTATGGCCTGTCATGTGTAGGTGGATCCCGGAAGGGCTATGGTGGCTTAAACCACTACTTAGAGATTTGTATATTCTAAGGTTATGAGAATTCACCTATGTGTTACTATAGTTCTCCTGAAGTAAGTTAGGTGAAAAGTTTTTATATGATGAAGTGTTAACCTATTAGTGGTTCTGAAGTTATGATGAAAATCGTGTTCTATCGCATATTGGCATGATGGGCGCAATAAGTGGTGTGGAAATTGAAGTAAGGATCAAGGTTGCAGTTCGGTGTTGACAAGGATGTCACGGGCTCGGATGAGCAGGAAGGGAGTTTCGATGTTTAAAATAAGTTGGTATTGTCCTCAGCGTCACCTGAGATTGGTGCTTTGTGAAAAAGGCTTTGCATCCTGGTTAAGGATTCTTGATCGCTTTTCAGCGTTAGTGCGGCCGGTAGTTTGGATGTACAAACCTGTTATCTGTTACGGAAGATTGTAGTGATGTCGTTAAATTGAGAATTGATGTCTGGATGGCACTCGGTTTATTGGGTTATGGATTGTGGAGGATTACTCCGGTCATGATGGTAGTTCTCGGGTGTTATGAGAAAAAAGGAGTTATTATGGACCTTTGAAAGGTTATTAGACTAGTTCAGTGTGATCAGAATTAGTTTGAGGTCTGTGGATGGATCCAAATGTGAATATGGGCTCTATATCAGGCCAGATGTATTAATTTCAGCAATGCGCTCCTTATGGAAGAGTAGTCGGGGTACTATTTCGTTGTCAACTATTGCGTGTAATGATATGTTGTGCCATACGAGTTGCGAGACGGCTTGGTGTATTTCTTATGTGTTAAGGCTCTGCGTAGAGATGATGTTATATGAGAAGAATGGCTCTTGAGATTCAGATCGTATATCGCACCTCAGTTGTGCTTGATTTTGTATCTTATAGCGCTATATGTCTCCCCAGGGATGGTATTATGCACTTGACGTGCTAGTGACCGACATTCGATATATTGATGTAATGAGATCTAGCTCAGTGTGTATCTCCTTATGTAAATTTTATGTGTGGATCGGGTGGCACGCCACCATGGGTATGTTGTTTGGATCGGGTTGTGCGCCGCAACAGTATGATGTTGTGTATAGTTCCCCATATATGTTTTTATGTATTTTGTTTCCTATTTTTTTGAGGAAAGCTCATATTAGCTGTGTTCCCACATCGCATGTATGATTCGCGAGTGGAGTGTTTGTTTAATTATGTTGACCACATCCCATGTATGATTCACGAGCGGGGCAATTGGATTTTCTTTTAAGAGTTTGTTTTCCTTTGTATCACGTTCGAATTGGTAGCCTATTGGCACATTGTAACATCATATGAGACTTTTGATCATGTTCGAGATGGCTTATTGCCTGATCAGTTCATGCTGGGTGAGACGAGATCATTGGAGTTAGGATTAGTGCAATCTGATTATATGAAGTATATTAAGGAGCTAATAACATTATTTGGTTCAGAATGAGGTGATGGTTCTTGTCAGGAGTATAGACCCAATGATTTATTGATTCAACAGTTGGTTATGAATACACATCTCTTCCATCGTGGCGGTATTGTAAGAGTTGGAGCAAGACCTATGTATGTCATAAGGTGCAATGGGATCATCAGATTCGTGAAATTTCAACTAATTTGATCAGAGAGTGTTATTGTGGTCCTGTGAGTGAAGTGGTGCAAGGCGTGAATTCAACAAAACAATTTGCAGGCATGTTTGGGTACAACTTGTAGTGATTGATATGGTGATCGTATGTTGGAAACAGTCCTGGCAGAGAATTTCGGATGCTGGAATTGGGCTCTAAGCTTATTTGCTTAAAGGAAAGAGAATATTTTTAGATTGATCGAGCTAACGTGCTCGACTGAGTTGTGGTACCACGGGTAGGTGCACGAGGTGTTATACAGTTATTTCGGACAACTTCGTTGTAGTTCTCAGCACGTTCGAGGACATAAATATGTTTAAGTGGGAGAGAATGTAATGACCCGATCGGTCATTATGACCTCTAGCGCGTCGTACAACAGTATGAGGCCATGAGCAGCTTCACTTCAGGTATTATGACTTGTACGCATGGTTGGAATTGAATTCCGGGGAATTCAAAGTTGATTTAGAAAGGGAATTCTCATTTCGGAAGCTTTAAGTTGAAATAATTGACTAAGATTGGATTTTAGAGTAAACGACCTCAGAATTAGGATCTGAAGGTTCCAGTAGGTTCGTATGATGATTTCGGACTTGGGTGTATGCCCAGATCGGGTTTTGGAAGACCCGGGAACGTTTCGGCGCCTATTATGGATGTTAGCATTTTGGAAGAAATTTCATAAATTTGTGTTGAAGTGCATTTTAGCGTTATTGATGTCCGTTTGGGATTCTGAGTCTGAGAATAGCTCGGTATAGTGATTCTGGTAGTGGGAGCATGGCCGTAAGGGAATTCGGAGGTCCGTAGGTCACTTTGGAGTAATTTGACTAAAGATAGAAATTTGAAGGTTTTTGGGAAGTTTGACCGGAAGTGGACATTTTGATATCGGTGTCGGAATCCAATTACGGAAGTTGGAGTAGGTTCGCAATATCAAATATGACTTGTGTTCAAAATTTGAGGCAATCGGACGCGATTTGATAGGTTTCCTCATCGAATGTAGAAGTTTGAAGTTCTAAAGTTCATAAAGCTTGCATTGGAGGTCGATCAGTGATTTTAGCGTTGTTTGATATGATTTGAGGCCTAGAACAAATCCGTAATGTGTTTTGGTACTGGTTGGTATGATTGGTTGGGGTCCCGAGAGCCTCGGGTAGATTTCGGGTGGTTAACGGATCAAAAATAGAATTTTGGAGAAGGCTGAAGTTGCTGGTTGCTGGTGTAACCTCACCTTCGATGCTAGGGCCGCAGGTGCAGAGCCGCAAGAGAGATCCTCATGCCGCAGAAGCGGTTAGAAGTGAAGGGCTTAGAGGCTGCAGGTGCGAAGGAAATCCCGCACCTACGAGATCGCAGATGCGGCCGATGTGGTGCAGAAGCGTGCTAGGGCAGCAGGAGGAGGACCGCAGAAGCGGTATTGTAAGCGCACATGCGGAATCGCAGAAGCGGCCAAGTCACCGCAGATGCGGAAAGGCTGGAGGCAGTGAGTGTTTTAAAAATCAAGATTTGGCCATTTTCTCTCATATTTTCTTAGCTTGTGCGATTCTTGGAGGGTTTCAAGAGGGGATTCTCATCATCAACGATAAGGTAACCTATCCCCACCTATCTTGAGTTAAATACATTAATTATGTACGGATTTGAGCATGAAATTGGTTGAAACTTGGGGTTTGAAGGAAAACCTAGAAAATTGATATTCTTAGAATTTGACCGCAATTTTGGGTACAAAATTTAGAGTGAATTATATGTTTGAGTTTGTGAGGTTATGGGTAAACTTATCCTTCAAAAAAATTTGGAATTCGAGCACGTGTGCCCGAGGGCATTTTCATCAACTTTTCGATCGGGGTTAGGAACTATTATAAATTGGATTGTAATGAGTAATTGAGCATATATTAATGGATTTTCATAATTATTGGCTAGCTTTGGCGCATTTAGCATCAATTTGGGTCTTCGGAAGGGCGTGAAAATGCCGGTTATGGAACTTCGGAGCAAGGTGAGTCTCCTTTCTAACCTTGTAAGAGGGAATTGTTCCCATAGGTGAAATAATTGGTTATATGCTCCTATTTGTGGGGCTACGTATGCACGAGGTGACGAGAGTTCGTGCGTAGCTACTAATATGTGTAAGTCCGGGTAGTCTAGGACCCAAAAGCATGCTATACTTGGAATATCTGTAATTTTATTGACAGTTGAATTGCTTAAATCCTAACGAATTGGCAAATCAATTTATAAAAGGATTAAACTTCATTTTCTTAAATCGTTAAAAGAGAATTGTCTTATATTTGGATAAATGTTCCCCCATAAATTCTTAATTTGCTGTTTGAGCATGTATTTCTATGTGTACCTGCATCACATGTATGATTCGCGAGCTAGGTGTTTGTCTATTTATGTTAACCGCGTCACATGAGTGATTCGCGAGCGGGGTAATAGATGCATCTATGGTTCGCGACGTTCGACCCTCGGCAGTGCACATTTTACATTTATATTGGATCGGGTCGTACGACCTCGGCATGATTTGCGCATGCTTGTATTGCTTGCCTGGAGATTTATTGATATTGATATTTGCTCTCCCCGACTTGAGATAATTGTTAATTAATAGATTGTGAATCCGGAGACTTTTAATATAAAAAGGAACTTTTACCTGTTCGTGACTTATTTGAAATTACTAGCATTCTTAATAAATCCATGACTACTCGCATTAAAAATATATTACATTGGACCACTAGTAAATGTCAAAGTCGACCTCTCGTCTCTACTTCTTCGAGATTAGACGGGATACTCATTGGGTCCACGTTGTTTTCGTACTCATACTACACTTGCTATGCATTTTTATTGCACAGGTTTATGTGTGTCTAGTGGCATAGCGGCATGATTGATACGGAGACTCAGGTGAGTTGCATTTATCGAGATGACCATAGCCAGCAGAGTCTCCTTCAGAGTATCGTACTGTATTCATTTCTGTCCACTTGTATTCCGGACAGTTACTGTATTTTATTTCATTCCTAGTAAATGCTCATGTACTTGTGATACCGGGTTACTAGTGAAATTGAAAGAAAATCATAATTTTTAAAATCTATTAAAACGAGAATTTAATTAAGTATTTTGGTTGGCTTTCCTGACAGCGGTGTCCGACACCATCACGACCCTTAGTGGATTTTGGGTCGTGACAATCAGCTCACGAGGAAACAATGTTTATCTTAGAGTTATTTTGAAAAATAAAAGGGCTAGTAATTCATGATTTCATAGCCAAATGTTAACTTGGTACTCATATCATATCACTCTACTATTTTCTCACTAACATATTTTCTTTTCCCTATGTAAATAACTGGAGCAACATTCTTGAAGTCGTGTAGGTACCTTGATTAATTGTAGTGTTATACATGCTTTAGTTAATATAATGGTTGCTATAATTTTTATTTGTGATTCATTTGCAGGCTGAGCAATGGGTATGAGAATTCAAGAATATAGGCACCTCTAATACTTCTATGAATAAAGTTATTTATGGATGTTGGGCATTTGCTCGTTTCGTTTGTGTCGTATAGACCATGCCAAAAAGAAAGAAGGGATATCCTTAACATATCTTAGCCGATTCTCTTGACAATCTCTCTAATACACGTCTTCTGGTTAGCAGCAATGAGCCTTACACCTTCAACATTACCACCCACTTTATTTACTTAACAAAAAGTAATTGCCTCACATTCCAGTATTATAATATTTTATGTGTTGTTCCACCGATACATAGGCAATCTCATCACAAAATAAACTGAATTATGCGTACAGATGATGAAACTAAAGATGGGACACACAAACTAACGTGCAACCATAATACAAACCACAACAAATCCTACCAGTTTGGGGAGCAATGCCTAGATGTTTAGATTCCATCTTTCAATGTATATTTGTTCGACAGCCAAAGTGAAGCAAACTTAAGAGTCACTAATTTTGAGGTGGGTTTGATGCTACGTTGGGTAATCAAATTATTATCCAAAGAGCTTAATCTTTATCCAAATACAACTACTAATTATTAATTAACTAGGTAATGTTTCATTACCCAATAATTTACTAATTACTCACATAATTAAGAATTATCTCCACATACATAAAATACTACACACTTTTAACATACCTTATATAACTTATTATCATGGTCATGTGGTACCTTACAAAATAAATACGTACACTATTATTTCATTAAAACATCCATGTAAAAATGCATATATTTTCTAAACTTCTAATTTTCCTAATCTCATATAAAGGGGTAAATAGTAAAAATTTTGGTACGCTTAATTCTTAAAATGGTAAAAAGATAACCTTCTTTTCTTGTGAGAAAATAATTTCTATCTTTACAATAAAGAAAATCTCATAAACTTTCTCATATTATGGGTATAATTTAAAGCACATTCGAAATTAGTAATATTAATAAATATACAAAATCAAATTTTTCAAATTTTTTAAAAAAATATTCCACTCAATATAAATAACATATAAAAATGTATCTAACGGCATCAATGTTGTTAAACTGACGGGGTCTTACGGTCACAAATCCTCTGTAGAAAAGTATGGGATGTAACACCCTCCCCCTTTAGAAACATTCGTCCTCGAATGTTAATTCTTAGGGACTTAAAAAATTTTCACTAGGGTCTCCTCTGTAACTAAACTAAAACCCAATCTCTATATGATGTGTCGACTATTTGCAACATTTTCTACTTGAGTATCCCGTATCGTCTTCACCTTTAACTTACTTACTTTTCAATCTCGCATCGTATCTTTTGTTTCTTTCATAACCTCCCTTCCACATTGCGCCTTAAAATGCATACTAAATCTCGCGACAACTTCATACTGACTTCTTACGACTCGGTTCTATGGCATGATCTGGCAACAAAAGAAAGATACCATTTCCTAAATGCCCTATAGCCTCTCAGTTATAAATGTTGTGCGCAACACACCCATAAGTGAGACTCTACTAGGCACGGCTTTGTAGACTCCCTAAGACACGACCCGTTCTGATACCACTTTGTCATTCCCCAACCTTGGGAGGTATGGCTGGCACCCGGTGCCACACTAGCCGGAGCCAACCACTCTGTAACTCATTCATTCCTTTTGTAACTATCATGGGCCAATACGGCCACAACTCGTAATGTACAATTGTAAGTGAAAAATACAGTTTTGCTGAACCATTTTTTTTATAACATGAATACATATGGGCCGACAAGGCCTCTCACATACTATACAAAATGAACATTTTTCTACAAAGCCTATAAGATTATTCAACATCAAATGGGATAGGGTGCCGACCTACCCATAAGCCTGTAGAAAAACTCTGACACGATGACTCATAGAGTCGGCTGCATTCCGAATGAGGTGGAGTCTTATCGATCCTTCGCTGAACGCAGACCTCGTCTATTGTAAGGGTTCGTCAATCTGATAATCTATACATCCAGGAATGAATATAGTGTCCCCAACAAAAGGTCGTTAGTACGAATAATGTACTGAGTATGTAAGGCAGAACTGAAACTTAACAGTAAGTTAACATTAATTAAGGACATAAAAGAAATATAGAGTAAATGACTAAACCTGTAAATCTGTATAGTGTGACGACCCAAAGGGGTCATCACCTGTTGCTAATTGAATCCCGTGTCTCTGAGGCCTTGAAAACCTCATTTAGGGTTGCCTCGATTTGTGTGCGCAGTCCGGGCGCGTAGCGAGAAATTTTATATATATCAAATTCTGTGAAAAATGCTAAGTTTGGATAATAAAATGAATAAAAAAATAATTTGACTTCGGTCAACATTTTGGGTAAACGAACACGGACCCATGATTTGACGGTCTCGGAGGGTTCGTAGGAAAATATGGGACTTGGGCATATGCCCGGAATCGAATTCCGAGGTCCCAAGCCCGAGAAATGAATTTTTGAGTGAAATTGTTTTCTTGAAATAATTAAGGAAATTGGAAATGAAATTTGGTTATAAGACTATGGTATCGGTCCTGTATTTCGGTTCTGGCGCTCGTTACAAGTCTTATATATATTTTGAATCACTCCTGTAAAGTTTGGTTAAAAACGGATGTCGTTTGACGTGATCCGCACCAAAATTGGGAAATTGATGTTTAAAGGGAAATCTGAGAAATTTCATTGATCTTGAGGCTTAATTCGATGTTCATGATGTTATATTGATGATTTGACCACACGAATATGTTTGTAGAGTGTTTTTAGGTAGTGTGCAAACTTGGGTTAGAGCTTCGAGGGCTCGGGTAAGTTCCGAGTGGGTTCTGGGATGCTGTAGGCTTAAAAGATCAGATGCTGCAGGTTCAGGAAAATACTGCAGGCCTCTCAACACTTTAGCGCGGCCATGAGGAATCGCGTGCGGCCGCGGAGGGGCCAGCACGGCCGCAATCGCCTTTGCGCGCTCCGCGGTGGGTGCTTTGCGGCCTCAGTCCGCGTGGGGCAAAGATCCGCAGGCCTTCAGGAGGGGCCAGTGCGGCCGCGGTCGGCTTAGCGCGGTCCACGGTGGGGGCTTCATATGGGTGTAAATTCACGTGACTTTCAGGCCCCAAAACATAAGAGGCGATTTTCTAAACAACTTTTCTTCTCCAAAATGGTTGGTAAGTGATTTCTAACTCATTTTCTTCACTCCTTAAAATCAAATATTTTCATGGGGGAAAATGGGTGTTTTGGGTAGAACCTAGGTTTCTTCTAAAAATTGGGGATTTGGACCTCAATTTGGGGTCCGATTTCAATACAAATTATACATTTGGATTCGTGGGGGAATGTTGGTCCGAACCTCGGGTTTCGACCACGTGGGCCCGGGGGTAATTTTTACTTTTTGAGTAAAAATTTGGGAAAACTCATTTTAATGCATTGGGGTTGATTCATTTAGCACTTATTGATGTAATTAAGTAACTTGTGACTAGATTCGAGCGGATTGGTGGTGGAATCAAGGGGTAAAGCTATAATTGAGGCTTCAGTGGTGTTCAAAGCTTCGAGGTAAGTGTTTGGTCTAAACTTAGCTTGAGGGATTAGGAGTTGAGTCTTATTTGCTACGTGCTAATTGTCGAGTACGACGTATAGGCATGGTGACAAGTATCTATACGTTGGTGTCTAGCATGACCGTGAGTCTTTATATTGCGGATATTCTGATTTTGTTGTTTCTTACATGCCTTAATGATGATTTTCTATATATTGTAACAAGCATGTGAAAGAAATTTTGATCCCTGAACTTCGAGGAGTGTTGGCTCGAGTTATAATACGAATTGTGAAAGTATACGAGATGATTGAACCCCTATGGAGCGTTGGCTCAGGTGGTAAAATGAGATAAGAAGTGAAAGTGAAAGAAAGATAAAGAATTATTAAATTGCTCCCTTGCAGGGATGTTTATTGCTTTATTGATTATCTCCCTTGTCGGGATGCTGAGAATATTGATAGTGTTCCCTTGTAGGGAATTAGCTACTTAATTGTTTTCCCTTGCCGGGATTCCTACCATTATTTGTCTACTCCCTTGCCCCTTTATTTTTAATTGTTGTTTGGGTGAGGAAGAGTGTTAAAGCATTAAGGGTGATGCCGTTCATTGTTTGCTATTGTGAGGAAAGAATGTAAAGCAATAAGGGTGATGCCGTGCATTGTTTGCTAATGCGAGGAAAGAGTGTAAAGCATGAAGGGTGATGTCGTGCCGCACGATGTACCATTCCGTGCCGATTTTATTGATTATATGGTGAGGAAAGAGAGTAAAAGCACGAAGGGTGATGCCATGCATATTTTTATTATATGATTGTTTTGGTGAGGACGAGAGTAAAAGCACGACAGGTGATGCCATGCATTTTTTGATTTCTGATTCCTTGTTGATATCCGAGTTATGTTGTTTCTTTCATTACTTGTTGTTATTTTATTTACTTCAAGGTTATAGATTCCCTTACCCATTTGCTTTGGGATTGTTGTTTGGGTGAGGAAGAGCATAAAGCACGAAGGGTGATGCCATGTATTGTTTTGGTGAGAATGAGAGTAAAAGCTCGAAGGGTGATGTCGTGCAAATTGTTGACTTTTGATTCTTGTTGATATTCTGGCTTTGCTGCTTCTTTCTGTTATTGAGGATTTCTGTTTGAAACAGTTACCTCCACACAACATGTTTCCCCCTTCCACATTGACTTGTTATTTCTGTATCTCTTTTCTACTATATATATGTATATGAACTGCATAGGTCTATTTGGAGTCTGGTCCTAGCCTCTTCACTACTTCGCCGAGGTTAGGCTGGACACTTACTAGCACATGGGGTCGGTTGTGCTGATACTACACTCTGTGCTCTTTTGCACAGATCTAGGTCTTGGACAGCAGCAGTAGCGTGGGAGTCAGCCTTCAGTCCAGTAAGACACCGAGGTAGCCTTGCAGGCGTCCGCAGGCCCGGCGTCTCCTCTATCTTTTATTCCAGTCTATTATCGCCTGTATTTTGAGACAAATAGCTTATATTTTCCTTCCAAACGGTTGTATTTAGTACTCTTATAAGTTCGTGAGTAATGTGACACCAGTTCTTGGGTAAAGGCATTTGTTGATTCTCGCATTATTGTTTCGTATTCTTTAGTTTAAGTCTTCCGCATAATTATTTAAATTTCGTTGCTTTCATGTTGTCACTGATAATTGTCAAAAGAAGAAATTGTTAATGAAGTAAGCAGTTAAGGATTGGCTTTTCTATATCACATTAGTAGTCGCCATCACGACTCCCAAGGGTGGGTAATCCGGGTCGTGAAAAGTTGGTATCAGAGCTCTAGATTACATAGGTATCACAACTCACGAACAAACTTAGTAGAGTTTGAGGGATCGGTACGGAGACGTCTGTATTTATCCCCAGAGGCTACAAAGTTAGGAAAATCTCACATTTTTTCTTTCTTGTCGTGCGGATTTGTTCCTCAAATGCTAATTGAACTTCTACTCTATTCTTAGCAGATGGCGAGAACACGCGCTTCCTCATCTACCGCTCAGCAGCCCGAGCCCCCAGCAGCAGCTCCCACGAAGGGCAGAGGGCGAGGCTGAGGCTGTGCTAGAGGCCGAGGTAGGGGCAGAGCTCAGCCCCGAGTAGCAGCACCAGTGGAGAAGCCTCAGGTTGATTTTGAGGAGGATGTTCCGGCCCTAGTAGTTCTAGTAGGCCCAGCTCAGGTCCTAGTGGGGTTCATTGCCACCCCAGTTCTTCAGGACGCTCTAGTCCGGTTGGTAGGCCTCATGGAGATTGTCACCCGAGCGAGTTTGCTTCCAGTAGCACTATCCACTTCTCAGGCGGGAGGAGGGACTCAAACTCCTGCTACACGCACTCCGGAGTAGGTATCTCCCCAGGTTCAGGTTCCAGTGGTTCAACCAGCTGTGGCAGTTCAGCCGGGTGTAGTGGCTCAGACCGGCAATAGAGCGGCTATGTCCGCCGATGCTTTGTGGGGGCTGGATAGGTTCACTACGCTCTTCACTTCTACATTCAGCGGTGCATCTACTAAGTATCCCCAGGATTACCTGGATAGTTATCATGGCGTTCTTCGGAACATGGGGATCGTTGAGACCAATGGAGTTGATTTGCTACCTTTCGTCTGTCTCCATCCGCCAAGGCTTGGTGGAGGGATTATTGCTTAGCTAGACCAGCCGGTTCGCCATCTTTGACTTGGGAGCAGTTCACAGTGTTGTTTTTGGAGAAGTTTCTCCTCGTGACTCAGAGAGAGGCCTTTCGGAGGCAGTTTCAGCGTCTCCAGCAGGGTTCCATGACGGTCACCAAGTATGAGACCAGGTTCATTGATCTAGCTCGCCATGCTCTTGTCATACTTCCCACCGAGAGAGAGAGGGTAAGGAGGTTTATTGATGGTCTTATTCAGCTGATTCGTCTTCAAATATCCAAGGAGGCCGGGAGTGAGATCACATTTCAGGAGGCGGCCAATGTGGCCCGCCGAGTTGAGATGGTTCTATCACAGGGAGGTGGTCATGGGTCGGATAAGAGGCCCCGTCATTCGGGCAAATTCAATGGTACCTCGTCTGGAGGTAGAGATTCATATGGTAGAGGCCATCCTCCTAGGCCCTTTCAGTCAGCTCTCTAGGTCTCACATGGTACTTCATGTGGTCGTGGTTTTCAGACGCATTATTCTAATCAGCAGCCTTACAGTGCGCCACCAGCTCCCTTCAGTGCACTGCCACTTTAGAGTTTCCGAGGTGGTCATTTAGGTCGACAGGGCTAGCAGTCTCAGCAGCCGAGGGCTTGTTACACTTGTGGTGATCTGGGTCACATTGCCAGGTTTTGCCCTCGAGCACCGGGTAGCTCTCAGCATTAAGGTTCTCGTGCGATGGTACCGGCACCAGGTGTTCCACAGCCTGCCCAACCAGTTAGGGGTGGGGGTAGAGGTGCTAAAGGTGGAGGTAAAGGTCCTAGAGGTGGAGCTCAGGCAGCCAGAGATGGAGGCCAGCCAGCAGCAGGCCGTCCTAGAGAGGTAGTTTAGGGTGGTGGGCCTAGCCCCGATGCTATGCCTTTCCAGCTAGGCCCGAGGCTGAGACTTCAGATGCAGTTATTACAGGTAATATTCTTGTTTTTGATAGAGATGCTTCAGAGTTATTTGATCCAGGGTCTACGTATTCGTATGTATCCTCTTATTTTGCACCGTACCTGGTCATGCCTAGTGATTCATTGAGTGTCCCTGTTTATGTATCTACACCAGTGAGTGTTTCTATCGTGGTCGATAGAGTCCATCGCTCTTGTATTGTGGTGATTGTGGGTCTTGAGACCCGTGTTGATTTATTGTTTTTAGACATGGTCGATTTCGACGTTATTTTGGGGATGGACTGGTTATCACCTTACCATGCCATTTTGGACTGTCATGCCAAGACTGTGACCCTAGCATTACTGGATTTGCCCCGTTTAGAGTGGAGAGGGACTCCTGGTCATTCTACCCGCAGCGTCATTTCGTACGTGAAGGCTCGACGTATGGTCGAGAATGGGTGTTTGGCTTATTTGGCTTATGTTCGTGATTTCGGTGCTGAGGTCCCCTCTATTAATTCTGTGCCCGTGGTTTGCAAGTTTCCTGATGTTTTCCTTTCAGACCTGCCGTGTATGCCACCCGACAATGATATTGATTTCTGCATCGATTTGGTTTCGGGAACTCAACCCATTTCTATTCCGCCATATCACATGGCCCCGCCAGAGTTGAAAGAGTTGAAGGAGCAGTTGCAAGACTTACTTGAGAAGGATTCATTAGACCCAGTGTTTTGCCTTGGGATGTGCCGGTGTTGTTTGTTAAGAAAAAGGATGGTTCGATGAGGATGTGCATTGATTACAGGCAGTTGAACAAGGTCACAATCAAGAATAAGTATCCACTGCCGAGGATTGATGATTTGTTCGATCAGCTTCAGGGTGCCAAGGTATTTTCAAAGATTTACTTGAGATCTGGCTACCATCATTTGAGGATTAGGGCATCCGATGTCCCTAAGACAACATTACACACTCGGTACGGGCATTACGAGTTCTTGGTTATGTCATTCGGGTTGACAAATACCCCAGTAGCTTTTATGGATTTGATGAACCGAGTGTTCAGGCCTTATTTGGATTCATTCGTGATCGTCTTCATTGATGATATTTTGATATATTCCCACAGCCGGGAGGAGCACGAGCAGCATCTCAGAGTGGTTCTTCAGACTCTGAAGGATAGTCAATTATATGCTAAGTTTTCGAAGTGTGAGTTCTGGTTGAGTTCGGTTGCATTTTTGGGTCATATTATATCCATAGAGGGTATCCAGGTTGATCCAAAGAAGGTTGAGGTAGTCAAGAACTGGACTAGACCAGTATTAGTTACAGAGATTCGGAGTTTCTTGGGATTGGCAGGCTACTATCGTCAGTTCGTGGAGGGGTTTTCATCTATTGCAGCCCCGATGACCAGGTTGACTTAGAAGGGTTCCTAGTTCAGATGGTCAGACGAGTGTGAGGCAAGCTTTCAAAGGCTTAAGACATCTCTGAATACGGCACCGATGTTAGTTCTGCCCACATGTTCAGGGCCTTACACCATTTATTGTGATGCATCTCGCATTGGGATTGGTGTAGTGTTGATGCAGGAGGGCAAGGTCATTGCCTATGCTTCGAGGTAGTTGAAGATTCATGCGAAGAATTATCCAGTACATGATTTGGAGTTGGCAGCCATTGTTCACGCATTGAAGATTTGGAGGCACTATCTGTATGGTGTGGCATGTGAGGTGTTCACTGATCATAAGAGTCTTCAGTATTTGTTCAAGCTAAAGGAATTGAATTTGAGGCAGATGAGGTGGTTGGAGTTGTTGAAGGATTATGATATCACTATTTTATATCACCCGGGGAAGGCCAATGTGGTGGCCGATGCTTTGAGTAGGAAGTCAGTTAGTATGGGCAGTCTTGCTTTTATTCCGATCAGTCGGAGGCCGCTTGCTTTGGATGTTTAGGCTTTGGCCAATTGATTTGTGAGGTTGGATATTTCCGAGCCTAGTCGAGTATTAGCTTGCACAGTCGCTCATTCTTCGTTATTGGAGTGTATCCGTGATCGGCAGTTTGACGATCCCCATTTATGTGCCCTTAGAGACACGATGCAGCGTGAGGTGCCAAGCAGGTTACCTTAGGTGATGAAGGAGTTCTGAGATTGCAGGGTCGAGTATGTGTGCCTAATGTGGATTGTCTTCGAGAGTTGATTTTAAAGGAGGCCCATAGTTCCTGATACTCTATTCATCTGGGCGCCGCGAAGATGTATCAGGATTTGCGGCAGCATTATTGTTGGCGTAGAATGAAGAACGATATTGTGGCATATGTGGCACGGTGTTTGAATTGTCAACAGGTCAAGTACGAGCATCAGAGACCTGGTGCTTTATTTTAGAGGATTGAGCTTCCCGAGTGGAAATGGGAGCGGATCACTATGGATTTCGTTGTTGGGTTAACGCTGACTCGGAGGAAGTTCGACGCAGTTTGGGTCATTGTTGATAGGCTGACCATGTCAGCGTATTTCATTCCAGTGGCAGTCTCACATTCGTCTGAGAGGTTAGCTGAGATCCATATCTGAGAGATTGTTCTCCTTCATGGTGTGCCGGTATCTATCATTTCGGACCGAGGTATGCAGTTCACCTCGCGCTTCTAGAGAGCAGTTCAGCGAGAGTTAGGCACCCAGGTTGAGTTGAGTACAACATTTCATCCTCAGACAGATGGACAGTCCGAGCGTACTATTCAAATATTGGAGGATATACTCCGGGCTTATGTTATTGACTTCAGAGGTTCGTGGGATCAGTTTTTGCCTTTGGCAGAGTTTGCCTACAACAACAACTACCAGTCGAGTTTCCAGATGGCTCCTTACGAGGCTTTATATGGTAGGCGGTGTCGATCTCCTATTGGATGGTTTGAGCCGGGAGAGGCTCGGTTGTTGGGTACTGATCTGGTTCAGGAGGCCTTGGACTAGGTCAGGACCATTCAGGATAGGCTTCATACAGCTTAGTCCAGGCAAAAGAGCTATGCAGATCGCAAGGTTCGAGATGTGGTTTTCATGGTTGGTGAGCGGGTATTGCTCCGAGTGTCACCTATGAAAGGAGTGATGAGATTTGGTAAGAAGGGCAAGCTTAGCCCTAGGTTTATTGGTCCATTTGAGATTCTTGATCGAGTGGGAGAGGTGGCTTATAGACTTGCATTGCCGCCTAGCTTATCAGCCGTGCATCCAATTTTTCATGTGTCTATGCTCCGGAAATATCATGGCGATCCATCCCACATGTTAGATTTCAGTACTGTCCAGTTGGATAAGGACTTGTCCTATGAGGTGGAGCCGATACCTATTCTAGACCGGCAGGTTCGTCAGTTGAGATCCAAGAATTTTCTCTTTGTTCGTGTTCGGGGGAAAGGTCAGCCCCCTGAGGCATCGACCTGGAAGTCCGAGTTCGACATGCGGAGTCGTTATATATATGAAATTCTATGAAAAATGCAAAATTTGGATATTAAAATGAATAAAAAATAATTTTTTGACTTCGGTCAACATTTTGGGTAAACGGATCCGGACCCGTGATTTGAAGGTCTCGGAGGGTCCGTAGGAAAATATGGGACTTGGGCGTATGCCCAGAATCGGATTCCGGGGTCCCAAGCCCGAGAAATGAATTTTTGAGTGAAATTATTTTCTTGAAATAATTAAGGAAATTGGAAATAAAATTTGGTTAGAAGACTGTGGTACCGGACCCATATTTTGGTTATGGTGCCCGGTACAAGTCTTATATATGTTTTGAATCAATCCTGTAAAGTTTGGTTAAAAACGGACATCGTTTGACGTGATCCGGACCCAAATTGGGAAATTGATGTTTAAAGGGAAATCTGAGAAATTTCATTTATCTTGAGGCTTAATTCGATGTTCATGATGTTATATTGATGATTTGACCACACGAACATGTTCGTAGAGTATTTTGAGGTAGTGTACATACTTGGGTTAGAGCTTCGAGGGCTCGGGTGAGTTCCGAGTGGGTTCCGGGATGTTGTGGGCTTAAAAGATCAGATGTTGCAGGTTCAGTAAAATATTGCAGGCCTCTGAACCCTTTAGGAGGCTGCGAGGAATCGCGTGCGGCTGCGATCGCCTTTGCGCGGTCCGCGGTGGGTGCTATGCGGCCGCGGTCAGCATTGCGTGGTCCGCGCGGGGCAAAGATCCGCAGGCCGTCAGGAGGGGCCAGCGCGGTCACGGTCGGCTTAGCGTGGTTCGCAGTTGGGGCTTCAGATGGGTATAAATTCACGTGACTTTCAGTTATTTTCACACTTTTCAAAACCCCAAAACATAAGAGGCAATTTTCTAAACAACTTTTCTTCTCCAAAATGATTGGTAAGTGATTTCTAACTCATTTCCTTCACTCCTTAACATCTTTTAACATGATTTCAATTTAAAATCAAAGATTTTCATGGGGGAAAATGGGTGTTTTGGGTAGAACCTAGGTTTCTTCTAAAAGTTGGGGATTTGGACCTCAATTTGGGGTCCGATTTCAAAACAAATTATACATTTGGATTCGTGGGGGAATGGGTAAACGAGTTTTGGTCCGAACCTCGATTTTCGACCACGTGGTCTTGGGGGTAATTTTGACTTTATGAGTAAAACTTTGGGAAAACTCATTTTCATACATTGGGGTTGATTCATTTTTCACTTATTGATGTAATTAAGTAACTTGTGACTAGATTCGAGCGGATTGGTGGTGGAATCAAGGGGTAAAACTATAATTGAGGCTTGAGTGGTGTTCAAAGCTTCGAGGTAACTGTTTGGTCTAACCTTAGCTTGAGGGATTAGGAGTTGAGTCTTATTTGCTACGTGTTAATTGTCGAGTACGACGTATAGGCATGGTGACGAGTATCTATACGTTGGTGTCTAGCATGATCGTGAATCTTTGTATTGCGGATATTCTGATTTTGTTGTATCTTCCATGCCTTAATGATGTTTTCTATATATTGTAATAAGCATGTGAAAGAAATTTTGATCCATGCACTTCGAGGAGTGTTGGCTCGAGTTATAATACCAATTGTGAAAGTATACGAGATGATTGAACCCCTATGGAGCATGGGCTCAGGTGGTAAAGTGAGATAAGAAGTGAAAGTGAAAGAAAGAGAAAGAATTATTAAATTGCTCCCTTGCCGGGATGTTTGTTGCTTTGTTGATTATCTCCCTTGCCGGGATGCTGAGAATATTGATATTGTTCCCTTGCAGGGATTTAGATGCTTAATTGTATTCCCTTGTCGGGATTCCTACTATTATTTGTCTACTCCCTTGCCCCTTTGTTTGTGATTGTTGTTTGGGTGAGGAAGAGTGTTAAAGCACGAAGGGTGATGCCGTGCATTATTTGCTATTGTGAGGAAAGAGTGTAAAATGCTGTGCATTGTTTTCTATTATGAGGAAAGAGTGTAAAACACGAAGGGTTATGTCGTGCCGCATGATGTACCATTCCATGCCAATTTTATTGATTATATGGTGAGGAAAGAGAGTAAAAGCGCGAAGGGTGATGTCGTTCATATTTTTATTATATGATTGTTGTGGTGAGGACGAGAGTAAAAGCACGAAGGGTGATGCCGTGCATTTGTTGACTTCTGATTCCTTGTTGATATCCGAGTTATGCTGTTTCTTTCATTACTTGTTGTTATTTGATTTACTTCGAGGTTATAGATTCCCTTACTCATTTGCCTTGTGATTGTTGTTTGGGTGAGGAAGAGAGTAAAGCACGAAAGGTGATGTCGTATATTGTTTTGGTGAGAATGAGAGTAAAAGCACGAAGGTTGATGCCATTCAAATTGTTGACTTTTGATTCTTGTTGATATTCTGGCATTGCTACTTCTTTTTGTTATTGAGGGTTTCTATTCAAAACTGTTAGCTTCCCACAACATGTTTCCCCCTCCCACATTGACTGGTTATTTCTGTATCTCTTTTCTGCTGTGTATATATAAATATGTATATGAACTGCATAGGTCTATTTGGATTCTGGTCCTAGCCTCGTCACTACATCGCCGAGGTTACGCTAGACACTTACCAGCACATGGGGTCGGTTGTGCTGATACTACACTCTGTGCTCTTTTGCACAGATCCAGGTCTTGGACAGCAGCAGTAGCGTGGGAGTCAGCCTTCAGTCCAGTGAGACACCGAGGTAGCCTTGTAGGCGTCCGCATGTCTGGCGTCTCCTCTATCTTTTATTCCAGTCGGTTATCTCCTGTATTTTGAGACAAACACCTTATATTTTCCTTTCAAACGGTTGTATTTAGTACTCTTAGAAGTTTGTGAGTAATGTGACACCAGTTCTTGGGTAAAGGCATATGTTGATTCTCGCATTATTGTTTTGTATTCTTTAATTTAAGTCTTCCGCATAATTATTTAAATTCCATTGCTTTCATGTTGTCACTGATAATTGTCAAAATAAGAAATTATTAATTAAGTAAGCAGTTAAGGATTGATTTGCCTAGCTCACATTAGTAGGCGCCATCACGACTCCCGAGGGTGGGAAATTCGGGTCGTGACATATAGCTTTGTAAATCATGAAATATTTATAGTATCATGCATATGAGTATAAATGTCATGTAATGCATAGGTCTGTATGTACATAACATCATAAAGCCTCTGAGGGCCTCCCATTATATCATCACAACCATTGTGGGCAAAATCATCATCGTATATCAGCTGATCGTGTGGTGGTGCGTATGTAATTCCATAACCTTTCAAATATCTCATATACATATACATACGTGTATATAATGCTATAATATCATCATGCCTCTGAGAGCATCCCATCATATCATATCGGCCACTGTGGGCAAATCATTAATGTATACCAACTAATCATGTGGTGGTGCGCATATAACGCCATAACCTTTCCCATATATATATATATATATATATATATATATATATATCCATACATAACTGTGACGACCCGGCCAGTCCTCTTAAGAATTAATTCCCCGATCCCCTATTAACTGCTTTCCCCGAGTTTATTTCTGCTATTTTGATTTGCCGGGATGTTTGGTTTTGAACTTGGAAAGATTGCAAATTTTCTGTTGTTGTGTTGCAGAGGAAACATTCATCGCGTTCGCGAGAGGGTCTCGTATTCGCGTAGAGCATCTGGGTGAAGCAGCTGAATCATGCTTCAGGTTCGCGATGAGGTCCCGCATTCACGAAGGTATGGACCCGTTTGTCTTCGCATTCCCGACATGGTCCTCGCGTTCGCGTAGGGTTTGCCAGTGTGAGCTATGCGTTCGCGAGTGGACCTCGCGTCCGCAAAAGTGGAAGTTGGCTAGTAGATTTTTTTGTGCATCGCGTTCGCGATAGTAGTCTCGCGTTCGGAAAGAAGAACGCGTCTGGGCACAATATAAAATTTCAAAATCGAGGGTTAGCCATTTTTGTGAAAACTAAAGCTTGGGAGCTCAGATGTGAGCAAGGTTTTGAGGGATTTTCAAAGATATCGATTGGGTAACGATTCTTAACTCTTTTTACTTGTAACCCATTAATCCTAACATGAATTCGTCATTTAATTTTGGATTGTAGATGAAAATTGGGGAAAAATTGGAAGAAAGTTCTTAGACCTAGAATTCGACTTTTGATTGAGAGTTTTACCTTAGATTTGGATAATTTTGGTGTGCATGAACTCGGGATAGTTTGAGGATTCTGAAAATATAAATTTTATCTAATTCCAAGATGTGGGCCCGAGGGGTATTTTGGTCATTTTACCTAATTTCATGTATTATCTTAGAATATCTTTGTAGAATTAGTTACTTGAAGTGTTATTTACATTATGCAATTGAATGGAATAGATTTGGGCCATTTGGAGTCGAATACTCGTGGCAAGAGCGTGGTTTCGGGTTGATTTTTAGCAGGTTCGATGTAAGTGGCTTGTCTAACCTTGTGTAGGGGACTTTCCCCTTAGGATTGGTATTGTGATAATTGAAATGCCTTGTACGTGAGGTGACAAGTGTGTACTTGTGCTAATTGTTGAATATCCGCTTTTCATTAAGTAACTTTAATTGTGTTTTTCCTTTCTATTTATTCTACTTGCACTTTTAAGCCTGCTGTTAGTTAGAAAAGTATGTCTAATTGATTTAATTGCTTTATTTGCTTTAACTGTCTTATTTGTATTACATGAAGCATTCTAGGTTAGAATTGTCTGTGTTACCTTGTTATGAAGTTGAGTTTATTTGAGTATTCCTTGTGCTATTGTTGTGTGTTTTACTTTGGGACTACGGGACGATATCCTGGGAGATCCCCTATACGCATTTATGATTTGAGCTAAAGTGAGGGATACCTAGAGATCCCATCATATATTGAGGATACCGAGAGATCCTCAAGATACCAAGAGATCTCTATCATACATTGAGGTTACCAAGATATCCTCGGGATACCAAGAGATCCGTAGCATATATTGAGGATACCGAGAGATCCTCGGGATACCAAGAGATCCCTATCATACATTGAGGATTCCAAGGGATCCTCGGGATACCAAGAGATCCCTAGCATACATTGAGGATACCGAGAGATCCTCAGGATACCAAGAGATCCCTGACATATATTGAGGGTACTAAGAGATCCTCGGGGATACTGAGAGATCCCCGATTATTTCCTTGTGATTGTTTTTCCTCTGTCTCCGTTATTGAATTCCTTGTGTTCCTGTATTAAATTCGTATTGTTAGTTTTCAACTATACTGCTTATCTTATACTGTCGTACCTTATAGTTTTTATTTTACCTCAGTAGGGCCTTGACCTTCCTCGTCACTACAAGACCGAGGTTAGGCTTGGCACTTACTAAGTACCGCTTCAGACCGATGAGTCCCTTTCTATCTTTCTGTGATAGTATAGCCCTTTAGTATTCCCCTTTTGTTAGACATTTCTAGAGTTAAAGCTTCTTATGTATCTCTTAGCTTATGATTCATGGGTTTCCGAGTTCTGGGAAAGTGTATTGGTTTTTAGAGTTATATTTTGTATGCTGAGCGACACTTTTAAAATGCTATTTTATTACATTATTTCTATTTTAAATTGTATTCTTCCGCAAATTGGTTTATCTTCTGCGTTTTAGGCTTACCTAGTCGTAGAGACTAGGTACCGTCATGATGGTTCACGGAGGGTAAACCGGGGCATGACAATTAGGTATTAGAGCTCTACGTTCATAGGAGTCATGGATCACAAGCTGTTTTATTAGAGTCTCGCTGATCGGTACAGAGACATCTGTACTTATCTACGAGAGGCTATGTAACCATTAGGAAAATTCTAGTTCATTTGATTTCCTTGTCATGCGAGATTTTGATATCACAATTCTAAACTTCTGTCTTCTATTCTCTCACAGATGGTGAGGACACACGCTACCCGAGATGATCAGACACCTGCGCCCCCTACTGCAGCCATTAGAGGCTGGGGCTGGGGTAGAGGCCAAGGACACACACGTGGTGTAGCCAGAGCACCTACGCGAGCTACCGCCAAGGTAACACAAGCAGTTCCAGCCAGAGTCCAAGCACCTGACACGCCTACTACTACTACTACTCCAGCTCTTCATGAGACTCTGGCACAGTTCATGAGCATGTACACCACTCTAGCCCAGGCAGGGTTGCTTCCCCTTGCTACAGCTACTTCTCAGCCCGGGGGTGGAGCACAGACTCTCGCCGCCCGCACTCCTGAGCATCGAGTGCATGTTGAGTAGGTCCCTGAAATTATTCTTATATGGCCTGCAGTGGCAGTTCAGCCCGAGGGTAGGGCAACGGCTTTTGAGGAGGAATAGTTGAGGCTTGAGAGGTTCAAGAGGTACAAGCCTCCTGTATTAAGTGGCGTAGCATCGGAGGATGCTCTCGGATTTCTAGATGAGAGTTACCGCATTCTCCATGCCATGGGTATATCAGGATCGAGCAGGGTTTCCTTCACTACCTTCCAGCTTCGAGGAGCCTCCTATGAGTGGTGGCGTACCTATGAGTTAGACAGTCCGGATGAGGCTGCTTCACTTACTTGGACTCAGTTTTCAGATTTGTTCCTGAGAGAGTATATTCCTCAGTGCCTAAGGAACACATGACGCGCAGAGTTTGAGCATTTGCGCTAGGGTGCTATGACTGTCTTAGAGTATGATATCCATTACACTAGTTTGGCTAAGAATACACTAACCTTGGTTTCTACTATTCGCGATAGGGTTCGCTGGTTGATTGAGGGCCTTATTCCCAGCATCAGGTCTAGCATGGCTCGTGAGTTGGAGATGGATATTTCCTATCAGCAGGTGGTGAGCATTGCTAGGAGAATTAAGGGTATCCATACTAGGGAGAGAGAGGAGAGGGAGGCCAAGAGGTCTTGAGAATCGGGCCATTTCTCTAGTGCCCGTACCCCAGCAATAGGTTGTTATGGCAGGGGTTATATGAGTCACCCTATTCATTCAGCTCTTCTAGCAGCCAGTGGTATTCCAGGTCCTCCTAGACCTTAGGAGCCTTATTATACACCTCCGGTATCTAGCGTTCATCCTATGCGCGGTGCTTTTAGAAGTCAGTCCAACAGACCTGGCCCGAGCAAGTCATAGACACCATGTCCTCCCAAAGCTTGTTTTGAGTACGGTGACACACGCCATGTGGTGAGGGATTGCCCTAGACTTTGGAGGAGTTTACCTCCACATACTTCTCAGCCACATCGTGGCCTGTAGATTTCTCAAGCTATGGTTACAACTCCAGTTTCTACCCTACCTGCTCAGCCAGCCAGAGGTGGAGGTCGTGGAGGTAAAGGTTTCCCTAGAGGGGGAGGCCAGGCCTGATACTATGCCCTTCCTACCCGTACCGAGGCTGTTGCCTCTGATTCTATCATCATAGGTATTATACTGGTTTGTCACAGAGATGCATCAGTTCTATTCGATCGAGGCTCCACTTATTCTTATATTTGTTCTTATTTTACTTCATATTTGGGTGTATCTCAGGATTCTTTGAGTTCCCCTGTTTATGTTTCTACTCCTGTGGGAGATTTTCTTATTTTGGACCGTGTTTATCGGTTGTGTTTGGTTGCTCTTAGTGGTTTTGAGACCATAGCCGATTTATCGTTGCTCAGCATGGTAGATTTTTACATTCTCTTGGGCATGGACTGGTTGTCCCCCCATTATGCTATTCTGGATTGTCACGCCAAAACCATGACGCTGCCTATGCCAAGTATACCATGTGTTGAGTGGAGGGGTACTTTAGATCACACTCCTAGTAGAGTTATTTCTTTGCATAAAGCTCAGTGTATGATTGAGAAGGGGTGTGATGCATAGCTTATGTGAGAGATGTCAGTATTGATACCCCTTCCGTTGATTCAATCCTAGTAGTACGAGATTTTCCCGATATGTTTCCAGCTTATTTTCAAGGCATGCCGCCTGATAGAGATATTGATTTTGGCATTGATCTGTTGCCGGGCACACAGCCCATTTTTATTCCTCTGTATCGTATTGCTCCTCCTGAGTTGAAGGAGTTGAAGGATCAGTTACAAGAATTTCTTGACAAGGGTTTTATTCGGCCCAATGTATCAGCTTGGGGTGCTCATGTCTTGTTTGTGAAGAAAAAGAATGGTTCTATGCGTATGTGTATTGATTATCGCCAGTTAAACAAGGTTATACTGATGAACCATTATCCTTTGCCTCGTATTGATGATCTGTTTGACCAGCTTTAGGGTACATTGGTGTTTTCTAAGATTTATTTGCGCTCAGGTTCCCGTCAGTTGAAGATTCGGGATCCAGATATCCCGAAGACTGCTTTTAGGATTCTGTATGGTCATTACAAGTTCTTTGTTAGGTCATTTGGGCTGTCCAATGCCTGAGTAGCCTTTATGCATTTGATGCACAGTGTGTACCGGTTGTGTTGGGAGGATCATGAGCAGCACCTGAGGACTGTGCTTCAAACTTTGAGAGCAAAGAATTTATATGGTAAGTTCTCGAAATGTGCATTTTGGTTGGATTCAGTGGCATTCTTAGGCCACGTGGTATCGAGTAAGGGTATTCAGGTGGATCCGAAGAAGATAGAGGCCATGTAGAGTTGGCATAGACCATCCTCAGCTACCGAGATCCGCAATTTCATTGGCTTGGCGGGCTACTACCGTCGTTTTATGGAGGAGTTTTCATCGATTGCAACCACTATGACAAGGTTAACCCAGAATTGTGCTCTATTCTAGTGGACGGAGGAGTGTGAGGTGAGCTTTCAGAATCTCAAGAGAGCTTTGACTACAGCCCCAATTTTTATACTGCCTACAGGTTCGGGGTCTTATACGATTTATTTTGATGCCTCGAGGATTGGCCTCGGAGTGGTGTTGATGCAGGATGATAGGCTGATTGCCTATGCATCATGATAGTTGAAGGTACGTGAGAAGAACTATCCAGTCCACGACCTTGAGTTAGTTGCCATTGTTCACGCCCTGAAGATCTTGCGTCATTATTTATACGGTGTGCCTTGTGAGATTTATACTGACCATCAGAGCTTGCAGCACTTATTCAAGAAAAAGGATCTAAATTTGTGTCAGAGAAGGTGGTTAGAGTTGTCGAAGGACTATGACATCACTATTTTGTATCACCTGGGCAAGGACAATGTGGTGGCCGATGCTTTGAGTCGTTGGGCAGAGAGTTTAGGGAGTTTGGCTTACTTACCAGCATCGGAGAGGCCTATGGCGATGGATGTTCATCCCTTAGCCAGTCAGTTTTTGAGATTGGATCTTTCAGAGCCCAGTCAGGTTCTAGCTTGCGTGGTTTCTCGGTCTTCCTTATTTAATCGTATCGGGGAGCGGCAGTATGATGACCCTTATTTGCTTGTCCTCAAGGACAAGGTCCAGAATGGTGATGCCAGAGATGTGACTATTGGTGATGATGGGGTATTGAGGTTCAAGGTCGGATTTGTGTACCCAATGTTGATGGGCTTCGAGAGTTGATTGTATAGGAGGCCCATAGCTCGCGATATTACATTCATCCAGGTGCCGCGAAGATGTATCAGGATTTGAGTGTTACACCCCATATTTTTGTGCATGAAAACACGCCATGACTAAATTAATGAGAACCCGGAAGTGAGATGTCACGTCCCACAGTACTACATAACGACAATGTTGCACCCTGTAGTGTTATACGTTGAATTTGTCATAAGGTAACTAACATCAGTCCAAGGAAAAGATTACGTTGAGATTATAATGATTATGCTATTTCAAACAAGTAATAAGTAAATTCGTAAAGGTTAAAGGAGAAGCAAGTCAAAGAAAACGAATCATCGTCCAAGTTTGGCATGTTGGGATAAAATACGGCTCGAGCTAAAATATCCAGTATTTATGGACTAGCACCATACAAGGTACCACATGACCATAATAGTAAGGTGTATAAGGTATGTGAAAAGTGAGTAATATTTTAAGTAAGTGGGAATAATTCTCAATTTTACGGGTAATTGATTAATTTTGGTGTAACAACACATTTCTCAATTAATTGGAGATATATTTGGATAAGATGAATTCTTTCATTCTTTCTATAATGTGGCAGCCCCAAAGTGTCATTTAAAATGGCTCTTAATTCCCTGTTTCAAGGTGTCATTTCAATAAGGATATATGTGGCTCAAAGCCTCACTTGAAGTCCACGTATCCTTATACTTTAATATTTGTCTATTCTTTGGAAATTTTCCAAGATTTAACAAGAACTATCAAATGAGTCAAACCTCTGGTCTTTCAAGGAAATGGAATTCAGCAAATTATTTATGAAAGAAAAGAACGATAGCAAGCTAATATTCTCTATGTAGAGAAAAGGGGAAAGACACTCACCATATCCTATCCATATCCTATTGCACGGCAAATTTACTATGAAATTATGGAATCTAACATGTTCAATACGTTGCATGGGCAATACGATGTATTGGTGGAGTAAACAATCACGAGTTGTAGGATTCATAGGTCAATAAAGAAAGAAAGGCAATTGCCGTTATGCATCTTTTGAAAAGTGTGGAATGAAAGAACTGGAAAATTGCCAGAATAGTGAAAAGGATATACGGAGTTTTTCCTACTCCAGGTAAGTTAAGGCTAAACCCTTGTTTCATTTTTCATGATCTTGTCACTACACAATTTTGTTAATGAGCCATAAAGAAAAATTCATATCCCGGGATTTACGTATATTTTGCTAGTCTCTCAAATTGCATATATTTTCCTAGTGTTGTAAGTTATAATATTATCCTTATCGGGACTTCACATTCAGTTGAGTATTTCCTTCTTCCAGTCAACAGAGCGGAGAATTTACATATATAGAGTATTAAAAGTATTTTCATTACCATCGAGCTATAATCGATGGGCAGGCCCCTATTGGGCAACCTCTGATTAGATGGTAAGTTATACACCGAGCCTACTGTGGCCGAGATATAGAGCCTAGTATGGACGAGCGCTTATGATCGAGCCTATTACGGCAGATCAGAAATATATGTATACCGAGCCTTATAAGGCCGGATAGCTATTTTACTTACTATATTGAGATAGTTGAGTCAGTATCAGCAGGTAAGCATATCTTCAGATTATCTTTGACTTCCAGCTACTTGCAGTTAGTATATTATCAGTTCAGTTTGAGCTTTCAGTATATTTCCTTACATACTCAGTACATTATTTCGTACTGACGTCCCTTTTTTGGGGCGCTGCATTTCGTACATGCATGTCAGACAGACAAACGGGTAGGCCTCTTCAATAAGTGTTGCCCGAGTTCAGCTTGATTGCCAAGCTCCATGCCTTTCGGAGTTTCCAGGTCTAGAGCCTTATATACATCTTGTATATATATGTATATATGTTATGAGTAGATAGGGGAGCTGTTCCGTTCATAGTATATCCATTAGTAGAGGCTTGTAGACATATCCTGTCAGTTAGTGCAATATGTTGGGCTTGCAGGCCCGGTATGTTGTTATAACCCATATCCACATGTGTTAGTTCATGCCATATATTAGTTAACATAAATCCAAGAAGGAATTATCTTTGAGATGATAAGAAGTCAATCCTATTGGTCTTAAGTGATACAAGAGTGTATAAGGGTGATTAACAAGTATTAGAAGTTAAATGAATCAAGGATGTTGTAACTCGTATTTTCAGGTAAATCTAGCAGTTCTTAATACACTCGAGAGGTCATGTATTAAGGTATTTTAATCATATAATATCTGCATCATAAGTCTTGAAGTCAAACGAGTTATGAAACAAAAGTCGACAAAAGTTGTCTCAACTTAGGTTCATAATGTTACTTAAACATTAGGTCAAATGTTTCTAATCTTTTCTCTTAATTTACAAGGAATTATGGGGTGATCTACCAACCAAATTAAATATCTATGAGTATAGTTTCCAAAGCATTAAACCATTCATTGATACGATCTCGGAGTAGATAGATATTCACATTTTCGCGAGACTGCGCCAAGCACCTCTCTATGGGGCCCACTAAGGCGGTTTAAGATATTTGGACCTATATAGGATGCCTCCAACCCGTTTTAAGTCATTTCTTCTCACTATTTTCAGACCTTAGAACCCTAGGAACATCCTCTCAAGGTTCTCTCAAGATTCAAGACCCAAAAAAGGGCAAACAACACAAATCAAGTGTCGGGAATTCCGTGGCGCTAGTAAGTCTCTTGTTCTTCTTGTTGTTGCTCATTTTTGTGTCGTTCCAGCTCGTGTGGGAGGTTGTTTTAAAGGGTTTATGTTCTGTAAATACTCCCTCATGTTCTTAATATCAATCCTAGGTGATTTCAAGCCTTCTAAAGTGATTCTAGTGCCGAAAAACACTAATTGATCGCTAGTTTCGCTTTTTTGTTGTTGTGGCAGCATTGGAGGGATATTTCATGGAAATTTAAGGTCAAATTGGAGTTGTTCTTTCTGTATAAAGGTAAGGAACCTCTTACTCTATATGTATTTAAGATTATCCAAGTTGCGGCTAAGCCATTGAAGCTAGAACTTGTGAGATATATATCGAAAGGTTTGGTAGTAATGTTATTGTTTTGTGGACTGTTTTGCGTTGAGGATGGCACAAATCAGGCAAAAATCTTATTTCGATGTCCGACGTCGTGATCTGGAGTTTGAGGTTGGTGATTGGGTTTTCCTGAGGATCTCACCAATGAAGGGTATTATGCGTTTTGGGAAGAAAGGTAAGCTGAGTCCAAGGTATATCGGGCCATATAAAATTCTTCGACGGATTGGACAGGTTGCTTATGAGTTAGAATTGCCATCCGAATTGGAATTTGTCCACCCGGTATTCCATGTATCTATGTTGAGGAAATGTATTGGAGACCCTTCTCGAGTCGTCCCTATCAAAGATGTACAAGTTACAGAGGACCTATCATATGAAGAAGTGCCAGTGGCGATATTAGATCGACAAGTCCGCAAGCTGAGAACAAAAGATGTAGCTTCCGTCAAAGTATTGTGGAGGAACAAAAATATGGAAGAAATGACATGGGAAGCAGAAGAGGAGATGAAGTCTAAATACCCTTACCTATTCCAGAATAAAGATAACAAGGATGCTGGTGGAAGACAGGATACATTGGAAGGTGAAACGGCTCTATGAGGTAAGCAATAATTTGAGAATACTCCTCCTTAATACAAAATGGTGATATGTAGATAATGTAAATATGCATAATGCTTTGTGTAGCCTTGTGAAGCCATATGTTGGGTTTAATTGCTTGCAAGTTTTACTAGTGACCATTTTATAGGGGAAAATTGATAGGAAATTTCCATTGGACCCTTATTGGATCCACGATGATTTAAACTCCCCATGAACCCTTACATTCGAGGACGAATGTTCCTAAGGGGGGGAGGGTGTTACAGCCCATATCCACATGTGTTAGCTCATGCCATATATTAGTTAACATAAATCCAAGAAGGAATTATCTTTGAGATGATTAGAAGTCAATCCTATTGGTCTTAAGTGATACAAGAGTGTATAAGGGTGATTAACAAATATTAGAAGTTAAATGAATCAAGGATGTTGTAACTCGTATTTTCAGGTAAATCTAGCGGTTCTTAATACGCTCGAGAGGTCATGTATTAAGGTATTTTAATCATATAATATTCGTATCATAAGTCTTGAAGTCAAACGAGTTATGAAACAAAAGTCGACAAAAGTTGTCTCAACTTAGGTTCATAATGATACTTAAACATTAGGTCAAATGTTTCTAATCTTTTCTCTTAATTTACCATGAATTATGGGGTGATCTACCAACCAAATTAAATATCTATGAGTATAGTTTCCAACGCATTAAACCATTCATTGATACAATCTCGGAGTAGATAGATATTCGCATTTTCGCGAGACTGCGCCAAACACCTCTCTATGGGGCCCACTAAGGCGGTTTAAGATATTTGGACCTATATAGGATGCCTTCAACCCATTTTAAGTCATTTCGTCTGACTATTTTCAGACCTTAGAACCCTAGGAACATCCTCTCAAGGTTCTCTCAAGATTCAAGACCCAAAAAGGGCAAACAACACAAATCAAGTGTCGGAAATTCCGTGGCGCTAGTAAGTCTCTTGTTCTTCTTGTTGTTGCTCATTTTTGTGTCGTTCCAGCTCGTGTGGGAGGTTGTTTTAAAGGGTTTATGTTCTGTAAATACTCCCTCATGTTCTTAATATCAATCCTAGGTGATTTCAAGCCTTCTAAAGTGATTCTAGTGCCGAAAAACACTAATTGATCGCTAGTTTCGCTTTTTTGTTGTTGTGGCAGCATTGGAGGGATATTTCATGGAAATTTAAGGTCAAATTGGAGTTTTTATTTCTGTATAAAGGTAAGGAACCTCTTACTCTATATGTATTTAAGATTATCCAAGTTGCGGCTAAGCCATTGAAGCTAGAACTTGTGAAATATATATCGAAAGGCTTGGTAGTAATGTTATTGTTTTGTGGACTGTTTTGCGTTGCTGTTGGGCTGCGTATTTTACTACTGTTTTGTGGAGTTTTGGAGGAGGAAGGGTGTGGAGAAACACCATATATATGTAGGGTTGAGGGATGATAGTTATTCGTAACATTTCCGGGTCGTTTGACACGACTACGGTGGTCGTCGTATGTATGGAGTGATTAGGTTATGCGTGGACTATTTTGGGAGGCTCAATATGTTTATTATTGATGTTGTTTGGGCTGTTTGGTGACTGTTTTGAATGGTGTGAAGTCATATATATAGGGGAGGTGCTGTCCGTTTCATCGTAAAATAGGTTGTGGTCGATACATAATAGTTATGACGCTTAAATGATAACGATAGTATCGTTTCTCTTATTGTAGACTAAGGAGTTTTGACAATTGCATAGCTTGAGATTGGGGCAGTATATACAAGGTATGTGAGGCTATCCCTTTCCTTCTTTTGCACGACTCCGATTGTACATAATGTAATGAATGAGCTTCCAAGATACTCTACTCTTAGAAGCTAGCAGTACTTACATTGTTTTCCCTCTTATGGAACGATTGATGTTAATGTTGCTTCTCTTATTCTTATGTTATCAATGTTGTTGGTACTTCCTGATTCTTATAAGGTTCATAGTGAAGAGTTAGTCCTAATAACGTGTACAGAGGATACCGACCTTACGTCACTCCGAAAGGTTTAGAATGTGATTCCATGAGTCGAGCATGCATTATATATATGTATCTATTTTACTCTACCGAGCCACGCTATAGTTGGCCGGGTACGGCACCTATTGTGCAACCACTGATCAGTTGGGTTTTACCGAGCTCCACGTGGCCGGGTACGATTCTACCGAGCCTATTATGGCCGGGTACGATATGATGATGATGATGCCCACAGAGGCGAATGCTTTAAAGGTTTATGTATTTATACATATGTATCATGCATTTCATGTAAGTAGCCCTCAGAGGTACTAAGATGTTACAGGTTGTATATTCTCTATCCTTGCTTACATTACTGATCGTATTTATGGTTCCTTGCCTTACATACTCAGTACTTTATTCGTACTGACGTCCTTTTATTTGTGGACGCTGCATGTCGTGCTGCAGGTCCTGATAGACAGGCAGGTGCAGCTCCCCCACCACAGTAGACTGTCCAGTTCAGCGGTGATTGGCGAGATCCCTTCTCCGGACTTGCCTTGGTCTTGGTATGCAATTTTTGTTATAGACATTATGGGTATGTCGGGGCCCTGTTCCGGCTATGTTGCAACACTTATGTTCTTTTAGAGGCTCATAGACAAGTGTCGGCTCATGTATAGTTTGGTATGCCTTGTCGGCTAGTTTTTGTTGTATAGTCTTTCATAGTAGCGTGGTAGCTCATACCTTATATGTAGTTTCTTGATTGTCTGGTCATCCCCTGCTATGTATGTTCATGCCGTCATATTTTATTGTTGGTTGTCCATGATCTAGGTCTACCATTTATATTGATCTCGTCAGCCCTAAAAGATAATAATGAAGGTTAGATGAAATGTACGTTGGTGCTCGGCAAGTATGGTCGGGTGCTAGTCATGGCCCTCCAGTTTGGGTCGTGACAAACTTGGTATCAGAGCTGTAATAGTTATGACGGCCTTGTTGGCCCAGTTTTATATTGACATTTAGCCAGCATTCGCAGTTATCTTGCTATGTGGCCCGTGGCCAAAGTACGACATCATATGTTCAGAGTCCCTTAATTGTAAGTTGGTACGCAAAGATAGGTGAGGCACTAGGTTTCGGTCTTGCCCCCCAGGTTCGGGACGTGACAAAAGTGGTATCAGAGCAATTCTATCCCAGGGAGTCTGCAAGACGTGTCTAGTAGAGTCTTCTTTATAGGTGTGTCGTGCACCACACTTATAATTACGAGGCTACAGGGCATTTGAGATTGTCACTCTTTCTTCTTACTCTAGATTGTGTGGTAGAGCGCACTTATAATAATTCAAACTCTGTAATTCTATTTCATTCGAAATAAGATGATACCTACATCCGGAAAGAAGGTTGGAAAGAGGGATAGTTGAGAAAGAGCTGAGTTAGAGGAATTGAATTTTTGTATGATGCCTACGATAAGTAAATGTGAGATCTTCAACAGATCATGTGCGTACTAAAATGTGTAAGCCTCTTTTTAAGAATCCTTAAGGCAAGAATGCTTATCCACCTTTATGGTGAAAGAAAATGAGAGAATAAGAAGATAAATACTAGTTTCAATAAGCAAAGGAAGCAATATAAAGAATGATTCGAGGCACCCAGTTAACAAAGATTAACAATGTTTATAACTCAGGTAGACGCACATAAGCTTTTTGAGTTATATTCAATAGTAACAGAGGTATATACAATTGGTCGCACCCATTCTAGATATGCCCTATGAGGGTTAATATTAGTAGTATAAAAAGATATGATGGATGAATTGTTTGTGATAGTTGACATTTCCGAAGGATATTGCAAATGTGCTAATAGATCTCCTTGTGAGACACCCAGATGGTACACTTAAAAATAGTATAGCCAGATATGAGTACTACAAAGACATGCACTATAAGCCTTGAAGGGATACATATTACCTTAATGTGGCTCGCGTCCCTAGTAAAGCGAGAACGTTAAGCAACTTGAAGAGCCACGGGGGGAGCAAAGGGAGCTAAAAGCAAAAGAATGTCATGTTGAAATTTTTCAAAAGAAAGTGATATGCAGAAATATTAGCAAAGTAATGAGGGGGGAGATAAGGAGGAATTATGAGTAAGATGAGATACATCGATGACAATGGTAGAGTCCTATAGAACATATAGTCAAATGAAGAAAGAGACGAAAGATGATGGGCCTTAAGACAATAAAAAAGTATATGCCATACAGTCATATCCTCATTTCGGGAAATGAGTTCGCGACGCTAACGTGATTAACAACAGGAAAAGTTAGACCTTAGAGTAATAGAAATCAGTATGGACTGGTGAATAAGATAAACTAAACATGAATAAGGAACTGAGTGATTTGATGATAGTCAGCATCATGAGAATTGCAGATTGCATTTCGGTAATAATATGATGGACAACAAAAGAAGATCCATGATGAATCCAGAGAATTGTCATTCAGGGAGACGCTTCCCTAAAGAGAGTAATGTGAGCAAAGTTAAGCTTAAGGACTGTATGTGCCAATTACACTAAGTGTCACCATCGCGAGTGAGGGATTTTGTTATCCTTGGTACAAAAGGATTACAGCAAGGTGAGCAAGGGTCATTGATAATATGAAAGGATGCCAAAGATGAAGAGGAAAAACATCTGTAGGCATGTCATCATAACTCCAATTCTCAGTACTCCCCTAAAGGGGGGTATATGGTGTAATGAGTGAAGAATGCAGTACACACGAAAAAGGAATGAGATTACACTTAATCAGCTCCTATGTATATGCTACAATTCTAGAACATTATGCAAATACGACATCAATGAGAGGAAGTAAGGATCCCTGCCCGAGATGTTATTGATAGAAGAGGAGTCAATGCGAGACATAAGTTAAGACAAAGGAAATAATCCAAGAAAGATTGTGGAATATTGACATGAGAATGGGCCAACAAGTCGTTCGTACTTGATTCAGGAAGAGCCTAATCATGACTAGACAAGAAGTTATAGACAAATCAGCAGATCATGCAAGCTAAATGTAGTAAACCCCAACATGGAGAATTTAGCCCCGCAATTATGGCATTGTAATACTTGAGATATATTCATATAGGAGTTGGAGAAGTTAAAAAGGTATTGTATGAGTATTACGGAAATAAAAGAGAGTGCCACTAGGAAGACGGTCAAAATATTAGTCCAGATGCAATCCCACAAGCACAAGGGAATAGAGATATGTAACTACGGATAAGCATAGGCAAGGAAGGACATCAAAAGGTCCGTTGAGTATACGATATAATAAGCTCGCATATTTACAAGAGTCAGAGGATCCTCCCTATGTACTACAGTGAAGGACTACCTGAGGAAATGAGGAAGAAGGCTTCAACCTAAGCACAATGACCTAATGACGAAATGGTCATGTAAAAGCAATCTCACAACAAAAAATTGTACGTCCTCCATAAGAAAGAGGAATCCACCATGGATAGTGAACGGGAAGTAAAAATCAAAAGAAATATTCGAAGATCGTATGAGTTGTACAGAAATTTTGGCATGAGTGGGAGCTAAGATAAGCTAAGTATGAACGCAACAAGTGGAAATAAAGATAACGAAATGTAATAGCTTACGTTTAAAAGAAAGCTGAGAAGGAACGAAAGGAATTATTTGATGAATGATCCCGAGTTGGTGACGTTATAAACGCACTTAAGAGTTTGGATTTTTATACATGCAGCATATATGTTGACAATTATACAACCATCAAAGATTCTGGTATAAGTTAAAAAATAAGAATTGAGCCCAGGACATAGACAAATGATTGAATTGTTAGAAGATTGTATCATAGATATTCCATAATGCCCATGAAAGACTAAGGTAATAAATGATACCATGAGCCACAGATCGGAATATAGCTTAAGCCTACATAAAGGCTGATCGGAAGGAAGAGGAATCCAAAAGAATTACAACACCCAAGTAAATCAGGAGTCTTATTATTGGACCTAGAAAACTTGTAGAAGTTGTGCTTGAGAACATGAAAAAATCAATCTTAATATCAGATATTCAAGAGAAATAACACAACGACCATAATATATAAACGCTCTACAAGAAAGTCAGTAAGAAGAATTACCAGCCTCATAAGAAGTCAGTACGAATCTCCCACCAGATTGTATATGCACCAAAGGTGCAAGTATTATAACCGAGCTTCAGGTTGTGAAGATAAATTATGCCTAATGGGAAGAGAGGTTATAACATATATAGAAGAATGTGAGGAAATATTTTAAGGTAAGTAAGGAAAAGGTGAACAACATACAAGATACTCAAAAACAGAAGGTTATGAATAGTCCATACTGTAGAAAAGAGACTATAAACGTGGGATTCAGTGTCCAGGAATGATAGCAGCGTCGTCAGTGGCATACCTTCTAGCCTATAGTTTCTAAATACCGAAAGGTCTAATTAGAGAGTAAAAGAAAACTCAGAGACGATGTGATGTCTCGATGTTCCATAAAAGCATAAGGAAATCGGTCGTAAGCTAAATTATGATGTAATGATAAGGTTTTAGAAAGATAGGAGTAAGGATAAGAGAAGGGAAAGTGAGAAGATGACGAGAATGGATAAGTCCTCGAGATTAATCTAGTGAAAACAAGGGAACTGATGGTTCCTCTATGTTATAGAATGCTCAGTCTAATATAAATGAACTCAAAGGAGTCTAAGACCAGTAGCATTTAGAAAAGATGGAATGTTGCCCTAGTAATAGAATAATAATGTAACTGTGTTAAATAAAGGATGTCGTGTTTGCCTTCAATTGAGTAACGATCTAACAATGAAAAGAAAGAGATCTCATGAATTGGAAATGATTAAAAATACCCACACAAGGTAAATCACATTGGGATGCTATAAAGTACGGTTAAAGAAGTATAGTATTACCCCTAGGTGGATCAATCTAATTACTCCAGATGCCCCAATCAGACGCGAACCCTAGCAGCGATATTACATAAGAGATCAAGTTATTAGTGGTAGATGATGGATCAATGTTAAGGTGAATCAACAATAGATGGATAAAAGTTCAACAGTATGAGATGATTAGGCCATCAATTTTAAGGGTAAGAAACGAGAGTAACCTAGAGTTTGTTGCAGACCCCAATAACGATAAATAAAAGTAAGAGTTATGACATAGTATGACCTATGTAGATATAGTAAAGTCATATGAATTGATAACCAGGTCTATGAAATAAGATATGGTCTTATTCGCAAGATCTACAAAATAACGAGTAAAGAACTTCAATATACCCATAGATGCCCAGGGTGGTATCGTATTAAGCCTTGCATATGTTTACAAAGTAAGGCCTAGAAATTCGCTAAAACTTGAAGGAACAGGAGAGAAAAAACGCTAGGCACACTTACAAAGTCAGTATCGTACAGGTTGTATGATAGGAGGCAACAACAGTTACGAGATTGGAAGGAATTCGATCACAAGCCATGGCGTGGGAAAGAGGCCTAAAGGGAGGAATGCCCTGGCCTTTGTATTTATTCACAGAACAACTACCTAAATGGCAAGGGGAGTATTAAGGTATTCACAAGAGTTATAAGTTATGAAAATGAATAGCCCATCAGTTACCCTTCGAGGACGAATGTTCCAAAGGGGGGGATGATGTTACACCCCATATATTTGTACATAAAAACACGCCATAAATAAATTAATGAGAACCCGGAAGTGAGATGTCATGTCCCGCAGTACTACATTACGACAATGTTGCACCTTGTGGTGTTGTACGTTAAATTTATCATAAGGTAACTGGCATCAGTCCAAGGAAAAGATTACTTGGAGATTATAAGGATTATGCTATTTCAAACAAGTAATAAGTGAATTCGTAAAGGTGAAAGGGGAAGCAAGTCAATGAAAATAAATTTTCGTACAAGTTTGGCATGTTGGGATAAAATATAGTTGGAGCTAAAATACTTGGTATTTATGGACTAGCACCATACAAGGTAACACATGACTATAATAGTAAGGTGTATAAGGTATGTGAAAAGTGGGTAATATTTTAGTAAGTGGGAATAATTCTTAATTTTGCGGGTAATTAATTAATTATCGGGTAATGGGACATTACTTAATTAATTGGAGATATACTTGGATAAGATTAATTCTTTCAACCTTTCTATAACATGGCAACCCCAAAGTGTCAATTAAAATGACTCTTAATTCCATGTTTCAAGATGTAACTTTAATAAGGATATATGTGGCTCAAAGCCTTACTTGAAATCCACGTATCCTTATACTTTGATTTTTGTCTATTCTTTGGAAATTTTCCAAGGTTTAACAAGAACTATCAAATGAGTCAAACCTCTGGTCTTTCAAGGAAATGGAATTCAGCAAATTATTTATGAAAGAAACGAATGATAGCAAGCTAATGCTCTCTATGTAGAGAAAATGGGAAAGACACTCACCATATCCTATCCATATCCTATTGCACGGCAAATATACTATGAAATTCTAGAATCTAACATGTTCAAGATGTTGCATGAGCAATACGACGTAATGGTGGAGGAAACAATCACGAGTTGTAGGATTCATAGGTCGATAAAGAAAGAAAGGTAATTGTCGTTATGCATCTTTTGAAACAGTATGGAATGAAAGAACTGGAAAATTTCAAGAAGGATATATGGAGTTTTTCTTACTCCAGGTATGTCAAGACTAAGCCCTTATTTTATTTTACATGATCTTGTCATTAAACAATTTTGTTAATGAGCCATAAAAAAATTCATATCCAGGAATTTACGTATATTTTGCTAGTCTCGCAAATTGTGTATATTTTCCTAGTGTTGTAAGTTATAATATTATCCTTATCCGGACTTCATATTCAGTTGAGTATTTCCTTCTTCTAGTCAAAAGAGCAGAGAAGTTACATATATACAGTATTAAAAGTATTTTCATTACCATCGAGTTATAATCGATAGGCAGGCCCCTATTGGGCAACCTCTGATCAGATGGTAAGTTATACACCGAGCCTAATGTGGCCGAGCACCTATGAGCGAGCCCAATTGGTCGAGTTACAGAGCCTAGTATGTTCGAGCGCTTATGAGCGAGCCTACTACGACAGAGCAGATATATACGAATACCGAGCCTTATAGGGCCAGACAACTATTTTACTTACTATATTGAGATAGTTGAATCAGTATCAATTGTTAAGCATGTCATCAGATTATCCTTGACTTCCAGCTACTTGCAGTTATTATATTATCAATTCAGTTTTATCTTTCAGTATATTGCCTTACATATTCAGTACATTATTTCGTACTGACATCCCTTTCTAGGGGCGCTGTATTTCATGCGTGCAGATCAGACAAACAGACGGGTAGGCCTCTTCAATAAGTGTTGCCCGAGTTCAGCTTGGTAAGTAAGCTCCATGCCTTTTGGAGTTTTTGGGTTTAGAGCCTTATATATATCTTGTCTATATGTTATGAGTAGATCGGGGAGCTGTTCCGATCATAGTATATCCATCAGGAGAGGCTTGTAGACATATCCTGTCAGTTAGTGCAATATGTTGGGCTTGCAGGCCTGGTATGTATATTTGATTGGTTTGTTAGCTGTAATAGTTATGACGGCCTTGTCGGACCAGTTTTATATTGACATTTAGCTATCATTCATGGTTATCTTGCAATGTGGACCATGACCAAAGTATGACATCATATGTTCAGAGTCCCTTAGTTGCAAGTTGTTACGCAAGGATAGGTGAGGCACTTGGTGCCGGTCTCACTCCGCAGGTTTGTGATATGACATTGAGGTAACACTATTGGTGGAGATGGATGAAGAAAAATATAGTTGTATTTTCAGCTCGGTGCTTTAACTGTCAGCAGGTGAAGTATAAGCACCAAAGACCGGGTAGGTTACTTCAGCAGATAGAGATTCCGGAGTGGAAGTGGGAGGGGATCACCATGAACTTTGTAGTTGGGCTCCCACAGATATTGAGAAAATTCGCTGCTATTTGGGTGATTGTGGATCGGCTGACCAAGTCCGCTCACTTTATTCCTGTGTGTACTACTTATTCCTTGGAGCGGTTGGCGGAGATCTATATCTGGGAGATTGTTCATCTGCATGGTGTTCTAGTGTCCATCATTTTAGATAGAGGTACTCACTCACATCATGGTTCTGTAGGGCTGTTCAGCATGAGTTGGGTACTCACGTAGAGTTGCGTACAATATTTCACCCTCAGCCGGATGGATAGTCCAAGCACACTATTCAAATTCTTGAGGATATGCTTCGTGCGTGTGTGATTGAGTTTAGAGGGTCTTAGGATCAGTTCTTGCCATTGGAGGAGTTTGCTTACAACAACAACTATCAGTACAGCATTCAGATGGCACCGTATGAGGCTTTATATGGTAGGCGGTATAGATCCCCGGTGGGTTGGTTTGAGCTGGATAAGGCTAGACTATTGGGCACAGACTTGGTTCAGGATGCTTTAGAGAAGGTTAAGGTGATTCAGGATAGACTCTGTACAACCCAATCCAGATAGAAGAGTTACGCGGACCGGAAGGTTCGTGATGTTTAGTATATGTTTAGAGAGTGGGTTCTGCTTCGGTTTTGCCTATGAATGGTGTTATGAGATTTGGGAAGAAAGGGAAGTTATGTCCGAGGTTTGTTGGCCCTTTTGAGATATTGAGGCGTGTTGGTGAGGTTGCATATGAGCTTGCCTTACCTCCTAGCTTGACAGGAGTTCATCCGATATTTCATGTTTCAATGCTCCATAGGTATCACGGTGATACATCGCATGTGTTGGATTTCAGTTTAGTCCAGTTGGACAAGGATCTATCTTATGTGAGGAGCCAGTGATAATATTAGACAGGCAAGTTAGAAAGCTGAGGTCAAACTTCAAAGAACTGTAAAGCCCCGAAAAATTTTGCTAAGTAATTTAACATTTCGTGGTACCATGGTAGGCTAATTATTTTATTTTGTGTGAAAACGAGGATTAATGATATTATGGATATCCATTGGATATGGTAACAAGGGTATAAGTCATATTATAAGTGATTTGGGATCTAAGTAGATTCCTAAGTCTAAGCCAAGTTGGAAAATTTCATAATAGACTAAAGTTGTAAATGAGTACACACAAGACCTCACTTTGGACAATCATATCTATATTTATATAAGGTGGTGTGTGATTCACAACCCATTATTAAAGCTCTTTGAGTCTAGTTTCCAATGCATCAAACAGTCCGTCATTTGGAGGTGTATACAGAAAGTTATGCCCATTTTTGTGTCTCTTCCATTGCCAGTGTCCTATGTAGCGCCGGGTGCTAGCCGTGGCACCGGGAATTTTTGAGATACTAGAATCAGCTCCACAAGCAGCGCCCAGCGCGACCTGTGGGGCCCGAAACATTATATACTCATTTCGGGGTTCATTTTTACCCATTCATCTTGGCCGAACTTTGGGGTCTTCCTTCACCCTATAAAGAACTTCAACTCCCCCCATATTCAAGGTAAGCAATCCCCATTAAATTAGTGTGGAATTCCATTATTTCTACACTAGTATTGATGAAATCTACTCATAAAACGCATAGATCTTCAAGAAATTCCTTCAAGAACTCAGAGGAGGGTTTTGCAAGATTTCTTCCAAAAGGTAAATCCTACACCCTTAGACTTACATATATGGATATATTATGGGAATAAGAGTATGAATTAATATTGGAACTCTTCTTGTGGTGATTGGAAGCCATAAGTTCCCAATATAAATACATAATTATTGTAGAGATTGAAAGGTGATTATTTGATAGGATTTGATGGTTGGTGTGAATGGATGGTCATACATATGTTGTTGGAAGTTATAAATTGGTTAGAAACGATGTTGAAATACATTGTTGGTTAATAGTGATAGTTGGATGAACTAATACTACGGTTATGAGATGTAAAGATCTATACCTACAAAGTATTTGATAATATGCCTAAATTTATGGAATTTATTACTGATATTGGCCCTATTGAATGTTGTATTGTAGATTGAAGTTGCTTAAGTGTATTGGATCCTTGTAGTATCATTAAGGGGTAAATTTCAGGTATGTATGGCTAAAACCCCCTCTTCTTAGAAATTGAACCCCCTTGGTGTCCATGCAAATATTGTATGTTCCGAAAATTGATCGATGTGGTGGTTGATACCTCAAATGAATTTGTGTTGCAAGAATATATGTGCAAGGTGTGTTTCAATGTTTTCATTGTGCTATTTTGTCAACTGAGAATGTGTGAAGAATGTGGAATATGGGTTAAAATGCCTAGACTTCAAGTCGAGTTTAAATTGATAGTGTTATACCGAAATGTGTGAAATCCTAATTTATGCTTACGGCTTATAATTGCTTTCGTATGTGCCTATTATTTTGAATTGAAAGGTTTAATGTTTAAGGTGGAAATGATATGAAATGTTGGGAAAGAGAACTCGAGTTATGAAATGTGGCCTAGGGCCAATCATGATATAATAATTGTGGCCCCAAGTGCTGATGAACTGATATATGTGAAATAAACATGAAATGAGATGATTGATGGAAATGGAAAAATGTCTTGGTAAGATGGCCTAGCCGATTCGGCCCTGATCGGACGCCATGCCACACACATGGTGGTGCTGTGATGATACTGAAACCGAAAGGTGAGAATGAAATTGTGAATAAGATATACATGTCTCAAATGACACAACCTAGTCGATCGGGTCGTGATCGGACTTCGCGAAAGGAAAGCGGTGGTATTATGGATAATTGATGTAACAGTATTAAATGTTCCAACCTAAAGCTATGGAAATTATTTGAAAGCTATGTGATTCCTTTAATTGACGATGTGTTATTGTTTAAGGCTTTTGTTGATCTTTATGATTACTATATTCTTGGGTTATTGTTCTTTCTAATGAGATGGTGTTTAGTTATACAAATTAGTACTATTCCATAGTACTAACATCCCTTTTGTTGGGGGCGCTACATCTTTGAAATGGATGTAGGTGGTTCCGTAGCAGAGACTCTTGATCGCAGATAGCGGTGCATCCTCTCTTCAACTGATTTGGTGGGGCCCATTTCATTTCGGGGTCATGTATCATTTATTTATCATGTACGTTGTATTTTGAGGTATAGCCGGAGCCTTGTTGCTGGCATTTTCATATTAATCTTCAGTTTTACTTAGAGGCTCCGTAGACAGATTGTGGGTGGTGTTTGATGTTGGGGATTTAAGTAGAAATATTGGTATTTGGAAATCAAGTGTTTTTAAAGAAACTATAGACTTGTAAAATTTTGGATATTATGGTTGAAACTGCTAATGGAACCAAAATGAAGGTTGTTAATTAAATATTTTCAGAGTTTGAATAATGGAGTACATCTCCTCTTTATTTAAGGATGACTTTGGGTAGAATGAAATCTAATAAGCTTGCTTAGTGGGGTTTACTCGATTGAGCGCCGGTCGCGCTCATCGGTTTTGGGGCGTGACAAACTTGGTATCAGAGCCTAAGGTTTTAAAGTATCCTAGGATGTCTCGGAGCCATGTCTAGTAGAGTCCTTCTTATCGGTGTATTGTCGACCACATCTATAAGTTGGAGGCTACATGGACATTTTAGGAATCTTACCCTTCTTCAACAGTCCAGATCATGCGATAGAGCTTAACTATGAGATTGTCTTCTAACACGTGCTTTAAGGTTCAAGGTAAGTTTAAATGATCTTTCGTCTATTCCAAGTAATGTTGTCATATGACATGACAAATAGGCAAAGGCCTGAATATTAAGGAGATGACACATGTATCGTGTTGAATGAATGGTACGAATATATGAGATACATACATAGTACCAGAAGTATACTTTATTCGAGAAAAGTGTTAAAAATGATTACCACCTCCAAAGAGACATTGTCTCGATAAATGAGACGCAAGCTTATATGGCACATGTGGATAGCGTGAGAAGTATGTATATGATCCTAAGGTGTAAAAGAAAATTTGTTATATAAGCATGTGGTATATGTAAGGCATGGCTAGGAGAGTAATGACAAACATGTAGGTCTCTCACGGGAGACAAGAAGTTATGAAAGGAGAGTCAATTGAACCCACGATAAGAAGACCCATGTACAACGAACTTTATAAAAATTCATAAGGGTACGAAGTGATATTACACTCCTAATGGATATTGACATGAGGAATTTGAATCCCAAGCTCGTGAGGCTGAATAAGAGCAAAGAACTTATGAGGTTAATACCATGACGACTTAAATCTCCCAAATAGTTGAACATATATACAAGGGATAGAGACATGAGACATATGCTCCTCAAGTTGCTAAATTCAAGACCTGTGTCGAAATTTGGGACATTCGCCGGAAGTGGGGGAGGAAGGGCCATGGTGAGGCTACTTAAATACAATGAAACAAGAGTAGGACCATGTACCAATGCTATTTGAGTATTTTGTTGAAGACATGTGTAGTCTAGGAAAGTGGTAAGGGATAACATGATTCTCTAAAAGGATATGCTAATGATAGACCACTAGTACCCCCCCCCCCAAAAGGTGAAAGGTTAAGGAAGGTAAATTTTTCATACAGAGCAATGTGAATGATAGGGTCAACGATCCTAGAAACTAAGAGTATATTTGTAAAGGGATTTTATACTTGTTAGAGGGTCAGGAACAATGGAACCCAAGGATGTACTATAGGTCAAATGTGGAAGGTTGCGAATTTTTAGAATGGGTTAATCATAGACTTGCGATTTAACCAAACTACCAAGGTGTTAAGAAAGGCGGGATGAGTGAGAGAAATAAATGTGATGCAATAATAACCGAAGAGGGTATTTGGGATTGATGGATAGCCTCAAAAGAATCTTACAAGCTAAGAAGTGCTAAGCGATACGAGGATGAACACACTTTCCCTCAGATATCCTAACGAGAGTTAAGAGGCGAGCGGGATGAAATAACTAAGGGAAAAGACCACATAACATAAGGAAGAGTGCATGGCTATTCACTGGCTAGGAAGAACGAGGCAAGAAGAAATGGGGAGAAAATCTATAAATTGAGATGATCATGGTTATCATAAAATATCTTGTATCAGAATGGTGCACTCTCTTAGTGCATAAGTGTAATAAAAGTTATACAGGACTAACCGTAATGCAACCGACTTGGGTGACACCGAATATCAAGTAAAGGATCTAGAGAAAGTTCATGTCTACATACAATGGAAAGTGAGATTACTGGAGGTGAAGCTGTGGTATGATAAACTCACTAAACTAGGCACAATGGTATTACAAGTTCACGGGAGGTAGACAAGTGCGTGGCACAATAAGGCTATCAATTATGCACTATGAGCAAAATAGAATGGGAATGAATGTTCCAGTTAGAAAGAAAAGATGGTACCAGCATATTGGCTAGGACAAACGGCGATTAAAAAGGGAAAGACAACACAATCTACCCAAAGGGCAAATGAAAGGTTCAAAATAGATTGAAAGAGGACGAACAGTTGTTACAGACCAGACATGTTTAACATGGTAACTCTTAAACCGCAATATCAGGGAACTCTATTGGTAGCTACAATACAGGTATTGAGGTGATATACTCATCGAGGATAGAATCAGGCAGACTAAGTCTTACACTAAAACAAGTCGTTGTTGAAGAATTGAGGAGGATCTCAAGTTTTAGAGAATGCCCTTTTCGGGCCAGTGACTCTTCCTAAATTGTATGTATATAAAGGGTGTTGATATGTGTTTTGGGCGATGTTTAACCGTAAAGAGGGATCGCGAGAATATTCGCAGGGGGAGTAGTGCGGTTTCTTAAATTCTATAAGGCACATATGGGGAGAAAAGGTTGGCTAAGAAAAGTCGGAGCACAATGTTACCTTACATTTGATGCAATGTCGTGCAGGTTGATGTTATTATGGTATGTGCTCAAATTAGCAGGTGTTATTCCACTAATGATGCAACATGTTAAGGTGATAGTTTATGCCTCTAGGCTACTCAAGAATCATGGAAAAAACTATGCAACACATGACTTAGAGCTTGCGGCAATGGTGTTTGCACTAAAGATTTGGCAACATTATTTGTATGGGGTCTACGTGGATGTATTTACGGACCACAAGATACTTCAATATAGTTTCAAACAAAAGGAGTTGAATCTGAGACAGAGAAGATGACTCGAGTTATTCATGTACTATGATATCGATATTCTCTATCACCCTGGAAAAGACCAATGTTGTGGCGGATGCTCTTAGCCAAAAATTGATGGGAAGTTTGGCTCACTTGAAGGTATATCAAAGTCCGTTGGCCAGGGAGGCTCACTAGTTGGCTAGTATGGGAGTTCGTCATGCAAACTCTAGTGTAGGGGGAGTAATTCTACAGAATAAGGCTAAATCATCGGTTGTAGCGGATGTCAAAGAAAAGCATTACAATGATCCATTGTTAGCGCAACTGAAGGAGGGAATTCATAAATGCAAGACCACAGCTTTTTCTTTTGGCATTGGTGATGGTACCCTACGGTGCCAAGGGCGCCTATGTGTTCCAGATATTGATAGTTTTCGGGAAAGGATTTTGCCAGAAGCTAACACTTTGTTTGTATTCTGTACACCCAGGTTCTACAAAAATGTATCATGATCTCAAAGAAGCTTATTAGTTGAATAACATGAAAAGGGATGTGGCGGACTTTATGACAAAATGTCCGAACTGTCAGAAAGTGAAGACTGAATATCAAAGGCCTGGAGGATTGTTACAAAGCATAGAAATTCCAATGTGGGAATGGGAAATGATCAATATGGATTTTGTGGTAGGATTACCGCGCACTACGCGCAAGTTCGACTCTATTTCGTTAATCGTGGATCGACTCATGAAATCAGCGCACTTCTTGCCAATCAAATCTACTGACACAAGTGAACAATATGATCAACTTTATATCAAAGAAATAGTCAGGTTGCATGGCACTCCAGTCTCAATCATTTCAGATTGAGGGGCTCAATTCACGACAAACTTTTGGAAGAAATTTCACCAAGGTTTGGGTACTCAAGTAAATCTTAGTACAACCTTTCATCCACAAACTGATGGGAAGGTAGAGTGGACCATTCAGACGCTTGAGGATATGTTGCGTTCTTACGTTCTTGATTTCAACGGTAGCTAGGATGATCATTTACCCCTCATAGAGTTTGCTTATAACAACAACTTTCATGCTAGTATTCAGATGGCACCATTCGAAGCATTATATGGTAGGAGATGTAGATCTCCCATGTGGTGGTTCAAGGTTGGAGAAGCTAAATTGATAGGTCCAGACCTTGTGCATTAGGCTATGGAGAAGGTTAAGGTCATTAAGGAGCGGTTGAAAACTACTCAGAGTCGCCAAAAGTCTTATTCAGATGTTCGTCGCAGAGATTTAGAGTTCAAAGAATATGATTGGGTATTCCTAAAAGTTTCCCCCATGAAAAATGTTATGCAGTTTGGAAATAAAGTGAAATTGAATCCGAGGTATGTGGGGCTATATAGAATCATTTAAAGGATCGGTCAGGTGGTATACAAGCTCGAGTTACCATCCGAGATATCATTGGTACACCCAGTATTCCATATGTCTATGTTAAAGAAGGTAGTGGGAAACCCGTCCGCTTATGTGCCAGTTGAGACTATTGAGGTTAATGAAGAATTATTGTACGAAGAAATTCCAGTTGCCATCCTTGATAGGCAAGCCCGAAAGTTGAGAAATAATGAAATTGCCTCCATGAAAGTGTTATGACGAAACCAACAAAATTGATGAAGCCACTTGGGAAGCTGAGAAAGAAATGAAAAAGAAGTACCCCCATTTGTTTGAATAGCAATGAAATAGTTCTATGAAGTTGTTTCACATAAATTTTGTATCGCTTGTTCAGCTAATGTAAAGGCACTCCTTTCCAATTATATGTTCATTATGGGGCTACGGTTGGTGTTGTTTTATGTTCTGTTGCATCATTTGATAACATATATGTTGTTGAGGTGTGTTTCTGGGATTCTCTGATAGGTGGATAGGCCCAGCTATCAGGGAAACTCTGCCGAAATTTCTGAAACATTTGGGAGTTAGTCAAAATTTGGGAGTTAAAGAGGTGTGAGAAAAGAGATAAGCTATGCTATGTATTTGCGGATTGACTCCACTTATCATTCGAGGACGAATAATCCTAAGCGGTGGAGAATGTAAAGCCCTGGAAAAAATTTCTAAGTAATTTAAGATATTGTGGTGCCAAGGTAGGCTAATTATTTTATTTTGTGTGAAAACGAGGATTAATGATATAATGGATATCCATTGGATATGGTAAAAAGGGTATAAGTCATATTATAAGTGATTTGGTGATTGTAAGCCATAAGTTCCCAATATAAATACATAATTATTGTAGAGATTGGAAGGTGATTATTTGATAGGATTTGATGGTTGGGTGTGAATAGATGGTCATACATATGTTGTTGGAAGTTATAAATTGGTTAGAAACGATGTTGAAATACATTGTTGGTTAATAGTGATAGTTGGATGAACTAATACTACGGTTATGAGATGTAAAGATCTATACCTACAAAGTATTTGATAATATGCCTAAATTTATGGAATTTATTACTAATATTGGCCCTATTGAATGTTGTATTGTAGATTGAAGTTGCTTAAGTGTATTGGATCCTTGTAGTATCATTAAGGGGTAAATTTCAGGTATGTATGGCTAAAACCCCTCTTCTAAGAAATTGAACCCCCTTGGTGTCCATGCAAATGTTGTAAGTTCCGAAAATTGATCGATGTGGTGGTTGATACCTCAAATGAATAAGTGTTGCAAGAATATATGTGCAAGGTGTGTTTCAATATTTTCATTATGCTATTTTGTCAACTGAGAATGTGTGAAGAATGTGGAATATGGGTTAAAATGCCTAGAATTCAAGTCGAGTTTAAATTGATATTGTTATGCTAAAATGTGTGAAATCTTGTTTATTCTTACGACTTATAATTGCTTTCGTGTGTACCTATTATTTTGAGTTGAAAGGTTTAATGTTGAAGGTGGAAATGATGTGAAATGTTGTGGAAGAGAACTTAAGTTATGAAATGTGGCCTAGTGCCAAACATGATGTAATATTTGTGGCCCCAAGTACTGATGAACTGATATATGTGAAATAAACATGAAATGAGATGATTGAAGGAAATGGAAAAATGTCTTGGTAAGGCGGCCTAGCCGATCGGGCCGTGATCGAACGCCATGCCGCACACATGGTGGTACTGTGCTGATATTGAACCCGAAAGGTGAGAATGAAATTGTGAATAAGAAACATGTCTCAAATGAGACATGCTAGCCGATCGGGTCGTGATCGGACTCCATGAAATGAAAGCGGTTTTATTATGGATAATTGATGTAACAATACTAAATGTTCCAACTTAAAGCTATGGAAATTATTTGAAAGCCATGTGATTCCTTTAATTGACGATGTGTTGTTGTTTAAGGCTTTTGTTGATCTTTATGATTACTATATTCTTGGGTTGTTGTTCTTTCTAATGATATGGTGTTAGTTATACATACTAGTACTATTCCACAATACTAACGTCCCTTTTATCGGGGTGCTACATCTTTGAAATGGATGTAGGTGGTTCCGTGGCAGACAATGTTGATCGCAGATAGCGGTGCATCCTCTCTTCAGCTGATTTGGTGAGCCCCATTTCATTTCGGGGTCCTGTATTATTTGTTTATCATGTACGTTGTATTTTGAGGTATAGTCGGAGCCTTGTTGCTGGTATTTCCATATTAATCTTCAGTTTTACTTAGAGGCTCTGTAGACAGATTGTGAGTGGTGTTTGATGTTGGGATTTAAGTAGAAATATTGTTATTTGGAAATCAAGTGTTATTAAAGAAACTATAGACTTGTAAAATTTTGGATATTATGGTTGAAACTGCTAATGGAAGCAAAATGAAAGTTGTTAATTAAATATTTTCAGAGTTTGAATAATGTAGTACATCTCCTCTTTATTTAAGGATGACTTTGGGTAGAATGAAATCTAACAGGATTTCTCAGTCAGGTTTACTCGGTTGAGGACCGATCGTGCTCCTCGATTTTGGGGCGTGACAAGAACATTGCTGTAGTAAAGGTTCAGTGGCTGGGTCAGCCGGTCGAGGAGGCGACCTGGGAGACCAAGCAGGAAATGTGTAGCCGTTACCCTCATGTTTTGACTACTTCATGTATGTCTCTATGCTCGTTCGAGGACGAACAAATGTTTAAGTGTAGGAGGATGTGACGACCCGGCCGGTTGTCTTAATAATTAACTCCCCGATCCCCTATTAACTGCTTTCCCTGAGTTTATTTCTGCTATTTTGATTTACGGGGATGTTCGGTTTTGAGTTTCGGAGAGTTTTGGGACACTGATGGTTACTACCTCGGAATGGAAATCTGATGGTTCCGTTAGCTCTGTTCGGTGAGTTTGGGCTTAGGGGCGTATTTGGATTGTGTTTTGGAGGTCAGTAGCTAATTTAGGCTTGAAATGCCGAAAGTTGAATTTTTAAAATTTTTGGTTCGATAGTGAGATTTTGATCTAAGGGTCAAAATGGAATTCCAAAAGTTGAAGTAGCTTCGTAGTGTTTAATGTGACGTGTGTGCAAAATTTCAGGTCGTTCGGACGAGGTTTGATAGACTTTTTGATCGAAAGCGTATTTTTAGAGTTTTTGAAATTCTTAGGCTTGAATCCGATGAAAAATAGGTGTTTTGATGCTGTTTTGAGTTTTATGAATGTTGGAACAAATTTGAATGATGTTTTAGGATTGGTTGGAAGGGTTGGTTGAGGTCCCGACGGCCTCGAGTGTGTTTCGGATGCTCAACGGACCATTTTTGGTCTTTGAAAGATTGCAGATTTTCTGCTATTGTGTTGCAGAGGAAACATTCATCGCAAACGCATAGAGCATCTGGGTGAAGAAGCTAAATAATGCTTCGCATTCACGATGAGGTCCCTCATGTTTTGGCCAGTAGATTTTTTTTGTGCACTGTGTTCCCGATAGTAGTCTCGCGTTCGCGAAGAAGAACGCGTCTGGGCAGAATATAAAATTTTAAAGTCGAAGGTTAGCCATTTTTGTGAAAACTAAAGCTTGGGAGCTCGGATTTGAGCGCGGTTTTGAGGGATTTTCAGATATATTGATTGGGTAACGATTCTTAACTCCTTTTTGTTTGTAACCCATTAATCCAAACATGAATTCATCATTTAATTTAGGATTGAAGATGAAAATTGTGGAAAGGTTGGAAGAAAGTTATTAGACCTAGAATTCGACTTTTGATTGGGAATTTGACCTTAGATTTGGATAATTTTAGTGTGCATGAACTCAGGAGAGTGTGAGGAGTCTGAAAATATAAATTTTACCCGATTCCGAGACATGGTCTCGAGGGGCGTTTTGGTCATTTTACCTAATTTAGCGTATTAGCTTAGAATTTCTTTTTAGAATCAGTTACTTGAAGTGTTATTCACATTATGCAATTGAAGTGAATAGATTTGGTCCATTTGGAGTCGAGTACTCGTGGATAGAACGTGGTTTGGGGTTAATTTTGAGCCGGTTCGAGGTAAGTGGCTTCTCTAAACTTGTGTGGGGGGCTTTTCCCCTTAGGATTGGTATTGTGATAATGGAAATACCTTGTACATGAGGTGACGAGTGCGTACTTGTGCTAATTATTTAAAATCCGGTTTGATTAAGTAACTTTAATAGTGTTTTTCCTTTCTATTTATTCTACTTGCACTTTTAAACCTACTGTTAGTTAGAAAAGCATGTCAAATTGACATAATTGCTTTATTTGCTTTAACTGCCTTATTTGTATTACGTGAAGCTTGCTAAGTTAGAATTGTCTATGTTACCTTGTTATGCAGTTGTGTTTATTTGAGTATTCCTTGTGCCATTGTTGTGTGTTTTACTTTGGGACTACGAGACGACATCCTAGGAGATCCCATGTACGCATTTATGATTTGAGCTGAAGTGCGGGATACCAGGAGATCCCCAGCATATATTGAGGATAACGAGAGATCCTCGGGATACCAAGAGATCGCTTCATACATTGAGGATACCAAGAGATCCCTATCATACATTGAGGATACCAAGAGATGCTCGGGATACCAAAAGATCCCTAGCATATATTGAGGATACATAGAGATCCTAGGGATACCAAGAGATCCCTATCATACATTGAGGATACCAAGAGATCCTCGGAATACAAAGAGATCACTAGCATACATTGAGGATACCGAGAGATCCTCGGGATACCAAGAGATCCCTGACATATATTGAGGGTACTAAGAGATCCTCGAGATGCTGAGAGATCCCCGGTTATTTCCTTGTGATTGTTTTGCCTCTATCTTAGTTATTGAATTCCTTGTTTTCCTTTATTAAATTTGTATTGTTAGTTTTCAACTGTACTGCTTATTTTATACTGTCATACCTTATATTTTTTATTTTACCTCAGTAGGACCCTAACCTTCCTCGTCACTACCCGACTGAGGTTAGGCTTGGCACTTACTGAGTACCATTGTGGTATACTCATGCCCTTTCTGCGCATGTTTTTCATGTGCAGATCCAGGTACTTTCACTCAGTCCTATCATCCATGAGGCGAGGCACTTCGGTAGAGACTTCGAGGTATATCTGCCGTGTCCGAAGATCGAGGAGTCCCTTTTTATCTTTTTGTGATAGTATAGCCCTTCAGTATTCCCCTTTTGTAAGACATTTCTAGAGTTAGAGCTTCTTATGTATCTCTTAGCTTGTGATTCATGGGTTTCCGGGTTTTGGGAAAGTGTATTGATTTTGAGAGTTATATTTTGTATGCCGAGCGACACTTTTAAAACGTTGTTTTATTACATTATTTTTGTTTTAAATTGTATTCTTCCGCAAATTGGTTTATCTTCCGCGTTTTAGACTTACCGAGTCGTAGAGACTAGGAGCCGTCACGATGGTTCACGGGGGGCGAACTAGGATCGCGACAATAATGACATCTGGTCATGGGTCAATGTGCTTGTATAAATGAATGAAATGCATATGAAATACGTTAATAAAATCTCTCGGCATGTCATAAGACCATTATACCACTTAGTAATGTCATGAAACAAACTTTATCAACTTACGTATTTTCTGAGACCAATGAATAGACAATAGAATAACAGGACTGGCTATATATATAGTTTTAACTTTTTGGATGGTAACTCTTCAAGTGTAAGATACATATGCAATAAAGATAGGATGTTTTGATGTGTAGCATACACAAGGTTCTGGTTTAACTTGTCTAGAGTAGGAGATACAATGACTTTTATCAGCTCATGAGGCAACGATGTTTATCTTAGAGTTATTTTGAAAAATAAAAGGGCTAGTAATTCATGATTTCATAGCCAAACGTTAACTTCTTACTCATATCATATCACTCTACTATTTTTCCACAACATATTTTCTTTTCCTTATGTAAAGAACTGGAGAAACATTCTTGAAGTTGGCTAGGTACCTTGATTAATTGTACTGTTATACATGCTTTAGTAAATATAGATTGTTGCTACGGTTTTAATTTTTGATTCATTTGCAGGCTGAGCAATGGGTATGAGAATTCAAGAACATAGGCACCTCTAATACTTCTATGAATAGAGTCATTTATGGAAGTTGGGCATTTGCTCGTTTCGTTCGTATCGTATAGACCATGCCAAAAAGAGAGAAGGGATATCCTTAACATATCTGAGTCGATTCTCTTGACGATCTCTCTAATACACATCTTATGGTTAGCAGTAAGGAGCCTTACACCTTCAACTTTACCACCCACTTTATTTACTTAACAAAAAGTAATTGCCTCACATTCCAGTATTATAATATTCTATGTGTTGTTCCACCGATACATAGGCAATCTCATCACAAAGTAAACTGAATTATGCGTACAGATGATGAAACTAAAGATGGGACATAAAATCTAACGTGCAACCATAATACAAACCAAAAAAAATCCTACCAATTTGGGGAGCAGTGCCCAGATTTTTAGATTCCATAAGTCTAAAAAGAAAGAAAACAAGATACATAATTCCCCACATCTTCTTTCTGAAGGATTTAATAAAGAAAGTGAGCAATATATTTATAATTGTTTGAATCTTGGTATTTTCCTGAACATCAACACACATTTGCATTTGAATAGTAGTAGTTCTGATTTCCAATTTGTTTGATAAGCCATCTTTCAGTGTATATTGTTCGACAGCCAAAGTTAAGTAAACTTAAGAGTCACTAAGTTTTAGGTGGGTTTGCTGCCACGTTGGGTAATCAAATTCTTATTCAAAGACAACTACTAATTATTAATTAACTAGGTAATGTTTCATTACCCAATCATTAACTAATTACTCATATAATTAAGAATTATTTTCACTTACTTAAAATACTGCTCACTTTTAACATACCTTATATAACTATCATGGTCTTGTGGTACCTTACAAAATAAATACGTACACTATTATTTCATTAAAACATCCACGTAAAAATACATATATTTTCTAAACTTCTAACTTTCCCAATGTCATATAAAGGGGTAAAGAGAACAAATTTTTGTATGCTTAATTCTTAAAATGGTAAAAAGATAACCTTCTTTTCTTGTGAGAAAATAATTTCTATCTTTACAATAACGAAAATCTCATAAACTTTCTCATATTATGGGTATAATTTAAAGCACATTCGAAAGTAGTAATATTAATAACTATATAAAATCATATTTTTCAAACTTTTTAAAAAAATGTTCTACTCAATATAAATACCATATAAAATGTATCTAACGACATAAAGATTGTTAAACTGGCAGAGTCTTACGGTCACAAATCCTCTGTAGAAAAGTACGGGATGTAACATCCTCCCCCCTTTAGAAACATTCGATTAAGGACTTACAAAATTTTCACTAGGGTCTCCTCTGTAACTATAATAAAACCCAATCTCTATATGATGTCTCGACTATTTGCAACATTTTCTACTTGAGTATCTCGTATCTTCTTCACCTTTAACTTACTTACCTTTCAATCTCGCATCGTATCTTTTGTTTCTTTCATAACCTCCCTTCCACATTACGCCTTAAACTCTAATGTGATACCTGCACCTCTGATGCATACAAAATCTCGCGACAACTTCATACTGACTTCTTACAACACAACTCTATGGCACGATCTGGAAACAAAAGAAAGGTAACATTTCCTAAAAGCCCTATAGCCTCTCAATTATAAATGTGGCACGCAACAGACCCATAAGTGAGACTGTACTGGGCACACCTTTGTAGACTCCTTAGGACACAGCTCTGATACTACTTTGTCACACCCCAACTTTGGTAGGCGTGGCTGGCATCCGGTGCCGCACTGACACGAGCGAACCACTCTGTAACTCATTCATTCCTTTTGTAACTATCATGGGCCAACATGGCCATAACTCGTAATGTACAATTGTTAGTGAAAAGTTTCGCTGAACCATTTTTCTTAAAATATGATTACATATAGGCCGGCAAGGCCTCTCACATACTATACAAAATGAATATTTGTCTACAAAGCCTCTAAGATTATTCAACATCAAATGGGATAGGGTACCGGCTTACCCATAAGTCTATAGAAAAACTCTGACACGATGACTCACAGACTCGACTGCACTTCGAATAAGGTGGAGTCTTACCGATCCTTCACTAAATGCAGACCTCGTCTATTGTGAGGGTTCATCAATCTGTTTATCTATACCTACAAGCATAAATGCAGCGTCCCCAATAAAAGGACATCAGTTCGAATAATGTACTAAGTATGTAAGGCAGAACTGAAACTTAATAGCTAGTAAACATTAATTAAGGACATAGAATAAATATAGAGTAAATGACTCAACCTGTAAATCTAAATAGCTTTGTAAATCATGAGATATTTATAGTATCATGCATATGCTTATATATGTCATGTAACACATAGGTCTGTATGCACATAACATCTTAAAGCCTCTGAGGGTATCCCATTATATCATCTCAACCATTGTGGGCAAAATCATCATCGTATACTAGCTGATCAAGTGGTGGTACGTATATAACGCCATAACCTTTCCCATATCTCATATACATATATATACTTATATATATGTGTGTGGTGAAATCAGGGGAATCCATCTCCCGCCATTAAGGTATATTCAGAATGTCGTGACAGCAAAAATCCACAGCCCTACAGTGGCTCCCTATCTCGAGGATCATCCATGGCCCTACAGTGGCTCCAATGTTAAGGGATCTGTCCGCGGCCTAGCAAAATTACGAAGATAGGGGACTCCCGAGGTAAGCAGCTAGAATTAATAGGTTCTGGTGTATTGTCTAGCCGTCCCATCACCATATCTTTACATTTAATGCATCTGTACCGTACCGTGTTCCCTCGCCTATATAAGAGGAACCCGTACTATCTTGTAAGGGGTGTTTCTCCATTTCTCCACAAGTGCAATAATATCTCTCCCTCTTTTCTTCTAAGTGGTTCATTCTCACTGGTCCGAGATCGCTTTGGCATTTATCATTCTTTTATCTATTCTTCACTACTTTGTTTGGCATTGGTAACATAGGTCCTTGCTCGGTCATATCTCCGCTTATTATCCCATTCCCAACTGCCTTTGGTAGCTCGAGCTTGGCTCGAACCTTGGCCCCGAGGCCTTTATCGACCATCTCTGCACCCGGGCAGCAGGCCCCTTTGGTTTGATTACTGCTTCGTCTTAGCTCGCATTTTATCATTATACTTCATGTTCTTATCATTATACGTTAATAAAATCTCTCGGTATGTCATAAGACCATTATACCTCTGATTAATATCAAGAAACAAACTTTATCAACATACGTATTTTCTGAGACCCATGAATAGACGATAGTATAATAGGACTAGCTATATGTATAGTTTTATCTTTTTGGATGGTAACTCTTCAAGTGTAAGATGCATATGCAATAAAGATAGGAAGTTTTGTTGTGTAGCATACACAAAGTTCTGGTTTAACTTGTCTAAAGTAGGAGATACAATGACTTTTATCAGCTCACGAGGCAACGATGTTTATCTTATAGTTATTTTGAAAAATAAAAGGGCTAGTAATTCATGATTTCATAGCCAAACGTTAACTTGGTACTCATATCATATTACTCTGCTATTTTCCCACAACATATTTTCTTTTCCCTATGTATATAACTGGAGTAACATTCTTGAAGTCATCTGGGTACCTTGATTGATTGTACTATTATACATGCTTTAGTTAATATAGATTGTTGCTATGGCTTTGATTTTGTGATTCAGTTGCAGGCTGAGCAATGAGTATAAGAATTCAAGAACATAGGCACCTCTAATACTTCTATGAATAGAGTCACTTATAGAAGTTGGGCATTTGCTCGTTTCTTTCGTGTCGTATAAACTATACCAAAAAGAAAGAAGAGATATCCTTAACATACCTAAGTCGATTCTCTTGACAATCTCTCTAAAATACGTTTTCTGGTTAGGAGCAAGGAGCATTACACCTTGAACTTTACCACCCACTTTATTTACTTAACAAAAAGTAATTCCCTCGTATTCAAGCATTATAATATTCTATGTGTTGTTCCACCGATACATAGGCAATCTCATCACAAAGTAAACTGAATTATACGTACAGGTGATGAAAATAAAGATGGGACATACAAACTAACGTGCAACAATAATACAAACCACAACGAATCCTACCAGTTTGGGGAGCAGTGCCTAGATGTTTAGATTCCATAAGTCTAAAAAGTAAGAAAACAAGATACATAATTCCCCACAACTTCTTTCTGAAGGATTTAATAAAGAAAATGAGCAATATATTTATAATTGTTTGAATCTTGGTATTTTCATGAACTTCAACACACATATTTGCAATTGAATAGGAGTAGTTCTGATTTCCAATTTGTTTGATAAGCCAGCTTTCAGCGTATATTTTGTTCGACAACCAAACTGAAGCAAACTTAAGAATCACTAATTTTTAGGTAGGTTTGCTGCCACGTTGTTTAATCAAATTCTTATCAAAGACAACTACTAATTATTAATTAACTAGGTAATGTTCTATTACACAAAAATTAACTAATTACTGACATAATTAAGAATTATCCCCACTTACTTAAAATACTACTCACTTTTAACATATCTTATATAACTTACTATCATGGTCATGTGGTACCTTACAAAATAAATACATACACTATTATTTCATTAAAATATCCATGTAAAAATACATTTATTTTCTAAATTTCTAATTTTCCTAATCTCATATAAAGGGGTAAAGAATATAAATTTTCGTACGCTTAATTCTTAAAAAGGTAAAAAGATAATGTCACGACCCTAAACCCCACCCGGTCGTGATGGAGCCTCTTATGAAGACAATGCCAGCCGACACATTCCCAATTCATTTTTATGTAATTAAGTAATGAGTATTAAGCCTTTAAAATGATAAAATCCCAAAATAATCAGTGAACAGTACAATTTGCGGAATTTAAAACTAACACACCCCGACATCGGGGTGTCACAAGTCATGAGCATCTATAATAATACTACAAGTCTGAAGAGTCTACTCTACTACTGCAAAGCTAAAACAGAAGAAAATAAGTTAGAAGGAGAAGCATTGGGATGCAAATCGTCGGGCAGCTACCTAGTGTATCTTTGGAATCTGGTGGACAACTCTCAACCCTTGCAAGCAGGACTTGATGCGCCTGAATCTGCACACGGGGTGCAGGGAGTATAGTGAGTACTCCAATGCCCCTTTAGTTCAGTTTAAGCTTCTTAAAATGCCCCTTTTAATTAGTTAAGCAAGTACAAGACAGACACTTAGAAAAGATAAACACATAAAGAACCACCCCTCTGACACAATATCAACAGAACCAGCCCCTCGGGCAACACATGGAACAATACCAGCCCCTCGAGCTATGTCTCACATCACAATGAGTACCCGCGCTCACTGGGAGTGTGCAGACTCCTGGAGGGGACACTTACTGCCGAAGCACAATATTAAGCCATCTAGTGGCATAATCAAAAAGGCTATCGACCTCATATCAAAACAAGCCACCTCGTGGCATATAAATCTCAGGCCCTCGGCCTCATAATCATAATCAGTGTTTCCTCACAACATAGGTAACTCAGTCAGAATCTCATAAGCCACTCGGGCAAGAGTAAAACATGATGCTCAGCCCAAAAAGTTCATTTAATATATCATTTTAAGTGTTAAAACAGAGTAACATGGTTGAGTTGTAAAAGTAGTAGATTATAGTATGACTGAGTACAAGTATAAAGGCAAGACAATGAGGAAATAGTAGTAAAAATCCCTTAAGGGTTCAAATAATTGGCACGAGGCCCAAATATGGCATTCAGCCCAAAACATGATGATAGCAAATAGTTTTTAATCAAATACACTGTAAAACAGTCATTCAGGATGGACTAAGTCAAAATCCCCAATGGTGTCCGACCCCACGCTCGTCATCTAGCATGTGCGTCACCTCAATATAGCACCATGATGTGCAAATCGGGGTTTCATACCCTTAGGAAAACATTTACAATCATTACTCACCTCGATCCGGTCCAAACACTAGCCCACAATGCCTTTGCCTCTCAAATAGTTCTCAACTAGCGTCATCTATCCAAAATCAGAATCACGACGTCAAAATGTGCTAAGGGAACGAAGCCCATGCGAAAATATCGATTTACAACATAAATCCCGAAATTACAAAAACCCGAGCCCCGGGCCCTCATTTCGGAATTCAACAAGCTTTACATCAATAGATTCCTTATCTCCCCACGAGTTCATACATATCAAAACTCCCAAAATCCTACCACAAATGGCCCCTCAAATCCTCAAGTCTAGGTCTCCAATACCAAGCCCTAGTCTCTCAATTTATTTCCTTAATTTCCACTAATAACATAATTAGACAAATGGAAAAATGATCATAAACATGAGTAATGAAGCTTAGGGAACTAACCCAACTGATTCTCTTCGGTTTTCCCTTGAATTCACTGCCCTAGCTCGCTTCCCGTCTTAAAAAATGGAGAACTTAACAAAAGTTTGCGAAGGAAACATTATATACTTTCTGACCCAGGTTTTTCGCACCTGCGGTCCATTTCCCGCTTCTTCGCCAAATCCACAGCATCTGAGGTTTTCACATAATTAACAATTTTTGCAGTTGCGTTTAGAATCTCGCGCATGTGCTATAGCAGGTGCATCCCTTTCACCGCTTCTGCAGTCCCTGATGATATTCTCCTTGGCCACATCTGCGGCTGCCTTCCGCTTTTATGGGCATTGTACCTGAGGCCTTCCAACTGCATGTGCGGTTATGACAGAAACCAAAATGTTTCAGCTGCAAAAACTAAATTCCAATTCTTTCGTCACCCATTCGGAATCACCCCGAGGCCCCCGGACCCTCAACCAAGAGCATAACCACATCATATACCACTACCCAAACTTGTACCAATCTTCGAAACACCTGAAATAAAATCGAATCCATCAAATCACATCGAAATCAAGCCTAAGGTTCTAAAATCTTCCGAGTTACGCTTTTGATTAAAAAGCCCACCAAACCACGTCCGAATGACCTAAAATTTTGCACACATATCCCAAATGACACAACGGAACTACTGCAAATCTCGGAATTCCATTCCGACCACTATACTAAAATCTCACCTATCAACCGGAAATCGTCAAAATTCCAAATTTGCCAATTCAAGTCTAAACCTTCCACAGACCTCCAAAACACATTCCACTCATGCTCCTAAGTCCCAAATCACCTAACGAAGCTAACCAAATCATAAAATTTCCAATCCGAGATCATATACCAAGAAGTCAAAACTTGGTCAAATTTTTCAAATTTTAAACTTCAAACTGAGGACTATTTTTCCAATTTCATTCCGATTACCCCGAAAATCAAAACCGACAATTTACATATGTCAAAATACATCACACAGGGATAGTAAAGCCTGAGAACTGGCGAGTAAAGTGCAAAATCTCAAAACGACCGGTCGGGTCGTTACATCCTCCCCCACTTAAACATACGTTTGTCCTTGAACGTGCCCAAAGTTGTTCCAAAAACCATCAAATCATTGTGTAACCTTACCATGCACATAACCGGGGGTGATCCCACGTCACCTTGTCTCGTATAGGTCTGATAACACAATGTAACTGAAATTTCACAACCCAACCTAGCCCATAAACCTTAGAACCACATTTCTACTTCTGAAATCATCCACAAGATCAGAATCTCACATATATACTCTAAATGATCCCGAACAAGCTGTAATAACCCATACGTGCACTCTCTAGTGCAATTACATGATATAACACATAACTCCAACACTCGTAGCGATAAATTCTAATCACAGTAGTTGCACACAACAACCGAATACCAATAGAAAACCTCTTATCAACTAAAGTTTCATTCCAACACTTTCATATACTGCCAATGATAAATGAAACATGCAGTAAGCCATAACCATTTCTCAGATCAACCATTCATGAAGCCATTTCTCCTTTGGCAAAGACCATAGCAAATTTCTGAACCGAACCTCGATATTATCCTTCCAACATGCTGAAATCGAATCTGTTTGTATTCATTAAAGATCCTAACGATCTCATCTAATCCAACATAACTACTCTGGTGACATGACACCTCAATACAGACTAAAGCCACAACTCGTACAATCCGTGCACTATTAATCAACAATCCGAACGTACGCAAATCATGAAAAATGACTCAAATGAGAGAGTTGTACCGTAAGCTCACCAGTACCACCCCCATACAATGCTGAGAACTCGTCACACATCGCAGGAATAGAACATACGAATCTAACCCGAAGGGTCATATCTCCATATAACTTTGCTTCTATGCGCGACCCTATCAAAACACTGGTCCACATGAAAAACCTTAAGTCACTATGCTCAAGATCAACAACCATGCGCAATATGATGTCTTAAACCAAAGCAATCCTCATAACCACCGCGAAGCTATTGACATAACATTACACAAAACCGAAAGGACATAATCGATACGCCATCCACCGAGCAATACCCAGTACTTCTCCCTCTTGACTTCCACTATGAAACCCTAATGGAACCGCACCACATGTGCATATAACCAACAAATCATAATGCCACGCAACACAGAAAAGTAACTCATATATCACCTCAGAACACTAATAGCTCAATAACAACCGAATCAACAAATCACTCGCCAATAGAAACTCAAAGTCAACAAAGCTGTCTCGATGCAGAACACATATCCATGTAGGTCTACCAATGAACCCCTTATCAAGGAGTTCTTGAAGCTGCTCCTTCAACTCCTCTAACTCAGCTGGTGTCATATGATACAGTTCCCAACACCAAATCCATACCAATATCAACACCCCTGTCCGGTGACATACCCGGCAATAGGAAACACATCCGAAAAACCCCTCATCACCGGAATTGAATCAATGGTAGGAGCCTCTGCACTGACATCCATCACGAAGGCCAAATAGGAAAGACAACCCTTCCCAGCCATCCGATGGGTGTTTAAAAATAGAGAACTTAGCAAACGTTCGCGAAGGAAACATTATATATTTTTTGACCCAGGTTTTTCGCACCTGCGGTCTAGTTCCCGCTTCCGCGCCAAATCCACCACATTTGCGGTATTCACTTAATTGCCAATTTTTGCATCTATGTTTAGAATCTTGTACCTGTTCTACCGCATGTGCATCCTTTTTACCACTTTTGCGGTCCCTGATGATCTTCTCCTTGGCCGTATCTGCGGCTGCCTTCCGCTTCTACGGGCATCACACCTACAGCCTTCCAACCGCAGGTGCCGTTATGACAGAAACAAAAAATGCTTTAGCTACAAAAACTAAATTCCAATTCTTCCGTCACCCATCCGGAATCACCCCGAGGCCCCCAGGACCTCAACCAAGAGCACAACCACATCACATACCACTACCCAAAACTGTACCAATCTTCAAAACACCTCAAACAACATCGAATCCATCAAATCACATCGAAATTAAGCCTAAGATTCCAAAATCTTCCGAATTCCACTTTTGATCAAAAGCCTACCAAACCATGTCCGAATTACCTGAAATTTTGCACACATATCCCAAATGACACAACAAACTTACTTTAACTCCCGGAATTCCATTCTAACACCTATATCAAAATCTCACCTATCAATTGGAAATCGCCAAAATTCCAAATTCAGATGTAACGACCCGACCGGTCGTTTTGAGCTTTTGCACTTTTCTCACCAGTTCTCGGACTTGACTAGCCTCGTGTGATGTATTTTCACTTATGTAAATTGTCGGTTTTGGTTTTTAGGGTAATCAGAATGAAATTGGAAGAACAGTCCTTAGTTTGAAGTTTAAAATTTGAAAGATTTGACTAAGTCTTGACACCCTCCAATGCAAACCTCAGTTTCTAGCCAAACATACAACCTAAAAACCTCCAACTATTACATGTAAGATCTTGAACACACTAACACCATCCTTGATAGTCATCCACTCTACTCAAACTGCAATTAGCCTGATCAAATGAACCGAACAACTTGTGCTTCATTAGCACTCCGACACCGCAGAATGTAACCTCACTTTAGTGCGACCAAGCAACTTCTTGTTCTATGCACCGTACATCCTTTACAAATAAACACTTAAGTCATTCATGATCCTCATACACCAATAAAGCATAACACAACCCTCATTGAAATTCCTCTTACCCGAGCCATCCTTGGTCTCAACCTCCGCAAGCCATAACTGATTCACCAGCATGCCTCAAACTAGAACCAACATAGCACATAACCGTGCAACCAACTAGTCAATAGCAGACTCCCCCATTTGGCTCGAAACTATAGATCAAAACACACACAATAACCTATAACTCAGGGCTATACCTCAAATCAAGATGGAAATCAAGAACCTAGTAGTTCTTCTATCCTCCAGTAGACCCTTCTTGTCGCTTCCAAGTCATATAGATACATATCGCAGTCATATCATGCTCATCACATAGCTACCCAATCATCACTCCCACTAACAAGGACATTATTGGTCTTACAATTCCATAGGTATGTGCTCACACAATCAACGCCTCAGTGCTCAAGCTGTAGGCAAAAACCCGGCCTCAAGTCTTCCAGACTGGCCCAACATCAACATATAGAAATCACGTATCGCCCCTTGATCAGGGAATCACAAGTCATCGATGCATATCTGATATAGAGCGCTCATGTACGCATACAGACATGTGGATGGAGTTCAAAGAGTTACCTTTCAAGCTGAATTAAGGAAACACGATAAGAGTTCAAGAATGTGAAGTTTTTTCTAATGGTTTTGTAGCCTCCTGAGGATAAGTACAGATGTCTCCGTACTGATCCACGAGACTCTACTAAACCTGCTCATGACTCGTGAGAGCTGTGTAACCTAGGCTCTGATACCAACTTGTCACTACCCTAAACCCGGACCCGGTCGTGATGGTGCCTCTCGTGAAGACAAGGCCAGCTGACACATTCCCAATTCATTTTTATGCAATTAAGTAATAAGTATTAAGTCTTTAACATGATAAAGTCCCAAAATATGCAGTGAACAGTACAATTTGCGGAATTTACAACCAACACAATCCGACATCGGTGTGTCACCAGTCATGATCATCTATAATAATACTACAAGTCTGAAGAGTCTACTCCACTACTACAAAGCTAAAACAGAAGGAAATAAGTTTGAAGGAGAAGCACTGGGCTATGAATCGTCGGACAACTACCTAGTGTATCTCCGAAATCTGCTGGACAACTCTCAACCCACGCAAGCAGGACCTGATGCGCCTGAATCTGCACACGGGGTGCAGGGAGTAAAGTGAGTACTACAACTCAGTGAGTAATAATAATAAATGAAGGCTGGGAAATAAGAAATTACGTAAGGCGTATCACAGGTTATAAAAAAGCAGTAAAAGTTAGTAAAAGTAATGAAACAGTGAAAATATGCTAATTCACTTTAGTTTAGTTTAAGCTTCTTAAAATTCCCTTTTTAATCAGTTAAGCAAGTATAAGACAGGCAACTAGAAAATATAAACACATAAAGAACCACCCCTCGAGCACAATATCAACAGAACCAGCCCCTCGGGAAACACATGGAACAATACCAGCCCCTCGGGCAACAAATGGAACAATACCAGCCCCTCGGGCTATGTCTCACATCACAATGGGTACCCGCGCTCACTAGGGGTGTGCAGTCTCCTGGATGGGCCCCTTACGGCCCAAGTGCAATATCAAGCCATCTCGTGGCATAATCAAATAGGCTCTCGGCCTCATATCAACAAGCCACCTCATGGCGTACAAATCTTAGGCCCACGGCCTCATAATCATAATCTGTGTTTCCTCACAACATAAGCCCTCGACCTTACTCAATCACAATCTCATAATCCACTCGGGCAATAGTAAAACATGATGCTCAACCCAAAAACATCATTTAATATATCATTTTAAGTGTTAAAAAAGTAAACATGGCTGAGTTATGAAAACAATAGATTATAGCTTGACTGAGTACAAGTATATAATCAAGATAGTGAGGAAATAGCAGTAAAAATCCCATTACCCTCCGGACAACATTTACAATCATTACTCACCTCGATCCGGTCAAAACTCTAGCCCCGCGATGCCTTTGCCCCTGAAATCGGTCTCAAGTCATGTTAAATATCCAAAATTAGAATCACGGTGTCAAAATATACTAAGGGAAGGAAGTTTATGCGAAAATAATCGATTTACAACATAAATCTTGAAATTACCAAAACCCGACCCCCGTGCCCACATCTCAGAATTTGATAAGATTTACATCAATAGATTCCTTATCTCCCCACGAGTTCATACATATCAAAAGTCCCAAAATCCGACCACAAATGACCCATCAAATCTTCAAGTCTAGGTCTCCAATACCAAGACCTAGTCTCTCAATTTCTTTCCTTAATTTCCACTAATATCATGATTAAACAAACGGAAAAATGATCATAAACATGAGTAATGAAGCTTAGGGAACTTACCCAACTAATTATCTTCGATTTTCCCTTGAATTCACTGCCCTTGCTCGCTTCCCGTCTTAAAAAAAGGAGAACTTAGCAAAAGTTCGCGAAGGAAACATTATATATTTTCTTACCCAATTTTTTGCACCTACGGTCCATTTCCCGCTTCTGCGCGAAATCCACTGCATATGCGATTTTCACTTAATTGCCAATTTCCGCATCTGTGTTTAGAATCTCGCACCTACACTACCGCAGGTGCGTCCCTTTCACCGCTTCTGCGGTCCCTGATGATCTTTTGCTAGGCCGTATCTGCAGGTGCCTTCCGCTTCCGCGGGCATCACACCTGCGGCCTTCCAACCGCAGGTGCCGTTATGACAAAAACAAAAATGCTTCAGTTGCAAAAACTAAATTCCAATTCTTCCGTTACCCATCCGGAATCACCCCGAGGCCCTCGAGACTTCAACCAAGAGCACAACCACATCATATACAACTACCCAAACTTGTACCAATCTTCGAAACCCGTCAAACAACATCGAATCCATCAAATCACATCGAAATCCAGCCTAAGGTTCCAAAATGTTCTGAAGTCTTCTTTTAATCAAAAAGCCTACCAAACCACGTCAGAATGACCTGATATTTTGTACACATATCCAAAATGACACAACGGACCTACTGGAACTCCCAAAATTCAATTCCAACCACTATATAAAAATCTCACCTATCAACCGGAAATCTCAAAATTTCAAATTCGCCAATTCAAGTCTAAACCTTCCACGGACCTGCAAAACACATTTCGCTCACTCTCCTAAGTCACAAATAACCTAACAGAGCTAACCAAATCATAAAATTTTCGATCGGAGATCATATACCAACAAGTCAAAACTTGGTAAAATATTTCAAATTTTAAATAAGTCAAGATACATCACACGGGGCTAGTCAAGCTCGAGAACTGACGAGAAAAGTGCAAAATCTCAAAACCACTGGTCGGGTCGTTACAGATAACCTTCTTTTCTTGTGAGAGAATAATTTCTACCTTTACAATAAAGAAAATCACATAAACTTTCTCATATTATGGGTATAATTTAAAGCACATTCGAAAGTAGTAATATTAATAACTATATAAAATCATATTTTCAAATTTTTTTTGAAAAATGTTCCACTCAATATAAATACCATATAAAAATATATCTAACGGGATCAAGGTTGTTAAACTGACGGGGTCTTACGGTCACAAATCCTCTATAGAAAAGTACGGGATGTAACATCTTCCCTCCCTTTAGAAATATTCGTCTTTGAATGTTAACACTTAGGGACCTACAAAATTTTCACTAGGGTCTTCTCTCAATCTCGCATCGTATTTTTTGCTTCTTTCATAACCTCCCTTCCACATTACGCCTTAAAATTCTAATGTGATACCTGCACCTCTGATGCATACAATATCTCGCGACAACTTCATACTAACATCTTGTAACACAGCTCTATGGCACGATCTGGAAACAAAAGAAATGTAACATTTCCTAAATTCCCTATAGCCTCTCAGTTATAAATGTGGCGCGCAACACACCCATAATTGAGACTCTATTAGGCGCGGCTTTGTAGACTCCCTAGGACACAACTCTGATACCACTTTGTCACACCCCAACCTTAGGTGGCGTGGCTGGAACCCGGTGCCGCACTGGCCTGAGCGAACCACTATTTAACTCAATCATTTCTTTTGTAACTATCATGGGCCAACATGACCATAACTCATAATGTACAATTGTAAGTGAAAAACACAATTTCGCTGAACCATTTTTCTTAACACATGAATACATATGGGCCGGCAAGGCTTCTCACATACTATACAAAATGAATATTTGTCTACAAAGCCTCTAATATTATTTAACATCAAATGGGATAGTGTACCGCCCTACCCATAAGTCTGTAGAAAAACTCTGACACGATGACTCATAGACTCGGATCTACTCCGAATGAGGTGGAGTCTTACCAATCTTTTGCTGAATGCAGACCTCGTCTATTATGAGGTTTCGTCAATCTGATTATATATACCTGCATGCATGAATGCAGCTTCCCGAACAAAAGGACGTCAATACGAATAATGTACTGAGTATGTAAGGCAGAACTAAAACTTAATAGTAAGTCAACATTAATTAAGGACATAGAAGAAATATAGAGCAAATGATTCAACCTGTAAATTTAAATAGCTTTGTAAATCATGAAATATTTACAGTATCATCCATATGCATATAAATGTCATGTAATGCATAGGTCTGTATGTGCATAACATCATAAAGCCTCTGAGGGTATCCCATTATATCATCTCAACCATTGTGGGCAAAATCATCATCGTATACTAGCTGATCAGGTGGTGGTGCGTATATAATGCCATAACCATTCCCATATCTCATATACATATATATACTTATATATATGTGTGTGGTCAAATCAGGGGGATCCATCTCCCGCCATTAAGGTATATTCAGAATGTCGTGACAGCAAAAATCCACGGCACTACAGTGGCTCCCTATCTCGAGGATTATCCACGGCCCTACAGTGGCTCCAATGTTAAGGGATCTGTCCGCGGCCCAGCAAAAATTACGAAGATAGGGGACTCCCGAGGTAAGCAGCTAGAATTAATAGGTTCTGGTGTATTGTCTAGCCGTCCCATCACCATATCTTTACATTTAATGCATCTGTATCGTACCGTGTTTCCTCGCCTATATAAGAGGAACCCGTACCATCTTGTAAGGGGTGTTGCTCCATTTCTCCACAAGTGCAATAATATCTCTCCCTCTTTTCATCTAAGTGGTTCATTCTCACTGGTCCGAGATCGCTTTGGCATTTATCATTCTTTTATCTATTCTTCACTACTTTGCTTGGCATTGGTAACATAGGGACTTGCTCGGTCATATCTCCGCCTATTATCCCATTCCCAACTGCCTTTGGTAGCTCGAGCTTGGCTCGAACCTTGGCCCCGAGGCCTTCATCGACCATCTCTGCACCCGGGCAGCAGGCCCCTTTGGTTTGATTACTGCTTCGTCTTAGCTCGCATTTTATCATTATACTTCATGTTCTTAGCATTAACTAGTTTAAGAACTAGCTCGGGAATAGATCACGTATTTTTAGAATCCCATTTACAAATTTAATTGTTGTTACCATTTTCACAGTAAACAGTTAGGCACCCACCATGAGGCTAAAAATAACAGTGATTATTTTCTTGCTGGTTTCGTCACACAAATGCACATTATCTTTTACACTTTTTTTTGTCCAAGATCCTTTTATTTCGGGCCAAAATGTCCAGCTCAGTAAACGGAGTTTAGAACGACAACCTCGGAAATCATGGGGAAAATGGCGTGGCTATCCCGGCCGCTGGAGCACCTCCGCGGAATCCTGATAACGCTCCTGGACCGATCCTAATGAACGCAGATTCACAGTACGCACAACAAGTCGACGAAACTTCTCACACTGACAGGAGCGCACGACACAACGACCAATATGAAGCACAAAAAACCCCGGCCCGGGTAGAATAGGAAGTTAGTCTTTATGTTATTTTTCAAATGTTGCAGGCACGACAGTTGGCTATTGCTCGGCTGCAAAGTTGCCCGGGGAACCCCAATGCAGTAGCGCCAGAGACGTCTCCTTACGATGAGCTAGTACATGAGATATCAAGTAACGACAGGTCGGTAACTGATTCTACCACAGTGAGGATTCTTAGGAATCTCTTCGTAAGGATCGAATCGGGTTCGTGGAAGCTCTTACAACAAACGTCTCGCGAGGAAACGGTCTCGGAACTCGCTTCGTAGAAACCCGAAACACCAGAACTCCCTAGGTGCGACAGGACCTTGGATCCCCACAGGTGCACCATCGCTTGTGCATGCTCATTCAGAGGCAGCGACACCCGAGATGATGAGTTTGAGCCCGTCTCATTGAGGAAGTTCGAAGAAACACTTTGGAGAGAAACCGTGATGCATTGCCATTGCCTGGAACCTAACATCACAGACGTGCTTACCGTACCAGTGTGGTCCTCCGGGGAAGCGCACGCCAGTGCCATCAAAGTAGTATCGAGAGGGCCAAATACACCTGAGGCCGAACGAAGATGAAATGAAATACCGCGGGAAGCCGCACCCCATTCCCTGATAGGACGAATGAGATTGTTCTCGGTTTCGAATGATCGGCCAACACAAGTCTTCACCCGAAGCTTAAGCGAAGCATGACCAACAACTCTAGGGCATTTCAAGTGAAGCCTGATCAGGTACCCAACCGAGGTCCGGTTGGATGCCCACACCAGGCACCAGCCCCGAATCAAGGCCATGGACAACCTTCCAGGAACCTTCTCGGGTTCGGTATATCCAAGAAGACTCCAACAAAGAAGCTGATACAAAGCGGATGGAGGTCTCATCCATGCGCGTCGAACGGAAGGAACGACTTGAGATGCAACCTACCTCGCAACAATTGTGAAAATACCCGAGGACAACACCCTCGAGGAACCTCCAATGGAACCAGATTCAACAAGGCACATCTGATAGGGAAACCCCGCCTAGCCGAGTGTGATTTTAGCATTGCTATATCGAACATCATAATCACCATAAGCATAGTCGGGAACACCAAGTGGCTCAGACCTGTTCGACCAAGACCCCTTCAAGAGAACTATGGCCTAGCGCAGGAACCACGGGGCGCACGGGGTCACCGGCTCAAAAGAACAACAACCATGTTATTCAATAGAGGTCTCCACCAAGTATCATCGAGTGGTCAGGCTCGAATCCAGCTCCAAGGGAGGAAGGATATCAGGAAAACGAAGCTGACAAACCACAACATATTGCCACGATAGTAAAAGGGCGGCGGTACTTTACAATGATCCATAAAATGCAGCGAGAAAGTGTTTATCGCCGGGAAAAGGAGGGTCCGGTGAATATACCTAAAGGAAAACCTTGCATCTAAGGAAAGGGACGCCGAGACTTCGCCTCGGCCTCGTATTCACGCGTTGGTAACCCCCTCCCTCATTTAACCTATTTCAAATAAAGCATGTGTTCATGAGTGCAGGTGGTTCGACCAACTATACCGACGGCGTCAGGCCAAATACAATAGGGCAGTTCAGACTAACGAACTAAATTACTCCCACACCTCGAATCTTTGGTGGATTCCATACGTCGATCGCCACAACAATCAGGAAGGCCGCTCCCTCTATGCATCTCATTTGAGCTCGGACTGCTACGCCGAGCCCGCGAAGCGGGGACGTTCTGTTCAGATTATAATGGGCACATCGCCCTGGGGAGATTTCGACCCCACTCCACCAAAGGGATGAAACTCCGTGACAAAGGTGGGACTAAGGCATTCGACAAAAAGCTACACACAACGAGAGGAAATCCCTCACCATATGACCCACCGCCGGCATCAATGCCTCCGCCCTAGAAGGGATCAAAGGGTAACCAGAACCACATCTTCGGCCAAGCCTGGTTGAACATGGCGGAAGGCTGCTTTAGGGCTCGCACCCCAAAAGGCAGGAACATACCAGGCCTCGAAAACGTCGCCTACACACCCTGCAGTAGGGAAGGACTACTCCGCTCCTTTAATTGTTTCTTTCCTTTTACTAACCTACATGTAGGCATTCAACCGAGGCGTTCAGAAATTCTAAACTCCACTCAGAGATCCGAGGCCTCCGCGGGACCGCCGAGCTCTCTTTTCTTAACTGGGTTTTCGGCCTAAGGGTCCCGTAAGCAAGATTATTAGCGGAGCAACGTACCCCCAAGAAAGGGATCCGACAATCACAGTACTTTCTTTTACGGTCGAACGACGTGCGATGACCTCCTCTTAAGGGCACCATCCCCTCGTAAGGGCCAATAAATGGCAGAGTAAGTTCCAAAATGGAATCGTGTAAATGGATCAGATAATCATAGGAGCCGCACCCGTGTGGGCCGAGCTCACAGCAACGAGACAATATGTATTTACAGCATATATTTATGCCAAGCAATAAAGAATATCTTTTAAGCATTTCGTATTTCGGGAAAGGTGATTTCGACATACTCATAACAAATATTTCTAGATCAAATGAGTCCCGATATACTCGGAGACTTAGCGTTAGCGATTCGACAACTTGCATGACCCCAGGGTCGGAACTCTACGCTCATCAAGACCCTGAAAGGCAACTCCGAGCTCATGAGAAGTTTTCTTCAAGCTTAAAACAAACTCGATAACTCGGAGACTACTGTTAATCGCCATACAACTGGAAAATCCAAAACTGTAAGACCCTAGGTGGCAGCCTCGGCGTAACCAGATCTATTCGACAAACTGTAAGACCTTAATAGGCATGATAAACTATATGACCTCAATAGGCATAACAAACTGTAAGACCTCAACGGGCATGACAAACTATAGGACCTCAATAGGCATGAAAATCCCAAAGTTTAGGCTATACATCGCATTTGTTATAATCCCTAAAGGGCATACCCTCGATGTAAATGCCTAAACTATCACTAGGGATAAAAAATGGCTACGGCTAAAGTCATATGACTACAGTCAAAACGGTAGATACAACCAAAATAACGTGACTTAGGGACGCCCAACTGTTGCTAAAAAATCACAGGCCACTACTCCGAATATACTTCAGAAATAACCGGTTAAAATAGGCTTCCCTCAACAGGCAAAAAGAGCTCTGACCATGTCAGCTCCAAATCACAAAAGCGTCGATCTACTTGACCTACGAGCTATGAACCTTACGAGGAGCTCAAAACATCGCCGATATTGACTTGAAATTGAGGTTCATCTGGAACCAACGACGGGTCAGGCAAAAATACTATAAAAAGACCTTAACGAGCAGAAACAAAGCCTACAAAAATCCCATGGGCAAAAACAGCGTAAGAGCCAATGTCACTAGCTAAGCAAGCCTACGGGCCTTATATTGAAAGGTCGCTATGACCAAACAGCGTAAGAGCCATTGTCGTCAGCTAAAAAATCTTGACAACTTGAGGATTAAAATGAGCTCAAATCGTAACCCGATTCGGAGACTGGATCCAAAATAGTTAACTATGCAAGTCTACGGGCCACATACTAAAAGGTCTCAACGACCAAACGGCATAAGCCACTATCGCCGACCAGAAACTCAAGCCATTTCAAGGGTCGATTACAGCTCCGATCGCAACGCGACTCGGATACTGGACCCGAAAATTGCAAAATTCCCAAGGGCATGAAATAAAAACCATCATCACCAACCCAAACAAATGCAAAACTCGAGGGTATATTAAGTTATAGTCGGACCCTGACTCAGAGACTGAACCTGAAGACAGTTGAAGCATGCAAGTCTAAGGGCAAATCCGGGATCAAATCGACCTAGTGGAAACTCCAACAAACAAAAATACAGAAGATTCAAGTTGCGGGGTTTCCCCTCTTATTACTACATATCGATGACGAGGCGCAATCTTGGCATACGTCGTATAATGAAAGCTATATATACACACCAAAGAGGGCAGAGAATATTCGTTCCCTTTTTTTTGGCAGCTACGGCCTGGCGGTCTCCTCCTCATCATCCTCATCATCAGATATCAGGAAGTTGGCATCGAACTCCTCTCCTTTGGATTGTACGATCTCCTCCGAAAGATCAAAGCCTCTTGCATGAATCTCCTCGAGGGTCTCCCTCCGGGATCTGCACCTCTCATACTCCCTGCCACTATTTGCACGATCAAGGGCCTTTTTAAGCTCAGCCTTAGCGGCAGCGGCACTCCTTGAATGAGCCGCCATTTTTTGCCCCGCCCAGGTATTACTCATTACGACCTCAACCCAGACGTTCACCACCTCGGTTTTCGCCCTTGATAGATTATATAAGAGTTTCGCGATCATCTTCGACCGAGTGAAATCATTCGCACGAGCGGCATGAATTTGCACCTCAAGAACGGGTGTCGCGGCCTGAGCCCTCTCTCTGTCCCCATAATGGGCACTAAAATGTGCTTACAGCTCAGTGAATTCACGTTTGGCTTTGCCGACCTCGCTCCAGAGTTGTTCTAGCTCATCCGCCTTGTCTTTCAACTGAAATGGCAGCATGTCAAAGACAAGAGGACAAAAGGGGGGGGGGAATGTCAGGCACCTACCATAATGTTTCGCCTCCCATCTCCCTTTTGAAAGATCTCGCCACCGGCACCTATCATGAGCTCAGCAAGCTGCTAGCCTACGAGACCATTCGGCTAAATCAGGAACCTCACCGAGCAACCAATGAGTTGTTGTAAACAAAGGACAAGAAGACATCATTATGGGGCCAGCCTCATATGAAGAAAAAGATAGTTCGAATAGAATGCTTACGTGCGGAGTTCCATTTCTCAGGAAACGGTAAAAATTCTCCGGGAATAATATCGGTCATCCGGATTCAAACGAACTGACTCATCCATCCACGGTCCTCATCCTCCTCGTTGTTGATTCTAGAAGCACGAGTGGACCTACGCTGAAGAGAAATTAGGACCCGGTAACGTAATGGCCAGTACAACCTTATGAGGTGACTGAGGGTGAACTCTATCCCAGCCTTATCAGCAAAATAGCTCATCAAATGCACTATCCTCCAGAGAAAGGGATGAATCTGCACCAACATTACTTGATACCTCCTACAGAAATCGAGCACGACCCGGTCCGGGGAGCCCGGCGTGAGTACATGGGTATACACACTCAAGAAACCCTCAACATACGTCATAACACTCTCTTCGGGGGAAGGTACTTATAAAATCACGCCTTTCACCCATCTGCACTCTCTCCTAATTGCCCCGAGTTTCTCCTCCCTCACCGATGAATCAATCCTCGACACGTGCTCCCGATGGCCCGGAATATTGGGAGGCTTCCCCGGTGTGGTGACCCTCTTCAAGGCAGCACACTCCGGGCCTCACTCCCTCGACATCAGGAGAGGGCCACTGGAACCAACCAAGGGTGGAACATGGGAAGGAATCCCCTTCATCCGAGGATCAGGTGTCGAAGTAGTGTCCATGACCATGACGAAATAAGGAGAAGAAGAGGAGGATCCAGGCAAAAACTCCCTGAAGCAAAGAAGTGGAGGGACTCGCACAAAGCACCAAGCTCTACAGAGGAAATAGGCTTTTCAAACAACTACAAAATCGTTGCTTGAAGGGCGGATAGATAAATATGTATGGGCCAGGCAACAACTGCTCAATTGCCCAAGAAGGCTAATTAATTCTAGCCGCATTAATGTCACGTTCTCCTTGGGGAGTGCACCAGCAGAATTATTTCAGGCTCCCACATAACTCATAAAATCAAGGGACCTCGAGAGACCCCGTCGTCGCAAGTATCGTTTTGGAGGAGCCATCGACTCAACCTCGGGACATGGCTAGTCTCGGGGCCCCCGGTCCGTCCTACGAAAAGTCTCCAAAAGACCGATGCTGATGCTTGGAAGCAAAATAAAAGGGGGGGGGAGAAGAGAGGGAAAGCAGCAAGAAGGACTAGCAGAATAAAAGCTCCTTTCATGCATTGACAAAAAGGAAAAAGACCTTCTTACACTACTCATCTCCCAGGAGGGAGAACACATGAGACAAAAAAAGAAGGCATACAAAAAATGGCTCGGAGACTACTCCTCACCACTATTATCTTCACCCCTGTCGGGGACAATCGAAAGAGCCAGTCTTCCCTCCATCACGTGAGCCTCCTCCAGGTCGGCAAATAGCTCAAAGCCTCTGGCTTCGAGTTCTTCCAAGACCTCCCTCTTCACCTTCGCCTTGGCATGCTCGACAGCTCGTGCCAGTTTCTGCCCAGCCGCCAGGGATATGCAACGAACCATTTCATGCGCTATAGTGGCATCCTCCTTATAAGCAGCAGCATCTCGCTTGGGATGTCGCCAATTCCCCGGTCATAGTCTCGCTTCGCTCCTTTTGCACGTAGATCTCCGCTTCTAACTGAGTAATCCGCGAGCTTCTCTGCTCAACCTACAATGAAAGGCAAGACGGTGAATATGTGAATATAGAACATGTGTGGATACGGAGTAAAAGGGTAGGTGTAAGCAAGGCAAAATACCTGAGCGGCAAGAGCAGCCTTCACCCGAAGAGCCGCCTCCAAAGAGGCCTGAAGCTCCCCCAACTCTTTATCTCCCCGAGCGCCAAGAGCCTCCGAGTCTTGAAGTTTCAAAGTAATGTTATTATGCTCATTATCATGGCAAGAAAGTTCCTTATGAAGCCGAAGGATGTCATGATCATACATCTCTTTACAATGCGACACGACGAGGAAGTTAAGAGAGATGACGAGTAATGCTCGGGAACGAAAAGAAACACACAAGGGAAAATTATCACCTGCTACAGGGACTTCTCCGCCTCTTTAACGGCGCTAGAAACATCAAGATCAGCTCCATCAATTACGCCTTCAAAAATGTTGGGAATGAAGCCTCCCCCTCTGTAAGGAGTACCAACCATGCCGCCGATCATCCCTTTGGCATCCCTCAGCTATCATGATGAGACTACGAAGTTCTGAATAAGATCGTTCGGGTCGCCGATTTCTCTCAATAGCAGCCCATGTCCTTGGAATGTCCCGAACCCCGACCCATCAGGACCAATGGTCCTGATAGCAGAAGCCACATAGAATCCAGCCACACGATTCAATGTTACATCAACGTTCTCTTCGAGGACCCCCAGCTCCTTAGCCCTGCCGGACCCAGCCGTCCCAGACTCAGCAGCCTTCGACTGGGGCACCTGAAAATCTCTCACGCTGGACCTTGTCCTCCTCCTCAATAGACTTCTATCCTCGTCCTCCCCCTCAACATCAGGGTTCAACCCAGATGTTAGGGCAGCAGTTTCATCAAGACAAGCAGTGCCCGCCCTGTCTTTCCTTTTCTTGTTCATTTCAGACCCCAAGGCCTCCATTTCACCATCGGGAGGTGTCCTCATCTGCATATTCTCTACAAAGCCTGCACCAGCACAGTAAATGCAATACGTCATTGCTTAGAGCTCAGAAGGAAACACAAAAGGTAGAGCATAAGTAGTGAAGAAACCCCACCATGATTATTAGCCACCCAATAATCCTTAGCTATGACGGTCCATGATCGGAGACAATATGGGAACCTTTCATCCAAATGCCTGATCCATCCCGCCAAATATGGGACCGCCTTGGGATGCCAAGTAGCAGCTGGAGATAGCACAAAAGGGTTATCGTGACAAACAAAAGAATAATAGAGATGTGTCTAAAGGGAAGTTCACTTACGTCGATCATTCCATCGCTCTAGAAAGGGCATCCTCCGGGTTGGGATGATATCCGAGGTCCTCACTCGAATGAACCTGCTCATTCATCCCCGGTCCTTCCCCTCATCAACACTTGTGAAGAAAGATTTTTTGGACTGCTGTTAAAGCTTGATTAAACCTCGATACAGTCGAGGGCGGTATAATCTGATAAAATGGCTGAGTGTAAAAATCTCACCTGTGACCCCTTCGGTGAAGTGCCTGAGCATCAACACGATCCTCCAAAAGGACGGGTAGATCTGATCGAGGGTCACCCATTATTGAGCGCAGAAGTTAAGGATAACCGGATCGATTTCCAAAGGAGGAGATTCGACAGATTTATCAGGGCCGAGGGTGAATGAGTAAGTATATATGTAAAGAAAGCCTTCCTTAAAGTCGGTAATGTTATCGCTGGGGTCAGGAATTTCTACCTTCACCACCTTGCTCCATCGGCAGTCCTCCTTCACTTTGTCAGCATTGGTCATGATGCTAACATATCAAGATACATGCTTACATCGACCCGGTGTAGACGAAGGATTCTCAATGTTAAAATCATTCGACGTGTCAATATCAGGAGAGGTCCATAGCTCTAAAGTAGGAACCGATTTATTTTCCCCCTCAAACAATCTGGATGATGACGCAGTATCATTCTGTCGAGGGACCGTCCTAGAAGTCCTGGTCATGAAAAATGGTAAAACCTTTCCGTAAAGAGAAAGAAAGATGTAAAGGTATGAAATAGCGAAAATTCTGGTTTACAAGCCTGAAAGAAGGGTGAAATGGGGAGTATCTAGCAACCAGAGCATTTATAGGAACCGCTGGGGAAGCAAAAGAGACGAACCTACGGAAGTTCATGGGTTTCTCGATTACCGCATTTGACGGCGGCCTTGCACGGTTCCCTGGGACATGGCATTTAATGCTCTTAGACGGTTTACGTCACGACAATAATGGCCTCGAGACTAAGATTCAACATCGTTTCCTATCATTTATTCTAGGAAACGTGGAGACTGTCTGTGTTTGGTGAAATCAGGGAAATCCATCTCCCTCCATTAAGGTATATTCGGAATGTCGTGACAGCACCTCGAGGCTGTGGGATCATGATCGGGCTCCCTATCTCGAGGATCATCTGCGGCCCTACAGTAGCTCCGATGTTAAGTGATTTGTCCATGGACCAGCAAAAGTTAAAAAAGATGGGGACTCCCGAGGTTTACATTTAATGCACTATGTACCATTCCGTGTTCCCTCGCCTATATAAGAGGAACCCATACCATCTTCTAAGGGGCTGATGTTGCTCTATTTCTCCACAAGTGCAATAATATCTCTCCCTTATTTCTTCTAAGTGGTTCATTCTCACTGGTCCGAGATCGCTTTGGCAATTATCATTCTCTTATCTATTGTTCACTACTTTTCTTGGTATTGGTAACATAAGGCCTTGCTCGGTCATATCTCCGCCTGTTACCCCATTCCCAACTGCCCTCGGTAGCTCGAGCTTGGCTCGAACCTTGGCCTCGAGGCCTTCATCGACCATCTCTACACCCGGGCAGTAGGCCCATTTGGTTTGATTGCTGCTTCGTCTTAACTCGTATTTTATCATTATACTTCACTTTTTTAGTATTAACTGCTTTAACAACTAGCTCGGAAATAGATCACGTATTTTTCGAATCCTATTTACAAATTTAATTGTTGTTACTATTTTCACGGTAAACAATATACGCATATATAATGCCACAACATCATCACGCCTCTAAAGGCATCCCATCATATCATCTCGACCACTGTGGGAAAATTATCAACGTATACTAGTTGATCAGGTGGTGATGCGTACATAATGCCATAACCTTTCCCATATTCCATATACATATATATACATATATATACGTGTGCATAACGCCATCTGATCATGGGTCAATTTGCATGTATAAATGGGAGTAATGCAAATGAAATACGTTAATAAAATCTCTCGGCATGTCATAAGACCATTATACTTCTGATTAATATCATGGAGTAAACTTTATCAACTTACGTATTTTTTGAGACCCATGAATAGACGATAGAATAACAGGACTGGCTATTTGTATAGTTTTAAATTTTTGGACGGTAACTCTTCAAGTGTAAGATGCATGTGCAATAAAGATAGGATGTTTTGATGTGTAGCATACATAAGGTTCCGGTTTAACTTGTCTAAAGTAAGAGATACAATGACTTTTATCAGCTTACGAGGAAACGATGTTTGTCTTAAGAGTTATTTTGAAAAATAAAAGGGCTAGTAATTCATGATTTCATAGCCAAACGTTAACTTGGTACTCATATCATATTACTCTACTATTTGCCCATAACATATTTTCTTTTCCCTATATAAATAACTGGATCAGCATTCTTGAAGTCGTCTAGGTACCTTGATTGATTGTACTGTTATACATGCCTTAATTAATATAGACTGTTGCTATGGTTTTAATTTGTGATTCATTTGCAGGCTGAGCAATGGGTATGAGAATACAAGAACATAGACATCTCTCATACTTCTATGAATATAGTCATTTATGGAAGTTGGGCATTTGCTCGTTTCGTTCGTGTCGTATAGACCATGCCAGAAAAAAAGAAGGGATAGCCTTAATATACCTGAGTAGATTCTCTTGATAATCTCTCTAATACACGTCTTCTGGTTAGGAACAAGGAGCATTACACCTTCAACTTTACCACCCACTTTATTTACTTAAGAAAACGTAATTCCCTCACATTCCAGTATTATAATATTCTATGTGTTGTTCCACCAATACATAGGCAATCTCATCACAAAGTAAACTGAATTATGCGTATAAATGATGAAATTAAAGATGGGACATAAAAACTAACGTGCAACCATAATACAAACCACAACAAATCCTAGTAGTTTGGGGAGTAGTACCTAGATGTTTAGATTCCATAAGTCTAAAAAAAACAAGATGCATAATTCCCCACATCTTCTTTCTGAAGGATTTAATAAAGCAAGTGAGCAATACATTTACAATTGTTTGAATCTTGGTATTTTCCTGAACTTCAACACACATATTTGCATTTGAATAGTAGTAGTTCTGATTTCCAATTTGTTTGATAAGCCAGCTTTCAGTGTATATTTGTTCGACAGCCAAAGTGAAGCAAACTTAAGAGTCACTAATTTTTAGGTGGGTTTGCTGCCACGTTGGGTAATCAAATTCTTATTCAAAGACAACTACTAATTATTAATTAACTAGGTAATGTTCCATTACCCAATAATTAACTAATTACTCACAAAATTAAGAATTATCTTCACTTACTTAAAATACGACTCACTTTTAACATACATTATATAACTTACTATCATTGTCATGTGGTACCTTACAAAATAAATACATACACCATTATTTCATTAAAACATCCATGTAAGAATACATATATTTTCTAAACTTCTAATTTACCTAATGTCATATAAAGGGGTAAAGAGTATAAATTTTCATACGCTTAATTCTCAAAATGGTAAAATGATAATCTTCTTTTTTTGTGAGAAAATAATTTTTATCTTTACAATAATGAAAATCTCATAAACTTTCTCACATTATGGGTTTAATTTAAAGCACATTCGAAAGTAGTAATATTAATAACTATATAAAATCATATTTTTCAAACTTTTTAAAAAAATGTTCCACTCAATATAAATAGCATATAAAAATGTATCTAACGACATCAAGGTTGTTAAACTTACGGGGTCTTACGGTCACAAATCCTCTGTAGAAAAGTACGGGATGTAACATTCTCTCCCCTTTTAGAAACATTCGTCCTCGAATGTTAACCCTTAGGGACTTACAAAATTTTCTCTAGGGTCTCCTCTGTAACTAAACTAAAACCCAATCTATATATGATGTCTCGACTATTTGCAACATTTTCTTCTTGAGTATCTCATATCTTCTTCACATTTAACTTACTTACCTTTCAATCTCGCATTGTATTTTTTGTTTCTTTTATAACGTCCCTTCCACATTACGCCTTAAAACTCTAATGTGATACCTGCACCTCTGATGCATACAAAATCTCGCGACAACTTCATACTGACTTATTACAACTCAGCTCTATGGCACAATCTTGAAACAAAAGAAGGTAACATTTCCTAAATGCCCTATATCATCTCAATTATAAATATGGCGCACAACACACCCACAAGTGCGACTCTACTAGGCACGATATTGTAGACTCCCTAGGACACGACCCGCTCTAATACCACTTTGTCACGCCCCATCCTTGGGAGGCGTGGCTGGCACCTACTGCAGCACTGGCCCGAGCGAACCACTCTGTAACTCATTCATTACTTTTGTAACTATCATGGGCCAACACGGCCACAACTCGTAATGTATAATTGTAAGTGAAAAACACTGTTTCGCTGAACCATTTTTCGTAATACATAAATATATATGGGCTGGTAAGGCCTCTCACATACTGTAAAAAATGAACATTTGTCTACAAAGACTCTAAGATTATTCAACATCAAATGGGATAGGGTACTGGCCTACCAATAAGTCTGTAGAAAAACTCTAACAAGATGACTCATAGGCTCGGCTGCACTCCAAATGAGGTGGAGTCTTACCGATCCTTCACTAAACGCAGACCTCGTCTATTATGAGGGTTCGTCAATCTGATTATCTATACTTGCAGGCATGAATGCGGCATCCCAATAAAAGGATGTCAGTACGAACAATGTACTGAGTATGTAAGGCAGAACTAAAACTTAACAGTAAGTCAACATTAATTAAGGACATAGAAGAAATATAGAGTAAATGACTCAACTTGTAAATCTGAGTAGCTCTGTAAATCATGAAATATTTATAGTATCACGCATATGCATATAAATTACATGTAATGCATAGGTCTGTATGTACATTACATCATAAAGCCTCTAAGGGCATCCCATTATATCATCTCAGCCACTGTAGGCAAAATCATCATCGTATACCAGCTGATCAGGTGGTGGTACGTATATAATGCCATAACCTTTCCCATATCTCATATACATATATATACTTATATATACGCGTATATAACGCCATAATATCATCACGCCTCTGAGGGTGTCCCATCATATCATCTCGACCACTATGGGCAAATTATCAATGTAGACCTGCTGATCAAATGGTGGTGCGTATATAATGCCATAGCCTTTCCCATATATATACATATATATACGTGTATATAATGTCATCTGGTCATGTGTCAATGGGCATGTATAAATGCATGAAATGCATATGAAATATGTTAATAAAATCTCTCGTCATGTCATAAGACCATTATACCTCTGACTAATATTATGAAACAAACTTTATCAACTTACGTATTTTAGTAGATCTATGAATAGACGATAAAATAAAAGGACTAGCTATATGTATAGTTTTAACTTTTTAGATGGTAACTCTTCAAGTGTAAGATGCATATGCAATAAAGATAGTAAGTTTTGATGTGTAGCATACACAAGGTTCTAGTTTAACTTGTCTAAAGTAGGAGATACAATGACTTTTATCAGCTCACGAGGCAACGATGTTTATCTTAAAGTTCTTTTGAAAAGGGCTACTATTTCAAGATTATATAGCCAAACGTTAAATTGGTATGCATATCATATTACTCTACTATTTTCCCACAACATATTTGTAACGACTCGGCCAGTCGTCTCATGATTTATCACTCTGTTTCCCCCATTTCTACTTCTTATTTCTTTGTATATCGGTTTTATATGTGATCGGGTTGGTTGGCTCGGGTTCGGAAAGGATTTGGTAAGGTTTGAGACACTTAGTCTCTTTTGAGGAAGCTTAAATTGGAAAAGTAAACTGGATGTTGACTTATATGTTAGAGGGCTCAGATGTGAGTTCCGATGGTTTGGATATATGTGGAGGCTATTTGGGACTTAGGAGCGTGATCAGAATGTGTTTTGGAGGTCTGGAATAGATTTAGGCTTGAATTGGTGAAATTGGATTTTTGGCGTTTTCTGGTTGATAGGTGAGATTTTGATATAGGAGTCAGAATGGAATTCTGAGAGTTACAGTAGTTCCGTTGTGTCATTTGGGATGTGTGTGCAAAATTTCAGGTCATTCGGATGTGGTTTGGTTGGGTTTCTGATCAAAAGCGTAATTTAGAAGATTTTGGAATTCTTAGGCTTGAATCCAATACAAATTTGGTTTTCTAATGTTGTTTTGAGCATTTCAAAAATTGGAACAAGTTTGAATAATGTTATGGGATATGTTGGAATGTTTTGTTGAGGTCCCAGGGGCCTCGGGTGAGTTTTGGGTGGTCAACGGACCATTTCATGTTGTTGAGAATTGCAGAAAAACTGTTGAGTGTTGCAGAGAAATTAGACCTTCGCGTTCGCGAGTAGGTCCTAGTGTTCGCGAAGGGTTAGCTGGTGAAGCCTGAGATTTTAGCCTTCGCGTTTTCAAGGAAGGCGCTGCATTCGCGAAGGACTGGGCTGAGGTGCATCGCGTTCGCGAGGTGGAGTCACGTTCGCATAGATTTAATTGAGCAGCTGGGTTGGAAGGTGTTTTGTTCATCGCGTTCGCGAGAGAGGGAGTCCGTCCGCGAAGGGTTAAGCGGAGGAGACATCGCGTTCGCGAGTGGATGGTTGCGATCGCGAAGAGGAATTTTTGGTCAAAATTATTTTGTGCTTCGCGAAAGCGAGGCATTGACTGCGTTCGCGAACAAGAAATTGAGGCCTGGGCAAAATATTTAAATAGTCATCTTGTCCGCTATTTTGGGGTTTATTTCCACCGTGTTTTAGATATTTTGGAGCTTTTTGAAGAGGATTGAAGAGGAATTCAAGGGGAAACACTTGGAGGTAAGATTCATGGACTTAATACTCGATTCTAATGTGAATTCTACCTAATTAATCATGGAAATTAAGCCTAAAATTTATGAACTATGGCTTAAAATTAGAGACCTAGAATTTGGGATTTGGGGAGTCATTTGTGGTTGGATTTTGATGCTTTTGATATGAATGAACTCGAAGAGTGATAAGGAGTCCATTGATGTGATTTTTATCGTAATCTGAGACGTGGGCCTGGTGGTTGGGTTTTGGTAATTTCGAGATTTGTGTTGTAAATTAATTTTTTTTGCTTGAGCTTCATTCCCTTAACAGATTTTGACGTCGTGATTCTAATTTTGGATAGATTCGACACGAGTGGAGGCCGATTCGAGGGGCAAAGGCATCGCGAGCTAGATTTGGACCGGAGTGAGGTAAGTAATGATTGTAAATGATGTCTAGCGGGTCTGAAACCCTGGATTGCACATTGTTGTGCTATATTAAGGTGACGCAAACGCCAAATGACGAGCGTGGGGTCGTGCACTATTGGGGATTGTGTTATAGTTCATCCTGAATGACTATTTTACCGCATATTTGACTGAAAACTATTTACTATCATCATGTTTTGGGTTGAATGTCATATTTGGGTTTCGTGCCAACTATTTTTATCCTTAGGGGATTTTTGTTGATATTTTCTCTTTGTTTTGACTTTATACTTGAACTCAATCATGCTATATTCCACCATTTTTTTAAAACTCAGCGATGTTTACTTTGCTTTAACACATAAATGATATTTTGGGTTGAGCACTATGTTTTGCTGTTGCCCAAGTGGATTATGAGATTTTGATTGAGTATGGTCGAGGGCCTATGTTGTGAGGAAACACTGATTATGATTATGAGGCCGATGGCCTGAGATTTGTACGACACGAGGTAGCTTGTTGATTTGAGGCCAATGGCATAGTGATGATGCCACGAGATGGCATGATATGGCACTTGGGCCATAAGGGGGGCCTCCAGGAGTCTGCACACCACCAGTGAGTGCGGGTACCCATTATGATGTGAGATATAGCACGAGGGGCTGGTTTTGTTTCTGAGATATTGCCCGAGGGGCGGATTTGTTGACATTGTGCTCGAAAGAGCGGTCCTTTATGTGTTTATCTTTCCTGTTTTCCCGTCAATTACTTACTTAACTTTTAAAAAGGCATTTTATGAAGTTTAAACTGAACTCAGTGACTTCACACATCTTTACTGCTTCACGGTTTTTACTGGCTTTTACTGCTTCTTTATAGCCTGTTATGTGCCTTACGTGATTTCATACTTATCAGTCTTTATTTATGATTATTACTCACTGAATTGGAGTACTCACTTTACTCCCTGCACCCCGTGTGAAGATTCATGCATTGCTAATCCTGCTAGCGAGGGTTGAGAGCTCCCGGCAGATTTCTGAGTTCACAAGGTAGCTATTTGGCGTCCGCAGTCCCCTATTTCTCCCATTTATCTCATTTCTTTCTCTTTTAGTTATTTTGTAATAGTTATAGACATTTCAGACTTGTAGTATATTGGTAGAGGCTCATGATTAGTGACACCCCGGTATCGGGCTGTGTTGGGTTTTATTTCCGCAAACCGTAATGTTCACTGCTTATCATTTTGGGATTTATAATTATAATGTTTAAGACTTAATGATTATTATTTTAAATTTCTTAAAACTGAAATGGGAATGTGTCTGCTGGTCTTGTCTTCACGAGAGGCGCCATCAGGACCGGGTCCGGGTTTTGGGTCGTGACAAGTTGGTATCAGAGCCTAGGTTACATAGGTCTCACTAGTCATAAGCAGGTTTAGTAGAGTCTCGCGGATCGGTACAGAGACGTCTATATTAATCCTCGAGAGCCTATAGAACCTTTAGGAAAACTTCATATTCTTGAAATTCTTATCGTGCTAATTTGTTGATCCTAGTACTAAACTTTTGTTATTCTATTCTCTCACAGATGGTGAGGACAAACGCTACTGGTCAGGATGGATGACCACCAGTACCACCAGCTGTGGCCACTAAAGGCCGAGGACGCGGTTGTGATCACGGTAGGGGCAGGGGTGAGGCCCGTACAACAGCTAGGGCAGCACCTGGAGATCCACCAGCTGCCCCAATTCAGGATCAAGTCCCAGTTGTGGACGCTAGACCAACACCAGCTCAGGCACCAATTGTGCCCATTGTGATTCCAGGTTTTCAGAGGGCCTTGGCTCAAATTCTGTCAGTATGTACTGACCTAGTTCAGGCGGTATCAGTTACTACCATCGCAACTACATCTCAGGTCGGGGGAGGCACTTAGACTCCCGCCGCTTGCACACTTGAGCAGGTTGTGCAGGGACACCAGACACCGGGGGCGCATCTAACTCAGCCGATTGCAGCTGCTCAGGACTATGTAGTTCTTGCCATGCCAGAGGACGAGCAGCGTAGGTTGGAGAGGTTTGGTAGACTTCAACCTCCGACCTTCAGTGGTGCAGAGGGCGAGGATGCCCAGGGTTTCTTACAACGGGTATTCTGAAGACCAGCGGGGTCTCTTTCACTACTTATCAATTTTCTAGAGATGACTTCACTTTTGTGGGAGGCTTTTGAGAGGTGTAGGCCTGTTGGTGCAGCACCCCTTACCTGGCAGCATGTCTCCATTCTCTTCTAAGAGAAGTATGAGCCGCAGTCTCGTAGAGAGAAGCCGCTCAGGCAATTTGAGTGGTTGCGTCAAGGAGAGATAATTATGATGCAGTATGAGATAAGGTTCTTTAAGTTAGCTCGGCATGTGATTTGGTTGGTTCTGACAGATAGAAAGAGGAATGGGAGGTTTGCTAATGGCCTCACATATTAGCTTTGTATTCTCATGACCAGAGAGAGGGTGACTGGTGCTACTTTAGAGGAGGTTGTAGACATTGCTTGTGAGATTGAGTCTGTTCATCACCAGGAGAGAGAGGAGAGGGAGGCCAAGAGGCCTCGAGGATCTGGTAGTTATAGTGGTGCTCCTTCGAGAGGTTAGTTTCAGCACATCAGAGGCCATCCATTCAGACATGCTCAGACAGCTCACCCAGGTTATCATTGGGCATTATCAGGTCATGGTTCTCACAGTTCTGATCACAGTCAATCATTACTTAGTGCCCTTCCAACTTAGAGTTCGTCACGTATTGCATCAGTTCAGGGCTCTTATATGCCAAGTGCATCCACTAGTCATTTCGGTGCTAGGGGTTCCCTTCAGTCCCCATCTCTAGCACCTAGGAGTTACTATGAGTGTGGAGAGATGGGCCATATATAGAGGCAGTGTCCTCGTCATCTTGCAAGTTCATCTCAACAGAGGGGCCAGTCATCGGCTTCAGCACCATTTACTTCACCACCACCTACCCACCCAGCTAGGGGTGGAGGTCAGTCAGCTAGGGGTCGCCCTAGAGAGGAGGTTGCTCAGGTGGCGGTCAGGCATGTTTCTGTGCTCTTCCAGCTAGACCCGATGCTATTGCTTCTAATGTTGTTATTACAGGTATTGTTTCAGTCTGCCATAGAGATGCCTCTGTATTATTTGATCCCAGTTCCACCTTTTCTTATGTGTCATCACACTTTGCTTCTTATTTGGGTATGCCCTGTGAGTCTCTTATTTCACCTGTTTATGTATCTACCCCGGTGGGCGATACTGTCATCGTAGACCATTTGTACTTGTTGTATGTGGTGACTATTGGGGGTCTGCAGACCCGAGTGGATATTTTATCATTGTGTATAGTGGACTTCGATGTTATTTTGGGCATGGATTGGCTATCTCCATTTCGAGCTATTTTGGACTGTCATGCTAAGATAATTATATTGGCTATACCGAGTGTGCCACAGATAGAGTGGCGAGGTGTGACTAATTATGTTCCCAGTAGAGTGATCTCATTCTTGAAGGCCCAGCGTATGGTTGGGAAGGGTTGTCTTTCTTATATAGCCTTTGTGAGGGATTGATTTTGTTCCAGTTGTGAGTGATTTTCCCGATATATTTCCTGTAGACCTGCCTAGCATGCTACCGGATAGGGATATTGATTTTAGTATTGACCTGGTGCCAGGCACTGAGCCCACTTCAATTTCTCTATATCATATGGCACCAGCAGAGTTGAAGGAGTTAATGGTGCAGCTTCAGGAACTCCTCGATAAGGGGTTCATTCGGCTTAGTGTGTCGCCTTGGGGTGCGCTAGTTCTATTTGTGAAGAAAAAGGATGGCACTACGAGGATGAGCATTGATTATGGACAATTGAACAAAGTAACAGTTAATAATAAGTATACTTTCCCTCGCATTGATGAGTTATTCAACCAGCTTTAAGGAGCGATAGTGGTCTCCAAGGTTGATCTCCATTTAGGTTATCACCAGTTAAAGATCAGGGACTTAAAAATTCTTAAGACAGCTTTTTGGACCCGATATGGTCATTATGAGTTCTTGGTGATGTCTTATGGGCTGACCAATGCCCTAGCAGCGTTCATGCATTTGATAAACGGCGTGTTCCGGCCTTATCTCGACTCGTTTGTCATAGTCTTCATTGATGATATTCTGTTGTATTCGTATAGTCAGGAGGAGCACGATGAGCATTTGAGAGTTGTGTTGCAGAGATTGAGGGAGGAGAAATTTTATGCAAAGTTCTCCAAGTGTGAGTTTTGGCTCAGTTCAGTGTCTTTATTGGGGCACGTGGTGTCCAACAAGGGTATTCAGGTTGATCCGAAGAAGATAGAGGCAATTCAGAGTTGGCCCCATCCTTAGCCACAGAGGTTCGCAGCTTCCTTTGTTTAGCTGGCTATTATCGCCGGTTTGTTCAGGGATTCTTATCTATCGCATTGCCCTTGACCAAGTTGACTCAGAAGGGTACTTCATTTGTATGGTCGGATTAGTGTGAGGAGAGCTTTCAGAAGCTCAAGATAGCCTTTACCACAACTCTAGTATTAGTTTTGCCATCAGTTACACGTACATATACCGTGTAATATGATGCTTCGAGAGTTGGTATTGTGTATGTATTGATGCAGGAGGGGTAGAGTTATTGCTTATTCTTCTCGTCAATTGAAGCCCCATGAGAAGAACTACCCCGTTCATGATTTGGAGTTGCCTGCCATAGTTCACGCGTTGAAGATTTGGAGGCATTACTTGTATGTTGTGTCTTGTGAGGTGTTTACTGATTATCGCATCCTCCAGCACTTGTTCAAACAAAAAGATCTCAATTTGAGGTAGCGGAGATGGTTGGAGTTACTAAAGGATTATGATATCACTATACTGCACCATCCGGGGAAGGCTAATGTGATGGCCGATGCATTGAGCAGAAAGGCGGTGAGTATGGGGAGTTTGGCATATATTCCAGTTGGGGAAAAACCTCTTGTAGTTGATGTTCAGACCTTGGCCAATCTGTTGGTGAGGTTGGATATTTCGGAGCCCAGTCGGGTGTTGGCTTGTGTGGTTAATCGGTCTTCTTTATATGATCGCATCAGAGAGCACCAGTATAATGATCAGCATTTGCTTTTCCTTAAGGACAGAGTTCAGCATGATGATCCAGAGATGTGACTATTGGTGATGATGGGGTGTTGAGGATGTAGCGCCGGATATGTGTGCCCAATGTGGATGTTCTTCGGGAGGTTATTTTGGAGAAGGCCCATAGCTTGCGGTATTCCATTCATTTGGATTCCATAAAGATATATTAGGATTTGGGGCAGCATTATTGGTGGAGGAGATTGAAGAAAGACATTGTGGGATTTGTAGCTCGATGTCTCAATTGTCATCAGGTGAAATATAAGCATCAGAGATCGAGTTGCTTGCTTCAACTTATGGATATTCCAGAGTGGAAGTGGGAGTGGACAACTATGGACTTTGTAGTTGGACTTCCACGGACTTTGAAGAAGCTCGATGCTATTTGGATAATTGTGGATCGGCCGACCAAGGTCGCGCACTTCATTCCTGTGTGTACTACCTATTCTTCAGAGCAGTTGGCAAAGATCTATATCCAGGAGATTGTTAGTTCGCATGGTGTCCTAGTTTCCATCATTTCAGATAGGGGCACTTAGTTTACTTTGCAGTTTTGGAGGTCTATACAGCGAGAGTTGGGTACTCAGGTTCAGTTGAGCATAACTTTTCACCCTCAGATGGACGGGCAGTCCGAGCACACTATTTAGATATTGGAGGACATGTTGCGTACTTGAGTTATTGATTTTGGAGGGTCATGGGATCAGTTTCTACCGCTTGCAGAGTTTGCTTATAACAACAACTACCAGTCGAGTATTCAGATGGCTTCATATGAGGCTTTGTAGGGGAGGCAGTATAGATCTCCAGTTGGTTGGTTCAAGCCGGGTGAGGCTAGGCTATTGAGGACAAACTTGGGGCATGATGCTTTGGAAAAGGTGAAGGTAATTAAGGAGAGGCTTCGTACAGCGCAGTGGAGGCAAAAAAGTTATGCTGACAGGAAGGTTCGGGATGTGTCCTACTTGGTTGGCGAGAAGGTTCTATTGAAGGTTTCACCCATGAAAGGTGTTACGAGATTTGGGAAGAAATGTAAATTGGGGTGCTTTGGAGGATTGGGGGTGGTTTATGAGCTTGCTTTTCCACCCAGCTTGTCGAGTGTGCACCCGGTATTTCATGTTTCTATGCTCCGGAAGAATATTGGGGATCCATTTCATGTTCTGGTTTTCAGCACGGTTCAGTTCAATGATAATTTGACCTATGATGTGGAGCCAGTAGCTATTTTGGGTCGTTAGGTTCGGAAGTTGAGGTAAAAGGATATAGCTTTAGTGAAAGTGCAGTGGATAGGTCGGCCTGTGGAGGAGGCTACCTGGGAGATCGAGCGGGAGATGCAGAGCAAATTTCCTCACCTGTTTGAGGCTTCAGGTATGTTTCTTGACTCTTTCGAGGATGAACGTTTGTTTAAGAGGAGGAGGATGTGACAACTTGGCTAGTCGTCTCATGATTTACCACTCTGTTTCCCCCATTTATGCTTCTTACTGCTTTGTCTATTAGTTGTATATGTGATCGGGTTGTTTGGCTCAGGTTCGGAAAGGATTTGATAAGGTTTGAGACACTTAGTCTCTTTTGAGGAATCTTAAGTTGGAAAAATCAACCGGATGTTGACTTATATGTTAGAGGACTCGGATGTGAGGTCCGGCGGTTTGGATAACTTCAGAAGGTGATTTGGGACTTATGAGCGTGATCGGAATGTGTTTTGGATGTTTGGAGTAGATTTAGGCTTGAATTGGCGAAATTGAATTTTTTGCATTTTCCGATTGATAGGTGAGATTTTGATATAGGGGTCAGAATGGAATTCTGAGAGTTGCAGTAGTTCGGTTGTGTCATTTGGGATGTGTGTGAAAAAATTCAGGTCATTCGGATGTGGTTTGGTTGGGTTTTTTATCAAAAGCATAATTTAGAAGATTTTGGAATTTTTAGGCTTGAATCCGTTGCAAATTTGGTGTTTTGATATTGTTTTAAGCATTCTAAAGATTAGAACAAGTTTTAATGAACTTATGGGATATATTGGCATGTTTGTTTGAGGTCCCGGGGGCCTCGGGTGAGTTTTGGGTGGTCAATCGGACCATTTTATGTTGTTGAGAATTGCAGAAAAACTGCTGAGTGTTGCGGAGAAATTAGACCTTCGTGTTCGCGAAGGTTTACCTGGTAAAGGCTAAGATTTTTGCGAAGGGTTGGGCTGAGGTGCATTGCGTTCGCGAGGCGGAGTCACGTTCGCATAGACGAAATGGAGCAACTGGGTTGGAAGGTGTTTTGTTCATCACGTTCGCGAGAAAGGGAGTGCGTTCGCGAAGGATTAAGCGGAGGAGCCATCGCGTTCGCGAGTGGCTGGTCGCGATAGCGAAGAGGAATTTTTCATCAAAGTTATTTTGTGCTTTGCGAACGCGAGGCATTGACCGCGTTCGCGAAGAAGGAATTGAGGCCTGGGCAGAATGTTTAAATAGTTGTCTTGTCCGCGATTTAGGGGTTTATTTCCACCACCTTTTAGCGATTTTGGAGCTTTTTGAAGAGGATTGAAGAGGGATTCAAGGGGAAACTCTTGGAGGTAAGATTCATGGACTAAATACTCGATTCTAATGTGAATTCTACCTAATTAATCATTGAAATTAAGCCAAAAATTTAAGAACTAGGGCTTGAAATTGGAGACTTAGAAATTGGTATTTGAGGGGCCGTTTGTGGTTGGATTATGATGCTTTTTGTATGATTGAACTCGGGGGTGATAAGGAGTCCATTGGAGTGATTTTTATCGGAATCCGAGACGTGGGCCCCGGGGTCAGGTTTTGGTAATTTCAGGATTTGTACTATAAATTGATTATTTTCTGTCGGGCTTCGTTCCCTTAGCAGATTTTGGCGTAGTAATTCTGATTTTGGATAGATTCGATGCGAGTGGAGGCCGATTCGAGGGGAAAAGGCGATGCAGGCTAGATTTGGACCGGATTGTGGTGAGTAATGATTGTAAATGATGTCCTGAGGGTATGAAACCACGGATTGCACATCGTTGTGCTATATTGAGGTGAAGCACACGCTAGATGACGAGCATGGGGTCATGCACTGTTGGGGATTGTGACTTAGTCCATCCCGAATGACTATTTTACCGCGTATTTGACTGAAAACTATTTGTTATCATCATGTTTTGGGTTGAATGCCATATTTAGCCTTCGTGCCAACTATTTGAATCCTTAGGGGATTTGTATTGATATTTCCTCACTGTTTTGACTTTATACGTGAACTCAGTCATGCTATATTCCACCGGTTTTTTATAACTCAGCCATGTTTACTCCGCTTTAACACTTAAATGATATTTTGGGCTGAGAACCGTATTTTACTGTTGCCCAAGTGGTTTGTTAGATTCTGACTGAGTAAGGCCGAGGGCCTATGTTGTGAGTAAACACTGATTTTGATTATGAGGCCGAGGGCCTGAGATTTGTATGCCACGAGGTGGTTTGTTGATTTGACGCTGATAGCCTAGTGATGACCCCTTCAGGAGTCTGCACACTCCCCAGTGATTGCGGGTACCCATTTTGATGTGAGATATAGCCCGAGGGGCTGGTTTTGTTTCTGAGATATTGCATGAGGGGCAGATTTGTTGACATTGTGCCCTAGGGGCGATCCTTTATCTGTTTATCTTTCCTTTTTTCCTATCAATTATTTGCTTATTTGTTAAAAAGGCAATTTATGAAGTTTAAACTAAACTCAGTGACTTTCCACATCTTTACTACTTCACTGTTTTACTGGCTTTTACTGCTTCCTTATAGCCTGTTATGTGCCTTACGTGATTTTGTACTTCTCAGTCTTTATTTATGATTATTAATGTGACGACCCAACTAGTCGTCTCATGCGTTACCGCTCTGTTTCCCCCATTTTAGCTTCTTTATGCTTTGTTATATGTGTTACGTGGCATCGGGTTGGTCGGATCGAATCCGAAATGAATTTGGTAAGGTTTGAGACACTTAGTCTCTTTTGAGGAAGCTTAAGTTGGAAAAGTCAACCGGATTTCACTTATGTGTTAGAGAGCTCAGATGTGAGTTTCAATGGTTCAGTTAGCTTCGGGAGGTGATTTGTGACTTAGGAGTGTGATCAGAATGAGTTTTGGAGGTTTGAGTAGATTTAGACTTGAATTGGCGAAGTTGATATTTTGGAGATTTTCGTTTGGTAGGCGAGATTTTGATATAGGGGTCGGAATGGAATTCCGAGAGTTGTAGTAGCTCTGTTGTGTCATTTGGGATTCAGGTCATTCGGATGTGGTTTGGTAGGGTTTTTGATTGAAAGAGGAATTTGGAAGATTTTAGAAAGTTTGGCTTGAATACGATGTGTTTCGGGTGATTTGATGTTGTTTGAGGTGTTTTGATGATCGGAACAAGTGTGAATAAGGTATTGGGTTATGTTTGTGCTTTTGGTTGAGGTCCTGGGGGCCTCGGGGTGATTTCAGATGGTTGACAGAGGAGTTGAAATGTTATTGTAGCTGCTGAAATTGCTACTTCTAGTGTTTTCGCACCTGCGGTTTGGGGATCGCAAGTGCGGCGCCGCATGTGCGAAAGAGGAGCCGCAGAAGCGGATTGTTGAGGACTTTCCAAGAACCGTAGATGCGGTATGGGACTGCACCTGTGGAGCCGTAGGTGTGGATGGCATATCGCAGATGCGATTTTGGGATCTTAAGTGAATTCCGCAGAAGCAGAAGATTTAACCGCAAATGCACTACCGAAGATGCGGTTGAAGTACCGCAGATGCGGAAAGGCCTGGCAGAATATATAAGTTATTTCATTTCGCGAATTTGAGTTATTCTACCATTTTTTACTTCGACTTGGGAGCTTGTTGGGCGATTTGAAAGAGGGATTTCAAGGAAACATAGTTAAGGTAAGGATTTTGGACCTAAAACACATTTCTATGGTAGTATTTCCTGGGTTAAGTTTGTAATTAAAGGAATTAAAGGGCTAAAAATGGAGGATTAGGGCTTAAGTTTAAGAGACCTTTAAAAGAGGATTTGAGGGGCCATTTGGACTCCGATTTTAGTATTCTTGATATGCGTAGACTCGTGGGGAGATGAGGAATCTATTGATATAAAAAAATTTGAATTTCGAGATATGGGACCAGGGGTCGGGTTTTTCTAATTTCCGGATTTGTACCCTTTATTGATTGTTTTCGCTTGGGCTTTATTCCCTTAGCATATTTTGACGTCCTCGTTCTGATTTTGGATAGATTCGACGTGCGTGGAGGCTGATTCGAGGGACAAAGGCATCGCGAGCAAGAGATTTAGCCGGTTCAAGGTGAGTAATGATTGTAAATGATGTTCTGAGGGTTTGAAACCCCGGAATGCACATCGTAGTGCTATGTTGAGGCGAGACACACGCTTGATGACGAGCGTGGGGTCGTGCACTATTGGGGATTGTGACTTGGTCCATCCCGGTTGATGATTTTACCACATATTTGACTGAAAACTAATTGCTATCGTCATTATTTGGGCTAAATGTCATATTTGGGCTTCGTGCCAACTATTTAAACCCTTCGGGGATTTTTATTACTATTTCCTCACTGTTTTGACTTTACATTTGAACTCAGTCATGTTAATTTCCACTGTTTTAATACTAAGCCATGATTACTAAGTTTTTAAGACTTAAATGATATTTTAAATGATGTTTGGGCTGAGAAACGTTGTTTTACTGTTTCCCTAGAGGCTTGTGATGCTTTTTGACTGAGTAAGGCCGGGGGCCTACATTGTGAGGAAACACTGACACTAATTTGAGACTGAGGGCCTGAGATATGTACGCCACGAGGTGGCTTGATCGATATGAGGCCGAGGGCCTAGATTTGATGCCACAAGATGGCTTGTTAATACGCTTGGGTCGTAAGGAGCCCCTCCAGGAGTCTGTACACCCCCAGTGAGCGCGGGTACTCAGTGTGATGTGAGATTGAGCCCGAGGGGATGGTATTGTTCTCAGATGTTGCCCAAGGTGCAGATTTGTTGATACTGTGCCCGAGGGGCGAACTTCTATTTGTTTACTTTACATTTATTACCTGTCAATTACTTGTTTACTTGTTGAAAGAGGATTTTACTTGATTTTTCACGGGTTTACGTTTTTTAAATGATTTTACTGCTTCATTATAGAATGCCTTTTGTCCTACGTGTTTTCTTACTTTCAGTCGTTATTTACATTTTTTACTCACTGAGTTGGAGTACTCACTTTACTCCCTGCACCCCGTGTGCAGATTCAGGCGTAGCTGGTCCCGCTCCTGAGTGCTGATTCATTCCAGCTTCAGGCGGATCTTCGAGGAGTCTTTAGGTAGCTGTTGGCATTCGCAGCCTGGAACTCCTCCTTATCTATTCCTTTATGTTCTTAGTTCAGTATTTAAAACTCTATAGTTACATTTGAGGATTCAGTATTGTTAGATGCTCGTGACTTGTGACACCTCGGTTAGGGTTGTGTCAGGTTGTATTTTCGCTACTTATTATAATTAAATCACGTTTTAGACTGCTTTTGTATTGTTAAACTACTTTAACAAGTGAATTGGGTTTAGTTGGATAGCCTTGTCTTCACGAGGGGAACTATCATGACTGGGTTCGGGTTTAGGGTCGTGACAAATTAGTATCAGAGCCTATGTTACATAGGTCTCATGAGCAGGTTTAATAGAGTCTCGCGGATCGGTACGGAGACGTTTGTATTTATCCTCGAGAGGCTAAAGAACCTTTAGGAAAATCATATTCTTGAAATTCTTGTCTTGCAAATTTGTTGATCCGAGTACTAAACTTCTGTTATTCTATTCTCTCACAGATGGTGAGGACACACGCTACCGGACAGGGTGGATGACCACCAGTGCTACCAGCTGTGGCCACCAAAGGCCAAGGACGCGACTGTGGTCGTGGTAGAGGCACAATACCAAGGACAGCACCTATAGATCCACCAGCTGCCCCAGTTCAGGACCAAGTCCCAGCTATGGACGCTCCAACAATACCAGTTCAGGCACCAGTTGTTCCCATCATGATTACGAGTTGTCAGGAGGCCTTGGTACAGATCTTATCGATTTGCACTGGCCTGGCTCAGACAGTTTCAGCCACTACAGCCGCAACTACTTCACAAGCTGGGGGAGGCAATCAAACTCCCGCCACTCGCACACCTGAGCAGGTAGTATAGGGACTTCAGACGCCAGGGGCACATCCAGCCCATCCGGTCACAGCTACACAAGACTATGTGGTTCATGTCATGCTGGAGGATGAGCAGCATAGGTTGGAGAGATTTGGTAGATTGCAGCCTCCGACCTTCAGTGATGTAAAGGGCGAGGATGCCTAGGGCTTTTTGGATAAGTGTTAGAGGATGCTTTGTACTGCAGGTATTCTGGAGACCAGCGGGGTTGCTTTTACCACCTATCAGTTTTTAGGAGTTGCTTTAACTTGTTAGGAGGATTTTGAGAGGCGTAGGCCTGTTGGTGCAGCACCCATTTCCTAGCAACAGTTCTCCGTTCTCTTTCTGGAGAAGTATGTGCCTCTGTCTCGCAGAGAGGAGTTGTGTAGGAAGTTTGAGTGGTTGCGTTAGGGGGAGATGATTGTGTCACAGTATGAGTTGAGGTTCTCTGAGTTGGGTCATCATGCTATCTGGTTGGTTTCGGCAGATCGAGAGAGGATCAGGAGGTTTGTGGATGGTCTTACTTATCAGCTCTGTATACTCATGGCCAGGGAGAGGGTATTTGGTGCTACTTTCAAGGAGGTTGTGGATATTTCCCTTGAGATTGAGTCTGTTAGTCGCTAGGAACGTGAGGAGAGGGAGGCCAAGAGGCCTCGAGGATCTAGCAGCTATAGTGGTACTCCTTCGAGGGGTCCGTTTCAGCACGGCAGAGGCCGTTCATTCAGGTATGCTTAGCCAACTTGCCCAGGTTATCATGGGGTATCTTCGGGTCATGGTTATCACGGATCTCAACAGGCCAGTCATCACTCAACGCCCTTCCAGTTTAGAGTTTGACCCATGCTCCATCAGCTCAGGGCTCTTCTATGCCGAGGGCATCTGCTAGTCACTACAGTGCGAGGGGTTCCCTTCAGTCCCCTCCTCCAGCACCTGGGAGTTGTTATGAGTGTGGTAAGATGGGTCATATGTGGAGACAATGCCATCGTCGTCTTACGAGTTTATCTTAGCAAAGGGGTCAGTCATCCGCTTCAGCGCTAGTTTCTTCACCACCACCCGCTCAGCCAGTTAGGGGTGGAGGTTTTTCAGCCAGGCGTCGCCCCAGAGGGGTAGGTCGATCAGGGGGCGGTCAGGACCATTTCTATGCACTCCCAGGCAGACCCGATGCTATCACATTAGATACTGTTAATATAGGTATTGTTTCAGTCTGCCACATAGATGCCTTTGTATTATTTGATCCTGGTTCCACCCTTTCTTATGTGTCATCATACTTTGCACATTATTTGGGTATGCCTGGTGAGTTTCTTACTTACCTATTCATGTATCTACCCCGGTGGGCGATACTATATTTTAGATCATGTGTACCGGTCGTGTGTGGTGACTATTGGGGGTTTAGAGACCCGAGTGGATATTTTGCTATTGAGCATGGTGGATTTTGATGTCATTTTGGGAATGGATTGGTTTTCTCCGTGTCGTGCTATTCTGGACTATCATGCTAAGATAGTCACATTGACTATGCCGGGTATGCCACGGATTGAGTGGCGGGGTGTGACTGATTATGTTCCTAGTAGTGTGATCTCTTTCTTGAAGGCCCAACGTGTGGTTGGGAAAGGTTTTGTTTCATATCTAGCGTTTTTGAGGGATGTCGTAGCTGAGACTCCCAGTATTGATTCTGTTCTAGTTGTGATGGATTTTCCCGATATGTTTCCTGTAGACCTGTCGGGCATACCACCGAACAGGGATATCGATTTTGGTATTGACTTGGTGTTGGGAACTCAGCCTATTTCTATTCTACCGTATCATATGGCACCAGTGGAGTTGAAGGAGTTAAAAGTGCACCTTCAAGAACTCCTTGATAAGAGGTTCATTCGGCCTAGTGTGACACCTTGGGGTGCGCCGGTTCTGTTTGTCAAGAAGAAGGATGGCACAATGAGAATGTGCGTTGATTATAGGCAATTGAACAAGATAACAATTAAGAACAAGTATCATTTTCCTTGTATTGATGATTTATTCGACCAGCTTCAGGGAGCGAGGGTGTTCTCCAAGATTGATCTCCGTTCAGGTTATCACCAACTGAAGATCAGGGATTCGGATATTCTTAAGACAACTTTCAGGAACTGATATGGTCATTATGAGTTCTTGGTGATGTATTTTGGGCTGACCAATGCCCCAGCAGTGTTCATGCATTTGATGAACAATGTGTTCCGGCCTTATCTCGACTCGTTTGTCATAGTTTTCATTGATGATATTATGGTGTATTCGCAGTCAACAGGAGCACGTGGAGCATTTGAGAGTTGTGTTGCAGAGATTAAGGGTGGAGAAGCTTTATGCAAAATTCTCCAACTGTGAGTTTTGGCTCAGTTCAATGGCTTTCTTGGGGCACGTGGTGTCCAGCGAGGGTTTTTAGGTTGATCCGAAGAAGATAGAGGTGGTTCAGAGTTGGCCCAGACCGTCCTCAGCCACAAAGATTCGCAGCTCTCTTGGTTTAGCAAGCTATTATCATCGGTTTGTTCAGGGATTCTCATCTATCACAACGCCCTTGACCAAGTTGTCTTAGAAGGGTACTTCATTTATATGGTCGGACGAGTGTGAGGAGAGCTTTCAAAAGCTTAAGACAGCTTTGACCACAGCTCCAGTGTTGATCTTGCCATCGGCTTCAGGTTCATATACCGTGTATTGTGATGCTTCAGGAGTTGGGATTGATTTTGTGTTGATGTAGGAAGGTAGAGTTATTGCTTATTCTTCTCGTCAGTTGAAGCCCCATGAGAATAACTACCTCGTTCATGATTTTGAGTTGGCTGTCATAGTTTACGCATTAAAGAATTAGAGACATTACTTGTATGGCGTATCCTGTGAGGTGTTCACTGATCATCATTGAACATTTGTTCAAGCAAAAGGATCTTAATTTGAGACCACGTAGATGGTTAGAGTTGCTTAAGGATTATGATATCACTATATTGTACCATCTGGGAAAGGCCAATGTAATGGCCGATACTCTGAGCCGAAAGGCAGTAAATATGGGGAGTTTGGTATATATTCCAGTTGGGGAGAGACCTCTTGCATTTGATGTTCAGGCCTTGGCCAATCGGTTTGTGAGGTTGGATATTTCGGAGCCCAGTCGGGTATTGGCTTGTGTGGTTTCTCGATCTTCCTTATATGATCGCATTAGAGAGCGCCAGTATGATGATCCACACTTGCTTGTCCTTAAGGACAGAGTTTAGCATGATGATGCTAGAGATGTGACCATTGGAGATGATGGGTGTTGAGGATGCAGGACCGGATTTTTGTGCCCAATGTGGATGGGCTTTGGGAGTTGATTCTGGAAGAGGCCCATTTCTCGCTGTATTCCATTCATCCAGGTGCCGCGAAGATGTATCAGGATTTGAGGTAGCACTATTGGTGGAGAAGAATGAAGAAAGATATTGTGGGTTTTGTGGCTCGGTGTCTCAATTTTCTTCAGGTGAAATATGAGCATCAGAGACCGGGTGGCTTGCTTCAGCAGATGGTTATTCCCGAGCGGAAGTGGGAGAGGATCACTATGGACTTTGTTGTTAGACTTTCATGGACTTTGTGAAAGTTCGATGCTATTTGGGTGATTGTGGATCGGCTAACCAAGTCTGCGCACTTCATTCCTATGCGTACTACTTATTCTTTGTTTCTATGGTGTCCTAGTTTCCATCATTTCAGATAGGGGCACTCAGTTTACTTCACAGTTTTAGAGATTTGTGCAGCGAGAGTTGGGTACTCAGGTTGAGTTGAGCATAGCTTTTCATCCTCAAATGGACGGGCAGTTAGAGCGTACCATTTAGATATTGGAGGACATGTTGCGTGCTTGTGTCATTGATTTCAGAGTGTCATGGGATCAATTTCTACCGCTTGCAGAGTTTGCTTATAACAATAGCTACCAGTTGAGTATTCAAATGGCTCCATATGAGTCTTTGTACGGGAGGCGGTATAGATCTCCAGTTGGTTGGTTCGAGCCTGGTGAGGCTAGGCTATTGGGGACAAACTTGGTGAAGGATTCCTTAGAGAAGGTGAAGGTGATTCAGGAAAGGCTTCTTACAGTGCAGTCAAAGCAAAAAATCTATGTTGATAGGAAGGTTCGGGATGTGTCTTACATGGTTGGCGAGAAGGTTCTATTGAAGATTTCACCCATGAAGGGAGTTATGAGATTTGGGAAGAAGGGGAAATTGAGTCCTTGGTTCATTGGGCCTTTTGAGGTGCTTCGGGGGATTGGGGAAGTGGCTTATGAGCTTGCTTTACCACCCAGCTTGTCGAGTGTGCATCCGGTATTTCATGTTTCTATGCTCCGGAAGTATATTAGGGATCCGTCTCATGTTTTGGATTTCAGCACAACGAAGTTGGATGATGATTTGACTTATGATGTGGAGCCAATAGCTATTTCTGGTCATCAGGTTCGAAAGTTGAGGGCAAAGGATAGAGCTTCAGTGAAAGTGCAGTAGAGAGGTCAGCCCATGGAGGAGGCTACCTGGGAGACTGAGCGGGAGATGCGGAGCAGATATCCTCACCTATTTGAGCCTTCAGGTATGTTTCTTGACTCGTTCGAGGATGAAAGTTTGTTTAAGTTAGGGAGGATATGACGACCCGGCTAGTCGTCTCATGAGTTATATCTCCATTTGCCCCATTTCTGCTTCTTTATGCTTTGTTATCCGTGTTATGTGGTATCGGGTTGGTCCGATCGAATCTGGAATGAATTTGGTAAGGTTTGAGACACTTAGTCTCTTTTGAGGAAGCTTAAGTTGGAAAAGTCAACCAAATGTTAACTTATGTGTTAGAGGGCTTGGATGTGAGTTCCGATGGTTTGGTTAGCTTCGGGAGGTGATTTATGACTTAGGAGTGTGATCGGAATGGGTCTTGGAGGTTTGGAGTAGATTTAGGCTTGAATTAGCGAAGTTGATATTTTGGCGATTTTCGGTTGGTAGGCGAGATTTTAAAATAGGGTCGGAATGGAATTCCAAGAGTTGCAATAGCACAATTCAAGAATCAAAGAACATTGCATTCGAAACCACTTCTAGGAAGACCATGAATAGTGATTCTGCCACTATTCATCGGCCATAACCCCGGCATCCGGCAAGATAAAATCACAAGATTGGTCTCAATAGAACCCCCTTCTCCTTGTGAACAATCTCCTTTTGATTTTACTTTCAAATCTATAACCAATTTTCCTAGATCTTAAATTCCTAGATTTTCACGTTACTGTAGCATAGACTGTTTGCAAGCTTATATGTTTCTGTTATTATAACGTGAAATTGGAGTGTTGAAGAACAATTTGGATGCTTTATTTTAATCGGGATTCACAGGTTTGAAGCCAAACAACAACAGATCTTAAAAAACTTTTCGGAACTACTGTAGCATCGAATTAGCAAAATCTGTTGCATTTATTGTCAAATATATTTAGGTGCTAAAGAATTATCATTGGTGCAAGACATTGTTGTAGCGATAATCTGGGTTGATCTATGTTATTTCACGATTTTTTGAAGATACACGTTTGAGTTGGGAAGATCACTGCTCCTTCACGCAATACTGCCATGGCCATTATGGCCAGTGGCCAGCTACCCTCACACGCTGGGCCACTTCCTCAACCACCCCCTAACATCACACAGCCAGGCACGACAACAAATCCAAATCCAATGGATTATGCAAAGGCAGTAAAACCTATACCCAGCACTTCCACTATGCAAGATAGAGTATCAGTTGATCATATCCCCCCTAGACAAGCCCAATTCTTTCAAGGACAACCAACGGTATGCTTTACAGAATCAAAAGTTGAACGTATGAACTATATTGAAGGACTGCAACAGGCAGTTGTGTGCAAATTTTCATACGGATGGCCAGATATCAATGAAATACGTCGAATTGTACCTATGCAGTGTGGTATCAAAGCTGAATGCAACATTGGATATCTTCGTGACAGGCACATTTTGTTTCGATTTTCATTATGGAAAGATTATGTAGATTTCTCGTCAAAAGGTGTGTACTATGTTAAGGATAAGCATGGGGATGAATATCAACTGAGAACATTGATCTATGATGCAAAATTTAAAGTTGTAGAGGAGACACCTAAGGTAATGGCTTGGATTTCATTCCCTAATTTGCTGCCTACCTATTTTGTCAGAGAATGCTTGTTCTCTCTAGCTTCTGCTGTAAGTAAACCCCTTCACTTAGATTTGGCTACTATCAAGAAAACTAGACCTAGTTGTGCTCGTGTTAAAGTGTTGATGGATCTGCTAGCTGACTTCCCAAAGAAAGTTCGAATGGACATTGTCAATGACGTAAATGGGGATGTAAGAACTGAATGGGTAACCATTAACTATGATTATTTGCCAAAGTACTGTAAAGAGTACAAGTTACAAGGCCATGACATGCTTGAATGTTTTAGAATTAATCTTGATTTAAGGGAAAGCAAAAATGTCCAGCAGAAGGAAAATGTCGAAAATGTGAAACAAGGCAATAATAAACATGCAAAACATGATGCTCCCTTAATGATCCTTACTAGTAGTAAGGTAGTTGGTAATGCAGGCCCTCAATGGAAGGAAGTTCGCGACAATAGTGGACTAAACAAAGGCAAACAATCTGAAGGTACTACTGCAGAAGGGAAAGAAATAGTTCTTGTTAACAATACAGCTGTGACAAAACAAATACAAACAACCAACCAATTTGCAGTGCTAGAAATTGATAATGGTGAGATTAATGAAGGTAACCAATTGGCAGCTGTGGAGGAAACTCTAGTTCAAAAAAACACATGCAACAATGATATTCAGCAAAATAACTCCACAACAGGTGTAGAGAATGAGTCAGAGGAGCAGGAATTTAATTTTTCAACGAGAGAAATAGTACAAAAGGTAACTTCTCCTAGCTCATCTAGGAGACAATCATCCAAGACACAACCTAGGAAACTGAACCCTACAACACCTACTTTCAATCCTACAACAATAAAAAATCATGCAACAAATAGGGAATCAACAGCTCATTGTGTACAAAAAGATTTGGGGAATGAGCAGCATTTTCACAATGAGTCAACTGCCCATTGGGTCCAAAAAGCATTCAAAAATAATGTAGTTCAAGTCAATACTTTATGTCAACACATTCCTTCACAGGGCACCAATGTTGAACAACAATTAGCAAATAACAAAGAAAATGAATTTGTTGAAGATATAGATTTTGGAGGGAGATTATGGCTCAACCAAATAGAGGAAGACTTAGCAGATGGTCAGATTCCAGATACAATGCATAGTGATGAAGAATTTGGAGGAAATGAAGTGGAAGATGAGGATCAAACTGTTAATTGTAATGCCATTGGAATCAATATTCAAAGCATCAGCGAATGCACAAATGCAGCAACAGAAAAGACAAAAGAGGGGAACATTAATATTATAGATCCAGGAGGGACTTCACATAATGTTGTTAGTAATGCCTTGAAAGAAGCTGAAAATGCAGACAAGAAACAAGATGAGAATGCAGACAAGAACCGAGCTATGACAGTGCATGTTTATGCAACAAGTACTGTTCCATTGAGCACCGTGCAGGATGTAGCAGGAAGTAACGTTCCATTGAACAATACAATGATGTTGACCAATGAACATGCTGAAAAAGATGCAGAACTTATCAACCAGACAGAGGATATTGTTACATCAAAAGAAGCAGTAGAAACACATGATCAAGTTAACCACACAGAACTTAAAGGTAGAGACATGGATGATGAATCCACTGCACACAATTTCCTTAATGTTGCCAAGCAGGGAGATCTGTCGCCAAGGCTTATTGAACTAGTAAAATCTGCAACATAGGGAAAAAAGAAACAGTCAAAGGAGACTTCTATTGTCCCAGTTAGTGGAGAACAAACAAGGAGAACACTGTCCAAATCCCAAAACATTTAATGGATGCCATTATATGGAATGTCAGGTCAGTAAACACAATGCAAGCATTTGAAAGGCTGATTACAATGCACAGAAAACATCATTTTGAGTTCATAAGAATCCTTGAGCCTATGCAACCGTCTCACAAAATGGAGAGGTATAGAGCAAGAATTGGTTTGGCACAGGCTGTGGTGAATATGTCAAACAAGATTTGGGCTTTTATTGATGAAATATTTGAGGTTACTATTTTATATAACATGACTCAACAGCTGACTTTGAGATTGATGCACTCTGAAACACATGTTGAGCTCATCCTTACACTAGTGTATGCCAAATGTGATCGCACTAAAAGAATAGAACTACGGGATACGTTGTATGCAATGACATCAGATATGACAGTACATTGTCTAGTTGGAGGCGACTTTTATGTGATATGGGATGAGGAAGAGAAATATGGGGGCTTGCCAGTTTCTCTCATTGAAGTAGATGACTTCAGACACTGCATCAATAACTATAACTTGACAGACTTGGGTTTTAAAGGAAGCATATTTACATGGTGGAATGGAAGATCAGAGGAGGAATGCATTTTTAAAAGATTGGATAGATGTTTTGGCAATAATGAATTGCTACAAACCTTTCCTGTATTGGAGATAACTCACCTATCCAAAATTGGGTTTGATCATTGCCCAATACTGCTGAAATGTGATATTGAAACTACGCCAATTAAGAAGTCATTCATATTTCTTAACTTCTGGACGAAGCATGCAACCTTCAAAGATGTAGTAAAGGATAATTGGAATGTTGATTTTAGTGCTAACCCTTTCTGCATTTTTAACTACAAGTTAAAGAAGCTTAAACAAGCACTATCTACTTGGAGCAGGGCTACATATGGGGATATATTCCAGAAGATTTCAAGCCTTGAGGAGGTGGTCATGGTTCATGAAAGACAATTTGAAGTCAATCCTACACAGATGAATAGACAAAGATTACAACAGGTCCAAGCTGAAATGATTAAATATCTTGCATTAAAAGAAGAATTCTGGAGAACAAAAGTTGGCATGTTATGGTTCAAAGATGGCAATAGAAACACTAAATTCTTCCATGCCCAAGTTAATGGGAGAAGGAAGAGACTGAAATTATCAAGGATCCAGATTAGCCTTGGTAACTGGATTGAAGAAGATCACTTAATAGCAGAAGAAGCAATAAAGTTCTACAAGGATCAATTTACAGAGAGTGCAGTTCCAAATGATTTTTATATTCTAAATCATGTACCTTCAATGGTAGATAGTGATCAACATGAAAGATTTATGGCTTTGCCTTCCAATAAAGAAGTGAAGAGAGCAGTTATGGGGTTGAATGGGGACTCAAATGGTGGACCGGATGGATTCACTGGAGCCTTTTACCAAATATGCTGGGAAATTATTGAAGAAGATGTAGTAAGCATGGTCAAGGCTTTCTTTTGCGGTTAGCAGTTGCTAAAGAGTGTGACACACACAAACCTAGTTTTATTACCAAAGAAAAAAGAAGTTATGACCTTTGCAGACATGAGACCAATCAGTCTAAGCAACTTTGCTAACAAGATTTTCTCTAGTGTTATTCGTGAGAGGTTGTTTGAATTATTACCAAACATAATCTCAGAGGAACAGGCAGGTTTTGTAAAGGGAAGAAGCATAGTTGAGAACGTACTGCTAACTCAAGAAATCATTAAGGATATCAGGTTGAGAACAAAAGTAGGTCCAAACGTTGTGATTAAGCTTGATATGACAAAAGCTTACGATAGGCTATCATGGCTATTCCTGACCAAAATACTAAGAAAAATGGGATTTCCTGAAGCTCTTATTGGCTTGATCTTTGATTTGATTGGGAACAATTGGTACTCTATTCTTATAAATGGTCAGCCTAATGGTTTCTTCAAATCGTCGAGGGGAGTTAAACAGGGTCACCCTTTGTCACCAACTCTATTCATTCTAGTAGCAGAAGCACTTTCTCGGGGATTAAATTCACTACACACTAACCTGTATTTCTGTGGATTTGGAATGCCATAATGGAGCCTAAAAATAAATCATATATCATACGTTGATGATACGATCATTTTCTGCTCTTTTGATGAAACTTCATTGAGACTTATGATGGAGGTTTTGCAAGCTTATGAATCATCATCTGGTCAACTGGTGAACAAAGCCAAATCATCCATATACCTGCATCATTTAACGAATAATGAGGTGATTAACAAAGTGAAAAGGATTACAGGTATACAAAGACAATGTTTCCCTATGACCTATTTTGGCTGTCCTATTTTTTATGCAAGACGAAGGGGAGACTATTACCAGGGATTAATCACCAAGATTATGGATAAAATGCAGTCATGGAAAGGCAAACTCCTTTCTGTAGGAGGCAGAGCTATTTTGATTGCAAATATCCTGCAGAGTGTCCCAATTCATATGTTGTCAGCAGTTAATCCACCAAGTTATGTGATCAACAAATTACATAGCATTTTTGCCAAGTTTTTCTGGAGCAACAATGTAGGAGGCAACACTAGACATTGGGCATCTTGGACTAACCTTTGTATCCCTTATGAGGAGGGCGACATAGGTTTCAGATCCCTACATGATGTATCCAAGGTATTATTCTGCAAATTATGGTGGAATTTCAGGACTAAGCCCAGTTTGTGGAGTTCTTTTATGAGTCAAAAGTAATGCAAGAAACTGAATGCAGTAATTGTACCTTGGAAGCATGGATCCCACGTGTGGAGAAAAATGCTAGAATGTAGGGAGTTGACTGAGCATCAAATCTACTGGAAACTGAGAATGGGATCAGCTCTATTTTGGTACGACAATTGGACTGAGATGGGAGCCTTATATTTTCAAGTACCTACAGAGTTTGGTATCGATGAGTATATTCATAATGTCAATGATCTGGTTGAAAATGGTACGTGGAATGTGAATAAAATGTTTGAGAGCCTACCAGAAGATTTGGCACACCACATTGTGCAAAATATTAGACCACCAACTGAAAGTTCACAGTTAGATACTCCTTTCTGGATGCTTGAAACAAGGGGACATTTTACAGTAAAGTCTGCATGGGATTACCTGCGAAGAAGAGCCAACCCAAGATTAGCTTACAAGATGATATGGGTAAAATGTTTACCTTTCAAGATATCCTTCTTCCTGTGGAAGGTGTGGAAAGCCAAACTGCCCCTTGATGATTTCTTGCGTAAACTAGGATACTCCATGCCATCTAAATGTTGGTGTTCTGCTGATCCTAAGGAGGAGTCATTACTACATTTATTTCTTCACATCCAATGCAGCTAGAAGTGTTTGGACTTACTTCCTGAGGAGAGAAGGAATTGCATTAGATGGGTTGTCATTACATCAAGCAATTACAAAGTGTTGGACAACACCAGTTGTACCTAGATTGAAGCCAGTGTTACAAGCTCTACCTGCATGCATTGTATGGGAACTTTGAAAGAGAAGAAACAGTTTGAAATATGGAGAAGCAGTGTTAGTGAGCAGAGTTATTTACCAGGTGTCATCTACTATACAAGCTCTGGTCCAACTGAAAAAGCCTGGACTACATGTGCCTCACAAGTGGCTGGACTTACTGACAATGATGGAGCAATACACGCCTCGAGTGAAATATGATAAAGTGTTATGGGAATTTCCTTCAAGAGGATGGATCAAAGTGAATACGGATGGAGCATGTAGAGGGAACCCAGGGAGGAGTTCAATTGGTTTCTGCATAAGGGATGAGGTAGGTGATTTGATATATGCAGAAGGAAGGGAGATTTCTAAAGGAACCAACAATGAATCAGAAGCGGTAGCTATTGTGGAGGCATTGAAGATGTGCAAAAATTTTAATTATTTCCAGATATGGCTGCAGACAGATTCTATGCTATTAAAGAACATTATAGAGGAATCATGGAAGCCTCCTTGGTATATTACTGAACATGCAGAGGAGATTTTAAGATTGAAGGAACAAAGTATCATCAAGGTCACACACATATTCAGAAAAGGGAATACATTAGCAGACCACCTTGCCAATTATACTCTAGATGAACGAAATACTGAATGTCATGGTTTCAGGGATATGGACTCAAAAGGAAGGAGGATTATTAACGAAGATAAGATGCAATGCCCTTACATAAGAGTGAAGGTTGTAAGGAATTAGGAGGAAAAGAGGATTCATTTTGTTATCACACTAGAATCATTCTTGAGGAGAGTTTGGATAGCAATTTTTCGGCTAACTTTGTTCATTTTTTTGCAGGTATATCATCAAAGCTAAAGCCTAATCTTATAGTACAATCTCAAGTGGTGGTATTATTGTACTGCATTCAATCCACTGGGAGGACACTAAAGGTAGGCTTTGGCACTTTTACAATTTTCGTTTCATGACAGTCATTCACATCAAAGGAAAGTACTGAAATAGGATGGGAAAACAAGATGGGCACGTGAAGTTCTGGACAATAACAGATGCCAATGCGCTTGGAGAATGCACCAGCACGCTAGGGAATTTCTAGGAAATGCAGCATGCGTTTTGGAAATATAAGACAATTCAGCTTTTCGACAAAAGATGGAATCTCACGTTTTGGGTGCTACAAACCACCAGACAACACATGCTGTTGAACAAAAGTATCACATGAAAAAGTGTAATACCCATGGAAAGTTATCTTGGATACATAAAAGCATGTGATGGATGCTTTTAGAATCAAAAGGAGCAACAATTTTAATTGTTTAATGTTTGGACGTTACAACTATGCTCCAACCATTAAGCAATGGGGACAGAGGAATCAATGCACGCCTGCAATTTACTAGCACGCTTCAATAGGTCGACAATGAATGTGTCTGCAGAACACGCCTAGCTAATAGAATCGACACGCGTTATGGAAACAAGAGACAAAATAGTTGTTCGACAAAACCAATAACAACAACAAACATAGGAGATCTTGATGCACGCATGGATGTTGGCAGCTTTCACAACCAAACCAGTTGAGGCGTGTTTTTTTGGGAGGACTTTAAATTCCATCAGGGATGCACGCCTGTTTTCACATGGAATTGCACGCTGGAAATGTATCACTTGCTGGACAACGAATTGTTTCTCTCAATACTGGAGATGCACGCATGGCATACGTATGAGGTGAGTGTGACTTTGAAGAAAGGAGTCCACCAAGAAGGCATGCACAAGGGGTTTCGACAACAAACAACTGGGACGTGTTTTTTTTGGGAGTGCTTTGGACATTTGATCATGCACTTGATTTGCACAATTCGAGAAACTGTGGATTACAGCATGTGCGAGCACAGGGATGCAATTTAAGGTAGGTTGCACGCCTGGCTGTAATTGTTTTAAATGGACACATGATTTCGAGAAGCAGGATCTCGAGAAATTTCCAGCTCTGTGTTCGACAATAGCTGCAATTAAATAATGGCCAGGTTAAACAATGGCCAGTGCTCACATTTTCGGCGCAGCAACATTTAGGGGATCGAAGGAAAATATTATATGCGTGGGATGGGTTGTTGCATTAAAATTGACGCAGATTATGGCTACATTTACAATCAGCATGGTCCACATCTGAATTGGGCTTCAATGGACTGGAAATACAAGGAAGAAAAGGACATCTTCGGCCTAGATTTGTAGTTTAAATTAATGTGATATCAATTTTGAGTGCAGTGCTCAATTTTGATAAATGTCTACTTGTTAAGTTCAAATTTTATTCCTTTCATTTTATAGGAGATCATGACATTGTATTTTGTTTTTTAATTTTGTTATATATAAAAAACTAGCCCTAGGCGCTTGCCTAGTGGATTGCCAAAAACAAAAAGAGTTGCAGTAGCTCTGTTGTATCATTTGGGATGTCTGTGCAAAATTCCAGGTCATTCGGACGTGGTTTGGTTGGGTTTTTGATTGAAAGCGGAATTTGGAAGATTTTAGAATGTTTGGCTTGAATCTGATGTGTTTCGGGTGATTTGATATTGTTTGAGGTGTTTTGATGATGTGAACAAGTATGAATAAGATATTGGGTTATGTTTGTGCTTTTGGTTGAGGTCCCGGGGGGCTCGGGGTGATTTCGGATGGTTGACGGAGGAGTTGAAATGTTATTGCAGCTGCTGACATTGCTGTTTGGGGACCGCAGGTGAGGCGCCGCACGTGCGGAAGAGGAGCCGCAAAAGTGGATTGTTGAGGACTTTCCAGGAACCGCAGATGCGGTGTGGGACTACACCTACAGAGTCGCAGGTGCGGATGGCTTATCGCATATACGATTTTGGGATCTTAAGTGAATTCCGCAGAAGCGGAGGATTTAACCGCAAATGCAATACCGCAGATGCGGAAAGGCCTGGCAGAACATATTTGTTATTTCATTTCGCGAATTTGAGTTATTCCACCATTTTTGACTTCGGCTTGGGAGCTTTTTGGGAGATTTGAATGAGAGATTTCAAGGAATCTTCGTTAAGGTAAGGATTTTGGACCTAAAATCCATTTCATTGGTAGTGTTTCCCGGGTTAATGTTGTATTTAAAAGAATTAAAGGGCTAAAAAAAGAGGATTAGGGATTGAGTTTAAGAGGCCTTTAAAGGAGGATTTGAGGGGTCATTTGGACTCCGATTTTAGTGTTCTTGATATGCATAGACCCATTGGGAGATGAGGAATCTATTGATGTAAAAAATTTTGAATTTCGAGACGTGGGCCCAGGGGTCGGGTTTTGGTAATTTTGGGATTTGTACCTTTTATTGACTGTTTTCGCTTGGGCTTCGTTCCCTTAGCATATTTTGACATACTCGTTCTGATTTTGGATAGATTCGATGCGCAAGGAGGCCAATTCGAGGAGCAAAGGCATCTCGAGCTAGAGATTTAGCCGGTTCGAGGTGAGTAATGATTGTAAATGATTTTCTGAGGGTTTGAAACCTCGAATTGCACACCGTAGTGCTATGTTGAGGCGAGACACACGCTTGATGACGAGTGTGGGGTTGTGCACTATTGGGGATTGTGACTTGGTCCGTCCCGGTTGATGATTTTACCGCGTATTTGACTGAAAACTAATTGTTATCATTATTATTTGGGCTGAATGCCATATTTGGGCTTCGTGCCAACTATTTGAACCCTTCGGGGATTTTTATTACTATTTCCTCACTGTTTTGACTTTATACTTGAACTCAGTCAAGTTAATTTCCACTGTTTTACTACTCAACCATGTTTACTCAGTTTTTAAGGCTTAAATGATATTTTAAATGATGTTTGGGATGAGAAACTCTGTTTTACTGTTGCCCGAGAGGCTTGTGATGATTTTTGACTGAGTAAGTCCGGGGGACTACATTGTGAGGAAACACTGATACTGATTTGAGACCGAGTGCCTGAGATATGTACGCCACGAGGTGGTTTGATCGATATGAGGCTGAGGGCTTAGATTTGATGCCACGAGATGGCTTGTTATTGCGTTTGGGCTGTAAGGGACCCCTTCAGGAGTCTGCACACCCCAAGTGAGCGTGGGTACCCATTGTGATGTGAGATTGAGCCCGAAGGGCTGGTATTGTTCTGAGATGTTGCCTGAGGGGCAGATTTGTTGGTACTGTGCCCGAGAGGCGAACTTCTATTTGTTTACTTTACATTTATTACCTGTCAATTACTTGTTTACTTGTTGAAGAGGATTTTACTTGTTTTTCCACGGGTTTACGGTTTTTAAAAGATTTTACTGCTTCATTATAGAATGACCTGTGCCCTACATATTTTCTTACTTTCATTCGTTATTTACATTTGTTACTCACTGAGTTGGAGTACTGACTTTACTCCCTGCACCCCGTGTGCATATTCAGGAGTAGCTGGTCCCGCTCCCGAGTGTTCATTCATTCCAGCTTCAGGCGGATCTTCGAGGAGTTTTTAGGTAGTTGTTAGCGTTCACAACCTGGAACTCCTCCCTATCTATTTCCTTTATATTCTTAGTTCAGTATTTAAAACTCTGTAGTTACATTTGAGGATTTAGTATTGTTTGATGCCCGTGACATGTGACACCCCGGTTAGGGCGGTGTCGGGTTGTATTTCTGCTACTTATTGTCATTAAATCACATAGACTACTTTTGTATTATTTAACTGCTTTAACAAGTGAATTGGGTTTAGTTGGTTGGCCTTGTCTTCACGAGAGGCGCCATCATGACCGGTTTCGGGTTTAGGGTCGTGACAATTATTCACTGAGTTGGAGTACTCACTTTACTTCCTGTACCCCGTGTGCAGATTCAGGTGTTGCTGATCCTGCTAGCGAGGGTTGAGAGCTCCAGGCAGATTTCGGAGTTCACGAGGTAGATGCTTGGCATCTACAGTACCGTGTTTCTCCCCCTTTATCTCATTTCTTTCTCTTTCAGATATTCTGTAATAGTTTATAGACATTTCAGACTTGTAGTATGTTGATAGAGGCTCATGACTAGTGACACCCTGGCATCGGGCTGTGTTGGGTTTTATTTTCGCAAACTGTAATGTTCACTGCTTATCATTTTGGGATTTGTTATTATAATATTTAAGATTTAATGCTTATTATTTTAAATTGTTTAAAATTGAAATGGGAATGTGTCGACTGGCCTTAGTTTCACAAAAGGCGCCATCACGACCAGGTCCAGGTTTAGGGTCGTGACAATATTTTCTTTTCCCTATGTAAATAACTGGATCAACATTCTTGAAGTCGTCTAGGTACCTTGATTGATTGTACTGTTATAAATGCTTTAGTTAATATAAATTGTTGCTATGGTTTTAATTTGTGATTCATTTGCGGGATGAGCAATAGGTATGAGAATTCAAGAACATAGGCACCTCTAATACTTCTATGAATAGAGTCATTTATGGAAGTTGTGTATTTGCTCATTTGGTTCGTGTCGTATAGACCATGCCAAAAAGAAAGAAGGGATAACTTTAACATAGCTTAGCTGGTTCTCTTGACAATCTCTCTAATACACGTCTTCTGGCTAGGAGCAAGGAGCATTACACCTTCAACTTTACCACCCACTTTATTTACTTAACAAAAAGTAATTCCCTCACATTCCAGTATTATAATATTCTATGTGTTGTTCCAATGATACATAGGCAATCTCATCACAAAGTAAACTGAATTATGCGTACAGATGATGAAACTAAAGATGAGACATACAAACTAACGTGCAACCATAATACAAACCACAACAAATCCTACAAGTTTGGGGAGCAATGCCTAGATGTTTAGATTCCACAAGTATAAAAAGAAAGAAAAAAAGATACATAACTCCCCACATCTGCCCTCTGAATGATTTAATAAAGAAAGCTAGCAATATATTTATAATTGTTTGAATCTTCGTATTTTCCTGAACTTCAACACACATATTTGCATTTGAATAGTAGTAGTTCTGATTTTCAATTTGTTTGATAAGCCAGCTTTCAGTGTATATTTGTTCGACGGCCAAACTGAAGCAAACTTAAGAGTCACCAAAGACCCTAGTCTTTATCCAAAGACAACTACGAATTATTAATTAAATAGGTAATGTTTCATTATCCAATAATTAACTAATTACTTACATAATTAAGCATTATCTCCACTTACTTAAAATACTACTCACTTTTAACATACCCTATATAACTTATTATCATGGTCATGTGGTATCTTACAAAATAATTACGTACACTATTATTTCATTAAAACATCCATGTAAAAATAGATATATTTTCTAAACTTCTGATTTTCCTAATCTCAAATAAAGGGGTAAAGAGTACAAATTTTCATACGCTTAATTCTCAAAATGGTAAAAGCTAACCTTCTTTTCTTGTGAGATAAAAAATTCTATCTTTACAATAAAAAAAATCTCATAAACTTTCTCATATTATTGGTTTAATTTAAAGCACATTCGAAAGTATTAATATTAATAACTATATAAAATAATATTTTTCAAACCTTTTTAGAAAAATGTTACACTCAATATAAATACCAAATAAAAATGTATCTAACGGCATCAATGTTGTTAAACTTTGGGGTCTTACGGTCACAAATCCTCTGTAGAAAAGTACGAGATGTAACAGTATGGATATTTATTTTTTCTTTTTAGTAACAACATCATGGGGAGAGCAATAAATCACATCATTATAGTCTGGTTTGGTAAAATAAAATATTACAAATTCTATGAACATCAAAAATCACTTATTTAATACAATTAGTTATAGTGGTGACAAGCTAAGGTTAAACTAGAGTTAAGACGATATGATTAATATTAGAGTGTATGGTTAATAGTTAAATTCAAGTATTTAGGTTGTTAGAAGTTAGTTATTTACTGTACATAAATATTGTACACTACATTGAAGAAATAATAGATTTCATTTTCCATTTAAGAAGCTCCTCTCATCTCTCAGATTCTGTCTTGCTTTCTTTGTACGCCTCTCCCCTTCCAATTACTAGTATCAACTTTACCGGCGTCGATCTAGATCACAGCTATAGTCTTGTCTTAGTCATCTTAGAAACATCAGTTCAACACTCTTTGGTTGAATGTCTCAGATTTACATAACCTAGAAACATCTAGGATTTGTGAACTTGTTGTAGATTTTCATAATTATTCACTGCAATTCCTTTACTTCTTAAAAATGGCGATATGATATCAATTGAGTTCTACTAATGACTAAATTGTTCCTCCGACCATTAAAAATTGCAATTTGGGCACTAGTACAACAAGTTCCCCAATCATCGATCACAACAATCACCCTCTGTTCTTACAAGCAACAGACACTCCAACTTGTATATTGATCTCTCTTCAACTTACTATATTTGGTAACTATGCCTTATGGAGTCGTGCTATGAGAATTGGCCTTTTAGGTAAGAACAAACTAGGTTTTGTTGATGGTCGATTTTCTAAAACTAGATTTGAACCTGAATTGCAAAATTAGTGGGAAAAAGTAAATCTTGTAGTCTTATCATGAATTATGAATGTTGTTAGGCCTGGTTTAGTGAACAGTGTACATAATCGTATGGGAAGATCTGAAGGAGAGGTTTGATAAAGTCAATAAATCTAGAGTGTTGTACCTTCATAAAGAAATCCATACCTTGACTCAAGAAACCATGACAATAGTTGATTACTTCTTTAAAATGAAATACCATTGGGATGAATTTGATGCTCCCATGCCTTGTCCTGAATCTAAAAAATATGCTTCACACTTTGAAGCTCACAAACTATTGTAGTTTCTGGTAAGATTGAACGAAACTTATGCTCAGTCAAGCAGCTAGATTATGATGATATACCATGTACCTAGATCAACAAAGAATACTCCCTACTAATTGATCAAGACAGTTAGAGGAGTCTTGAAATTTTTTAGTAGTCTATGCAAGTTACTAAGGGAATAGAAACTACAGTTTTGTACAACAATAAGGGTAATAGAGGTCCAAGTGCTTACTTCAAGTTTTAAAAGAATCAGGAGAATTGTTACCAACTTGTAGGTATCCACCTAATTTCAAGACTAAATAGAAAGGATCTATACCTACTCCTGGTCGTATGCAAATGGAGTCACTAGTGCAGATTTATCTGTAGGAGAAACTACTAACAGGAACACTCAACTATATTGTGCAATCTCACAGGCTAATGCTTCTTATCAACAGAGCAGGGGAGGATATCCAACTGTGTATCCTCAGCAGCAAGTTGTTTATCCACAACAACGTGCTCTTAATTTTAGGCCTCCTCCTCAATCAACTCCTGTCTTCTTAACTAGGGAACAATATCACCAAATACTTCAACTATTATCTAAGGGAAATGAGAAGCTCCACGATCATCTGGTAGGCTGGCTGCAACAGATAATCTGATTGCCTTGATGACCAATATTTTGAATAGGAACTGGATCATTATATACTGGTGCCTCAAATCATAAAACCACTAGACTTGACACGCTAAAATTACACAGTCCAATCCCAAATACAAATAAAAATTTAGTTCGTCTACCAAATGGAAAGGTTGTATCGATCTCTCACAAAGGGAATTCCATTGTTCGTAAAGATCACATTACATCTAATGTGATGTACATACCAAACATTAAGCAATTTATTATTAGTGTCTCAACTAACCAAGGAGCTTTAGTGTTTTGCTGCATTCTTGCCTGACTTTTATATTTTTTCCAGGATCTCTATAGTGATCAGGTGAAAGGGATTGGTAGAGAGGATCATGGACTATATATTCTGCAAGGAGAGGCATTTCAGAACACTTCAACACAGCCTACTGAAAAATATTTCTATTCTATTTGCGTATCTTCTAATTCTAATAACACTTCTTTCAGTAATCTTTGTGTCACGACCAAAAATTCCCATCACTGGTGTCATGATGGAACATAGTTTCTAAGACTAGGTAAGCCGATCTTAATTACAATTCAAGCCTTTTTTCAAATTGAATTTAACACAAGTAATAGAAATAGAAATAAGTGTCAAAACTAATAGCGAAAATAATTGTACAACCTCCCAAAACTGGTAGTACTGAGTGACGATCTCTAACTGAATACATGAAATGATCTTAAGGATCGAATACTCAATACTGTTTGAAAAATAATTAACAGTAAAATAAAAATTGAAACACTCCAAGGGACTGCGATGACCAATCAGCTCTACCTTGAATCCTTGCGATCACCCTTTAGTTATGTGCGAGTTTGATATCTCCAATACCTGGCTCTGCTAAAAAAATATGCAAAAGTGTAGTATGAGTACACCACAGTCGGTACCCGGTAACTATCAAGACTAATCTCGGTGGAGTAGTGACGAGGTACAGTCAAGACACTCACTAGTCTAATAGCCTATGCAATATAGCATAAAAATATTAGGAAGCTAATAGCAGTGATATAAACTACAAGGCAACAAGAACACCATAAATATTGCTCAAACGAATAAGGAACACAGATACAACCAATTAATCAAGTCTCTCAAATATACGTCTTTCAAATGTAAGTACTTCGAGTATAAATCTTTCAAATATAAGTTTTTCAGATAAAAATCTTTAGAATAGAATCCTTTCAAATAAATATATATTTTGAATAAACTTCCTCCAAATAAATATCTTTCGAATATAATTCTTTCCAATAAATATATTTCACTATAATTCTTTCAAATGATATTTTTTGAATATAATTCTTTCAAATAAAAGTCACCTTATGACAACTCATTTCATAATCGTAAAAAATACGGGTCTTAGCCCACTTTCATATTTTCACGGCACTTTCTGCCCATATTTCTATCATAACCGTACGAAAAACTCACGTGCCAAAAATATCAATATATAAAATTCGCACTATCAATTTATTTTCAATAAAGTAAGATTTCAATTTTTTTAAATCAAGTAAGAAATCAACAAAGAAATGATTTTTTTTTTTTTGAAATAGTTTGATTGCAGAAAATGAAATTTTAATTATAATAAAGCATCTGATAAGCTACTGATATGGATGTAAAACTTAGTAAATTAAAACATAATAGTTATTTCTTTTATTTAAAATAACTCATTCATAGAAAACAAGTACAAATAACAGGAGTAAACAACAGGGGTGTCGCGCCCCCTTTTTCCTCGCGGAGTACGGGTTTCGGCATTCATTGGGAACAACTCATTTCCTTTTAGGAATTGGGTATTTGAAGAGTCGCCACCTAACGGATTTAAGGTGCGTTAAGGCACCTAGAGCAAATAACTCATGAAACCGGTTTTCACTACCAGAGACTTGTGTAAGGGCTCGAAATAATCTTGAGGGGAAGGTGTTAGGCACCCCTCGCGGTCCACAACGGTGGGACCCGGCCAAGCACAATTATGTGAATTAGTCAATTAACAAATAGGCAGTTTAAGCACACATATAAGATAAAGGAAATTTGACAAATAAGCAGTCTAAGCACACATATGTAAATAAGACGAGGGAAGTCCTAAGTTAGTTAGCCTATAGGATCACATCTGTATAATACCCAGAAAGCCTTCCTCAAATAGAGGGGTTATACATGGCATTAACGCACATGTCATCATATATTTTACTACCCAATTACCCTCCCTTTGGTCATAGCCTAAAGCGGTCTAGAAACCTTAAGATGTATCTTATGCGTGCACTACCTATCCCTTTACTTACATAGTCCGAAGGTATTTAGGACTTCTAGTTACGGTGGATCTAGACTCTCCTACAGTAATTAAAAGGAGAGAACTCTAGGCGACTCTGATGACGCAAAAGTTAATCACTTGATTTACAAGTCAATTCAGTGTTCCGAGGCCTTAAAAATCTCTTTTTATCTCACCTCGGTTTGCGTGCGTGGTCCGAGGGTGTCACCCCCCGAATCTGGGCTTGGATGTAACACGGCACTCAGTGCCTAACTACATATGACTAAGCGAACTAACTGGCTGGCTAAATCAACATGTGATATCATAACGTACTAAATGCAGAAGATAAACTAACTAACACATGCTTATATACTGAAAATCTGAATGATAATAATCAAAGTGCGGAAATACTAATACAACTCTGAAACATATTTGTAGCCAGATAGCTTAATATGAAAAGCTTGCGACATTGTCTAGCTGTTACTCTAGTCTATGAAGCCTCTATTGAAGTACTGAAACCACTGTCTATCTGTAAATACTGTAAGATTATAAGGTAATGATAATACCCCGAAAGAACTAGGGATCACTGTCACGACCCTGGTTCGCCCTCCGTGAACCATCATGATGGCACCTAGTCTCTACGACTAGGTAAGCCTAAATAGTGTTATATATGACGCTCAACATACACCATGTTTAACTCTCAATACCAAAACATAAATCCAAGACCCGAAAACTCACGACTCACAAGCTGAGATCAACACGACATAGCTCTAACTCCGGAATGTCTAATAAGAACAGAAAAAGTACAAAAGGGCTAAATACTAAAAGTAGGAATAGAAAGAGACTTCTCGGTCTGCGGACGCGACAGATGTACCTCAAAGTCTCTAGATCAGTCACCTCCTCAAAGATAATAGGCCTGAGGAGCGGTACCTGGATCTGCACATGAAAAACATGCGCAGAAGAGGCATGCGTACACCACAGTGGTACTCAGTAAGTGCCAAGCCTAACCTCAGTTGGGTAGTGATGAGGAAGGTCAAGACCCTACTGAGATTAAATAATTATAAAGATGGTAGGATAAGATAAGCAGTACAATTGAGAATCTACAGTAAGAATCTACACAGGATAATAAGAGTACAATAACGGAAACAGAGATGAAGGTAAACCACAAGGAAGTAACCGGGGATCTCTCAGTATCCCAAGGATCTCTAAGTACCCTCAATATATACCAAGGATCTCTTGGTACCCTGAAGATCTCTCGATATCCTCAATATATGCTAAGGATCTCTTGGTATCACGAGGATTTCTCGGTATCCTCAATATATGCTAGGGATCTCTTGGTATCCCGAGGATCGCTAAGTATCCGCAATATATGATAGGGATCTCTTGGTCTCCTAAATATATGTGCCAGAGATCTCTTGGTATCCCGCACCTCAGTCCAAATCATAAATACGTACAGGGGATCTCCCAAGATGCCGTCCCGTAGTCCCAAATTAAAAACACATAGAAGCAGCACAAGAATACTCAATTAAATGCAAATTTCGTACCAAGTAAATAGTTAATTCTAGCCTAACATGCTTCACGTAATGCAATTGAAGCATTTTAAGCAAATAGGCAATTAAGTCAACTAAACATGCTTTTCTAAACTACAATAGGCTAAATTCGCAAGTAGAATAAAGCAGGAAAAAGGAACTCAATTGAAATACATAATGTAAACCCGGATTTTCAATAATAAGCTCAAGTACGCACTCGTCACCTCATGTATAAGGCATTTCCATTACCAAATATATCATATCCTAGGGGGAAGGTCCCCCAAACAAGGTTAGACAAGTCACTTACCTCAAATCGGCTCAAAAATCAATCCGAAACCACGCTCTTGCCACGAGTACTCGACTCCAAATGGCCCAAATCTATTCAATTCAATTTCATAATGTAAGTAACACTTCAAGTAACTAATTCTACAATTAAAGTCTAAGCTAATACGCAAAATTATGAAAAATGACCAAAATGCCCCTCGGGGCCCACATCTCGGAATCAGGGGAAATTTACATTTTCAGAAACCTCGTACTCTTACAAGTCTATACATAACAAGAACACTGAAATCGGAGTCCAAAATGACCCCTTAAATCCTCATATAAAAGCCTCTTAAACTCAAGCCCTAATTAACCATTTTTTCCAAATTTCTCACCACTAATTAGGTCTTTAATCGCATAAAAATGAGTTATGAAGTCAAGGATGTTACCTCTAAGTTATTCCCTTTTTTTTCCTCAAAAATCTCTCTCAAAAACTTCAAACCCGGATGAAAATGGTGAAAGAATAGCTCAAAATCGCAAAGGCAACTATTTATATGTTCTGCCTAGCGATTCCCGCATTTTCGACCCTGGGACCGCATCTGCGGTCCTGCTTTTATGGAAACTACGTCGCATCTGCGACTTTCATTTAAATGCCAGCTTCCACATCTACAAAACTCTAACCCCAGGGGCGGTTGCGCTTCTGCAAACGTTTCACCGCATCTGCGATTCCTGAGGAAATTCCCAAATTCCGCTTCTGCGGTCTCTATGCCGCTTCTGTGGCTCCGCATCTGCAGTCCCAAAACCGCAGATGCAAAAATACCAGAAGCAGCAAAAAAATAGTAGCTGCAACATGTTCCTTAATTTCTCGTTAACCATGCGAAATCACCTCGAGGCCCCCGAGACCTCAACCAAAAACACAAACATCACCTAATACCTTATTCAAACTTGTACCAATCCTTAAAACACTTAAAACAACATCGAAAACGTCGAATTAACCAAGGATTTAAGCCTAAGAACTCCAAATTTCCTCAAAATACGCTTTCGATTAAGAAGTGTATCAAACCTCGTCCGAATGACCTGAAATATTGCACAGACGTCATATTAAACACTACAGAGCTACTCCAACTTCCAGAATTACATTCCGACCCTCGGATCAAAATCTTACTATCGGACCGGACACATCAAAAATTCAACTTCCGACATTTCAAGCCTAATTTTGCTACGGACCTCCAAAACACAATCGGAACATGCTCCTAGCCCCGAAATCACCTAACGGAGCTAACGAAACCATCGGATTTCCATTCCGAGGCCGTATTTACATTGTTCCAACTACGGTCAAATTTCTAACACTTAAGCTCTCATTTAGGGACTAAGTGTCCCAAAACTCTCCGAAACTTAAAACCGATCATCTAGTCAAATCAAAATAGTAGAAATAAACTCGGGGGAAGCAGTTAATAGGGGATCGGGGGGTTAATTCTTAAGACAGCTGGCCTGGTCATCACATCTGCCTACACTTAAACATTCATTCATCCTCGAACTAGCATAAAGACATACCTGAAGTAGTGAAAAGATGAGGGTAACGGCTGCGCATATCTTGCTTGGTCTCCCAGGTCGCCTCCTCGACCGGCTGGCCCCGCCACTGAACCTTTACTGATGCAATGTTCTTTGACCTCAGCTTTCTAACCTGCCTGTCCAATATTGTCACTGGCTCCTCAACATAAGATAGATCATTGTCCAATTAGACTGAACTGAAATCCAGCACGTGCGACAGATCGCTGTGATACCTCTGGAGCATCGAAACATGAAATACCGGATGAACTCCGGCCAAGCTAGGAGGTAAGGCAAGCTCATAAGAAACCTCCCCAACACGCCTCAATATCTCAAAAGGGCCAATAAACCTCGTACTCAACTTCCCTTTCTTCCCAAATCTCATGACGCCCTTCATAGGCGAAACCCGAAGCAGAACCCGCTCTCCAGCCATATAGGAAACATCACGAACCTTCCGGTCCGCATAACTCTTCTGTCTGGACGGGGCTGTACGGAGTCTATCCTGAATCACCTTAACCTTCTCCAAAGCATCCTGAACCAAGTTTGTGCCCAATAATCTGGCTTAACCTGGCTCAAACCAACCAACCGGAGATCTACACTACCTACCATATAAAGCCACATACAGTGACATCTGAATGCTGGACTGATAACTGTTGTTGTAAGAAAATTCCGCCAATGGCAAGAACTGATCCCAAGACCCTCCAAACTCAATCACACACGCATGGAGCATATCCTCAGGAATCTGAATTGTGCGCTCAAACTTTCCGTCCATTTGAGGGTGAAATGTTGTACTCAACTCCACCCGAGTACCCAACTCATGCTGAACGGCCCTTCAGAACCGTGATGTAAACTGAGTACCCCAATCTGAAATGATGGACACTGGAATACCATGTAGACGAACAATCTCCCGGATATAAATCTTCGCCAACTGATCCAAAGAATAAGTAGTACATACCAGAATAAAATGAGAGGACTTGGTTAGTCGATCCACAATCACTCAAATAGCATCGAACTTTCTAAAAGTCCATGGGAGCCCAACTACAAAGTCCATGGTGATTCGCTGCCACTTCTACTCCGGAATCTCTATCTGCTGATGCAACCCACCTGGCCTCTAGTGTTCATACTTCACATTCTAACAGTTGAGGCACCGAGCTACAAATACAATTATATCTTTCTTCATCCGCCTCCACCAATAGTGCTTCCTCAAATCCTGATACATCTTCGTGGCACCCGGATGGATGGAATACCGCGAACTATGGGCCTCGTCTAGAATCAACTCATGAAGCCCATCAATATTGGGTACACAAATTCGACCTTGCATCCTCAATACCCCATCATCACCAGTAGTCACATCTCTGACATAACCATGTTCAACCTTGTCCTTGAGGACAAGCAAATGAGGGTCATCATACTGCCGTTCCCTGATACTATCAAATAAGGAAGATCAAGATACCACGCAAGCTAGAACCTGACTGGGCTCCGAAAGATCCAATCTCACAAACTGGTTGGCTAAGGCCTGAACATCCATCGCCATAGGCCTCTCTGATGCTGGTAAATAAGCCAAACTCCCCAAACTCTCCGCTCGGTGACTCAAAGCATCCACCACCACATTGGCCTTGCCCGGGTGATACATAATAGTGATATCATTGTCCTTTAGCAACTCTAACCACCTTCTCTGGTGCAAATTTAGATCCTTTTTCTTGAATAGGTGCTGCAAGCTCCGATGGTCAGTATAAGTCTCACAGGGGACACCGTATAAGTAATCACGCCAAATCTTTAGGGCGTGAACAATGGCAGCTAACTCAAAGTCATGAACATGGTAGTTCTTCTCATGTATCTTCAACTGTCTGGACGTGTAGGCAATCACACTACCATCTTGCATGAACACCGCACCGAGGACAACCCTCGAGGCATCAATTAGACCGTATAAGACCCCGAACCTATAGGCAATATCAAAATTAGGGTTGTGGTCAAAGCTGTCTTAAGCTTGTGAAAGCTCGCCTCACACTCCTCCATCCACTGGAACGGATCACCCTTCTGGGTCAACCTGGTCATAGGGGCTGCAATCGATGAAAACCCCTCCACAAAACGGCGGTGGTAGCCCGCCAAACCAAGAAAACTGCGGATCTCAGTAGCTGAGGATGATCTGGGCCAACTCTATGCGGCCTCTATCTTCTTCGGATCCATCTGAATACCCTCATTCGATACCACGTGGCCTAAGAATGCCACTAAATCCAACCAAAACTCACATTTCGAGAACTTAGCATATAACTTCTTCCCTCTCAGAGTCTGAAGCACAGTCCTCAGGTGCTACTCATGATCTTCCCCACTCCGAGAATACACCATAATATCATCGATAAAGACAATGACAAACGAGTCAATATACGGCTGGAACACACGGTGCATCAAATGCATAAAGGCTGATGGGCATTGGTCAGCCCAAATGACATAACAAGGAACTCGTAATGGCCATACCAAGTCCTGAAAGCAGTCTTCGGGATATCTGGCTCCCGAATCTTGAACTAATGGTAACCTGAGCACAAATCAATCTTAGAAAATACCCGTGCTCCCTGAAGCTGGTCAAACAGATCATCAATACGAGGCAAAGAATAACAGTACTTCACTGTAACCTTGTTCAACTGGTGATAATCAATACACATACGCATAGAACCATTTTTTTTCTTCACAAACAAGACAAAAGCACCCCAAGGTGATACACTAAGCCGAATAAACCCTTATCAAGCAATTCCTGTAACTGATCCTTCAACTTAGGAAGAACCATATGATACGGAGGAATAGAAATGGGTTGAATGCCCGACAACAGATCAATGCCAAAATCAATATCTCTATCAAGCGGCATGATTGGATGATCAACTAGAAAAACATTGGGAAAATCCCGTACTACAGGAACTGAATCAACTGAAGGGGTATCAATACTGACGTCTCTCACATAAGCTAAATATGCGTCACACCCCTTCTCAACCATACACTGAGCTTTAAGAAAAGAAATAACTCTACTGGGAGTGTAATCTAAAGTACCCCTCCACTCAACACGCGGTACACCTGGCATAACCAGCGTCACGGTTTTGGCGTGACAATCAAGAATAGCATTATGGGGTGACAATCAGTCCATGCCTAAGATAATATCGAAATCTACCATGCTGAGCAACAATAAATTGGCTCTGGTCTCAAAACCACTAAGACCAACCAAACACGACCAATAAATGCGGTCCATAACAAGAGAATTTCCCACAGGAGTAGAAACATAAATAGGGGAACTCAAAGAATCACGAGATACACCCAAATGTGGAGCGAAATAAGAAGACACATCAGAGTAAGTAGAGCCTGGATCGAATAGAACCGATACATCTCTGTGGCAAACTAATATAATACATATAATGACAGAATTGGAGGCAACATCCTCGGTACGGGCAAGAATGGCATAGTATCTGGCCTATCCTCCCCCTTTAGGGTGACCTCTACCTCTAGTTGGCTGAGAAGGTGGGGAAGCAACTGGAGCTGTAATCATAGCCTGTGAACTCTGTGGGGCACGCTATGGCTGAGAAGTCTATAGAGGTGCACTCCTCCCAAGTCTAGGGCAATCTCTTACCATGTGGAGGGTGTCACCACACTAAAAATAAGATTTGGAAGGTCGCGGTGGCTGTGACTGGCTAGGGCTAGGTCTACTAGATTGACCTCTGAAAGCACCCCGCATAGAAGGTACGCTAGAAACCAGTGTTGCATAATAAGGCTCTTGAGGCCTAGGAGGAGCTGGAGCACTACTGGCCACTGGAAGAGCTATATAAACAGGACAAATCATATAACCCCAACCATGATGACCTATAGCTGGGGTACGGGAACCAGAATAATGGCCCGACTCTCGAGACCTCTTGGCCTCCCTCTCCTCTCTCTCCCTAACATGCATACCCTCAATCCTCCTAGCAATGCTCACCACCTGCTGATAAGAAATGTCCATCTCCAACTCACGAGCTATGCTAGACCTGATGCTGGGAATAAAGCCCTCAATAAACCGGCAAACTCTCTTACGAACAGTGGAAACCAAGGCTGGTGCATGCCTAGCCAAACTAGTCTATCAGACATCATACTTTGAGACAGTCATAGAACCCTAGCGCAAATGCTCAAACTCTGTGCACCATGTGTCCCTGAGGCTCTAAGGAACATACTCTCTTAGGAACAGATCTGAAAACTGAGTCCAAGTTAGTGAAGCAGCCTCATCCGGACTGTCAAACTCATAGGTGCACCACCACTCATAGGCGGCTCCTCGAAGCTAGAAAGTAGTGAGGGAAACCCTGCTCGATCCTGATATACACATCGTACGGAGAATGCGGTAACTCTCATCTAGAAATCCAGAGCATCCTCCGATACTAGACCATTGAATACAAGAGGCTTATTGAACCTCTCAAACCTCAATTGCTCATCTTCGGAAGTCGCTGCCCTGTCCTCGGGCTGAACCGGCACTGCAGACGGTATAGGAATAATCTCAAGGACTTTCTCAACATGCACTCGCTGCTCAGGAGTGCGGGTGGCGGGAGTCTGTGCTCCTCCCCCGCCCTGAGATGTAGCTGTAGCGAGGGGAAGCAACTCTGCCTGAGCCAGAATGGTTTACATGCTCATGAACTGTGCTAGAGTCTCCTTAAGGGCTAGAGTAGTAGTAGCAGTAGCAGTAGGCGTGTTAGGTGCCTAGACTCCGACTGGAACTGCTGGTGGTACCTTGGCGGTAGCTCACGCAGGTGCTCTGGCTGCACCACGTGTGTATCCTAGGCCTCTGACGGCTGCAGTAGGGGGCGCGGGTGCCTGATCGTCTCGGGTAGCACGTGTCCTCACCATCTGTGAGAGAATAGAAGATATAAGCTTGTAATTATGTTGTCAAAATGTCGCACGACAAGGAAATCAAATGAAGTGGAATTTTCCTAACAGCTACATAGACACTGGTAGATATGTATAGACATCTCCATACCGATCAACGAGACTCTAATAAACTGGCTTGTGATTCATGACTCCTATGAACCTAGAGCTCTGATATCAACTTGTCACGACCCCGGTTCACCCTCTATGAACCATCGCGATGGAACCTAGACTCTACGTCTAGGTAAGCCTAAATTGCAGAAGAAAACCAAAATTTGCGTAAGTAAAACAATTTAAAACAGGAATAAAGTAATAATAGTGTTTAAATGTGCTGCTCGGCATATACCATATTTAACTCTCAATACAAAAACATAAATCCAAGACCCGGAAACCCACGAATCACAACCTGAGATCAATACTACATTGCTCTAACTCCGGAATGCCTAATAAGAACAGAAAAAGTACAGAAGGGCTAAATACTAAAAGCAGGTTTAGAAAGTGACTTCTTGGTCTACGGATGTGACAGATGTACCTCGAAGTCTCTAGAGCAGTCGCCTCCTCAAAGATGATAGTCCTGAGTAGCGGTACCTGGATCTACACATGAAAAACATGCGCAGAAGAGGCATGAGTACACAACAGTGGTACTTAGTAAGAAACAAGCCTAACATCGGCTGGGTAGTGACGAGGAAGGTCACGACCCTACTGAGATTAAATAATTATAAAGATGACAGGATAAGATAAGTAGTACAATTGAGAATCTACAGTAAGAATCTACACAAGATAATAAGAGTACAATAGCGGATACAGAGATGAAGGCAAACCATAAGGAAGTAACCGGGGATCTCTCAGTATCCCAAGGATCTCTTAGTACCCTCAATATATACCAGGAATATCTTAGTATCCCGAGGATCTCTCGGTATCCTCAATATATGCTAGGGATCTCTTGGTATCCCAAGGATCTCTCGATATCCTCAATATATGCTAGGTATCTCTTGGTATCCCGAGGATCTCTCGGTATCCTCAATATACATGCCAGGGATCTCTTGGTATCCCGCACCTCAGTCCAGATCATAAATACGTACAGGGGATCTCCCAGGATGCTGTCCCGTAGTCCCAAATTAAAAACACATAGAAGCAACATAAGAATACTCAATTAAATGCAAATTTCATACCAAGTAAACAGTTAATTCCAGCCTAACATGCTTCACGTTATGAAATTGAAGCAGTTTAAGCAAATAGGCAATTAAGTCACCTAAACATGCTTTTCTAAGCTACAACATGCTAAATTCGCAAGTATAATAAAGCAGGAAAAAGGAACTCAATTGAAATTCTTAAAGTAAAACTGGATTTTCAACAATTAGCTCAAGTACGCACTCGTCACCTCACGTACAAGGAATTTTAATTACCAAATATATCATATCCTAAGGGGAAGGTCACCCACACAAGGTTAGAGAAGCCACTTACCTCCATCCGGCTCAAAAATCAATCTGAAATCACACTCTTGCCACGAGTACTCGACTCCAAATGACCCAAATCTATTCAATTCAATTTCATAATGTAAATAACACTTCAAGTAACTGATTCTACAATTAAAGTCTAAGCTAATACACGAAATATGAAAAAGGACCAAAATGCCCCTCGGGCCCACGTCTTAGAATCGGGTGAAATTTACATTTTTAGAAACCTCGTACTCTACGAGTCTATACATAACAAGAACACTGAAATCGGAGTCCAAATGACCCCTTAAATCCTCATTTAAAAGCCTCTTAAACTCAAGCCCTAATTAATTGTTTTTCCTAAATTTCTCACCACTAATTAGGTTTTTAATCACATAAAAATAAGTTATGAAGTCAAGGATGTTACCTCCAACCGATTCCTCTTTGTTTTCCTCAAAAATCTCTCTCAAAAGCTTCAAACCCGGATGAAAATGGTGAAAGAATAACTCAAAATCGCAAAGGCAACTATTTATATGTTCTGCCCAGCGATTCCCGTATTTGCTGCCCTGGGATCGCATCTGCGGTCCCGCTTCTGCGGAAACTATATTGCATGCGACTTTCATTTAAATGACAGCTTCCGCATCTGTAGAACACTAACTGCAGGAGCAGTTGCGCTTTTGCGAATGTTTCACCGCATCTACGGTTCCTGAGGAAATTCTCAAATTCCGCTTATGCGGTTTCTACGCCGCTTCTACGGCTGCGCATCTGCGATCCCTAAACCACAGATGTGAAAATACCAGAAGCAGCCAAAATACAGTAGTTGCAACTTGTTCCTCAATTTCTCATTAAGCATCCGAAATAACCTCGAGGTCCCCCGGGACCTCAACCAAAAGCACAAACATCACCTAATACCTTATTCAAACTTGTACCAATCCTTAAAACACTTAAAACATCAGCGAAACCTCGAATTAACCAAGGATTTAAGCATAAGAACTCCAAATTTCCTAAAAATACACTTTCGATCAAAAAGTCTATCCAACCTCGTCCGAATGACCTAAAACTTTGCACATAGGTCACATGCACCACTACGGAGCTACTCCAACATTCAGAATTCCATTCCAACCCTCGGATCAAAATCTCACTATCGGACCGAAAACTTCAAAAATTCAACTTTTGGCATTTCAAGCCTAATTTAGCTACGGACCTCCAAAACACAATCCGAACACGCTCATAACCCCAAAATCACCCAACGAAGCTAACAGAACAATTCTAAGGCCATCTTCACACTGTTCCGACTACAGTAAACTTTCCAACACTTAAGCTCTCATTTAGGGACTAATTGTCCAAAAACTCTCCGAAACATAAAACCAAACATCCCGGCAAATCAAAAGAGCAGAAATAAACTCGGGGGAAGCAGTTAATAGGGGATCGGGGTGTTAATTCTTAAGATGACCGGTCGGGTCGTCACAATCACCCAGTGGCTGGTATGAGAATCCTGACACTCTAAATCGTCAACCTGTAAATTAGTACTTGCATCGTGAGATGCAGGCCCCGACCAAAAAGGGACATCAACACATTTGAATTGCACTAGTATGTAATGCAACTGAAAGAAAGAAGAATTATAAGTGCTAAAATTGAAACTAAGCTGATAAATGATAATTGATAATTGATAACTAAAATGATAACTATTAAAACTGAAACTGAAATAATAGTTGATAACTGATAACTGAATGGATAACTGATTTCTGAACTGATAACTGGTAACTGAAACTAAACAAAGTAAGTAAAGATATGAATACTCCCTCTTCTGAATGATGAACAACCTATTTATCTGAATATTAAACTGCAACCTCAGGCCCAATATATATGTGCACAAACTGCGGCCTTGGGCCCAAGTATACGTATACATAACTGCGGCCTCAGGCTCAAATGCAGGGGTTCAACATTTAGGGATTTAAAATCTGGAACTAAAAATCATACGACAATACATGATACTGAAATACTGAATCATAATGAGTTACATGATACTCGAATACTAAATAGAACTAGACTAAGACATGTATTCATAAACTGATTATGAATGTTGAAACTTCAACTGTTTATGACATACTGAGTAATCTAGACTGAGACTCATGGGCATCAAACACAAGTCTATATTGATTATGCACTGATTTCACAATGTTTAGAAAAAAAGTCATGAATGCATTACGAATCTAGAGAATAGAAGTTCTTCGACTATTTATGGAGCTGAGTCATAATTACTTTCTGAGGAAACTAGTAATAGTCATAATAAATGGGACGTAGGGAGAATCATAGACATTCCCAAACATAAAGAGAGTTAGCCTCACATACCTCAATTTTGCCCCTTAGTGATAGTACAATGATACACAATACTAAGAACCTTCAATCTACAATAGCAACATCTAATGGAACACAATATTAGTAACAAATTCCATAACTTAAGCCATTTAGGCGTATTATCAAATACCTTGTAGGCATAAATCTCTACATTTCATCACCGTATAATTAGTTCTTCTAACTACCACCATTCATCAACAATTTATCCCACCATCATGATTAACAAATTATAACTTTCAAAATCGCATATATGACCATCCATCCACACCCTACCAACAAAGTTCCATTAAATAAACATCTTTCAATCTCTATAATAGTTGTGTAATTAAATTGGGAACTTATGATTTCCAATCACCATACCAAGAGTTCCAATACTTATTCATACTCATATTCCCTTAACAAATCCATACATGGAAGTCTAAATGTGTAGGATTACCTTTTTTGATGAAATCTTGCAAAACCCTCCTTTGAGTTCTTGAAGAAATCCCTTGAAGATCTAAGTATTTTATGTGTAGATTTCATCAATACTAGTGTATAAATAATGGAATTCACACCAAGATAATGGGGATTGCTTACCTTGAAGATGGGAGGGGTTGGAGTTCTTGAGAGAGTGGAGGAAAACCCTAAAATTCATCCAAATGAAGTAGGGAAAAATAACCCCCGAAGATTTTATATCAAAACAGGGTCGGGTTTAAAAAAAAACAAGCTTTGTACAGCCGCGGTGCATGGGTCAACGCATGGGGTGGTGCGGTAATGAAAAATGTGTCTAGAAACGAAATTTGTAGGTGCTATGTTAATCTACACAGTCGCGCCGAATGTGGCGGCGCGGTAGTGTAAAATTCTGCCAGCTTTTGGTAATTTGGTCATAACTTCTGCTAGGAGTGTCCAAATGACGAACGGTTTGAAGCATTGGAAACTAGACTCCAAGATCTTTCATTTGATAGGTCTTGTGCGAGCTCATTTGGCATGAATAATCGAGTATTGAACGTGGATATATTAATATTGAACTGGCACGAATAATGGAGTATTGAACTGACGTGAACATCTGATCATTAAACTAACATTAATATCTGAATACTAAGCTGGCATGAATATCTGAGTACTGAACTGAAATGAGTATCTGATTACTGAATTGGCTTGAATGTTCTAACATGAGATCTGAAAACTAGAAACATAAATGTCGTGACATGAGATCTGAATACTGGAAACATGAATGTTATAATATGACACGTGACATACTGGTGTATAACAACTAAATTTTGTGGAAATTCTAACTCATAAGCTACTTACCCGATCCATCATAGGATCCTATATGGGCCGATGTATCTGGTATTGAGCTTTCCTTTTTCCCAAATCTTATAACACCTTTTACAGGCAAAACTTTTAGTAACACTCAATCATCAACTTGAAACTTTAGGTCTTTATGTTGCATGTTTGAATAGGACTTTTGGCGACTCTGAGCTGTCATCAAATTCTCTTGAATCAACTTGACTTTCTCCATAGACTGATTGACCAAATCTGGTCCCAACAACTCTACTTCGCCAACTTCGCACCAACTAATTGGCAATCTTCACCTTTACCCATAAAAATCATGCTATCAAAATGAGTGAGAAAATCCTATTATAAGGTCCATATTTACCATCTCCACTAAAGGATGTGTGTGTTCTAAGATAAACACTTGGTTTTCTGCTGATCGACTTTAACTTGCTGACAATTCAGACACTTGGCCACAAAGTCTGCAACTTTCTTTTTCATGTCCTTCCACCAATAAAACTCCTTAATATCATGATACATCTTTGGCAAACCCTGGTTGATAGAATACCTGGAATTATGGGCTTCTAACATCTTTCTCCCTCGCTAAGTCCATCTATGGTTGGAACACACAATCTATCCTGGTACCTAAAAGTACCATCATCTACCCCTTGTTCAAAAGCCATCGTCTTATGCATGTGAATCCCCACTTTCGGCTACAAGTATGAATCATCAAACTATTTTTCCTTCATTTCGGCTACTAAGGAGGAATAGGTCGCGTTCTAAATAACAACTCCACTATCTTTGGTGTCCGAAAGTCGAACTCCTACCTTGGCTATGCAGTGAACTTCTTTCAACATAGTTCTCTTGTCTACCTCATTCATGAGCTATACTTCCCACACTTGATTATCATTTTAAGCACTTCCTGAAAACACTTATAGTATCGTTGTTGTAACGACCCGAACCGTCCTTTCCTGTATTTTCGTCCCGTATTCCCCGTTAAATGCTTATTCATGTTTCAATATGTGTACGTGGTGAATTTGAGTCAATTCGGATCGAGTTTGGTATGAAATGGGACAATTAGTCTCTTTAAGGAATAATTAGTTTGGAAAATTCAACCGGACATTGACTTGTGAGTTAGAGGGCTCGGAATTGAATTCCGATAATTCAATTAATTTCGGGGGATGATTTAAGGCCTAGGAGCGCAATCGGAATTAAATTTGGAGGTCCGGTGAAGAAATTAGCTCATTTTGGCGAAGTTAGTATTTTGGCGATTTCCGGTTGATAGGTGAAATTTTGATCCGACGGTCGGAATGAAATTCCGAGAATTTCTGTAGCTTCTTTATGTCATTTTAGACTTGTGTGCAAAATTTCATGTCATTCGGAGGTGGTTGGGTTGAGTTTTTGATCCAATGCGTGTTTCGAAAGTTTTTGGAAAAACCTTAGGTTTGAATTCGATGTGAATTGATGGTTTTGATGTTGTTTGATGTGTTTGGTTGATTGGAACAAGTTGAATAATGTATGGGATATGTTGGCGTGTTTGAGTGAGGTCCCGGGGACTTCGGAGTAATTTCGGATGGCTAACGGAAACTTTTGAAGTTGGAAAAATTTCATAATAGACGAAAGTTGTAAATGAGTGCACGTAAGACCTCACTTTAGACGCTCATATATCCCGTTATATAATGAGTTGTGTGACCCATAACCTATTAAATTAAACTCCTTTGAGTCTAGTTTCCAACGCAATAAACAATTCGTCATTTAGAGGTGTATACAGAAAGTTATGACCATTTTTCTGAGCACGTGTCACTAGCGCGCCCAGATGCACGCCTGCCCGCGCTAAAATATGCGCGCCCAAGACAGAACACTGGGCAAACTAGCGCGGCCACGCTAGTAGCAGGCCCCTAAATACCCCAAGACCGGGAATAGAGAGTTCCCAAGCCATTTTTGGAGCAAGGGCTTGCTCTCTCATGAGGATTTCGTCCCACTCTTCATTTCTATGATCCAAGGTAAGGTTTATGGAGTACTTTGAGTTGATTACTACTCCTAAACACTTATATTAACATGGATTGATCTTGAAAATCCTTAGCTTTTCAAGAAATTCCTTCAAGAACTCAAAGAAGGGTTTTGTAAGATTTCTTCCAAAAGGTAAATCCTACACCTTAGACTCACATATATGGATATATTATGGGGATATGAGTATGAATCAAGTAATACAACTTATTGTATGGTGGTTGGAAGCCATAAATTCCCAATTTAAATTCATGAACATGGTAGGGATTTAAAGGTGTTTATTTGATAGAATTTTTGTTGGTTTGGGTGTGAATGGTTGATCACACATGTGATGTTAGGAGTATAAATTGTTAAAGAATAATAGTGGGATGAATTGTTGGTTAATGGTGATAGTTGGAGGAACCAATGCTATAGTTAAGAGGTGTAAATATTTATGCCTACAAGATGTTTGATAATATGCCTAAATGGCATAATTTATGAGATCTAGTACTAATATTGGCCCTATTGAGTATTGTATTGTAGATTGAAGTTAAATAACTGTATGGGATCATTATAGTATCATTAAGGGGCGAATTTCTAATATGTATGGTTAAAACCCCGTCTTTTAGAAATCGAACATCATCGATGTTTGTGTGATTTTTGGCAGATTCCTCACACGAGGAGGCCAATTTGAGAGGCAAGGGCATAGCGAGCTAGATGTGAGTAATGATTTTAAATGATGCACTGAGGTTTTGAAACCCCGGATTGCACAACGTAGTGCTATGTTGAGACGAGACACGCGTTGTATGACAAGCGTGGAGTCGTTTACTATGGGGGATATTGACATGGTCCACCCCGGTTGATATTTTACCGGGTACTTGATAAAGCATTGTTGCTTTTCACCATGATTTGGGCTTATTGCCATATTTGGGCTTCGTGCCAATTATCTGAAATCTTTTGTAAATTTACATCACCATTTTCCTCACGAATTGAAATATTATTTGAACTCAGTCCAATTGAATTATATTATTTTGTGAACTCAACTACATTTATACTCAACTCGAGATTTAATGATATTTATAATGCTGTTGAGCTTAGCAGTATTTTTTTACTGATGCCCAAGAGGCTTATGATTATTTTCTGGACTGATTGAGGCCGAGGGCCATATGTGAGGATATGTTGAGTGATATGAGGAGGCTTTCAGGCCTCAAGTGTTATATGAGGAGGCTTTCAGGCCTCGTGTGTGATGTGGGAAGGCTTTCAGGCCTCGAGTGTTATATGAGGAGGCTTTCAGGCCTCGTGTGTGATGTGTGAAGGCTTTCAGGCCTCGAGTGTTATATGAGGAGGCTTTCAGGCCTCGTGTGTGATGTGTGAAGGCTTTCAGGCCTATTGATATTGCGCTTAGGCTGTAGGACCCCCTCCGGAGTCTGTACACACCCTTAATGAGCGCAGGGTGCCCAGGTGAGTTGGGAGTGGGCCCGAGAGGGCGATGTTTATGTTCTGGTGAGTTGGGAGTGAGCCCAAGGGGCTGATATTGTGTGCTGGTGAGTTAGGAGTGAGCCCGCGGGGCTGATACTGTATTGAGAATTTGATATTGAGCCCGAGGGGCAAGTTTCTGATTATTCCTTTCTTGTTGAAATTTAATTGTCTTCACTGTTTTAAAAGAGAATTATCTGATATTCCACGGTTTTATTGTATAATTTATTTTACTGCTTGAGATAGCATTATATTGTGCCTTTATGAGATTTCATGCTTTCAGTAGTTATTTATTTTTATTACTCGCTGAGTTGGAGTACTCACATTACTCTCTGCACCATGTGTGCAGGTACAGGTATTCCTGAGGCATAGAGCGAGATTTCTACTGTTCAATTTTCATCGGAGTTATCTAGGTAGCTACATGGCGTTCGCAGACCCATTTTCTCCGTTATCTTCTGTATTTATGATATATGTCGTTCCTAATTTCATACTTTGTAGAATTCTAGTAAACTCTGTAGTAGCTCATGACCTGTGACACCCCGGTTAGGGCTGAGTTGGGTTGGATTTCTGTATTTTATCTATACTTTTCGCTATTGGATATTATTAAACCATGTTTCTACTATAATTGTGTTAATTAATTATCTTAAAAGGATGAATTGGGTTGAATGGCTGGCCTTGTCTTCATGAGAGGCGCCATCACGACCGGGTTGAGATTTTGGGTCGTGACAAGTTGGTATCAGAGCTTAGGTTACTAGGTCTCGTGAGTCATGAGCAGGTTTAGTAGAGTCTCACGGATCGGTACGGAGATGTCTATATTTATCCTCGAGAGGCTGCAGAACCTTTAGGAAAAACTTCATATTCTTGAATTCTTATCGTGCGTCCTTCATTCAGCTTGAAAAAGTAACTTTTACAATTCCTTCCACGTATTCGTATGCGCGAACGAGCGCTCAGTATTAGATGTGCCTTGATGGCTTGTAATTCCCCGGACGAAGGGCGAGACATAATCGCTATGAGTTTGATGTTAGGCCAGTCTGGAGGACTTGAGGCTGGATCCTTGCCTATGGCTTGAGCACCAAAGTGCTGATTGTGCGAGCAAGAGTTTTGAAATTATATGTCCGGTATTGTCCCTATTAGTGGGAATGATGGTTGGATAGCCACGTGAGGAGTATGTTAGTACTGCGAGATATATCTATATGACTTGGAGGTGACGAGGAAGGGCGCCAGGATAATAGATGAACTATTAAGTGTTTGATTTTCATTGTGATCTGATGTGTAGCCCCGAGTTATGGGCGTGTGAAGAATCTTTTCATGTCTCCTATTTGGAGTGAAGTAAACTTCATGTTACGGTATGAGTTTAGACTCAGGAAGACTAAGTGATTGTGCAATGTGAATGACGGTGGAAGGTATACAAAAATATTAATTAGAAGTGAAACATGTGGGTTATCTCCTGCGGAGTGTTCTAAGGTGGTGCGATTCTTATACTATCTATTAGAAGATATCATTTACAAGTAAAGAATATGCGTTGAAATCTAAATTTGGTCTCCTAGAGAGTGGGCTTAACTGTTATGTGAGTGAATGCAAGAATTGCACAAGAGTTAAAATTCTAGATGATTTGTGTTTCCACAAGCTTATGAAGGAGTGCGTTCAATCTCACTATGGTATTACGGCGATAATAGAGTATGTGCGTTATGATTTATTAAGTGCATTTTGATCCATGTCTTTGAGCCAAGTTGGGGAGTTTGCTATTAAATAAGTTGATTGCAAGATTTTGTGCTATATTTGTTCCAGTTTGAGGCGTGTTGGTGAGTCGGTTATTGCTTACGGGGATTAAGGTCGATCAGGCGGTGGACGGGCCTATTTTTTTTCATGTTATTGTTTCAAATGATGTCATTACAAGAATTGTCCAGTCTGCCACAGATATGCCTCTGTATTATTCGATCCTGGTTCCACCTATTCTTATGTGTCCTCATATTTTGCTCATTATTTGGGCACGCCCCGAGAGTTTCCTTCTTTAACTGTTCATGTATCTACCCTGGTGGGCGATACTGTTATTGTGGACCGTGTGTACCGGTCATGTGTTGTGATTATTGAGGGTCTGGAGACCCGAGTTGATCTACTGCTGTTGAGCATGGTAGATTTTATATTATTATGGGCATGGATTGGTTATCTCCATATCATGCTATTCTAGACTGTCATTCTAAGACAGTTACTTTGGCTATTCCGGGTGTTCCGAGGATCGAGTGGCGTGGCATGACTGATTATGTCTTTAGCAGAGTAATTTCTTTCTTGAAAGCCCAGCGTATGGTTGGGAAGTGTTATCTATCATATCTGGCTTTTGTGCGGGATGTTGGAGCTGAGACTCCTAGTATTGATTCTGTCCTAGTTGTAAGGGACTTTCCTGATGTATTTCCTGCAGACCTGCCGGGCATGCTGCCGAATAGGGATATTGATTTTGGCATTGACTTAGTGCCGGGCACTCAGCCCATTTCTATTCCGCCATATCGTATGGCACCAGCAGAGCTGAAAGAATTGAAGGAGCAGCTTCAGGAACTCCTAGATAAGGGGTTCATTCGGCCTAGCGTGTCCCCGTGGGGTGCACCTGTTTTATTTGTGAAGAAGAAAGATGGCACAATGAGAATGTGCATTGATTATAGGTAGTTGAATAAGGTAACAGTGAAGAACAAGTATCCTTTGCCTCGCATTGATGACTTATTTGATCAGCTTCAGGGAGCGAGGGTATTTTCTAAGATTGATCTCCGTTCGGGCTATGACCAGTTGAAAATCAGGGAGTCGGATATTCCCAAGACTGCTTTCAGGACTAGATATGGTCACTATGAATTTTTGGTTATGTCTTTCGGGCTGACCAATGCCCCAGTAGCGTTCATGCATTTGATGAATAGTGTATTTCAGCCTTATCTGGATGCATTTGTTATTGTATTCATTGATGATATCCTGGTGTACTCGCATAGCCAGGAGGAGCATGCCCAGCATTTGCGTGTAGTGTTGCAGAGATTGAAAGAGGAGAAGCTTTATGCAAAATTCTCCAAATGTGAATTTTGGCTAAGTTCTGTGGCATTTTTGGGACACATAGCGTCCAGCGAGGGTATACAGGTTGATCCAAGGAAGATAGAAGCAGTGCAGAGTTGGTCTAGACCGTCCTCAGTCACAGAGATTCGGAGTTTTTTTGGGATAGCAGTCTATTATCACCGATTTGTTCAGTGGTTTTCTTCTATTGCATCACCTTTGACCAAGTTGACTCAGAAAGGTGCCCCATTTGTATGGTCCGGCGAGTGTGAGAAGAGCTTTCAGAAGCTCAAGGCACTTCTGACCACAACTCCAGTGTTGGTGTTACCATCAGCTACAGGTTCATACACGGTATATTGTGATACTTCCAGAGTTGGGATTGGTTGTGTGCTAATGCAGGAGGGTAGAGTTATTGCTTATGCTTCTCGTTAGTTGAAGCCCCGTGAGAAGAAATACCATGTTCATGATTTGGAGTTGGCTGCTATAGTTCATGCCTTAAAAATTTGGAGGCACTATTTATATGGCGTATCTTGCGAGGTATTCACTGATCATCGCAGTCTTCAGCATTTATTTAAACAAAAAGATCTTAATTTGAGGCAGCGGAGATGGATTGAGTTACTTAAAGACTATGATATTACCATTTTATATCATCCGAGAAAGGCCAATGTAGTGGCCGATGCGTTGAGCTGAAAGGCAGTCAGTATGGGGAGTTTAGCTTACATCCCAGTTGGGGAGAGGCCTCTTGTAGTAGATGTTCAGACCTTGGCCAATGAGTTGGTGCGGTTAGATATTTCTGAGCCTAGCCGGGTATTGGCTAGTGTGGTTTCTTGATCTTCCTTATATGATCGCACTAGAGAGAACCAGTATGATGATCCGCATTTGCTTGTCCTTAAGGACAGAGTTCAGCATGATAATGCCAAAGATGTGACTATAGGCGATGATGGCATATTGAGGATGCAGGGCCGTACTTGTGTGCCCGATGTTGATGGGCTTAGAGATTTGATTCTTGAGGAGGCCCACATTTCGCGGTATTCCATCCATTCGGGTGATGCGAAGATGTATCAGGACTTGAGACATCATTACTGGTGGAGGAGAATGAGGAAAGACATTGTGGGATATATGGCTCGGTGTCTCAACTGTCAGCAGGTGAAATATGAGCATCAAAGACCGGGCGGTTTGCTTCAGCAGATGATTATTCCTGAGTGGAAATGGGAGAAAGTTACTATGGATTTCGTGAGTGTCCTTCCTCATACATTGAAGAATTTTGATTCGATTTGGGTCATTGTGGATAGGCTGACCAAGTCAGCGCATTTCATTCCGGTGTGTACCACATATTCTGCGGAGCGGCTGGCTAGGATCTTTATTCAGGAGATTGTGCGGTTGCATGGTGTTCCAGTTACTATTATTTCGGATAGAGGTACTAAGTTCACTTCTCAGTTTTGGAGGACTTTTCAGCACGAGTTGGGCACTCAGGTGGAGTTGAGTTCATCATTTCATCCTCAGACGGACGGACAGTCCGAGCGTACTATTCAGATATTGGAGGATATGTTGCGTGCCTGCGTGATTGATTTTGGAGGTTCTTGGGTTAAATTTTTACCACTTGCAGAGTTTGCCTACAACAACAGCTATCAGTCCAGTATTCAGATGGCACCGTATGAGGCCTTATATGGGAGGCGGTGTAGAACTCCAGTGGGTTGGTTTGAGCCCAGTGAGGCTAGATTGTTGGGGACAGATTGGTCCAAGATGCCTTAGAAAAGGTGAAGGTGATTCAAGAAAGACTTCACACAGCTCAGTCGCGTCAGAAGAGTTATGCGGACCGGAAGGTCTGAGATGTGTCATTTATGGAGGGCGAGAAGGTTTTGCTGAAGGTTTCGCCAATGAAGGGTGTTATGAGGTTCGGAAAGAAAGGGAAGTTGAGTCCGCGGTTTATTGGACCATTTGAGATACTTAGGAGGATTGGAGAGGTGGTTTACGAGCTTGATTTGCCGCCTAGATTGTTGGGTGTTCATCCGGTATTCCATGTGTCCATGCTCCAGAAGTACATTGGGGACCCGTCTCATATTTTAGATTTCAGTACAGTACAGTTAGATGAAAATTTGACTTATAATGTGGAGCCAGTTGCTATTTTGAGTCGACAGGTTCAAAAATTGAGATCAAGAGATATAGCATCAGTGAAAGTACAAAGGAGAGGTCGGCTCGTGGAGGAGGCTACGTGGGAGACCGAGCAGGAGATGCGAAGCAGGTACCCACACCTATTGGAAACTCCAGGTATGTTTCTTAACTCGCTCGAGGACGAGCGTTTGTTTTAGTTGGGGAGAATGTAACGACCCGAACCGTCGTTTCCTGTATTTTAGTCTCGTATTCCCCGTTAAATGCTTATTTATGTTTCACTATGTGTACTTGGTGAATTTGAGTCAATTCGAATCGAGTTTGGTATGAAATGGGACAATTAGTCTCTTTAAGGAAGAATTAGTTTGGAAAAGTCAACCGGATGTAGACTTTTGAGTTAGAGGGCTCGGAATTGAATTCCGGTGATTCGGTTAGTTTCGGGGGATGATTTAAGGCCTAGGAGCGCAATCAAAATTAATTTTGGAGGTCCCGTGAAGCAATTAGCTCATTTTGGCGAAGTTAGTATTTTGGCGACTTCTGGTTGATCGGTGAAATTTTGATCCGACGGTCGGAATGGAATTCCGAGAACTTCTGTAGCTTCATTATGTCATTTTGGACTTGTGTGCAAAATTTCATGTCATTCCAATGCGTGTTTCGAAAGTTTTTGAAAAAACCTTAGGTTTGAATTCGATGTGAATTGATGGTTTTGATGTTGTTTGATGTGTTTGGTTGATTGGAACAAGTTGAATAATGTATGGGATATGTTGGCGTGTTTGAGTGAGGTCCCGGGGACTTCGGAGTGATTTCGGATGGCTAACGGAAACTTTTGAAGTTGGAAAAATTTCATAATAGACGAAAGTTGTAAATGAGTGCACGTAAGACCTCACTTTGGACGCTCATATCTCCCGTTATATAAGGAGTTGTGTGACCCACAACCTATTAAATTAAACCCCTTTGAGTCTAGTTTCCAACGCAAGAAACCGTTCGTCATTTGGAGGGGTATACCGAAAGTTATGACCATTTTTCTGGGCATGTGTCACTAGCGCGCCCAAGACAGAACACTGGGCAAACTAGCGCGCCCAGATGCGCGGCCGCGCTATTAGCAGGCCCCTAAATACCCCAAGACCGGGAATAGAGAGTTCCCAAGCCATTTTTGGAGCAAGGGCTTGCTCTCTCAAGGGGATTTCGTCCCACTCTTCATTTCTGTGATCCAAGGTAAGATTTTTGGAGTACTTTGAGTTGATTACTACTCCTAAACACTTATATTAACATGGATTTATCTTGAAAATCCTTAGATTTTCAAGAAATTCCTTCAAGAACTCAAAGAAGGGTTTTGCAAGATTTCTTCCAAAAGGTAAATCCTACAACTTAGACTCACATATATGGATATATTATGGGGATATGAGTATGAATCAAGTTAACTTATTGTATGGTGGTTGGAAGCCATAAATTCCCAATTTAAATACATGAACATTGTAGGGATTTAAAGGTGTTTATTTGATGGATTTTTTGTTGGTTTTGGGTGTAAATGGTTGATCACACATGTGATGTTAGGAGTATAAATTGTTAAAGAATAATAGTGGGATGAATTGTTGGTTAATGGTGATAGTTGAAGGAACCAATGCTATAGTAAAGAGGTGTAAATATTTATGCCTACAAGATGTTTGATAATATGCCTAAATGGCATAATTTATGGGATCTTGTACTAATATTGGCCCTATTGAGTGTTGTATTGTAGATTGAAGTTACATAACTGTATGGGATCATTATAGTATCATTAAGGGGCGAATTTCAGATATGTATGTTTAAAACCCCGTCTTTTAGAAATCAAACTTCATCGATGTTTGTGTGATTTTTGGCAGATTCGTCACACGAGGAGGCCTATTTGAGAGGAAAGGGCATAGCGAGCTAGAGGTGAGTAATGATTTTAAATGATGCACTGAGGGTTTGAAACCCCGGATTGCACAACGTAGTGCTATGTTGAGACGAGACACACGTTGTATGACGAGCGTGGGGTCGTTTACTATGGGGGATTGTGACTTGGTCCATCCCGGTTGATATTTTACCGCGTATTTGATAAAGAATGGTTGCTTTTCACCATGATTTGGGCTTATTGCCATATTTGGGCTTCGTTCCAATTATCTGAAATCTTTTGTGAATTTACATCACTATTTTCCTCACGAATTGAAATATTATTTGAACTCATTCCAATTGAATTATATTATTTTGTGAACTCAGCTACATTTATACTCAACTCGAGATTTAATGATATTTATAATGTTGTTGACCTGAGCACTATTGTTTTACTAATGCCCAAGAGGCTTATGATTATTTTCTGGACTGATTGAGGCCGAGGGCCATACGTGAGGATATGTTGAGGAGGCTTTCAGGCCTCGAGTGTTATATGAGGAGGCTTTCAGGCCTCGTGTGTGATGTGTGAAGGCTTTCAGGCTTCGAGTGTTATATGAGGAGGCTTTCAGGCCTCGTGTGTGATGTGTGAAGGCTTTCAGGCCTCGAGTGTTATATGAGGAGGCTTTCAGGCCTCGTGTGTGATGTGTGAAGGCTTTCAGGCCTATTGATATTGCGCTTGGGCTGTAGGAGCCCCTCCGGAGTGTGTATACACCCCCAGTGAGCGCAGGGTACCCAGGTGAGTTGGGAGTGGGCTCGAGAGGCCAATCTTTGTGTTCTGGTGAGTTGGGAGTGAGCCCGAGGGGCTGATATTGTGTGCTGGTGAGTTGGGAGTGAGCCCGCGGGGCTGATACTGTATTGAGAATTTGATATTGAGCTCGAGGGGCAAGTTTCTAATTATTCCTTACTTGTTGAAATTTAATTGTCTTCACTGTTTTAAAAGTGAATTATCTGATATTCCACGATTTTATTGTATAATTGATTTTACTGCTTGAGATAGCATTATATTGTGCCTTTATGAGATTTCATTCTTTCATTAGTTATTTATTTTTATTACTCGCTGAGTTGGAGTACTCTCATTACTCCCTACACCATGTGTGCAGGTACAGGTATTCCTGAGGCATAGAGCGAGTTTTCTGCTGTTCAGGTTTCATCGGAGTTATCGAGGTAGATGCATGGCGTTTGCAGACCCATTTTCTCCGTTATCTTCTGTATTTATGATATCTTCAGATGTCGTTTCTAATTCCATACTTTGTAGAATTCTAGTAAACTCTGCAGTAGCTCATGACCTGTGACACCCCGGTTAGGGCTGAGTTGGGTTAGATTTCCGTATTTTTTCTATACTTTCCGCTATTGGATATTATTAAACCATGTTTGTACTATAATTGTATTAATTAATTGTCTTAAAAGGATGAATTGGGTTGAATGGCTGGCCTTGTCTTCATGAGAGGCGCCATCACAACCGGGTTGGGATTTTGGGTCGTGACAGCTGTGAGCTAAGTCTTTGACATGTACTCTAAATTTTAGAGTCTCGTGCAATGTCACTACCCTTATAACACATAAATAGGCATGATTTTATAGTTTTTTTATGATCACTTTATCATCAATAACTAAGCTCGGTGATCATTCTACTCACTTTGTGTTTCTTACACATGCTAGACATATTTGTTGTGGTAATTATACAGTTTTCTCTATTACCGAGCTAGTTTTTTTCATATCCCATGCCAATTATTCGGGTTTCAAATCTCTAACTGGACTTACTAAAAATTTTCACATCACCCCCAGACAAAGGTCTTATACTTGCGGATCCTTCTCTTTTTGTTGGGATCCGAATAACATTCCTTATTTTCTACAATTATTTGCACTCTAACGCCTCATCTTCCAACTTACATCTGACCTTGAAAAACTAAAATATTCACATAACGGAAAGCTAATGTATTCACAACTATCATACACAATCTTAATAATTTAACACTGCTCACACTATCAATCTTGGAGAAACCACATTTCGAAAATTCCTAAAGGCTATTCTTCTATAGCTTGCTCTCTCAATGCTAGCTGATTTTTTTGTTTTTTTCCACTGTCACTGTACTTTAGATTTAACTTAAACGTCATGGGTTCTAACACATGTTTGATATTTCAAGTTGTCATCCACTCACTAGAGTTAACTTGGATAAGTGAATCAAATCTTACCTGTACTAGCTCTGCTGAAATTGCTAATTCACTGTATTTACTCAAAACTTATTTACTATTCTTTTATTAACCACCTCCTAGCATCATATTTTCTTGCTCTGCTTTGAACAACTAAAGTGAAGTATAAGGTTTATATTAACTTCCCTCATTATCTGACCATATTCTTTTGTCGTACACTATCATTCTTTTTGAACTATGCACATGGATCACTCTTGGGAAATGCCATCAAACTTAAATAAAATTGGAATATCTAACTTAAAACATGCTATACACTTCAAAATCACTACAGAATATAAACCTCCAGCCTAAGCACATAGTCACATCATGTGAAGGGGAACTATCATATCTTTTACCTCACAATAATAGCCACTTTGTATACAAATTCACTAACATGGTACTTTCTAGTTTTAATTTGAATAAATCTAAACAACTTAAAATCAGTCTCTGAAATTTAATATCGGCTGCTATTGATTCTCATTTTGTACATAATATTATTCTTAGCTATATTTCTCTTAGGCTCTTTTCTGTCCAAAACTATAGTGATCAATTCTATGCCCGTTGCGGTTGAATTCTTAACCTGTTACACCGTGGGGTCTGACATACAGATACACTGCAATACACATCTGATAAATAACTTCATGTACCATATGATGAGCCTTGGGTCTTAATCCCTAAGACATAAGAAGATTTCGCTATAGTCACTATTACTTACATTTTCTTTGAGCATCTATATGCATCACTGTATACTCACAAGTCTCCAGAAATTTTAATGCACTAAAAATTGGAGATCTGGTAATTGAATAACAAATAACTGGCATACTGAATAACTATAAACCTGCTAACTGAAAGGCTACTAACTGGTAACTAAGATAAACTGACAACCATAAAACATGATAACTACTTTTGTACTTTATAATTAGGTTATGCTCTAATGTATACTACTATCCATTGCATCCCACTTTCAACATCCTCTTAATTCTCATTTGTTACCAACATGTACTCCATAGATATGCACCAATGGGCAATTGTCCTTTCTAGAACCTTAGGTTTCTCCTACGCGTCGCTTGGGCATCCAATACGTTTGGAATTCAATAGGAAGAGAAGGTTAACTATTGCTCTAAGCTTCATGGCACGATCTAAAGTAGAAAGAAGTGAGACAACCCTGAATGTCTTGGTAGTTAACCGTTTATATGAGTGGCCGACACACACATATAAAGGAAACCTCACTAGACACGGCTTCATAGACTTCCTAGGACTCTTGAACCTAGTTCTCTGATACCAAGCTTTGTCACGCCCTGAACTTGGGCCTAGACGGAACACGACAATCAGTGTCTGACTACATGTGACCGAGCGAACCAACTGGCTAGCTGAATCAACATGTGATATCATAACATACTAAATGCGGAGGATAAACTAACTAACACATGCTGATATACTAAAAATCCGAATGATAAAAATCAAAGTGCGGAAATACTAATATACTTCTGAAACATATTTGTTGCCAAATAGCTTAATATGAAAAGCCTGCAACTCTGTGTAGTTGTTACTCTAGTCTATGAAGCCTCTATTAAAGTACTAAAAACACTGTCTATCTGTAAATACTTAAAACTATAAGGTAATGATAATGTCTCGAAAGAACTGGGGATCACCCAATAGTTGGTATGAGAATCCTAGCGCTCTAAATCGTCAACCTATAAATCAGTACTTGCATCGTAAGATGCAGGCCCTAGGCAAAAAAGGTCATCTGTATATTTGAATTGCACTGGTATATAAAGCAACTGAAAGAAAGAATTATAAATGCTGAAACTGAAACTAAGATAATAATTGAGAATTGATAATTGATAACTAAAATGATAACTATTGAAACTTAAACTGAAATAATAGCTGATAACTGATAACTGAACTGATAACTAGTAACTGAAACTGAACAAAGGAAGTAAGGATATGAATACTCCCTCTTATGAATGATGAACAACTTGTTTATCTGAATATTAAACTGCGGCCTCAGGCCCAATATATATTTGCACAAACATAAGCCTTGGGCCCAAGTGTATGTATACATAACTGCGGCCTCACGCCCAAAGATGCATAAAGCATAAACTGCGGCCTCATGCCCAAAGTGGCATAAAGCATTAACTGCGGTTTCAGGCCCAATATATATTTGCACAAACATCAGCCTTGGGCCCAAGTGTATGTATACATAACTGCGGCCTCACGCCCAAAGATGCATAAAGCATAAACTGCGGCCTCATGCCCAAAGTGGCATAAAGCATTAACTGCGGCCTCAGGCCCCAAAAACAGGGGTTCAACATTCAGGGATTTAAAATCAGGAACTGAGAATCATACTGCAATACATGATGCTGAAATAATGAATCATAATGAGTTACATGATACTTGAATGCTAAATAGAACTAGACTAAGACATGTATTTATTAATTGATTATGAAAGCTGAAACTTCAACTATTTATGACATGCTGGGTAATCTAGACTGAGAATCATGGGCATCAAACCCAAGTCTATATTGATCATGCAATGATTTCACAACGTTTAGAAAGAAAGTCATGAATGAGTTACGAAGCTAGAGAATAGAAGTTCTTCGACTATTCATGTAACTAAGTCATAATTACTTTATGCGGAAACTAGTAATAGTCATAATAAATGGGACGTATGGAGAATCATAGACATTCCCAAACGTAAAGAGAGTTATCCTCACATACCTCAATTTTGCCTCTTAGTGATACTACAATTATCCAAAATATTACGAACCTTCAATCTACAATAGCAACATCCAATGGAAACTAATATTAGTAACAAGTTCTATAACTTAAGCCATTTAGGTGAATTATCAAACACCTTGTATAAATAAATCTCTACATCTCATCACCATAGAATTAGTTCATCTAACTATCACCATTCATGAACCATTTATCCCACCATCCTGATTAACCAGTTTATAACTTCCAAAATCACATATATGACCATCCATCCACACACTAACAACAAAGTTCCATTAAATAAACATCTTTCAATCTCTATAATAGTTGTGTAATTAAATTGGGAACTTATGGTTTCCAATCACCATAACAAGAGTTCGAATTCTTATTCATGCTCATATTCCCTTAATAAATCCATACTTGTAAGTCAAAGGGTGTAGGATTACCTTTTTGGAAGAAATCTTGCAAAACCCTCCTTTGAGTTCTTGAAGAAATCCCTTGAAGATCTAAGTATTTTATGGGTAGATTTCATCAATACTAGTGTATAAATGATGGAATTCAGACCAAGATAATGGGGATTACTTACCTTGAAGATGTGAGGGTTTGGAGGTCTTGAAGAGTGGAGAAAAACCCTAAAATTCTTCCAAATAAAGTGGGGAAAATAACCCCCGAAGGTTCTATATCAAAATAGGGTCGGGTTGGAAAAAAAAACAAGATTTGTACAGCCGCGGTGCATGGGGCAACACATGGGGCGGCGCAGTAATAAAAAATATGTCTAGAAAGGAAATTTGGAGTTTCTCTGTTAATCTAAATAGCCGCGCCGCATGGGACGACGCATAGGGCAGCGCAGTAGTGTAAAATTCAGCCAGCCTTTGGTAATTTGGTCATAACTTCTGGTGGGAGTGTCCAAATAATGAACGGTCTAAAGCGTGTGAAACTAGACTCCAAGATCTTTCACTTGATAGGTTGTGTATCACATAAAACCTTATATATTTGTATATATTCTCGTCCAGAATTTTGTCTTGTGCGTGCTTATTTGGGATTTTAGTCTATCATGTAATTTTCCAACTTGGCTTAGACTTAGGTCTCTCCTTGGACCCCAAATCACCTATGATATTACTCGTACACTTATTAACATATCAAATGGATAATCATCATATTAGTACTTATTTAATGCATCCACAACTTATTCAAATTTATGGGGTGTTACAGGGCTTGTATCCAGAACTCTTTTATGTGAAAATTTTATAAAAATGGTAATTTTGCCTTTAAAATTGAATTTAAGTTGACTTCGGTCAACATTTTAGGTAAACGAACCCGGACCCGAACCCATGATTTGACGGTCCTGAAGGGTCCGTAGAAAAATATGGACTTGGGCGTATGCCCGGAATTGAATTCCGAGGTCCCAAGCCCGAGAATTGAATTTTTAAAGAAAATTGTTTAACTGAAATTATAAGAGTTTTTGAAAATTTAAATGTGTTTGAATTTGATGGTGTCGGGCCCGTATTTTGGTTTCGAAGGATTGTACAGTTCTTATATAGTATTTAAGCTGTGTGTTTAAAATTTGGTAAGAAACGTGATTCATATGACGTGAATCGAACCCCCGACGGTGAAATTTGAAACATAAGGATTCTTGATATTTTTCTTTTATTTTGATGCTAAACTTGAAGTTCTAGGTGTTATTTTGGTGATTTGATCGCATGAGAAAGTCCGTATGATATTTTTAGGTTAGTGTGCACGTTTGGTTTGGAGCACCAAGGGCTCGGGTGAGTTTCAGATGGGGTTCAGGATGTTTTGGATTTAGAATTTCTGCTGTTATAGTTGTTGCAGGTGCACAGTGAGTTTGTTCTTCGCGTTCACGTGACTTCACTCCTGAACATGAAAGGAAAGTTTCCTCGGGGGTCATTTTGTTCTTCGTGAACGCGGAGCTTAGGACGCAAATGTGAAGCTCTGGTGGGTTACCCTTCGCTAACGCATTCTGGCCCACACGAACTATAGAGTTAGTTGGCCTGGGGAAGGGAGCTCGATTTGTTCTATGCGAGCGCGACCATTTGACTGCGAACACAAAGGCTTGAGGAGCTAAAACTTCGCAAATGCGAAGGCCATTCGGTCCTGACCGATTGGCAACGCGGTAGGCCCATCGCGAACGCGATGAAGGCCTGCCCAGCCTTTTTAAAACAGATTTAAAAACGGGCAGAACCCATTTTCTTCATATTTTCTAACTACCAAGACCTAGAGGCGATTTTCTTCACACAAATTCATCCCCAAAGTGTTGGTAATCAATTTTAAACTCTACTCTTTCAATTACCCAACGTTTTTATCACTTTTTAATTAAAAATCAAGATTTTTCATGGTAGAAATTGGGAATATGGGTAGAGTTAGGGCTTTTTGAATAACTAGAATTTAGACCTCATTTTGGGTTCGAATTTCGAAACTAATTGCATATTTGGACTCATGGGTGAATGGGTAATCGGATTTTGGTCCGAACCTCGAGTTTTGACAAAGCAGGCCCGGGGTCGACTTTTGACTTTTTGGGGAAAATGATAGAAAACCTATAATTTAGCATTGGGGTTGAATTCTTTAGCATTTATTGATGTTGTTAAATTAATTTGGGTTAGATACAAGTAAATTGGAGGCGCATTCTAAAGAAAAAGCAGTGTTTGAGGCTTCAGTTGGCCGTGGAAGTTTGAGGTAACTGTTTGGTCTAACCTTAGCTTGAGGGAATAGGTATTGTGCCTTATTTTCTGTGTTAGTGTAGTGTACGATGTATAGGTGTCGTGACGAATATCTATACGTTGGTGTCAAGCATGGCCCGTGAGTCTTAAATTGTGATCGTTATGTTTCTTAATAAGCACTACAAATGCCTAAATGGTTGATTATCCATGTTGAGCACGACTTATGATTATCTTTTTGGTATTTGTTTATTATTGAGCATTGGCTCTAGTTGAGGTTCATTTGTGAAGTTAATTGTTGGTACATGTTTGGTTATAGATGGTTCCCTTGCCGGGACGTATTTAATTCTTATTATTGATTCCCTTATTGGGAAGGATTTATTCTTGTTATTGGTTCCCTTGCCGAGATGTTGTTGTTGTCTTTGTTTAGGTGAGGAAATAGAGATAACGTACGAAGGGTGATGCCGTGCACATTCATACTTATGCATATGGTGAAGAAATAGTGATAAAGCATGAAGGGTGATGTTGTGCACATTAAAACTTATGCATATGGTGAAGAAAGAGTGATAAAGCATGAAGGGTGATGCCGTGCACATTTACATTGATATTGATGCATATGGTGAGGAAGAGAGATAAAGCACAAAGGGTGATGTCGTGCACATTTCTAATATTTATATGGTGAGGAAGAGAGATAAAGCACGAAGGGTGATGCCGTGCACATTTTAATTATTTGATTGCATTGGTGAGGATTGAGAGTAAAAGCACGAAGGGTGATACCGTACACTTATTGCATGCTTTTAATGATTTCTTGTTATTATTGGTTCAAGTGCCTTATTTGTCTTATTCTGCTATTACTGTGGTTCTTTATGCTGGTATTTCCCCCATAGCATGTTACCCCTCCCCCATTACTTTTGAATTACTTCTATTACTATTATTCTGCTAGATACTATTTAATTGCAGGTTATTTGTTTGTTGTGTCCTAGCCTCGTCACTACTTCACCAAGGTTAGGCTCGACACTTACTCAGTACATGGGGTCGGTTGTACTGATACTACACTCTGCACTCTTACAGATCCTGATACAGGAGCATACGGACCTTAGCTAGGGGTTGCTGCCTTCAATCCATCGGAGACTCAATGTAGTCCTGCAGGCATCCACAGGCCTTGGTATCCCCTTCCTATCTAGTTTCTTTATGTTCTTTTCTATTTCAGATACATACATCTGCTTTCTCTTTCAGACCCTGTTTGCAGTTTCTCTTAGATAGTTTGTGAGATTGTGACACCAGTTCTGGGTTGTTTATGTTTATGGACTCATATTGGTATTAGCTTAATTGTTAAATTTTGTTATTCTGTATTATTATTTCCATTGCTTATAATGTGTTAACTTGAAATTGTTAAGATATTAAAAATGAAAAGGGTAAAATAATCGGAATAGTTGGATTGCCTAGATTTCACTAGTAGGTGCCATCACGACTCTCGAGGGTGGGAAATCCGGGTTGTGACAAGTTGGTATCAGAGCTCTAGGTTGCTTAGGTGTCACAATTTACGGACAAGCTTAGTATAGCTTGAGGGTTCACTACGGAGACGTTTGTGCTTATCCCCTAGAGGCTACAGAGTTTGGAACAGTTTCACTTCTATTCTTCTTTGTCGTATGGTTTGGATTCTCAATCCTAATTGAACTATTACTTTGTTCTTTCGTAGATGACGAGAATACATGCTTCTCCATCCGCTGATCAACAACCCGAGCACCCAGCAACAGCTCCCACAAGGGCAGAGGACGAGATCGAGGCCGTGTTAGGGGCTGAGGTAGGGACAAAGCTCAGCCCGGAGCAGCAGTGTAAGGACCCGTGAATTTCCTACTCAGAACCCCGAATCCTGTGGTGCCAAGTTAGGATCATGAGTTCGGACCTTTTTGGAATTATCTATGATAAAAAAAGGCAACAAAAAAAGTTTTCCAGAAAATGTGATTCTGCGGTCGAGAATGTTGTTACGCCCCATAATATTACAATGATATTACGTCCTGCAGTATTATATTACGATGATGTTACGCTTCGTAATATTAAGTTATGACGATGTTGCACCCTGTAGTATTATACGTTGAATTGGTCGTAATGTAATTAACATCAGTCCAAGGAAAAGATTATTTGGAAATTACAAGGATTATGCTATTTCAAACAAATGATGAGTAAATTTGTGAAGGTCATAGGGGAAGCAAGTCAGAGAAAATGAATTTCGTTGAAATTTGGCATTTTGGGATAAAATACGGCCCGAGCTAAAATACCCAGTATTTATGGACTAGTGCCATACAAGGTACTACATGGCCATGATAGTAAGGTGTATAACATAAGTGAAAATAATTCCCAATTATGCGGGTAATTGGTTAATAACCGGATAGCGGGGTATTACCTAATTAATTAATTAATACATTATTGGATAAGAATTGACCACCCCATGATGTGGCAGCCCCCCAATTCCTACATTGTGACTCATGCCTCATTAAACTATGTGGATTGATTAAAATGGATCTTGAAAAAGGATAGTTGGGTAACAGTTCTTCAACAAGATATAGCCGACAATGACAATGATATAGATGTCCGTTTCTAAGTTCAGAATACTCAAAACTTGAGAAAGGACAAACTTTGCTATAATTAATTACACTTTCATCCTAGAGTATTGCAACTTCTTTTTCGTTTGAATTTACTCAAAATTAGCTTTCATCCCTTTCTTAGGCAGTATGTAAAGTATGGCTAACCATTATAATCCCCTAAGAAAGGATTCCAAGAAACACGTTCATTCTAAGAGTTAGCCAAATTCATGAATTATTATTTCCAAATGAAGTTTGACGATTAATGTTGACGAGGGGACTTTACTTCCTTGCTATGGGATTTTGTGATTCTAAGAGAGCGCGGTACAACATTTTTCAAGAATATCATACGGATTTGTCCCTACTTCAAGTATGTTAAGGCTATCCCTTCTTTCTTTTTGCATGATCAATACGATACGAACGAAACGTGCAAATGCACAAATTCCATAAGTGACTCTACTAATAGAAGTAATAGAAATATCTATGTTCTTTAATTTCCATGTGTCATAATATTTTATCGTTTGTTCATAGGTCTCAGAAAAATACAAAAGTTGAAAAGATGTTACTTTATGATATTGCTCAAGAGGCAAAATGATCTTATGACATTCCGAATGATTTTATTGACGTACTATACATGCATTGCGTTCATGTGTATTGACCCATGACCTTTTGGCGTTATATACGTGTATATAAGTAAATATATGTATATGGAATGGGAAAAAGTTACGGGATTATATACGCACCACCACCTGATCAGCTGGTATTTGATGATGATGTTGCCCACAGTGGCCGAAATATGATTCAAACAGCGTTGTATACGCATATATATGTAAGTATGATTCAAACGGCGTTATATACGTGTATATATGCATGTATATATGTATATGGGATATGGGAAAGCTTATGGCGTTATATACGCACCACCACCTGATCAGCTGGTATACGATGATGATTTTGCCCACAGTGGCCGATATGATATGATGGGATGCCCTCAGAGGCTGATGATATTATGAAATATGTACCTATGCACGACATGACATTCATACGCATATGCATGACGTTATAAGTAGTTTATGATTTACAAAGTTATTCAGACTTACAGGTTGAGTCATGTACTCTATATGTCTTTCATGTCTCTTATGTATTTATTTATGTGCCTTATATACTCAGTACATTATTCGTACTGACGTCCCTTTTGCCCGGGGATGCTGCGTTTCATGCCCGCAGGTCCCGATAGATAGGTCGAGAGCCCTCCAAGTAGGCTATCAGCTCAGCGAAAGATGTTAGTGCGCTTCATTTGCTTCGGAGTTGCTCGTTTGGTTAGTATGATTTAGACGTGTTTTGTTTGGTATGGCGGGACTCTGTCCCGATCCTTATGACAATTATGTATTTTTAGAAGCTTGTAGACATATGTCGTATATATAAAAGATTGTACGACCTTGTCGGCCTATGTTTTGAGTTTATAAAGGATCTTGTTGGCCTATTAAGCCCGTATTCATGTGTATATGATGATGTATTAAGAAAGAAACATTACGTTGGTACACAGTTGAGTAAGGTACCGGTTACCCGTCCTGGCCCATCGGTTTGGGTTATGACAGAAGTGGTATCAGAGCAGTTCTATCCTAGGGAGTGTACAAGCCGTGTCTAGTAGAGTCTTGTTTATGGGTGTGTCGTGCACCACACTTATAAGCAGGAGGCTTCAGGGAATTTAGGATTGTCACTCTTTCTTCTTAATCTACATCGTGTGGTAGAGCTCACTTATGAGAACTCAAATTTCGAAATTCTATTTTATTCGTAATAAGGCGATGCCTACATTCAGAAAGATGGTCGATAAGGGATATAGTTGTGGAAGTGTTGAGTTAGAAGAGCTCGATTTTGCATCTTGCTTATGATGAGTAAATATTAGGTCTTCGGCAGATCATGCATGTATTGAAAGGTGTAAGCTTCTTGATAAGATGCCTTAAGGAAAGAATGCCTATCCATCTTTATGGTGAAGGTCAATGAGAGATTAAAAAGATAAATACAAGTTTCAACAAGCAAAAGAAGCAAGATGAAGAAGGGTACGGTGCGCCTAGTTAATGAAGGTTAATAGCATTTATAATTGGGGAAGAGGAACATAAGATTTTTAAGTTATATTCAATAGTAACAGAGGTATATACAATTGGTCGCACCCCTTCCAGACATGGCCTATGGGGGTTGAGATAAGTAGTATAAGAAGATATGATGGATGAACTGATTGCGTCAGTTGACATTTCCGAAGGATATTGCAAATGTGCTAATAGATCTCTTTATGAGACATCTAGATGGTGCACTTTAAAATAGTGCAGCCAGATATGAGTACTACAAAAACACGGACTATAAACCTTGAAGGGATAAATATTACCTTAGTGTGGCTTGCGTCCCTAGTAACGCAAGAACATTAAGCAACTTGAAGAGCCACTGGATGGAGCAAAGTAAAGCTAAAAGTAAAAGAATGTCGTATTGAAGTTTTCACAAGAAAAGGGATATGCATAAATATTAGCAGAGTATTGAGAAGAGAGATAAGGAAGCATTATAAATAAGGTGTGACACATGGATGAAAACGGTAGAGTGTTACAGAACCTATAGTCAAATGAAGGAAGAGACGAAAGGTGATGTTCCTTAAGACAACAAAAGAGTATAGGCCATAAGGTTATATCCCCATTTCGAGAAATAAGTTTGTGACTCCAACGCGACTACCAAAGGGGAGAGTTAATCCCTAGAGTAATAGAAATGAGTATGGGCTGGTATACAAGATAAACTAAATATGAATTAGGGACTTAATGATTGAAAAAGTACTCTGCATCATGGTAATTATAGATTTCATTCTGGCAATAATAGAATGGACCATAGAAGGAGATTCATGATGAATTCAGAAAATGGTCATTCAGGAAGACGCTTCCCTAAAGCAAGCAATGTTAGCAAAGTTAAGCTTAAGGGACTATATGTACAAGTTACATTAAGTGTCACCCTCGCGAGTAAGGAGATTTGTCATCTTTGGTACAGAAGGATTGCCACATTCGAGTAAGGATCATTGATGTTGAGAAATGACGCCAAAGATGAAGAGGTAAAACATCTATAGGTAGATCCTTGTGGCTTCAACTATTAGTACACCCCTAAAGGGGGGAATATGGAGTGTTGTGGCATTAAGTCAAAATAAAGAGGTTCTAGTGAATATGGAATGGTAAAGGAAGAATGTGATAAATGAAAGAGGAATGAGATGACACTTATCCAAATCTTACAGATACACTACGATTCAAGAGTATTGTGCAAGCATGATGTCAGGGAGAGGAAGTAAAGGTTCCTGCCCGAGTTGTTATTAATAAATAAGAGCAAGTGCAAGACGTAAGTTAAGACAAAGGAAATAACCCAAGAAAAATTACAAGGAATGTTGATATGAGAATGGGCAAACGAGTATTTATCAATTGGTCAGGAAGATGCCAGCTATGGCTAAACAGGAAGTTACAGACGAGTCATCAGATCGTGTGAGATAAACATAGTAGAACCCAACATTGAGAGTTCAGCCTCGAAAATATCATTATAATAATTGAGATATATTCAAACAAGAGTTGGGGTAGTTAAAGATAGCGTATGAGTGTTACGGGGATAAAGGAAAGTGCCATTGGGAAGGCAGTCAAAATAACAGTTAAGAAGCAACCATACAAGCACAAGGGCATGGAAGTAAGCAACTACGGATGATTATAGGCAAGTAAGGACATAAAAAAAAGGTCTGTAATAAGATCACATCTTTACGAGAGTCAAGGGTTCTCCCTAAGTACTATAACGAAAGACTAGCTGAGGAGATAAGAAAAAAAAGGCTTCAACCTAAGCACAACGACCTAAAGGAGAAATGGTCGTGTAACAACAATATCGCAACAACATTGTAAGCATTCCAAAGGAAAGTGGCACCTACCGTAGCTAATGAACGGGAAGTAAGAATTAAAAATAATATTTTAGATCATATGAGTTGTATGAAAACTCTGGCATGTGTGGGCACTAAGATAACCTAAGTATGGACGCAACAATGGGGCAAAAATACCATAAAATAGCTTACGTTGAAAGAAAGCTAAGATGGAATGAAAGAAATTATTCGATCAATGATCAAGAATTGGTTATGTTATGGATGCACTTAAGTGTTCGGAGATTTATGCATGCAGCATATACAGTCGTAGAAGATTCTGGTATATGTTAACAGAAAGAATTGAACCTAGGTCATGAACGAGAGATTACATTGTTAAAGGATAATATCATGCATATTCCTCAATGCCCATGAAAGGCTAAACAAAATAACTAATACCATGAACCCCAGATCGGAAGATAGCTTAACCCGACGTAAAGGTAGATCAAAAAAAGGAGGAAACTAAAGAGTTACATCACCTAAGTAAATATGGAATTTGTTTATTGGACTTAGAGAAATAAAAATATCGTGATAGAGAACATTGCAGGATCTCCCTTAAAAATCAGAGGTACGAAAGAGATAGAAGATGTGATGTGAGGCTTTAAGGAAAGTAAGGTAAAGGTGCACAACGTATGAAATACTCAAGTATAGAAGGATGAGAGTGGTCCATACTTCAGGTAAAAGAATAGAAGTACTGGAATTTAGTATCCAGAGATGATAGCAGCATCATCAGTAGCATATCTTCCAGCCTATGGTTTCTAAGTACTGAGAGATCTAGTTAAGAGAATACAAAAGAGTTCGAGACAATGTGATGTATTGCTTGACATTCCAGAATAACATAAGGAAATCTATGGTGCAAGAAAGTTGAAGGAAAGTTGCGAGTATTATAAATGGATATTTATAGGTCGCAAGCTAAAGTATGGTAGAGCGACAAAGTTTTAAGAAAACATGAGTAAGAATGAGGAAAGGAAAGTGAAAGGATGATGAAAATGGATATATCCCCAGGATTAAGTCCATGAAAACAAGAGAGATAATAGTTTCTCTAAGTTATTGAAAGTTCAATATAGCCTGAATGAACTCAAAGGAATCTATGATTAATAGCATTTAGAAAGAATGAAATGCTGGCCTAGTAATAAAATGAGAGGATAATTATGACAGATAAAGGATAACGGTTTTGTTTGAATAATGATTTGAAGAAAAAAAAAAGAAGTGATAATAGAAGAAGAGAAGGAGAAAAAGATTTTGCTGGTGGTACAAAATTAAGATACCCCCATAAGGTGAATCACATTGAGACACTATGAAATATCATTATGGAAATCACTTCAAATATTCTTCAATACAACGTAAGCCCTAGCGGTAATGTATTACGTAAGAAGTTTCAAGTCTTCAAGTAAAGGATTGTAGATCAACATTGAGGCGAATCAACAATGGTCAGATATAAGCTACAAAGTATGACATGAGGCTAGGCCATGATTCTTAAGACGAACGATAATGAAAGGGCATTGAAGGACTGAGATTTATATCTAAAGAGTACGCAACAAAAGTAACCGGAAACTTGGTAAGCATACCTTAGTAAAGGTAGATTGAAGCAAAAATTACGGTATAGTATAACCCACATAAATGCAGTAAAGTCATGTGAATGGGTAACCAGAGCTATGAAATAAGATATGGCCATATTCGCAAGTCCTACAAAGTATCGAGCAAAGGACTTCAGTATACCTATAGAGGCCTAGAGAGGTATCTTATTAAGCATTGTATATACAAAGTAAGGCCTAGAGATTGGCTAAAGGATGGAGGAAAAGGAGAGATGAGTCACATATGCACACTTACAAGGTCAGTATCGTAGAGGCTGCATGATAGAAGGTAGCAATAGTTACGAGGTTGGAAGGAATTCGATCAAAAGTCATGGCGTGGGAAAGAGGGCTTAAGGGCATTCACAGAATAACTGCCTAAATGGCAAGGAGAGTATTGAGGCATTCACAAGAGCTATAAGTTATGAAAAGGATAAGAGCATCAGTCAACATTCGAGGACGAATGTTCCACAGGGGGGGATAATGTTACTCCCCACAATATTACAATGATGTTACGTCCTGCAGTATTATATTACGATGATCTTACGCTTCGTAATATTAAGTTACGACGATGTTGCACCCTGTAGTATTATACGTTTAATTGGTCGTAATGTAATTAATATCAGTCCAAGGAAAAGATTATTTGTAAATTACAAGGATTATGCTATTTCAAACAAATGATGAGTACATTCGTGATGGTCAGAGGGGAAGCAAGTCAGAGAAAATGAATTTCGTTGAAATTTGGCATTTTGGGATAAAATACGACCCGAGCTAAAATACCCAGTATTTATGGACTAGTGCCATACAAGGTACTACATGGCCATGATAGTAAGGTGTATAACATAAGTGGAAATAATTCCCAATTATGCGGGTAATTGGTTAATTACCGGATAGCGGGGTATTACCTAATTAATTAATTAATACATTGTTGGATAAGAATTGACCACCCCATGATGTGGCAGCCCCCCAATTCCTACATTGTGACTCATGCCTCATTAACCTATGTGGCTTGATTAAAATGGATCTTGGAAAAAAGATAGTTGGGTGAAAGTTCTTCAACAAGATATAGCCGACAATGACAATGATATAGATGTCCGTTTCTAAGTTCAGAATACTTAAAACTTGAGAAAGGACAAACATTGCTATAATTAATTACACTTTCATCCTAGAGTATTGCAACTTATTTTTCGTTTGAATTTACTCAAAATTAGCTTTCAACCCTTTCTTGGGCAGTATGTAAAGTATGGCTAACCATTATAATCCCCTAAGAAAGGATTCCAAGAAAATCACGTTCATTCTAAGAGTTAGCCAAATTCATGAATTATTATTTCCAAATGAAGTTTGACGATTAATGTTGACGAGGGGAATCTACTTCCTTGCTATGGGATTTTGTGATTCTAAGAGAGCACGGTACAACCTTTTTCAAGAATATCATATGGATTTGTCCCTACTCCAGGTATGTTAAGGCTATCCCTTCTTTCTTTTGGCATGATCCATACGATGCGAACGAAACGTGCAAATGCACAAATTCCATAAGTGACTCTACTCATATAAGTAATAGAAATATATATGTTCTTTAATTTCCATGTGTCATAATATATTATCATTTGTTCATGGGTCTCAGAAAAATTCGAAAATTGAAAAGATGTTACTTTATGATATTGTTCAAGAGGCAAAATGGTCTTATGACATTCCGAATGATTTTATTAACGTACTTTACATGCATTGCGTTCATGTGCATTGACCCATGACCAGATGGCGTTATATATGTGTATATATGTAAATATATGTATATGGAATGGGAAAAGGTTACGGTATTATATACGCACCACCACCTGATCAGCTGGTATATGATGATGATGTTGCCCACAGTGGCTGAAATATGATTCAAACGGCGTTGTATATGCATATATATGTAAGTATGATTCAAACGGCGTTATATACGCGTATATATGTATGCATATATGTATATGGGATATGGAAAAGGTTATGGTGTTATATACGCACCACCACCTGATCAGCTGGTATACGATGATGATTTTTCCCAAAGTGGCCGATATGATATGATGGGATGCCCTCAGAGGATGATGATATTATGAAATATGTACCTATGCACGACATGACATTCATACGCATATGCATGACGTTAAAAGTAATTTATGATTTACAAAGTTATTCAGACTTACAGGTTGAGTCATGTACTCTATATGTCTTCCATATCTCTCATGTATTTATTTATGTGCCTTACATACTCAGTACATTATTCGTACTGACCTCCCTTTTGCATGGGGACACTGCGTTTCATGCATGCAGGTCCCGATGATGATATTATGAAATATGTACCTATGCACGACATGACATTCATACGCATATGCATGACGTTAAAAGTAATTTATGATTTACAAAGTTATTCAGACTTACAGGTTGAGTCATGTACTCTATATGTCTTCCATGTCTCTCATGTATTTATTTATGTGCCTTACATACTCAGTACATTATTCGTACTGACGTCCCTTTTGCATAGGGACACTGCGTTTCATGCATGCAGGTCCCGATAGACAGGTCGAGAGCCCTCCAAGTAGGCTCTCAGCTCAGCGAAAGATGTTAGTGCGCTTCATTTGCTTCGAAGTTGCTCGTTTGGTTAGTATGATTTAGACGTGTATTGTTTGGTATGGCGGGACTCTGTCCTGACCCTTATGACAATTATGTATTCTTTGAGGTTTGTAGATATATGTCGTGTACATAAAAGATTGTACGGCCTTATCAGGCTATGTTTTGAGTTTATAAAGGATCATGTTGGCCTATTAAGCCCGTATGCATGTGTATATGATAATGTATTAAGAAAGATACATTACGTTGGTACTCGGTTGAGTAAGGTACCGGTTACCCGTCCCGGCCCATCGGTTTGGCTCGTGACAAATGCGGTCGCATATCAGGTATGTGGACCGCATAATCTCGGCAAAGTGAGTCAGTGTGTTGGTCAAATTTGAGGTCAAGTATGCGATCGCATAACCGATATGTGGACCGCATAGTCGTCGCACATTTCCCTTGGGATTTTGTGAGGGCAGGTCTGCTGTGCATTATGCGACCGTAGAACGGGTATACGGACCGCATTTCTGCCGCATACCCCGACAGTGTGTTTAGATTTTGGGAGCACTTTTGCGGTCTATTCTGCGGGTCGCATTTCCACATTGCGATCGCAAACTTGACTAGGGGCTCCAATTTTCTAAATTTTAAACCCGACCCCTTATCGATATATTCGGTATTATAGCTCATTTTGAGCATATTTCCTGATGCTTTTAGAGAGAGAGAAAGAGAGAGTCTTAGAGAGGGAAGTGCTTCCCATCAAATTACTCCATGAAACCTTGCCAAATCTTTGAAAATAATCAAGTGAGGGAACCTAAATCTTCATCCCAAGAGGTAAGACTTCATTACCTCAGCTCTTATTCCTATGTTTAGCAATAAGGGATCACAAGTTAAATAATTAATGGGTATAAGAATGAACTTATTGCATGCATATCACTCCATAGAATATTGGGAGGTACTGAACTAAAAAGGAAAGCAATTGGGGTATAAAATGATAGAAACTTCTCTCAAAAGGGCCTAAGATCACAATGCACCTTTAGTGTTTGATAGTATGCTCAAAACAAGCTAGAATCTCAATATCATCTCTAATTCTCAATTTAATTTGTAATTGTTACACAATAGATCGAAGTGCTATAAGTTCGGAATTTTGTAAGGAATAAGGAAAGCTTTATTGAGGTATGTATGGCTAAAACCCCATCTTTTAGAAATTGAGCTTCATCGGTGTATGTGTGGGCATGGCAAGATTAAAGTTGAATTGTTGCATTGCTTATTGTTTTACATGAGTTGGTGTTGTAACCCTATGTGTGTAAAAAATGTGTCCCAACATAATCAATGTGCTATCTCGATAGCTTGAAAGGGGCAAATATATGAATTATGTATTGGAAATGTTTAGGCCTTAAATTGAGATTGCAGCTGAATATATTGTGCTATCTACGTGAAATCTTATCTATGTTTACAATTTAAATTGCTCTTGTGTGCACCTACTGTCCTAGCTGGCAAAGTTAATATTGAAAATTGGGAACGATGTAAAATGCGGCCTAGTGCCAAGAATGATTTGATAAGTCGTGGCCCCGAGTGCCTATGAAATGATATATGAGAAATGAATTGATTTATGATAAGGGAACAATGCCTTGATGAGGCGACCTAGCCTATCGGGTCGAGATCGGACTCCGCTCAAGATAGCAGTGGTATTGGAAGGGTATTGTGAATGAATTCCGGGAAAGAAGGAAAATGAGATTGTGATTGACGCATATGTCTCAAATGAGGTAACCTAGCCAATCGGGTCGAGATCAGACTCCGATCAAGATAGCGGTGGTATTATGAACAAATAATAAATGGTGTGAAATGCCCCAAACTAAAAGCTATGGGAAAATAATGTGAAAGTTGTATGATCCTTTTATTTGATAATGTGGTGATCGTTTAAAGTTTTGAGTTATACTTGTGATTTCTTATTCTTGTATGGAAGTTCTTTCTAAGTAGATGGTGTTTAGTTATACATACTAGTACTATTCCATGGTACTAACATCCCTTTTGCCGGGGCACTACATTTCTTTAAAAGAGTGTTGGTGGCTCCATAGCGGATAGTGCTGATCGTGTGTAGCGGAGCATCCTCTTCTCAAACTCTTAGTGAGCCCCTTCCTCCTTCAAGGGGTTTTGTGACATACCTTTTGTTATAGAAGTCTCTTTTGAGGTATAGTCGGGGCCTTGTCGCCGGCATTATTATTGTTGTATTGGGTATCCTTAGAGGCTCCGTTGACATATGTGTGGGTTATGTACGGGTGTTAGATGGGTCTATGAACTATGATGTAATTCAAATTCTCGTTTTGCTAAAGTGTAATTATATGTCATCTTGGGAACATAATTACGGATTAATGTTGTGATTTAAAATTAACTAACTTTGTAAAATGCACTATATTTCCTCGTCTAAAAAATTGAATGAAAGCATGGTTTCCTTATTCGTATCGATTTGGGTAGGAAGTGTTTGATAAGGCTTGCTCAGTTGGGTTTACTTGATTGAGCGCCGATCGCGCCTCCCTTGGTATGGGGCATGACAAACTTGGTATCAGAGCCTAAGGTTTTAAAGTGTCATAGGATGTCTCGGTGAAGTGTCTGGTAGAGTCCTCCACATCTATAAGTTGGGGGCTATTTAGGCATTTAGGAATAACACCCTTCTTTGATATTCTGGATCGTGCGATGAAACTATTCCCTCTCTAATTATGTGCGTTGCTCTATCTTTCAAAATATGGCACCTAAGAAGAAAGCAAAAATTGGCCAGGAAGCTAATGCTAATGCCACCATAGGAGTGGCTAATGATTCCCTGCTTGATGAGGCGAGTGAGGGTAGCCACCCTGCTATTGCTCTACCAGATTATTCTACTCCGGTGTAGACTACCCCAGTTCCTACACTTGTGGAGGGTACCACTATCCCTCCCGTTGATACCTCTGTCCCGCCTCTAGCTCCAGTCTCCGATTCTGGTATTTCTGATGGGGATCTAAGGGGAGCCATTCAGATGTTGACCCAGCTAGTGGCCTCTCAGGCCCAGAGGTCAAATGTTGCGCCCAGTTCATCTTGCCAGCAATGGGATTCTACCAGTTCTAGGGTGAACAAATTTCTTCAGTTAGACCCTACAGTGTTTACGGGTACCAATCCAGAAGAAGGCCTTCAGGATTTTATTGATAAGATGCACAAGACCCTCAGGGTTATGCGTGCGACTGAGACAGAGGGAGTAGAGTTGGCTGCCTACCGTCTGAAATGGATGGCCTATTCATGGTTTGAGTTATGGGAAGATTCCCGTAGGGAGGGGAGCTCTCCGACGAGGTGGAGCGAGTTTGCTGATGCCTTCATTGATCATTTCCTGCCCGCTGAGACAAGGGCAGCTCGGGCAACAGAATTTGAGAATTTGAGGCAAGGTAACAGAAGCGTGTGGGGGTACCACATGGAGTTTGCTCACTTGTCCAAGTATGTCATTCATATGTTGCCCACAATCGAATCCAGGATGCGTCGGCTTGTTCAGGGCCTTAATTCTTTGACAATTAATGAGGCTTCTATGGCTGCATTGAATTCCGACATGAATTATGGGAAGATGGTAGCATTTGCTCAGGACATAGATAACCGTAAATTAAAGAACAGAATTGAGAGAGAGGGTAACAGCAAGACCCGGTCTACAGGAACCATGGGAAAGTCACTAGGTGGGGGAATATCAGCTTTCAGGGGAGGATCATCAGGGCCTACCCAGTCTGTTGCATAGTCTTTAACCAGTGCACTATTATCAGTGCCCAGCCAGTAGCAGTGGAGTCGTTTTAGGCCCGGTCAGGGCAATAGGGGATCCCAACAGCGGGGTCGGTCAGGAGGGAGGTTCCAGCAGCAGCAGAGGTCTCCATGCCCTAGGTATGGGAAGATGCACTCGGGAATTTGCTATATGGAGTTACCTATACGTTATGAATATGGGACGAGGGGTCATATTCAAAGACATTGTCATGTACACCACCAGGGAGCGGGTAGGGGCATAGCTTAGCTACCCGGTTTAGCAGCTGCTACATCCTCAGCCCCCTCTCTAGCTCGAGGTACCCCAGCACCCCTAGGGCATGGTATAACTAGGGGTGGTGCGCAGAGCTCAGGAGGACCCAACCAGTTTTATGCCATGAGTGGTCGCCATACTGCCGAGGCTTCTCCAGATGTTGTTACAGGTATTCTGACTGTCCAATCTCATGATGTGTATGCACTTATTGACCCTGGTTCCAACTTGTTCTATGTTACCCCTTTTGTTGCTATGGGATTCGGGATAGAGCCGGATCAGCTTCTTGAGCCCTTTTTGGTGTCTACCCCAGTTGGTGAGTCTATTATAGCTGCTCAAGTTTATAGGGGATGTGTTGTTACGGTACGGGGTAGGGATACCGCGACCGATCTTATTGAGTTAGGGATGGTCGACTTTGATGTAATAATGGGAATGGATTGGCTTTATTCATGCTTTGCCAAACTTGATTGTCGGACTAGAACCATTAGGCTTGAATTTCCTAATGAGCCCATTATTGAATGGAAAGGAGATAATGCAGTGCCTAGAGGTCGGTTTATTTCCTACCTTAAGGCCACGACGATGATCAAGAAGGGGTGTATCTATCATCTAGTTCAGGTCACGGACACTAATGCCAAGGCACTTAGCCTTGAGTCTGTACCATTAGTGAATGAATTTCCGGACGTCTTTCTAGATGAACTCCCTGGGATTCCACTGGATAGGGAGATTGATTTTGAGGATCGATATGATACCAGGCACGTAACCTATATCCATTCCACCTTATAGAATTGCACCAGCACAATTGAAAGAGCTAAAGGAGGAATTGAAGGATTTGCTAGAGAAGGGTTTCATCCGGCCGAGTGTGTCGCCATGGGGCGTACCGATGTTGTTTGTAAGAAAGAAAGATGGATCTCTGCAGATGTGTATTGACTACCGGAAACTCAACAAGGTCATAATCAAAAAAAAATTCCCTCTGCCAAGAATAGATGATTTATTTGATCAATTTCAAGGTGCTACATGTTTCTCAAAGATTGACTTGCAGTCCGGGTACCATCAATTGAAGATAAGGGAGGAGGACATTCCAAAAACAGCCTTCAGAACTCGGTATGGGCACTTTGAATTTATGGTAATGTCTTTTGGGCTAACAAATGCCCTGGCAGCCATCATGGGTCTTATGAATCGAGTCTTCAAGCCCTTTCTAGACTCCTTTGTGATAGTGTTTATTGATGATATCCTCGTGTATTCCCGAAGTCGGGAGGACCATGTTACCCATCGTAGGGCAGTTTTGTAGACTCTTCAGCAACATCAATTGTTTGCAAAATTTTCGAAATGTGAATTCTGGCTTGAATCTGTCGCGTTCTTGGGCCATGTCATTTCCAGGGAAGGAGTTCTGGTCGATTCTCAAAAGATTGCAGCAGTGAATAATTGGCCCTAGACCTACCACTTCAACTGAGATTCGCAGTTTCTTAGGCTTGGTTGGGTACTACAGGAGGTTTGTGTAGGGGTTTTCTACTCTTGCATCTTCATTGACTAAATTGATACAGAAAGCAGTTAAATTCTAGTGGTCCAATAATTGTGAAAAGAGTTTCCAAGAATTGAAGTCAAGATTGATGACAACACCGGTGTTAGCCCTGCCAGAGGGTACAAAGGTGTTTGTAGTGTATTGCGATGCTTCGAGAGTAGGGCTTGGGTGCGTGTTAATGCAACACGACAAGGTTATAGCCTAAGCTTCTAGGCAACTCAAAAATCATTAGAAGAACTATCCAACCCATGACATAGAGTTGGCAGTAGTGGTGTTTGCGCTAAAGATTTGGCGATATTATTTGTATGGGGTTCGTGTGAATGTATTTACGGATCATAAGAGACTTCAATATATTTTCAAGCAAAAAGAGTTGAATCTGAGGCAAAGAAGACGGCTAGAGTTACTCAAGGACTATGACATTGATATTCTCTATCACCCGGGAAAGGCTAATGTTGTGGCAGATGCACTTAGTCGAAAATCCATGGGAAGCTTAGCTCATTTGGAGGCCCATCAAAGGCCGTTGGCCAGGGAGGTTCACCAGTTAGCTAGCTTGGGAGTTCGCCTTGTGGACTTTAATGAAGGAGGGGTAATTGTGCAGAATAGGGCTGAATCATCGCTTGTGGCAGAGGTGAAAGAGAAGCAATTCATGGATTCGTTGTTAGCACAACTGAAAGAGGGGATTCTCAAATACAAAACCTCAGCTTTTTCATTTGGCATGAATGATGGTACCCTACGGTACCAACACTGCCTATGTGCTCCTGATATTGACGGTCTTCGGGAAAGGATCATGGCAGAAGCTCACAATTCTAGGTATTCTGTGCACCCAGGTTCCACGAAAATATATCATGATCTCAAAGAAATTTATTGGTGGAATAACATGAAGAAAGATGTGGCAGACTTTGTGGCAAAATGTCCAAATTGTCAGCAAGTAAAGGCCGAACACCAAAGGCCCGGTGGATTAGCTCAAAGCATAGAAATTCCAATGTGGAAATGGGAGATGATCAACATGGATTTTGAGGTAGGGTTACCACGCACTCCGTGCAAGTTCGACTCAATTTGGGTGATTGTTGATCGACTCACAAAGTCAGCGCACTTCCTACCAGTCAAATCTACCGACACAGCGGAACGGTTTGCTCAGTTGTATATCAAAGAAATAGTCAGGTTACATGGCACTCCCATCTCAATCCTTTCAGATCGAGGGGCTCAGTTCACAATCAACTTTTGGAAGAGGTTTCAGCAAGGTTTGGGTACGCAGGTAAATTTTAGCACAACGTTTCATCCACAAATCGATGGTCAAGCAGAACGGACTATTCAGACGCTTGAAGACATGTTGCACGCGTGTACTCTCGATTTAAAGGGTAGTTGGGATGACCATTTGCCACTCATAGAGTTTGCTTACAACAACAGTTTCCATGCTAGTATCAAAATGGCACCATTCGAGGAACTGTATGGTAGGAGATGTAGGTCTCCCATTGGGTGATTCGAGGTCGGAGAAGCGGAATTGATAGGGCCGTACCTCATGCATCAGGCCATGGAGAAAGTCAAGATTATTAAGGAGAGGTTGAAAACTTCTCAGAGTCACCAAAAGTCTTATTCGGATGTTCCTCGCAGAGATTTGGAGTTCAAAGAAGATGATCGGGTATTTTTGAAGGTTTTCTTTATGAAGGGTATCATGCGATTTGGAAAGAAGGCAAAATTGAGTCCGAAGTATATAGGACCATACATAATCATTCAGAGGATTGGTCAGGTGGCATACAAGCTCGAGATGCCACCCGTAATGTTATTAGTACACTCGGTCTTTCATATGTCCATGTTGAGAAAGGTAGTGGGAGATCCGTTCACTATTGTGCTAGTTGAAACTATTGAGGTAAATGAAGAACTGTCATATGAAGATGTTCCAGTTGCCATTCTTGATAGGCAGGTTCGGAAATTGAGAAAAAAGGAAATTGCATCCGTGAAAGTATTATGGCAGAACCAGCAAGTTGAGGAAGCCACATGGGATGCCGAGGATGAAATGAAAAGGAAGTATCCACATTTGTTTGAGTAGTCATGTAATAGCTCTTATGCATTTAGCTCCTATGACTATTATATTTAGACTTTATCTATGTAAAACTGTCCCCTTTTTTGTAAAATGTTTCCTATACGACCATGGTTGATGATTGTACAAGTTATTTTACGTTTATGAAATACGGTTATGCTATTAGGATATGTTTTGGGGCTCTTTGACAGGTGGATAAGGCCTGAATACAAAGGAAACTCTGGCGCAATTTTCGGAAATATAGGGAGTTAGCTAAATTTGGGGGACTGGCAACATGTTTCAGGTTATAAAGAACAGAAGATTGCACTAAGACTGTTAATAAGTGAACCTTGATCCTCATTCGAGGACGAATGATCTTAACTGGGGAGGATGTAAGGCCCCATGAATTTCCTACTCAAAACCCCGAATCCCGTGGTGCCAAGTTAGGATCATGCATTACAGATGCGTAAAATTCTTCGCGGCGAGCTTTTTGGACTGATCTATGATATAAAAAGTCAAAAAATAGTGTTTTCCAGAAAATGTGATTCTGCGGTCGAGAATGGGGTCGCATATCAAGTATGTGGACCGCATAAAATTTGAGGTCAACTATTCGGTCAAGTATGCGATCTATGCGGACCACATAGTCATCGCACATTTCCTTTGGGATTTTGTAAGGGGCAGGTATGCGGTGCATTATGCAACCGCAGAACGGGTATGCGGACCGCATTTCTGCCGCATACCCAGGCAGTGTGTTCAGATTTTGGGAGCACTTTTAGTGTTTGATAGTATGCTCAAAATAAGATAGAATCTCAATCTCATCTCTAATTCTCCGTTTAATTTGTAATTCTTACACAATAGATCGAATTTGTAAAAGTTCCAAAATTTTGTAAGGAATAAGGAAAGCTTTATTGAGGTATGTATGGCTAAAACCCCGTCTTTAGAAATTGAGCTTTATCGTCGGTTGTGTGAGTACGGTAAGATTAAATTGAATTGTTGTATTGATTGCTATTTCACTTGAATTGGTGTTGTAACCCTATGTGTGTGAAAAATGTGTCCTAACATAATCAACGTGCTATCTTGACAGCTTATAAGGGGCAAAGGTATGAATTATGTATAGGAAATGTTTAGACCTTAAATTGAGATTACAGATGAATATATTGTGCTATCTACATGAAATCTTATCTAGGTTTACAATTTAAATTTGATCTTGTGTGCACCTACTGTCCTAACTGGCAAAGCTGATATTGAAAATTGGGAACGATGTAAAATGCGGCCTATTGCCCAGAATGATTTGATAAGTCGTGGCCCCAAGTGCCTATGAAATGATATATGAGAAATGAATTGATTTATGAGAAGGGAACAATGCCTTGATGAGGCGACCTAGCCGATCATGTTGAGATCAGAGTCCACTCAAAATAGCGGTGGTATTGGAAGGTATTGTGAATGAATTCCGGGAAAGAAGGAAAATTAGATTGTGGTTGAAGCATATGTCTCAAATGAGGCAACCTAGACGATCGGGTCGAGATCGGACTCCGCTCAAGATAGCGGTGGTATTGTGAACAAATAATGAATAGTGTGAAATGCCCCAAACTAAAAGCTATGGGAAAATGATGTGAAAGTTGTATGATTCTTTTATTTGATAATGTGGTGATTGTTTAAAGTTTTGAGTTATACTTGTGATTTCTTATTCTTGTATGAAAGTTCTTTCTAAGTAGATGTTGTTTAGATATAAATACTAGTACTATTTCATGGTACTAACGTCCCTTTTGCCGGGGGTGCTACATTTTTTAAATGAACATAGGTGGTTCCATAGTGGATAGTGTCGGTTGTGTGTAGCGAAGCATCCCTCTTCTCAAGATCTTGGTGAGCCCCTTTCTCCTTCAAGGAGTTGTATTGTATATATTTGTATTGTGTACTTTCACTTTTGAGGTATAGCCGGGGCCTTGTTTCCAGCATTGTCAAATTCATCTTTTGTATCCTAGAGGCTATGTAGACATATGTGTGGGCTATGTACGGGGGTTGGATGGGTCTACGAACCATGTTGTAATTCTATACTTATGTTGCCCATAAATTGTAACTCTATGGGGATTTTGGAAACTAACACATCTACGGTTTAATGTGGTGTTTAAAATGAGCTATCAATGTAGAATGTGTTGTCTTTCCCCGTCTAAATGGATAAACAAAAGTATGGTTTCTTTATTCATATCGAGGTGGGTAGGAAGTGTATGGTAAGGCTTGCTTAGTTGGGTTCACTCGATTGAGTGTCGGTCGCGCCTCCCGATGTTGGGGTGTGACAAATTTGCTATCAGATCCAGGTATTATGAATGATGATGAACAATATCAAGTGCCCCAACCTAAAGCTATGGGAATTATGTGAAAGTCATATGATTCTTCAATTTGATGATGTGGTGATTGTTAAAGCTTTTGATTGACCTTTATGATTTCTTAATTCTTGTTTGATAGTTCTTTCTAATGAGAATGTGTTTATGATTTCGTTGCTCTTGTATGATAGTTCTTTCTAACTAGATGGTTTTTAGTTATACATACTAGTGCTCTTCGATGGCACTAAAGTCCATTTTTTCGGGGCGTTATATCTTTAAATGGATGTAGGTGGTTCCATAGCAGGCAGTGTTGGTCGTAGCTAGTGAGGCATCTTCTTTTCAGCTGATTTGGTGAGCCCCACTTCATTTCGGAGTCATGTACCATTGTTTATCATGTACTTTGTATTTAGAGGTATAGTCGGAGCCTTGTTGCCAGCATTGCCATATTATTCTTCAATTATAAGGCTCCATAGACAGGTTGTGGGTGGTGTTTTGTTTTGGGAATTAAAGTAGAAATATTGATGTTTGGCAAGGATTTATAAAACTTGTAATATTTTGATAATTAAGGTTTAAGTTACTAATGGAAATGAAATGGAAGTTGTTAATGAAATACTTACTAAATCTGATTAATAGAGTCCATCTCCTATTTAATCATAAGTTGGTTTGGGTAGAATGCAACCTAACATGTTTGCTCAGTCGGGCTTACTCGGTTGAGCACTGGTCGCGCTCCTCGGATTTTGGGGTGTGACAAGCAGCACCAGCGGCGGAGCCTCAAGTAGAGTTTGATGATGAGGTTCCGGCCCAGATAGTTCCGGTGGGCCTAGCTCAGGTCCTAGAGGGGTTCATTGCTACCCCAGTACTCCAGGATGCACTGGTCTGTCTAGTGGGCCTTCTGGAGAGTGTCACCCAGGCAGGCCTACTTCCTATAGCACCACCCGTCTCTCAGGCTGGGGGAGGAGCATAGACTCCCACAAACCGCACTCCGGAGCCGATGGCTCCCCAGTTTCAGACTCCAGCAACTCAGCAAGTTGGAGAATTTCAGTCGGGTGTAGTAGCTCAGACGGTGATGGAGCAGCTATGTTTGTCGATGCCTTGTGGAGGTTGGACAAGTTCACCAAATTGTTCACTACTATTTATGGTGGTACATCTTCAAAGGACCCCCAGAATTACTTAGACAGTTGTCATGAGGTTCTTCGGAATATGGGGATAGTAGAGACCAAAAGGGTCGACTTTGTTGCTTTCCGTCGGTCAAGTTCCGCCAAGAAATGGTGGAGAGATTATTGTTTGGCCAGACTAGTTGGATCACCAGCTCTCACTTGGGACCAATTCTCGCAGCTATTTCTCGAAAAGTTTCTTGCCGTCACTCAGAGAGAGGAGTATCGCAGGTGGTTCGAGCATCTCCAGTAGGGTTCTATGACTATCACCCATTATGAGACGAGGTTTATTGATTTGGATCGTCATGCTCTTCTGATACTCCCCATCGAGAGAGAGAGAGAGGGTGAGGAGGTTTATTGACGGACTCGCTCAGCCTATTAGACTACAGATGGCTAAGGAGACAGGTAGCGAGATTTATTTCCACGATGCGGCCAATGTGGCCAGGTGGGTTGAGATGGTTGTAGCTCAGGGGAGTCGTCAGGGGTCTGATAAGATGCCTCTCCATTCTGGAAGATTCACTAGTGCCTCGTTTGAAGGTAGGTATTCTTTTGGTAGAGGCAACCATCATAGGCCCTTTCAGTTAGCACTCCAGGCTTCTCACGGTGCTCCAGGTGGTTGTGGTTCTCATATGTAGTATTCTGATCAGTTGCCCTATAGTGCACCACCAGCTCCTATCAGTGAACCTCCGCTCCAAAGTTTTCAGGGTGGTTATGCATGCTGTCAGGGTCAGTTTCTGGGTTAGCAATCTCAGCAGCCGAAGTCTTGCTATACTTACGGCGATACGAGGCACATTGCTAGGTTTTTCCCTCGATCCTCGAGTAGTTCTCAGCACCAGGTTTCTCATACTGTGGTTCCAGCACCGGGTGTTCCACCACCTGCTCAGCCAGCTAGAGGTAGGGGTAGAGGTGTTAGAGGTGGAGGTAAGGCTGCTAGAGGTGGATGCCAGTTAGCTAAAGGTAGAGGCCAGCCAGCATGAGGCCGGCTTAGGGATGCAGTTTAGAGTGGTGGGCCCCAGCCCCAATGTTATGCTATTCCATCAAGACCTAAGGCTGAGGCCTCTAATGTAGTTATCATAGGTACGGTTGCAGTGTGCAGTAGAGATGCCTCGGTTATATTTGATCTAGGTTCCACATATTCTTATGTATCATCTTATTTTGCCAATTATATGGTTATACCTCGGGATTCTTTGAGTACTCCTGTATATGTGCCTACAGTGGTGGATGATTCTATTATGGTAGACTGCGTTTATTGTGCTTGCATGGTCGTTATTGGGGGTCTTGAGACCCATGTAGATCTCCTACTTCTTGATATGGTAGATTTCGATATCTTTTTGGGGATGGATTGGTTATCCCCTTATCAAGCTATATTTGATTGTCATGCCAAGACCGTGACCTTAGCATTGTCGGGGTTGCCTTGTTTGGAGTGGAAAGGGACTCCTGCTCATTCTACCAGTAGGGTTATCTCATATATGAATGCTCGACGTATGGTTGATAAGGGATGTTTGGCCTATTTGGCGTATGTTCGTAATTCTAGTGCTGAGGTTCCTTCTATGGATTCTGTGTCCGTTGTTCGTGAGTTTCCAAAGATATTTCCTTCAGACCTATCGGGGATACCACCCAACAAGGACATTGACTTTTGCATTGATTTGGCTCCGGGCACTCAGCCCATTTCCATTTTTCCATATCGTATGGCCCTGCCAGAGTTGAAAGAATTAAAAGAATAGTTGCAGGATTTGCTGGATAAAGTCTTTATTAGACCGAGTGTCTCGCGTTGGAGTGCTCCGATGTTGTTTGTCAAGAAGAATGATGGAGATGTGTATAGATTATCAGCAGTTGAACAAGGTCACCATCAAGAACAAGTATCCATTGTCGAGGATTAATGATTTGATTGATCAACTTCAGGGTGCTAAGGTATTTTAGAATATTTATTTGAGATCTGGCTACCATCAGTTGAGGATTAGGGCATCCGATGTCCCTAAGATAGCTTTTCTCACTCGGTACATGCATTATGAGTTCTTAGTGCTGTCATTCGGGTTGACAAATTCCCCAGCAGCTTTTATGGATTTGATGAAGTGAGTGTTCAAGCCTTATTTGAATTCCTTCATTATTGTTTTCATTGATGATATTTTGATTTATTCCTGCAGCTGGGAGGAGCACGAGCAGCATCTTTGAGTCGTTCTTCAGACTCTGGGGGATAGTCAGTTGTATGCTAAGTTTTCGAAGTTTGAGTTTTGGTTGAGTTCGGTTTCATTCTTGGGTTATGTTATATCAGCATAGGGTATTCAGGTGGATCTGAAGAAGATTGCGGCAGTCAAGGACTGGCCTATACCCACATCAGCTATAGAGATCCGGAGTTTCTTGGGTTTGGCGGGTTATTGCAGTCGGTTTGTGGAGGGATTTTCATCTATTGCGGCCCTGATGACCAGGTTGACCTAGAAGGTGCCCAGTTTAGGTGGTCGGATAAGTGCGAGGTGAGCTTTCAGAAGCTCAAGACAGCTTTGACTACAGGGCCAGTGTTGGTATTGCCCACAGGTTCAGGGTCATATACAGTTTATTGTAATGCATCGCGTATTAGACTTGGTGCGGTGTTGATGCAGAATGGCAAGGTTATTGTATATGCTTTGTGGCAGTTGAAGATTGACGAGAAGAATTATCCAGTTCATGATTTGGAGCTAGCAGCCATTGTTCACGCGTTGATGATTTGGAGGCATTATTTATATGGTGTGTCATGTGAGTTGTTCATGGATCACAAGCGTTTGCAATACTTGTTCAAGTAGAAGGAGCTAAATTTGAGGCAGAGGAGGTGGTCAGAGCTATTGAGAGACTATGATATCACTATTTTGTATCATCCGGGGAAGGCCAATGTAGTGGCCGATGCTTTGAGTAGGAATTCAGAGTATGGGTAGCCTTGCGTATATTTTGGTCGGTGAGAGGCCGCTTGTTTTGGATGTTCATGCTTTAGCCAATCAGTTTGTGAAGTTGGATGCTTCTGAGCCAGTCATATTCTAGCTTGCGTAGCCACTCGTTCTTCATTATTTGAGCGTATCCGAGATCGGCAGTATGGTGATCCTCATTTTCTTGTCCTTAGAGGTGCCAAGCAGGTTACAGTTGGAGATGATGGAGTTTTGAGGATGCAAGGTTGTATTTGTGTGCCTAATGTGGATGGACTTCATGAGTTGATTCTAGAGGAGGCCCATAGTTCCCGGTACTCTATTCATTCGAGCGCCGCTAAGATGTATCAAGACATGCGGCAACATTATTGGTGGATGAGAATGAAGGACATTATTGCCTATGTAGCTCGGTGTTTGAATTGTCAGCAGGTAAAGTACGAGCATCAGAGACTTGGTGGGGGAGTGTATCATTATGGACTTCGTTGTTGTACTCCCACTGAATCAGAGGAAGTTCGATGCAGTGTGGGTTGTTGTGGATAGGCTGACTAAGTCAGCGCATTTCATTCTTGTGGCGGTTTCCTATTCTTCTGAGCGGTTGGTAGAGATTTATATCCGGGAGATTGTTCGTCTTCATGGTGTGCCTGTGTCTATCATTTTTGATTAGGGTACACAGTTTACCTTGCATTTCTGGAGGGCAGTACAACGTGAGTTGGGTACGCGGGTCGAGTTGAGCACAACATTTCATTCTCAAACGGACGGACAGTCCGAGCGTACTATACAGATTTTGGAGGATATGCTCCAAGCATGTGTTATTAACTTTGGAGGTTCTTGGGATCAGTTCCTGCCATTAGCAGAGTTTACTTACAATAACAGTTACCTGTCAAGTATTCAGATGGATCACTATGAGGCATTATATGGTAGGTTGTGTCGGTTGCCGGTTGGGTGGTGTGAGCTGGGAGAGGCTCGGTTGTGGGGTAAAGATTTAGTTCAGGAAGTCTTGGATAAGGTGAAGATCATTAAGGATAGGCTTCGTACAGCTCAGTCCAAGCAGAAGAGTTATGCCGACCGCAAGGTTCGTGATGTGGCATTCATGGTCGGAGAGCGAGTATTGTTTCGAGTGTCGCCCATGAAGGGCGTGATGAGATTTGGGAAGAGGGGCAAGCTAAGCCGTAGGTTCATTGGTCCTTTTGAGATTTTGGATCGAGTGGGAGAGGTGACTTACAAACTTGCGTTGCCACCAAGTTTATCAGTTGTACACCATTGTTTCATGTGTCCATGGTTCGGAAGTATCACGACGATCCATCCCACGTGTTAGACTTCAGAACTGTCTAGTTGGACAAGAATCTGACCTATGAGGAGGAGCCGGTGTCCATTCTGGACCGACAAGTTCGTCAGTTGAGATAAAAAAGTTACCCCTCTATTCGTGTTTAGTGGAGAGGTCAGCTTGCCGAGGCAACTACCTGGGAGTACGAGTCCGATATGCGGAGCCGATATCTGTTGATACCCAATTTTTCCCTATATATTTTCAATATGCAAAATAACTTCAAAATGGCATATATATGCATATGTAAGCATATCCAAGTGTTTTATTATTTTTCCATAATTTTTAAAGGTTTTAAATCAATTTATTTCCCTTTTTCATCCATAAAATCCCAATAATTATGTCCAAAATTATTATTTTCGATGATTCATTTATTGAATCTTTATATTTATGCCAAAATATGGCTAATGTAATTTTTACATACTTTTACAATCATATTTAGTATTTTTTAAAGCTAATTGCATATAATTGCAATATTAGCCCTTTTAAAATTTAATTTTGTTTTATATTCATAAAAATTAAGCCCTACATTTTTAAATTATTAATTGCATATTATAAATCATATTAATTCTTTCAATTTGTTTCAAGAATTTATTTACTATTTTTTGTAAATTTCAAAGGAGAAAATTGGATATTTAAATAATAGCCCATTGCATTTAAATTGTAGCCTAAATCTGACCCCAAATCAGACCCAATTTCATTTAAACCTGACCCCTAACCCAGTTTGACCATCCCAACCCGGATCCCATACCTACCCTCTTTAATCCAGGTCTTAGATCCTTCAGATTAACGGCCAGCATTCACCCTTAACATTTTTAACCCTAAACGATCCCTAAACCTAATTCATTTTCCACCACTTGCATCCTATGAATCCCTTCCCTATCAATTCCCTCTGCAACCCCACATGAACCCTAGCCGCCGCCATCTAATATCACCCTAATCCGCCTTAACTCCTGCCTAATCCATGGCCTCTCATGGCCATTTGAGATGTGTATCGGCCTCCTATGGATCCTGGGTATTTGTTTCTGTGGTTTCATGGCCAGACCTCGGAGGAATCTGGTCCAGCCCTTGCTCGACTTCTGTTCATGGCCTTTCTCCGACCATCCATGACATTTCTCCGACCATTGATGGCCTTTCAAGGCAGATCCTTGGCTTTCTTGGTTAGATCGGTAACTTTCAAGGTCTTTCTCACCTTTTCTGGGTTTTCCGAAACCCTAATCTTTAAGATCTTTTAATTTTCTTCAGATCTATCTTAGATCTGTGTTACTACAAACTTTTTAAGTGTTTTCTCAAAGGTTATTCAACTTTTCTTTCAAAAAGACTCTTCATTTTTTGACGATTAGGGTTTTCCTTTGAGTTTTTCAATATATCTCTTCTCTAATTTTAATGTTGTTTGTGATTTTGCCATGTTTAAAACAATTTGTTCATTTTGTTCTTCTATCTATTTTAGCATGTTAAAAACCGTAGTTCCTTTTTTTGTCTTCTCCGAGTTCTGAAACTATTTGTTTAAAGGTGTACCTGTTCGATTAAGTTCTTTGTTTCTGACTCTCTTTTCCTTGTTTGACTCATATGATTTTGAGTTCTTATCATCTCTTAAATTCAACTACTGTTGAAGCCCTAACTTCTTAAAAGTTTTGCCTCACTTGTTACTGTGAGACCTTTACTTGTTTTTGACTCTCTTTACCTGTTACTATGTTCTTATTCTCTGTTGATTCTATGTGACTACTTGACCTACTTCACTACTGTGCTTCGAATATTTTCTTGCTACTGAAGCCTAGCTTACCCCTACTGCTACTGTGTGCTTGTGTTGCTTCTTTAGTCAACTTGTTTAACTCTGCATGCTTGTTTATCTCTTGCTATTTATATGGTGAAGTGCAGAATCATGTTCCTTTCTTGATTGATCTTGATTCCCTCGATCTTCCGACTAATTGTAAAAGGTTTTCTTACGAGCCCTAATTTTTACTCATCTGTTTAAAATTAATTGATTCCTTTCCTTTACTGTGATGTTTTACCTTACTGAATCCCTTCCCAAAACTAAGCAATTTGTACTTAGACTTGATTATTTACTTCATGCTTTTACTGCCCCCTTATATGGAAATAATCAATATGTCCCCAAACTGATTTCTTTCCTCCATTAAACCTGTTACTACCCGTTAAACACTGATTCCTTAATTAAAGGGAATCACTTGTGTTAATTGATTATGATTATGATTATTTCCATGTTTGTGTTTAAGACTTTACCTCTTCTTCACTCGTTTTCAAAAATATAAATACCCACCGCCTCTTCTTTCAAGGACACGAACATCTTTGAGTTCAAGAACACATACTTACACTTATAACATTCTCTCTTTTCTCTACTACTACTTGTGCTACTGCTTTGTCTAGCCAGCTGAAAGCCAAGGCTAGAATGTGGAATTTTGCTTACTTTTTGCACTTTTCTTCTCTACTGTATGTCCTAGTTAATTTTTAAGCATCAACAATAACATGTTTCTTTAATTGTTCCAACTTCTCTCATTCTTGTCTACTTCTGCTTATGTTTCTGCAGTCAAGTTACATTACTAGCATGCTAAAATATGTTCCCTTCCCCTCTATGTGTTTGTGTTCTTTTGGTTGGTTTGTGGCCATGCCAGCATCACCTATTACTGTGCATGACCAAACCAGACCCCTGCTGGGTCATGTGCTTACAAACAATGTATTCCCAAAACCCTTTGACCCTTTTATAACTATTAATTTTGTGTTTTGATCATTACCCCAACTGATTTTTAACACTTCTGCTACTGATTACCTTCAAAACTGGACTTACCAGTCCAATTTTTAAACTATGTGTTTTGCACTTCCACTATATTCTTAGAACCTAGGTTCTGCCCGTCTTCTGTGAGCCTTGAGATCCCTCTGAACGTGGACACATAAGGGCCGACCCTTCCACACTGCACTCATTTCTATCTAGTTATGCAAACCTGGGTGTAAGCGCTACCCGGGGTCCCTTGAGGCCCTTAGGAAACTTTGACACACCGAGGTCTGAGAAAGGCTTTGAAACAACATTGGCATTTGAGGTAGTTTATTCCATAACTCATAGAGGAAGTCAAGAATCAGGCTTTTTATGGTTGTAACTTCTTATGTTTGCACTTTTCTGGTGTAATTCAGTCTTTTGTGGTCTATAATAGTTTGTAACAAATATTGGGGTTGGCTAGTGAAAGGGATGGGGTGATTATGCATGTTTTAGCTATTAAAAGGGTAGATAACATGCCTATAGGATCTATTTAATAAATTCTGCATGTTTTACTTCCACCCTTAGACACATGCCTATAGGATCTGAATGGCTATAATCAGACATCACGTCTACAAGGTTAAAATCAGCTTTGAAATTAGATTTCATGCCTATGAGATCCAAATCAATTTTTTATAGAAATCATGCCTATAGAGTGATCAAATGAATCCTGCCTGCTTCACTTCATATTCAATTAGATACCATGCCTATATGACCAAAATCAGCCTTTAATACTTAGATACCATGTTTGTAGGAATTAAAATCAGCTATAATAGAGATCATGTCTATATGATCTAAAACCAGTGTAGTTAAAAAATCGGTTTGACTCGTACAGTTCTGAATCAGTTTAAATAACCTGCTCTTTTAAATTAATACGGTTAGAAAGCATGCCTATAGGATCCAAATCACTCGTTTCGAATTGCTTACTATTTTACTACATTCCTGATTAGTAATAGACATCATGCTCATTATTGTGCCTAGGCAAGCCTTAGGTAATAATGATAGAACTAAACTCGCCTTTGCTTAATTAGCACTGCTACAACCAGCAGGCAGGCCTGATTCGGACTTCTTATCTGAGTTATGTAATAAATTGGTCTGCTTTAACAATTAAAACACCCTGCCTTAGTACGTTAAATTCTGACCCTAACTGTGTTTAAGTCATGCTATTTATATGCTTTGTCTGCGGAGGTATATGTGAGCCTCTTAATTGTTTATGTGTTTCCCCTTTAAATGCAGTCCTACATGTTTTTGTTTGTCGCCTTAGCCTTTTACCTTTAAAACCTAAGAGTTAGCCTAAAATCCTCCCTCTTATAGGAATAATAGTCCTAAATTCCTCAGGGACTAATAGGAATGGGACGGGTAATAGCATGCAATAGAGGTCGAGACTAATCCGCGCTTTAATACCTTAGCGGGGTGGGAAGGGTAGATATGGATATGATGACCGGTGCGCTAATACCACGTGTATCCCCTCTTCTAAAGAGTGTGATACCGGGTATCGCATTGATGTGATCCATATTATAAACAAAACAAGGACCCCCCTCCTTTTATATCCTCAATTATTTGTTAAACTATAACTCTTTTTTTTAAAAATTCGCCTTTTAATTATTTTTTTCAAACTCTTATGTGTTTAAACTTAAATCTCCTACTATTTGAGCCTATACTTTTCTATTTGCTAACTGTACAAATTCACAAAACTGTCTGGCCAGGAACTACACTAGTGGATCCTGAGGGGTGCCTAACACCTTCCCCTTAGGATAATTTCAAGCCCTTACCCTATCTCTGGTTATCAAACAAACTTAGAAATGAACCCTATAGGTGTCCTAATGCACCTTAATTCATTAGGTGTCGACTCTTCAAAATGCAAACCCCGTTCACAAAAGGAATGAGTTGTCCCATACCCAAAATGTCATAAACCCGATTTTCCGATGTGAAGAGGGTAAAAGGGGGCGCAACAATATCCCCATCTCATCCCCAACTCAGGTACTTCTTTTCTATGTCCGTTCGAGGATGTTGTTTTACAGGTGGAGGATGTGATGACCCAAAAATTCATCACATTATTTACTAGTAAATTTTGTGTTCTGAGGCCTTAAAAACCTCTTTTTCTCTCACCTTGATTTGCGTGCATAGTCCAGGCACATATCTGGAATACTTTTATGTGAAAATTTGATAAAAGTGCTAATTTTGCCTTTAAAATTGAATTTAAGTTGACTTCGATCAACATTTTGGGTAAACGGACCCCGACCCATGATTTGACGGTCCTGGAGGGTCCTTACATAAATATGGACTTGGGCGAACGCCTGGAAATGAATTCCGAGGTCCCAAGCCCGAGAAATGAATTTTTGAAGAAAATTGTTTAACTGAAATTATAAGAGTTTTTGGAAATTTAAATGTGGTTGAATTTGATAGCATCGGGCCCATATTTTGATTCCGGATCCCGGTACATGTCTTATATAGTATTTAAGTTGTGCTTGTAAAATTTGGTAAGAAACAGGACATATGATGTGAATCGGATCCTCGGTTGTGAAATTTGAAACTTAAAGAGTTCTTGAGATTTTTCTTTGATTTTGATGCTAAACTTGAAGTTCTAGGTGTTATTTTGGCAATTTTATCGCATGAGCAAGTCCGTATGATATTTTTAGGTTAGTGTGCATGTTTAGTTTGGAACCCCGAGGGCTCGAGTGAGTTTCAGATGGGGTTCGGGATGTTTTGGACTTAGAATTTCTGTTGTCGTAGCTGTCGCAAGTGCACAGTGACTTTGTTCTTCGCGTTCGCGTGGCTTCACTCGCGAACGCGCAAGGCAAATTTCTTCATTGGTCATTTTTTTCTTCATGAACGCGGAGCTTAGGATGCGAACGCGAAGCTCTGATGGGTTACACTTCGCGAATGCGTTCTGGCCCACGCGAACATATAGAGTTAGTGGGCCTGGGGGAGGGAGCTCAATTTGTTCTATTCGAACGCGGCCGTTTGACCGCGAAAGCGAAGGCCTAAGGAGCTAAAGCTCTGCGAACGCGGGACGTCCAATGAGAATGCGGAGGCCATTTGAGCGTGACCCATCGCAAACTCGCCAGGCCTATAACGAATGCAATGAAGGCCTTCCTAGTCTTTTTTATAACATATTTAAAAATGGGCAGAACCCATTTTCTTCATATTTTCGAACTACCAGGACCTAGAGGCGATTTTCTTCACACAAATTAATCCCCAAAGTGTTGGTAATCAATTCTAAACTCTACTCTTTCAATTACCCAACATTTTTTATCACTGTTTAATAAAAATTCAAGAATTTTCATGGTAGAAATTGGGAATTTGGGTAGAGTTAGGTTTTTTTGAATAATTTGATTTTAGACCTCGTTTAGGGGTTGGATTTCAAAACTAACTACATATTCGGGCTCGTGGGTGAATGGGTGATCAGATTTTGGTCCGAACCTCGAGTTTTGACCAAGCGGGCCCGAGGTCGATTTTTGACTTTTTGGGGGAAATGATAGAAAACCTATAATTTAGAATTGGGGTTGAATTCGTTAGCATTTATTGCTATTGTTAATTAATTTGGCTTAGATACAAGTAAATTGGACGTGAATTGTAAAGGAAAAGCGGTGTTTGAGGCTTGAGTTGGCCGTGGAAGTTTGAGGTAAGTGTTTGGTCTAATCTTAGCTTGAAGAAATAGGTATTGTGCTTTATTTGCTATGTGCTATTGTAGTGTACGACATAGAGGTGTGGTGACGAGTATCTATACGTTGGTGCCAAGCATGCTCGCGAGTCTTAAATTGTGATCGTTGTGTTTCTTAATAAGTACTACAAATTCCTAAATTGTTGATTACCCATGTTGAGCAACACTTATGATTATCTTCTTAGTATTTGTTTATTATTGAGCATTGGCTCTAGTTAAGGTTCATTTGTCAAGTTAATTGTTGGTACAAGTTTGGTTATAGATGGTTCCTTTGCCGGGACGTATTTAATTCTTATTGTTGATTCCCTTACCAGGATGTATTTATTCTTGTTTTTGGTTCCCTTGCCATGATATTGTTGTTGCCATTGTTTGGGTGAGGAAAGAGTGATAAAGCACGAAGGGTGATGCCGTGCACATTTACATTGATATTGATGCACATGGTGAGGAAGAGAAATAAAGCACGAAGGGTGATGTCGTGCTCATTTCTAATATTTATATGGTGAGGAAGAGAGATCAAGTATGAAGGGTGATGCCAAAACATTTTCATTATTTGATTGCATTGGTGAAGATTGAGAGTAAAAGCACGAAGGGTGATGTCGTGCACTTATTGCCTGTTAGTTATGATTTATGTTTGTTTTCTATTCAAGTGCCTTAATTGTCTCATTCCACTATTACTGTTATTCTTTATGCTGGTATTTTCTCCATAGCTTATTTTCCCTCCCCCGTTACTTTTGAATTACTTCTATTACTTCTATTCGGCTAGATACTATTTAATTGCAGGTTATTTGTTTGTTGTGTCCTAGCCTCGTCACTACTTCACCGAGGTTAGGCTCGACACTCACTCAGTACATGGGATCGGTTGTACTAATACTACACTCTGTACTCTTTTGTGCAGATCCCGGTACAGGAACATACGGACCGTAGCTATGGGTTGCTGTCTTCAGTCCATCGGAGACCCGAAGTAGTCCTGCAGGCGTCTGCAAGCCTTGGCGTCCCCTTCCTATCTAGTTTGTTTATGTTATTTTCTATTTCAGAGACAGGCATGTACTTTCTTGTTCAGACCTTGTTTGTAGTTTTTCTTAGATAGTCCGTGAGATTGTGACACAATTTCTAGGTGGTTTGTGTGTATGGACTTGTATTGGTATTAGATTATTTGTTAAATTTCGTTCTTCCTAATTATTAGTTTTGTTGTTTATAATATGTTAACTTGCAATTTTTAGGAGATTAAAAATGAAAAGGGTAAATTAATCGGAATAGTTGGCTTGCCTAGCTTTCACTAGTAGGCGCCATCACGACTCCCGAGGGTGGAAAATCCGGGTCGTGAGAGCGACAAACAAAACACGTAGGACTGGACCAAGGATAGAACAGTTAAAGGCTCACATTTTACCTCCATAAATAGAGCAAGTAAGTGCACGTCTCAAACAACAGATTTCAAGCATTTCAGAAAGGTCCTAGAATAGGATATCTAGGTCAGCATGGCAAGCAGAGAATATGCAGCATTGTGTTAAGGCGAAGTGATAGAGACCTAATCAGTTTGCCTACTAATTTTTTAGAACCTGTTGAATCTGGGCAGTCACAAATAAGAAAAGGAGTTTCACAGTTTTTATTAGACCTTGATTACCTATAGGCTTGCCTAGGCGTGAATCTGTAATACCCTATACACATGTTGTATAAATGCAATCAAAATTCTGAGAACCATTTTAAAACAGTTTGAGTTTATTTTGCCCCATAGACACACTAGTCTAGGCACTGAATAACTTCTTTTAGACTTATAGATGTTGGCAGCTAAATGTTGAAACTAGGTTTAGAATCCTATAGGCATGGCATCTAAATGCAGTGATTAGTATTAAAACACGCTGACGACTAATTTAAACATTGTTAGTATGCAGAAACTGATCTTTTTAGGCAAGACTGATTAATTTTTAAACCCTTATAGGCATGGTATCTAAAGAAAACATCGCACCAAACTTACAAACATGTTATCCAGAATGCAGGATCGATTTTTTAATCCTATTGGCATGACGTCTAAGTGAACACACATTGTAACAACTTATAGGCATGATATCTAGATGGACAAGATATTGTAACAACATATAGGCATGGTATCTAGATAGAGAAGATATTGTAACAAGCTATAGGCATGGTATCTACCCTTTCCCAATAGGATATGTATAAGTAACCCTCCATTTTACTAATTTCCCCAATATTTGTTTACAAGAAATTATTATTACAAACCAACATTAATAATGAATTACAGAAGTGAAATTTCTACAACTATAGGGAGCCTGAATATAGGCCAAAAAGATAAACCTGGCAGACCATATCTTCAAAAATGCCAAAAGTATTATAACCTCATAGTGCATCCAATAGTATCTTGGTGTGTCAAAGTTCCCAAGGGCCTCAGGGACCCCTGGCAATGCTCACATCAAGAAACCCAGAAAGTAACCCTTTGTGAGCAAGTTTTGGAAAGCCAAATCCCGTGTGACTAAGTTTAGAGTAGCCTCCGGGACTCCTAAGCAATGCTTATACTAGAGGGGCAAGACCCTAGGCGTTCTAAAAATATGAGTAGTGCTTGAAAATAGAAATAGTTTTCATAAAATAGTTTAGAAGTAAATAGAGTCATTCCAGCACTCTGAAGCAAATGTTTCAGCAACCAAAGAACAAACAAAAACATGGTCACAAAGTTTCAAAGCAAAGATTCTCATTTCCCAGATTTAGCTCAGTTCATTAGTTAACACTAGGTGGCATGTAGCATGTTTGGGACAAACAACTACACAAAGCAGGGATCAGGGGTTAAGAACACCAGAATCCTGAATCAGGAACACATAAAACAGGGTGAGAAAAATGCTGATTAACACCAAGCAAATTGGCATATGATAACAACCAGATTCCATAGGGCTAAATAGGACCTAATGGTGCTGATTAGAAATGATACACAACAAACACATAAGTTTAGAAAGGCCATATTACATAGCACTGGGTAGGGCAGAGTAACATGAATAATCATGCTGACTTAAAGAAGTAGACAGGAAAGATATAGAACTAATTGCAGGAGTAGCCAGGATGATTAAAAGCAGTAAGACCTAAATACATAAGTAATCATGCCAATTACAACAATAAACAGGAAAGTAGAAGTTTAAATATAGAAGTAAACATGTTAATTGAGATCCACAAACAAGAGAAAGCATGGATTTGGCTACACATAAATAGTCAAGGCAATGAACAGGAAAACATATAGGTATAGCTTCAATGCATGTGAAAGGATATCGAAAGGGGAGACATACCAGTAAAAGACAGCAAACAGAAGATGAGAATGTGCAAAACTTAGTGGTCTAGCCTTGGCTTTCAGCTGGCTAGACACTGTAGTAAATACTAGTAGCTGTGAGATGAGAGCAAAGTATGTATGTGAGTGAGAGTTTCTTTATGAATTGTGTTCGTGTCCTTAAGGCAGAATGTGAGTGTGTATATATAGGAGTCGAATAATGTGAGTAAATAAGGCAAGGTAAATTAACATTGCACAATAAGGTAAGGAAATAATCAAATAATAAGTCAAGCTTGACAAGGGATAGAAAATAAGGGAATTATTCCCATAAATGACTCGGATTGAGTTTCAAATAAGGAAAGAAGTGGGTTTAACAGCCAATTAGGGTTAGAGCTAATAAATCAAGAAATCAATCACATGAATAAGGCAATCATAGGTAATTAGAGACCAATCAAGGGTCAGCCAATCCTATAATAGGCAAGATATGCTAATTAGGGGTCTCTAGATTAAGGTAAGTGAGCAGAAATCAGTAATAAAACCCTAGATAATTTAGCTAATCAGTCAATTATTCAAACAATAATAGACGAAAATAGTGAAGTTACACAACAAACAGCCAAGCAATCGAACCAGAAACATAACCATATGAGAAAGACTAAACAAAACATAAGGATCTTAGAAAATGTTTTTTTGCAAAACAGAAGTGGAAACCCTAAAAAAATTTAGAAATACTTAGGGTTGATTAATAGTAGGAAGATCAGGAAAATCTTAAAGAAATAGTTATGGAAACTCGAAACTACTTCAAACACAGAGTTCGACCAACAAATAATGAGAAAACCAAACCTTAATATAAACAAAGTGCTTAAAAATCGGTTAATTGGTAAACAAATAAGGGAACCTTAAGGAAAAATCAGTGACGAACTCAAAGTCGCTCCAGATCTACAAGGATCTAGACAGATTCGAGTCCAAACATTATGTTATTTGAAGAAAAAAAAAAGAAAGGGTAAAGAGAATCTGGTCTTGAATCAGAGATTTGAGTCGTAAAACATCGATAGAAAGTGCTCACAGACCATAGACATACTCTTGGAGAGTTATGAACAAGATCTGGACTAGATCTCTTCGAGATCCTTCCATGAAATCACAAAATCGAGCAACCAGGGAAGTACGAGGCTTGTAGGAGTCTCAGACAGTCATAGAAATCTATGGAACGGGTAGGAATCGAAGTTATTAGGGTTGGTTTTGGGTGGCGGCGATTATGGTTAGATTTTGGTCTTAGAGAGACTCAGAGAAGAGAGAGTTTCATGGCGGCAGAAATGAAAGAAATGAGGGGTTTAGGGGGGTCGTTTGGGATTAATATGGTAAGTTTAATCGTGGACCGTTGATCTAAGAAATCAACGGCCACGATTAAACAGAGAGGTTGGGTCGGGTAGGTTTAATTGGGTTGATAAAAATTGGGCCTGGTAGGTTTGGGCTAATTTTAATTGAATTGGTATTGAAATTGGACTGTTTTAATTAGGCTAGGTCCGAAAATAAAAAGAGCCATTTATTAATTACCTATCTAATTGATAAAAATAATTTTAAAATAATTAACAGATTACACAAAATGATTTTCATACCTAGAAATTTTTTAAAATAATTACCTAGTATTTAAAAAATATAAAAGGTTATTTTTGGTAAAGTAATGAAATAATGCATGCATGGGCCATAATTGCAAAGCAATTGCAATTGTAATCCTAAAAATGAAAATGTGGCTATTTGTGTAATAACCAAAACTTAGTGAAAATGGAAATGATAAAATTAAGCCACAACATTATTATAAAACTAGTTGTGATGCAATTAGTAATTGTTTATATAAATAAAGATACTAGGATAAATTAATGAAAACACTTTAAAAAATGCAGAAATTATTGAAAAATATTAATTGATGCTAATGCATTGTTTCGGAGGTATATATGAATTTTAAAAATATTATAGAAAAAAATTGGGTATCAACAGTTTCCCCTCTAGGAAGGATGAAAGAGATTTCGGGTAAAGAAATGATAGCCAATTTTGACCGAATGGGCGTTTTGGAAAATATAGGCCAAATCCTGGTCTTTGAGCTACCTACATATCCCCGGTTTTACAGGAATCAGGCCATGTGTAGTTCTATACCCACTGGTGAATGAAGCTGATGGAGTTGTTATAGGAATGGTAGCTAGTTTCAGCAAAGGTTCTTTTGTGAAGGGTAATGTTAGATGGAATTATGATTATGGGTCTGGAGTGTAACGAAGGTATTGTAGGGCAGATATAAGGATATCATAGAGTAGGTGGGTGATTGATGGGAATCCGTTATGAATGGCAAAGTTAAAAAAAGGCTGCTCCTGTTTGAAGAACGGTTGCCTCCTAGATTACCTGCAAAACTTAAAACACAATGCATGCGAGTATATAGATGATGCAAATTCCCTTTGGACCATGAATGATTGTCTTTAGATAGTGTAGATGACGTCCTTAGACTATGATGTCCTGGGCCATAGATTGTGAAATAGGAGATTCGCAGGCCATGAAATGATGTTCTCGGGCCATGAAAATGGTGCCTCCGAACCATAACGACTTTGAATAATGATATGCAAATTTGAGAGATCCTCAGGACATGGCATGGTGTCTTCCGGCTATGAGGACAATGCCTTTGGACAAGTTGGCGATGTTTTAGCCCATGAGATGCAATAATACAATGTTAAAATCAACAATACAAGGCTTAGTCTTGTGAGGTTGAGGGCAGAGCTTAGCCCGAAAGTGGAGCACATAGATAGTGCCGAAGAGATAGTTCTTAGTCTCAGCAAATAAAGGCGATGATTGGCCTTTTGCAAATAGGAGGCAGAGATTAGCCTCATGCAATATTTGAGATAGAGCTTAGTCTAATGCAGAGAGAAGGCAGAGCTTAGCTTTATGCAGATATGGAGGGAAGTCTTAGCCTCATGCAGATGAAGACAGAGCTTAGTCTCATGCAAGATTCGGGACAGGGCTTAGTCCTATGTAAATGGAAGGCAGTGCTTAGTTTTATGCAAATGGAGGCATGCCTTAGCCTCATTCAGATGGAGACAGAGCTTAGTCTCATGCAAGTTTCGGGACAAGGCTTAGTCCCATGCAAATGGAAGGTAGTGCTTAGCCTTATGCAAATGGAGGTAGGGCTTAGCCTCGTGCAGCTGGAGATAGAGCTTAGTCTCATGCAAAGAGAAGTCAGTGCTTAGCCTTATGCAAATGAATGCAGGGCTTAGCCTCATATAGGATTCGGGACAGGGCTTAGTCCCATGCAAAGAGAAAGTAGTTCTTAGCCTTATGCAAATGAGGAGGCAGGGCTTAGCCTTATGCAAAAGTTAATACATGGCTTAATCTCATGCAAAGAGAAGGCAGTGCTTAGCCTTGTGCAACTATAGAGGCAGGGCTTAGCCTCATGCAAAATTTGAGACAGGGCTTAGTCTCATGCAAGGATAATGCAGTGCTTAGCCTTATGCAAATGTGGAGGCAGGGCTTAGCCTCATGCAAAATTTGAGACAGGGCTTAGTCTCATGCAAAGAGAAGGCAATGCTTAGCCTTATGCAAATGTGGAGGCAGGGCTTAGCCTCATGCAAAATTTGAGACAGGGCTTAGTCTCATGAAAAGAGAAGGCAATGCTTATCCTTATGCATTGAATAGGTAGCAAATAGGAGTAAAGTATTTCTTACCTGGAGATATATTTGCGTCTGGCAGCTTGATTGATGGTGACTTTGATATGTATATGTTTGTGAATACTTCTGTTATGTTCACCATGCCTGCATCCAAAGGAAAATTGAGAGTTTTGTAAGGGGAGGTTGGTTCATGCCTCGGTATGCTGGCTTTGCTCCGCTCTGCTCTGGAGGCCTTGTTTGAGTTGCCCTGGGTAACACCTGGCTGTCAGGGAAATAGAGTTTTCGAAAATAAGCACTTATTGATGAAAGTAGAGTTATTTTAAAAAAGATAGTGAAATATCAAGTAATTTTAGATGAACTAGTGATTGTAACACATTTCAGAGACATTGTAGCTTTCTCGTATTAGAATTTTGAGGGTCATCCTCAAAATTCTGCCCTAGTTTGGTAAATGATCATTTGGCCGTTTGCGAGTGACGAAACTTGTTGAACTTTCTTCAGAATTTTGGGAATCCTTCTCAAAAATTTTGCCCCAGTTTCTTAATCAATTTCTGACTGTCTAGCCTATGAAGGCGTTGGCTGGACTTGCTCCAGAATTTTGAGGGTCCTCCTCAAAATTCTGTCCCATTTTCTGGTTCTAGAAAAAATGAAAATATTATTCTGATATGACTGAACCCACAGGGCTGCCAACGTAGCCCCTCTTAAACGGGAATCAAGTCAAGCGCAGTTCAATTACATTGGAGGAAGGAATGTAAACAATCTAAACATAGTATCTCTTGACTACGTCCGAATTGATTGGTTTTGGCCAGACTTCTCTGTCCATTTCTGCAAGTATGAGTGCTCCTCCTGTTAACACCCGGTGAACCCTGTAGGGACCTTGCCAGTTGGGAGAGAATTTCCCTTTGGCTTCATCTTGATGCGGGAAGGTCATCTTCAGCACCAGCTGTCCTGGTGCAAACTATCTTAGTTTGACCCTTTTGTTGAAAGTTCTAGACATTCTGGTTGACCGTGACAACTGTGTTCATTCTCTTTCTGTCTATAAGGGCTAATTGCTCATAGCGGATCATTATCCATTCCACATCACTGAGTTCGGCTTCCTGTATGATTCTTAAAGAAGGAATCTCTACCTCGGCTGGGATGACAGCTTCGGTACCATAAACCAGGAGTTGCTCTAGTTGACATGCGCACTGTAGTGCGGAACCTCAATAGGGAAAAGGGTAACTTCTTGTGCAATTATTTGTGGTTTTCTACCATCTTCCTTAGTTTCTTCTTGATGTTCTTGTTGGCAGCTTCAACAACTAAGTTCATCTGAGGTATGTGTCACACCTCCTTTTTACCACCCGAGATGTGATATAAGGGAGATTTTCCAATTTAAGTTACATTATTCGAAATGGGATTATTTTATTCAAAATTATCAGAGTCGCCACTTGGAATAGTTTGTTTGGTGTCCCAAGTTACCGGTTTATATTAAATCCCAAATCGAGGAAATTTTGACTTTATTAAAAGTTTGCGAAACTAGAAATTCTATATAAGGAATTCTGTTAACCCGACAGAATGTGTTGGGCATTCCCGAGCTTCATGGTTCTAGCACGGTCTCTTAAACTGTTAAAATTGGCCTATTATCTGATTTACTGCATGTTTTAACCTATTGTGCATTTTTAGCTTCTATAACCACTTTTAATTATTATAACCGCTTTTAGGATTTATGGAATTATTTCTTGAACAAGTTACGATTGTAGTACACTTGCCATTTTGGAACACATCGCAAACCACGCTACATTAAATACACCCGCGATTCACAATGTGTTTATTTATATTAATATTCGAAGTTATTATGATTGGGTCGCATGAATTGCACACCCGAATTGGGGATTATGTACCATGACTATGCCATGGGAACCGTACCCATAGTCACGATAGTTAATTAATCACACCTAAAGCAAGCTACAATGTTCATAAACTGTTCATTGAGCTTAATTGGTATTCTCCTAAAATATTGACAGAAAGTTAAAGCACTATGATTCTCTACTATGGAAGACAAAGCAAATATAGTATTGCCTCACTATTTCCTCAATGTTTCTTTCCATGAATGCTCAGAGGAAAAATTAAGACTAACGGACAACCTATTGATGAAGGGGTCATTCAGTTGACTAGCAGAGTTATTCATATTATGTAAAACTATAATTATTATCTCATCAAATGTGACAGAATTACCAAAAATTAGTTTTTTAAAAAAGATATTGGTATTAGTAAATACACAAAATCAAATATTGAATAAATGTAATTCTAAAGTTCTTTTCCTTCACCAACTTGTTTTTGGGCGAATTTTGATGTTGAGTGGTAGTTTGACTCTTATAAGTTAAACATGTGTTTTCCAAATGAAAGACGAAATTAAAAGATTGTGACTATAGACTGGAAAAAGTATCCTGACTACCAAAAAACAACAGTAACATTGATGAACACCATTAATAGATCCAGGATAATCTATCCGGACAAACTCTTGCACTTCTACCATAAAAAAGAATCTCCACGCTTAGCATCAACATGACCATAAGAAGATCATAATAAGATCAACAAAGCTGAAACAGAAACAAGGAACTCGTCAACATCCTCTTAGCTAATGAGAGCAACTTGAACAAATTCATAACCCACATCAGAAGAAGCACTATCAGAGATAGAAGCGGAAAGAGATGCCTCGAATTGCAACACCAATCTGTTAGCCATAGCCGGAAATGAATCCTGAGGATACCCTTTACCTTCAAAAGCTTTTAAGTCCAGAAAATTGTTTCTCAAAGCTTGTTTTCGGATCCTCTTTTTTGAATTATCTTTTTGAATTATTTGGTTTTAAGGTTTCTGATTTCTGGATTTGTGGTGGGTGCGATCTTGGCTGTCTTCTTGCGTGAGAGGGAGGAGCTGCCCCAATCTCTTCAAGTTTTTGGGGTTTTGATTTTTGTAGTCAAGAAAAGGGGAAAGATGCGCTGGGTTTTTTAGATAGGGGAGGAGTTTTTGATGAAAAATGGCGGATTTCCAGCTCTTAGGGATCTTTTTTTTAACAATCCTCTAGGCAAGCTCCTAAGGATAGTTTTTTATTAATAAAAGAAAGAAAAAATACAATAATTAGGAAAAGTAAAAATAAGGGGGACAATAGCACCGGTCTTGTTACCCATATAACACAAACCGGGCTAACCTTACCTTACTAATCCTATTGAGGCTTACAAACATCGCCTACTAACAAGCATGTAAAAAATATGAACTTGAAAGGACCAAGTATTCTATGATCATTACAGAGTTTATAACATACTCTGTGATGATATTACAGGTGATAATACTAAGAAAGTGGTAGAATAAAATGTAGTACCAATTTGATTCTTGTCCCTTCTTTTCCAAAGTTGTAAAATCTTCACTTTGTAATTCTTTGTCGTTTTCAACAACATTGTTCAAAAAGTATTCAAAAATCATGATTTCCTTTTTGACCGGTTTGACCTCGTTGATGTAGTTGGGGAAGCCTACTTTTGTTTGGCAACTCTCATTGGAAGTCGCCTAATAATTGCTTCCTTGTTGGTCCGTGTTGCAATTTTTATCTAGATAGCACCTGCTTTGCTTTTTCCAATATGTTCCTCCACAGTATTTGGTTGAGTATCTAGGTGGTGAATGCATGTGCCACAGGAAGGCTTGCTTGGAATGAAATCTAGAGCATCCAACTTGCTCTTTAACTTGCCAGTCATAATACTTTCAAGTTTTAGCTTTTGAAGTTCATCCTTGATAACTTTTTCCACTCGATGGCTCGCAAATTGAAACTTTAGTTTAAGACCATATTCCTGCTCCCTTTTCAAATTTGAGCAGTTGAATTTATTTGAAAAAGAGCTCAAAGGTTGATTGATCATGGGATCCTCAATGAACTGCTCACAATGCACAGCAGTTGTTGCAATCTGCTTCTGCTTCACCTTCTTCTTCTTCTTTCCTGTTGTTGTCTTTGAGGTCGACGCCAATTTATACTTCTGATGTTCCTGCTTTGCAATTGTTACTGCATGTTGATCAGCCATACAAATAGCATTTGAATTGGTCATAAAATTCTGCTTCTGTGCAGGTGACTTCGCTCCAGACTTCTTTGCAACTAGTTACTACCCATGCGACTGCTGCTTAGCTGTTGCATTCGACTGTTGCTGTTGTCCAGTAATTGAATGTGTTACAGTAGGTCCTACAATGCTTGCATTCTGCTGCTGCTGTTGTTCACAAATTGAACCTGTGACTGCTGCCTTTGAACTGTGTAGATCCTACTGCTGTTGCCCAGGACTTGTTGTTGCATTAACTAAATTTGGCACTGTTGCAATCTGTTGCTTCTGTCCAGGATTTGAAGTGGTGAACTATTGATCATCACCTATAGTAGCTACTGGAGTATGCTGCTGCGCAGGCTGTTTTGAGAGAGTAGCAGATGGACTGCTCGACAAAATCTGTTGTTGCCCAGTAACATATTGTTGCCTATCCTTACGGACAACTGGAGTATGCTGCTGCCCATTTGACTTCTGCTCAGCTTTTGGAAAAGCTTGAGACACTACTCATACCAGTTCTTCATCGCCACTATATTTCTCCCCATTAACAGAAGAGTCATCCACAAAAACTACCCCCAGTCTTCTTCGTCATCGTATTCGCGTTGCTTAACCCATGAATTAGCATTAAGAGCCTTCCCCCCCACATTTTCTTTACTAACCTCAATGTTGTTTCCAGTGGATACCACTTTCTATCCTTGATCACCATCATGTTCACCACAAAACTCAAATGATTGTGATGGTACTTCAAAGACGGATGTGTTCAATGTAACCAATGGATATTTAACCATGTTATTGACCATCATAGCATTTTGGGCTTCTCTAATGATTTGTTCTACATGAGGGCTTGAAAAGTGTAAAGTTGGAATATTTGAGCTATGTGCTTGGTTGCCCAGATTTCGAACATCATCAACCTTAGCTAAATTGTCTGTGTATTGACCTTCTTTGTCATTGTTGGCACATAATACTAACTCCTTTGATACCACATTACTCGTTAGGTCCCTCGCAACTGGAACAATGTCCAAAGGTACACCTGAATTCTGTTTGGATTTTGTTCTACGTGCAGACCTCTCTTGAATATTTTTTGAGTTTGCACTCACCTCCTGATGTTGCAGATCTTTCTCACCATATTCATGTGCACACACCAAGGCATCAAAAGAGTTAGAACATTTAAACTATGTTGCTGCCTCCAGTTGTTTTTTATCTGACGATGCCTTCTTGCTGTGTGATTGCTGCGCTACAGAGCAGCCCTTAGCAATTGATTGTTGTCCATGCTGAGATCCTGTTTCCACCATAGCAGTAGTGATTTTGTTGGCAGATGTTCCACCTACTTCAAAACTAGTTGCTTGTACCACTAATTCGACATAGTCCGCAGCTATGATATTACCAGATACTTCACCAAATGCATGAGTATCTCCCTTGCGAATTTGTGGAGAATACTGCAACATCTGATCCAAAACCAGCAGCTTGCACAGCTGATGAACCAAAATTAGCTGCTCCATTCATACTGTAGCTCGACCAGCTAGTGTATGATTTCTATCTGATGCCCCAGCATTTTCTAGAGATTGCCCATCGTGTCGATCAATTGTACCTTGACCTTCCTGTCGTTCAACACCACCATCTGATTTCCCATTCCATTCAGCTGAACTCCCATCTCCATTCACATCATGTTTGGAATTCTCAAATAGTGCAGCAGGATGTTTAGCAACTACAGTAGCAGCTATTAGAGTTGTTGCCTTCCTCTCAATCTGAACATCCTTAATCCCACCATCAGTAACACCAAAATATACTGCTGGTTTTTCATTAACAACGCCATTCACACCAATTGCATTTACAGCATTAGCATCCAAATTTGGGTTCCCAAACTTTGAAACACCATCCAATTCATTAGCTGCATGAATACCATCGCGAAGATTAGTCTGATAAACCATATTCACTACTCGATTGATCCCATCAACAGTAGTCAAATTAGCAATTTGTTTTTCCCCTGTTGTTTGCTTTTCCTGCTGTCCGACTACACTTTTTTAGCTATGTCATCTACCATTTGTCAGCCCTTTTTGCATTAAGATAGTATCTAGCATCACCTTCTAATTTGTCTAGACTATCCAGCCCTTCAACTTCAACTACTGGATTAGCTTCTTCATTAACTTTCTCAATCTTCCAACGACATGATTTTACATCATGTCCTTGATGTTTACAACAAGTACAAAATTTAGGGAGATTATCATACACTATCTGCTGGAAATGTTCCACTAACCTTCTAGAAATTGTATCCACGATATTTATCCTAACTCGCTTAGGATGTTTGTCCAGTAGATCAAGTAACACCTTAACTCTCGTCGTGCTTCGTCGCGTTCTATCTTAAGTCGCTTTGTCCACTACTATTGGCTTTCCCACTGCTGAAGCTATTGATAATAATGAGTTTTGGAAAGAAATTTGCAGGCAAATCTGGTAACGAGATCCATACCACTGCTTTTGACGTTTCTTCACGAGGATTGAATCCTATCGACCATGGGAAAGTTCTAAAAAGAATTCTTCACCTTTTTCTGTAATATATCCAGTGGTTCTCGACAGAACCTGGACAAAATCATCAAATAGATCAAATCTTACCAAAATATGTCGATATTCCAGTTGCCCAACATTACAAAATCCTTTGACGTCAAATTGCTTTGGAATAACTTGTCGGAATTCCTGAAGGTCTGGTTTCCAGTACGAAAATTTCTGGATTATTGCTTGGTGTAGCCCTTCTTCAATGGTGAAAGCATTAACCTCTTCAATGGTGAATTCAACAGTTGGCTCTCCATGAATAACAGTAACTGGAAATAACTCAATTTTCGAGTTCGACGCGGCAGATTTGTTACCAGCAAGTCCTTCAGCATATGGTTGTTTTGGATTATGATTAAAGTTTGTTTCCTTTGGAATTTGACTGGACTCTCCCACAGCATGAAGCTGGGGAGAGACGATGGCAGCCATGGCAGCTTCTATGACGTTACAGTAGATTGCAACACTACATCGCGAAGATAGAAATAATTCTCGGAGCAACAGTAACAGTGAAGAAAATTTTAAGATCTATCCTAAATGGCTATGGATTTGATGATAAAACCAATTGGGGATTGTGCGCAAAGAGAAGATGCTTCTTTTGACACCTAATTTGCGTCAATCCACCGTCGGATTCCGGAATTATCGCCGATGAATAGTGACGAAATTACTATTCACCCTTCTTCCGTATACTCCATATTTGTATTGAACTTTTTTACCTCTCTCTTAGGGATCTAGGTCTAGGGGTCTAGGTCTTTTTATTAATGGGGAGGGGTTTAGGGTGAATTTAACTTGTTTTGGGCCTCTTAAGCCTTGGCCCAATTCAAAAATAAGACAACTTTCTTTTTCTCTTTTGTTCTTCTTTCTTTCTTTGATTTTAAAAAATCTAGTTGAATTAATTAAACAATCTAAATAAAATCCTAAACTAGGCTCTACCTTAAATTATTTTGTAAAGTTAATCCTACTTATTTTTACTAATTTAACACTAATTAATTTAAAACTAAAAGCTAAAATGTGGACATGACTATTGTAGTAATTTTTTGTGATTTTTGTTTAATGAATGTAATTAAATTCCTAAATGCAAATTAAGCTTAAGATGACATGGAATAAAAATGCGATAATTTTTTATGATTATTCTATCATTTTAAAATATTAAAAATGCATGAAATGCAACTAAATAAAGAAAAACTTCAAAAATCCCTTAAAATTATTTTTGGTCTATTTTTAGGAGTTATTTTCATGTAGGGAAAAAATTGGGTGCTCACAGCTGCCCCTCTTTGCTCGGAAACATGAAGAGTTTCGGTAAAAGATAAAATGAGCAACTACGAGCAATTTTTGCTCGTTTGAAACTCCATTTGGAAGCATTTTGAAAAATTCTGACTGAACCTTGTTTTGGAGGTTGCCTACATATCCTTGGCTATAAAGGAATCACGTCGTTGTAGTTCTGGAAATTTTGGTAGCTGGGACTACCGAGAAGCTGTGATTTCACTATTGTTGCTACTTGTTTCTGCTTGCTGAGCTCCTTATTACACCGAAATAAAAGATGAACATCTAAACTAGCTAAGCCTATCAACTACGAGTTACAAGATTCCTATCTATAAATCTTCTAAAGCTTGATCTTGTGTCTTGGCTGGTTCTTCATGCAGACTCAGATCTAAATCTTGATGCTCGTTAGCTGCGAATGCTGGTTCATTCTTCTTCAGCTTTTCAGATCAACGTGGGATACGCAAAGCTTTTGACTTCAATCATATCTTGAGCAGTCCGCATCTTTTCCCCGCTTCTACACTTAGAGTTCAACTTCTTTTCTTGCTTTTCTCTTCTTTTATTTGGATTGAGACTTCTTCTTTTGATCATCTCAAACCTCGTGTCTTATGGTAAAACCTATTCAGGCACCAAAACAAACAAACCAACAAAATTTTTCTGCCCCAGTTTTCACTAGGAAAATTTTGAGAGTTATTACAACAAAAATCTAAACTATATATTTATTGAAATCAATAAAATCGGGATTGTGTGTCCTTGAGAAAAAACGATTATAGAGTGGAGACCCTATATCTAAAATGCAATCAAATGGGGATTGGAGGCCCCAATGTTGGGAAGATTACCAGGTTATGCTGGAAAAATGACCGGGTTATGCCGGAAAGGTTCTCGAGTTATGACGGGGAAGTCATCGGGTTATGCCGGAAAAGAAAAAAGGTCCTATGGTTATGCCAGGGAAGGTCATTGGGTTATGCCGGAAAGAAAAAGGTCCTCGTGTTATGCCGGGGGGGGGTCCACAGGTTATGCCCGGAAAGGTCATCGGGTTATGCCGGAAAATAAAAAGGTCTTCGGGTTATGCCGGGGAGGTCCACGGGTTATGCTGGGAAAGTCATCGGGTTATGCCGGAAAAGAAAAAGGTCCTCGGGTTAGGCCGGGGACATCCACGGGTCATGCCGGGAAAGTCATCGGGTTATACCAGGAAGTTCCACGGGTTATGCCGAGAAAGGTCATCAGGTTATTCCGAAAAAAAAAAAGGTCCTTGGGTTATGCCGGAAAAGAAAAAGGCCCTCGGGTTATGTCGGGGAGGTCCACGGGTTATGCCGGGGATCAACTAGGGAGTGGAACCCTATAATGGAAAAGACTACCAGGTTATGCTAGGAGTGACTAGAGAATGAGACCCTATGTTGGGAAAACACAACTAGAGATTGGGGGCCCTAAGCTGCCATGGTTTTTTTTTTATGAAAATGAGCAAAAATGCAGGAAAAAATTCGGAGGAGACTTCACTTTTGGATTGATTATTGTTGCAATGCTATTTCTAGCCCGTGCGCAGTTTCTCTTTTGTTGCACCTGCTTCTTGCAAGGTTGCTTTGGAGTGCACCTATTTTCTATTTTTCAAACAAAGAACAATTGTTAGTTTGAAACGGTGGTTGGTTTTGTGGCCTTGATTATTTCAATCACTTGATCTCGGCCCGGCTTCTTTGATGAATATCTCAACTACAACCAATTGTTCCCTAAGGACCGATTTCATTTCAGGCCCTGGAGAACCTCTGGTTTTTTCAGACTTTGCCATGACGATTGGTCGGTGGGACTCAACCTTATCGACTTTCTTTTGCCTTCGTAGGCCTTTCCTTTCTAATTTCTTTTCTTTTCTTTTCTTTTTTTCTTTTTATTTCTTTTTTTTCCTTTTTTTTAACTTCGGAGCATCGGGGAACTTTTGGCTCCTCAAACTTCGCTGCAACGACTAGTCGCATAGGGCTTAACCTTTTCCAACTTTATTTCACCCTCGTAGGCCTTTCACTTCTAGCTTCTTTCTTCCAACTTCAATTATAGAGCATTTGGGGTACCTTGGCTTTTCAAACCTTTGCCGAGACGGTTAGCCATGTGGGACTTGACCTTTTCAACTTCATTTGCCTTTGTAGGCCCTTCAATTTGACTTTCTCCTTCCAAGAGTTTTGATTTCGAAGCATCGGCCTCCATGGCCAGTCGAGGTCGACTTGATGCCCCTGACGAGGCTAGGTGCCTTTTTGCATATTAGCTTATACCAAATGATACCCCTGTTAATCAGCCTTACCATCCTTTCTTTGTCTTAGTTTTGGAAACAGAGTTAGACCGAAAGGGATTCAAAGAAAATAAACAAGGGAATGGAGAATGAGTTTAAACAAAATGTGTCCCTTTCGGGGAAAGGAAAGAAAGACTTATATGGAGTACATGCGAACTTCAATGAACATGACATTCCTTTTGGACTGGATGACTGATTTGTGTAAACCGTCCGACTCTCAAAAATTGATCACAACTTTTGCCTCAAAATGGAGAAATCTTGCTAGGACTCTGTCGATGCCGATGGCTGTGAGGATCCTCTTTTCTATTAGGGACGCCCTCTACGGGTTTTCACGAGCTGACCTCTCTCATTTCTCTTCTCACCATCGCCTTTTAGTGCTCTTTGCGAGTTTTCACTAACAAGACTCTCTCTTTTCAATTTCTTTGCTTACTGTCGCTTCATTGTGCCCGTGTGGGTTTTCACCAATAAGACTCTCTCATCTTATTTCTCTGCTTACCATTGCCTTACGGTGCCCCTATGGGTTTTCACCAATAAAACTCTCTCATTTTATTTCTCTCATTTTGTTGTTACAGATCCAAGTAACTCTATCCTCCCATTTTGAACCTCTTTGCCAAAAAGACTTGAACAGGGTTTTGGGGTAAAAGGATTTGGATTGAGTTACAACATTGGAACTTTTCGGGCGAAACCATCACCGAACCATTATAACATCTACCTCAGTTTCACTTTTGAGGGAATTTGGATTTTTATTTTGGTGTGACTGAACCTTAGAGAGAGGTTGCCTATGTATCCTTTCGGAATCAAGTCGAACGTAGTTCGGGGAACTTTGTTTTTGATCTTTTTATTTTCTATTTTTTTTGTTTTCTTTTTCTTTTTCCTTTCCTTTTTCATTTTTTTCTTCATTTCATTTTCTTTTTCTTTTCTTCCTTTTTTTCTTTTGCATCTTTCTTTTTCTTCTCTTTTTCATTTTTGTATCTTTCTTTTCTTTTCTTTTAATCAATTTTTTTTTAGTAACACTTTCAAGTTCCAAAGAGGGTAATCAAATAAGAGTAACCAGCTCAAAGGGTTTGCAAATGGTTGGTAGTATTTAGGTAGCGAGAATAAAAGCCTTCTTCATCCCAATTGGAGAAGATTAATTTTATATAGAGGATCCAACATAGTACCTTTTGACTAACATTTGCATTGATAGTTTTCAGGGACATTTCCTTCGATGTGTCCCAAGTACAACACACTCTTTTGGTAGTACTCTTGGTGCAATGTATGGATATTTCCAATTTGGGAACCAATTTTCCTTCAATTGTTCCAACTCTTTGTTTTATTTACTTAAACTTATCTTCATTGCGATCTAATTCTTGATTCATTATTTCGAGGATCTGGGCATGAAGTCCGCAAGTATATCATGTTATTGAAGTCTGCATTTAACAGAACTAAAAAGAGAATAAGAAAAATGACAAGATTAAGAAAAGAGACATTCCTGAACAATGAAATATTAATATCATTTGATTTTTGATATTTTTTTGATTTTTAATTTTTTAAATTTTTTTGTTGATTGATTTTCTTTCAATTTTTGAAGATAGAAGGTTTTACATCGGAAAGAAAGACAATAAAGTAAAACATCCGGATCACACCCTGAGATAATCCGGACGCAAAAATGATATCAAGACTTGCTACCGAGACTCCCGTCTGATAGGGAACTTTCAGGCTTGGTGACCATTTTCGGCTTTTCTTCTATCTCGGTAATGGATGCAATGGCCTTCAATGCCGGATCAAATTCCTAAGCTTCACAAATCATTCCGACTATTGGACCGCTGTTGTGGGCAGCCAACAGATTGTTCATCATATCAAGAGCTTATTAATCCTGAAAAACAATTCTTTCGACTTCAATCAAATCTTCAACTGCCCTTTTGAAGGTCCAACAGTCCTCCGTACTGTGTCCTACTGCTCCAAAGTGGTATTCACATCTAGCATCAGCTCGGTGCGAGGGGGGACTCGAGGTTTGGCTAGTTCGGGGCCACTGGCTGCAATAGATCTAGCCAGATTAGCTTTTGGAACAAGCATGAATATGATTCACTAATAGGGGTGAACTGGTTCTTTCTGAAAGACTCTTTTGGGCGAGGATTGTACTGGAGAACATATGGTTGGGTATTATATGGAGCTTGGTAAGGATGGGCATTTATGGGAGGTGGAGCTCAGTTTTGTGTATGATGTTGTGGCCGCGTGTAAGGTTGCGCATTCATCACCGCATAAGGAGGTGGTGCCACGACATAAGTAGCATCTTGAAGAGGATAATAATGTTGAGGGACCTCAGGAAGCATATATGATCTGAAGGATGACCTTTGGGCCCCCCCTCGAGCTTGAAACCATCATGGCTCTCTCCTCACTCCCATTTCTGTTCATCAAACCCTCCAAACTATTTTGAACATCTGGTGATGTGGATTTAAAGCAGCATGACTCAAGATTAGGCCCGTTTTTAGACCGTTTTCAACCATTTCCCCAATTTTGATAGCCTTAGCAAATGGCTTACCCACTTTGACGACCCGGCCAGTCGTCTTATGAGTTATTACTCCATTTTTCCACATTTCTGCTTCTTTATATTTTGTTTATCCGTGCAATGTGGTATCGGGTTGATCAGATCGAATCCGGAATGGTTTTGTAAGGTTTGAGACACTTAGTTTCTAAAAGTATCTTTAGATTAAAAAAGTCAACCGAGAGTTGACTTAATGGTAAACGACCTCAGAATGCAGATTTTATGGCTCAGATAACTTCGTTAGGTGATTTGGGACCTAAGAGTGTGTCCGCAATATTTCGAGATGTCCGGTGTAGAATTAGGAGTTGAAATGGAATTCTGACAGTTGGAACAGGTTCATAATGTCATTTTGTATTTGTCTATAAAATTTCAAGTCAATCGGAGTTGTTTTGGATAGTTTCGGCATCATTGGTGGAATTTAGGAATTTCAATGTTCATAGGCTTGAATTTGATGTGATTTTGGTGTTTTGATGTTGTTTTTGGTGTTTTGAAGGCTCGAGTAAGTGTGTATGATTTTATGGGACGTGTTGGTATATTTGTTGAGATTTCCGAGGGCCTCGGGTGGATCTCGAAAGGTTAACGGATCAATTTAGACTAGAAGGAAAGCTGCTGCATTTTTTCACAACAACATGAATAGTAACTCGGGTGAATAGTACTCGGGTGAGGACACGCGCTACCGGTCATGATGGACGACCACCAGTACCACCAACTGGAGCCACTTGAGGCCGAGGGCGCGGTTGAGGTTGGGGTAGGGGCAGAGGTGCAACCCACACAGCAGCTGGGGAAACACCTGCAAATCCACCACTCGCCCCCGTTCAGAATCAGGTCCCAGCTGTGGACGCTCCAACAGCACCCGTTCAGGCACCAACTGTGCCCATTGTGATTTCGGGTCTTCAGAAGACTTTGGCCCAGATATTGACTGTATGTACGAGTCTTGCTCAGGCAGTAGCGGTTTCTACTGCCGCAGCCACTTCTCAGGCAGGGGGAGGCTCTCAAACTTCCGCCGCCCGCGCACCTGATCCGATGGTTCAGTGAGTGCAGACATCGGAGGCACATCTATCCCAGTCGGTTGTAGCTGCTCAGGATTATGTAGTTCCTGCTATGCCAGAGAACGAGCAATGCAGGTTGGAGAGGTTTGGTAGACTTCAGCCTCCGACCTTCAGTGGTTATGAGGGCGAGGATGCCTAATGTTTCTAAAATAAATGTCAGATGATGCTTCGTACAACAGGTATTCTGGAGACCAGCGGGGATGCTTTCACTTCTTATCATTTTTCTGGAGCTGCCTCCACTTGGTGGGAGGCATTTGAGAGGTGTAGGCCTATTGGTGCAGCACCTCTTACCTGGCAGCAGTTCTCCGTTCTCTTTCTGGAGAAGTGTGTGTCGTAGTCTCGCAGGGAGCAGCTGCGTAGGGAATTTGAGTGGTTGCGTCAGGGAGAGATGACTGTGACACAATACAAGATGAGGTATTCTGAGTTAGCTCGTCATGCGATTTGGTTGGTCCCGACAGATAGAGATAGGATTAGGAGGTTTGTTGATGGCCCCACTTATCAGCTTTGCATTCGTATGACTGGTGCTACGTTCGGGGAGTTTGTGGATATTGCCCGTGAGATTGAGTCTGTCCTCGCCAAGAGTGAGAGGAAAGGGAGGCCAAGAGGCCTCGAAGATCTGGTAGTTATAGTGGTGCTCTATTGAGAGGTCAGTTTCAACACGGCAGATGCCGTCCATTCAGGCAGGCTCAGCCAGCTCGCCCAGGTTATCATGGGGCATCGTCGGTTCATGGCTATCAGAGTTATCAGTAGGGCCAGTCTTCACTTAGTGCCCTTCCAGCTCAGAGTTCATCCCGTGCTCCATCAATTCAGGGCTCCTCTATGCCAGGTGCATCTGCTAGTCACTCCGGTGCGAGGGGTTCCCTTCAGTCCCCTTCTACAACACTTGGGAGTTGTTATGAGTGCGGAGAGATGGGTCATATATGGAGGCAGTGCGCTCTTCATCTCGCAAATTCATCTCAGTAGAGGGGTCAGTCATCGGCTTCAGCGCTAGTTGTTTCATCACCACTTGCCCAGCCAACTAAGGGTGGAGGTCAGTCAGCTAGGGGTCGCCCTAGAGGGGGAGGCCGATCAGGTGGCGGTCAAGCCTGTTTCTATGCTCTTCCTGCTAGAGCCGATGCTATTACTTCCAATGTTGTCATTACAGGTATAGTTTCAGTCTGCCATAGATATGCCTATGTATTGTTTGATCCCGATTCCATCTTTTCTTATGTGTCATAATACTTTGATCGTTATTTGGGTACGCCCCATGAGTCTCTGGTTTCTCCTATTCATGTATCTACCCCGGTGGGCAATACTGTTGTTGTAGACCGTGTGTAACGGTCGTGTGTGGTGACTATTGGGAGTTTGGAGACACGTGTAGATCTGTTATTATTGTGTATGGTGGATTTCGATGTCATTTTGGGCATGGATTGGTTATGTCCGTGTCGTGCTATTCTATACAGTCATGCCAAGATAGTCACATTGGCTATACGTGTGTGCCACGGATCGAGTGGTGAGGCTTGACTAATTATGTTCCCAAAGGGGGGAATAACGTTACCCCCCACAAAAATTACGTTCCGCAGTATTATATTACGATAATGTTACGCTCTGCAGTAATATATTACGATGGTGTTACGTCCTGCAGTATCAAGTTACTACAGTGTTCTACCCAGCAGTATTACATTACGGTAATGTTGAGCTTTGCAGTAATAAGTTATGACAGTGTTACACCCTGCAGTATTTTACGTTGAATTTGTCGTAAGGTAATTTACATCAGTCCAAGGAAAAGATTATTTGGGCATTATAAGGATTATGTTATTAAACAAGTTATTAGTAAATTCATGAAGGTGAAAGGGGGAGCAAGTCTAGGAAAACGAATTTTGTCAAAGTTTGGCATTTTGGGATAAAATACGGCCCGAGTTAAAATATCCGGTATTTATGGACTATTGTCATACAAGGTATTACATGGCTATGATAGTAAGGTGTATGAGGTATGTGAAAAGTGAGTAATATTTCAAGTAAGTGGAAATAATTCTAAATTTTGCGGGTATTTGATTAATTATCGGGTAACAGGACATTACTCAGTTAATTAATAAGTGGATAAACTAATTAAAATTATACCCCCACCCAACGTGGCAAGAAGCCACAAAACCTAGAAAATGACTAAGTAGTCATAATTCTAGGTGGCTACTTAATAATGACTTAAACATCAAGTCTTGGAAAGACTTGTGAAAGACTTGTGAAAGACTTATCCAAAATACTGTCATAGGTTTCAATTAATGTCTTCGTTTTCATTTCAAAATTTCATTGTTTTGGCTAAAACCAAGAGCAATTAGAATAGAAACCTTTCATTTCTTGCCAAATTAGTTGGCTTGAATTCAACGAAACTTGGAAAACATATCACTTCGTCCAAAATTCTTTAGCAACATTTCGATTTGGATTTCAAAGAGATAACCAAATTTCGTCCAAAAATTTCCATTCCAATCCAACACATAACGTTAGAGAGCAATATCATTTCATCCAACATAGCGAAGTTTCATTCCAATTTCAGAGGGCAGATACTTAAATCCGATTTTTGGATTCTAAATTCAATCCACAAGGATTTCCAACGGGATAATTATACGGAGTTGTTCCTACTCCGGGTATGTTAAGGCTATCCCTTCTTTCTTTTGGCATGATCCATACGATACGAACGGAACGTGCAAATGCACAAATTCCATGAATGACTCTATTCATAGAAGTATTAGAGATATCGATGTTCTTGAATTTCCCTGTGTGATAATATCTTATCATCTGTACATGGGTCTCAGAAAAAATACGAAAGTTGAAAAGAGTTTACTTTATAATATTACTCAGAGGCAAAATGGTCTTATGACATTGCGAATGATTTTATTGACATACTTGTTATGTACTGCATTCATATGCATTGACCCTTGACTAGATGGCGTTATATACACGTATATATGTAAATATGTGTATATGGAATGGGAAAAGGTTACGGCGTTATATACGCACCACCACCTGATCAGCTGGTATATGATGATGATGTTGCCCACAATGGCCGTAATATGATTCAAACGGCGTTATATACGCATATATATGTAAGTAAGATTCAAACAGCGTTATATACGTGTATATATGTATGTATATGGGAAATGGGAAATGTTATGGCGTTATATACGCACCACCACCTTATCAGCTGGTATACGATGATGATTTTGCCCACAGTGGCCGATATGATATGATGGGATGCCCTCAGAGGCTGATGATATTATGAAATATGAACCTATGCACGACATGACATTCATACGCATATGCATGACGTTAAAAGTAATTTATGATTTACAATGTTATTCACACTTACACATTGAGTCATGTACTCTATATGTCTTCCATATCTCTCATGTATTTATTTATGTGCCTTACATACACAGTACATTATTCGTACTGATGTCCCTTTTGCCTGGGGACGCTGCGTTTCATGCCCGCAGGTCCCTATAGACAGGTCGAGAGCCCTCCAAGTAGGTTATCAGCTCAGTGAAAGATGTTGGTGCACTCCATTTGCTTCGGAGTTGCTCGTTTGATTAGTATGATTTAGACGTGTATTGTTTGGTATGGCGGGACTCTGTCCCGACCCTTATGACAATTATGTATTCTTATAGGCTTGTAGACATATGTCGTGTACATAAAAGATTGTACGGCCTTGTCGGCCTATGTTTTGAGTTTATAAAGGATCATGTTGGCCTATTAGGCCCGTATACTTGTGTATATGATGATGTATTAAGAAAGATACGTTACGTTGGTACTCAGTTGAGTAAGGTACCGGGTACCTGTCCCGACACATCGGTTTGGGTCGTGACAAAAGTGGTATCAAAGCAGTTTTGTCCTCGGGAGTCTACAAGCCGTGTCTATTAGAGTCTTGTTTATGGGTGTGTCATGCACCACACTTATAAGCAGGAGGCTACAGGGCATTTAGGATTGTCACTCTTTCTTCTTACTCTAGATCGTGTGGTAGAGCTCAGTCATAGGAATTCAAATTCCTTAATTCTATTCGTAATTAGATGATACCTATATATGGAAAGAAGGTTGGAAAGTGAGATTGTTCTGGAAGAGTTGAGTCAGAGGAACTCCATTTTTGCATCATGCTTAGGATGAATAAATATGAGGTATTCGGCAAATCATATGTATACTAAAATGTGTAAGCTTCTTGATAAAGATTCCAAAGGCAAGAATGCCTATCCACTCTTACGGTAAAAAGGAACAAGAGAATCAGAAGGTAGATACAAGTTTCAGCTAGTAAAAGAAGCAAGGTGATGAAGGGTACGAGGTGCCCAATTAATGAAGTTTAACAACATTTATAATTGAGACAAAGGAACATAAGATTTTTGAGTTATATTCAATAGTAATAGAAGTATATACAATTGGTCGCACCCCTTCCAGATATGCCCTATGAAGGTTAACAAAAGTAGTATAAGAAGATATGATAGATGAATTGATTGCGTCAGTTGACATTTTCGAAGGATATTACAAATGTGCTAATAGATCTCTTTACGAGACACCTAGACGGTGCACTCTAAAATATTACCTTAGTGTTGCTCGTGTCCCTAGTAAAGCGAGAACATTAAGCAACTTGAAGAGCAACTGGATGGAGCAAAGGAAAGCTAAAAGCGAAAGAATGTCATATTGAAGTTTCCACAATAAAGGGGATATGAAGAAATATTAGAAGAATAATGAGAAGAGGGATAAGAAAGCATTATGAATAAGGTGTGATACATGGATGAAAACAGTAGAGTGTTACAGAACCTATAGTCAAATGAAGGAAGAGACGAAAGGTGATGGTCCTTAAGACAACGAAAGAGTATATGCCATAAGGTTATATCCTCATTTCGAGAAATAAGTTTGTGACTCCAACGCGACTACCAGAGGAGAGAGTTAATCCCTTGAGTAACAGAAATCAGTATGGACTGGTAAACAAGATAAACTAAATATGAATTAGGGACGAAATTTCATATATCGTTCCGGTGGTAATATAATGGACCACAGAAGAAGGTTCACAATGAATTCAGAGAATAGTCATTCAGGGAGACGCTTCCCTAGAGCAAGCAATATGAGCAAAGTTAAGCTTCAGAGACTGTATTTGCCAGTTACGCTAAGTGTCACGCTCGCGTGTAAGGGAATTTGCCATCCTTGGTACAGAAGAATTGCCGCAAGACGAGTAAGGATCATTGATGTTGAGAAACGACGCCAAAGATGAAGAGGTAAAACATCTATAGGTAGATCCTCGTGGCTTCAGCTTTTAGTACAGCCCTAAAGGGGGGAATATGGAGTAATGTGGCATTAAGTCAGAATTAAGTGATTCTAATGACTATGGAATGGTAAAGGAAGAATGCGATAAATGAAAGAGGAATGAGATGGCACTTATCCTAATCTTACAGATACATTACGATTCAATAATATTGTGCAAACACGACGTCAAGGAGAGGAAGTAAAGGTTCCTGTCTAAGCTGTTATTAATAAATAAGGAGACAGTGCGAGACGGAAGTTAAAACAAAGTAAATAACCCAAGAAAGATTACGAGGAATATTGATATGAGAATGGGCCAACGAGTAGTTAGTAATTGGTCAGGAAGATCTCAGTTATGGCTAAACAGGAGCTTACAGATGAGTCATCAGATCATGTAAGATAAACATAGTAGAACCCAACATGGAGAATTCAGCCTCGGAGAACATCATTATAATACTTGAGATATATTCAAACAAGATTCGGGGTAGTTAAAGGTACCGTATGAGTGTTATGGGGATAAAAGAAAGTGTCACTGGGAAGGTAGTCAAAATATCAGTTTAGAAACGACCATACAAGTACAAGGGCATGGAAGTAAGCAACTACAGATGATTATAGGCAAGTAAGGACAAAAAAAAGGTCTGTAATAAGCTCACAGCTTTACGAAAGTCAAGGGTTCTCCCTAAGTACTACAACGAAAGACTAGCTAAGGAAATAAGGAAGAAGGCTTCAACCTAAGCACAACGACCTAAAGAGGAAATGGTCGTGTAACAACAATCTTGTAACAACATTGTAAGTACTCCAAAGGAAAGTGGCACCTACCATGGCTAATGAACGGGAAGTAAAATTAAAAGTAGTATTCGAAATCACATGAGTTGCATGAAATCTCCGGCATGCGTAAGAGCTAAGATAAGCTAAGTATGCACCCAATAAGGGAGAAGAAAGACCAGGAAAAGTAATGGATTACATTTAATAAAAACTGAGAAGGAATGAGAGAATCATTTGATCAATGATCCAGAGTTGGTTACGTTATGAATGCACTTAAGAGTTCGCAGTATTATCCACGCAGCATATATGTTGACAACCATACAGCTATAGAAGATTCCAGTATAAGTTAAAGGAAAGAAGTGAGTCCAGGTCATAGACAAAGAAATAAATTGTTAGAAGATTGTATCATGCATATTTCATAGTGTCCACGGAGGAAACTAAAGAGTTACATCAATAAAGTAAATCGAGAATGATAGTGACATCGTCGGCGGCATGTCTTCCAACCTATGGTTTCTAACTACTCAGAGAACTAGTTAAGATAATAGAGAAGAGTTGGGGATGATGTGATGTATCGCTTGACATTCTAGAATAACATAAGGAAATCTATGGGGCGAGCAAGTTGAAGAAAGGTTGCAAGTAGTATAAATTGATATGTGTAGGTTTGAAGATAAAATATGGTAGAACTACAAGGTTTTAGGAAGACAGGAGTAAGGATAAGAAAATGTGAGTGAGAAGGTGACGAGAATAGGTAAGTCCTCGGGATTAAGCCCATGAAAACAAGAAGAGCTGATGATTTCTCTAAAGTTATAGAAGGATCAGTATAGCCTGAATGAACTCAAAGGAGTCTAAGACTAGTAGCATTTAGAAAAGATGGAATGTTGCCCTGATAGTACAATAAGGGTGTAATTGTGATGGATAAAGGATGGCATTTGGGCCTTCGATTGAGTAATGATTTAATGAAGAAAAGAAACAGATCTTATAAATTGGACAGGATTAAAGTACCCACGCAAGGTGAATCGCATTAGGATGTTGTGAGGTACGGTTATGAAAACAGGGTATCGCACCAGGTGGATCAATTTAATCATTTCATACGTTCCGCTATAAAACGTGAATCCTAGCAGCAATATTACATAAAAGGTTAAGTTATCAGTGGTATATTGAGGTGAATCACCAATGGATGGACAAAAATTGCAAAGTATGAGATAAGATTAGGCCATCATTCTAAAGATGAACAGTAATGAGGAAGCACTAAAGGACTTAAATTTATACATATGGAATGAGCAACGAGAGTGAGCTGGGACTTGGTAGCAGACCTCAGCAACAATAAATTAATGTAAGAGTTATGGTAGTAAATTCATACGGATGGTTAAACGGACCTTTGCGATAAGATATAGCAATATTGCAAGTTCTACAAGTATCGAGCAAATGACTCCAGTATACCTATAAAAGCCCGGAGAGGCATCCTATTAAGCCTTATATATACAAAGTAAGGCCTACAGATTGACTAAAAGATAAAAGCAGAAAGGAAAGATGAATCGCATAAGTGCACCTACAAAGTCAGGGTCAACAGGCTGCATGACAGAAGGTAAAAGAAGTTGCAATATTAGGAAGTTTTCGACCACAGGTCATGATTTGAGCAAAAAGACTAAAGGGGGGAGTACCATAGACTTTGGATTTATTCACAAAGCAACTGCTTGAATGTCAAGAAGAGTATTAATGTATTCATAAGAGCTATATGTTACGAAAATGATAAGATCATCAGTCAACATTCGAGGACGAATGTTCCAAAGGGGGGAATAATGTTACACCCCGCAATAATTACGTTCCGCAATATTATATTACGATAATGTTACGCTCTGCAGTAATATATTACGATAGTGTTACATCCTGCAGTATCAAGTTACTACAGTGTTCTACCCAGCAGTATTACAATACGGTGATGTTGCGCTTTGCAGTAATAAGTTATGACAGTGTTGCACCCTGCAATATTTTACGTTGAATTTGTCTTAAGGTAATTTACATCAGTCCAAGGAAAAGATTATTTGGGGACTATAAGTATTATGTTATTAAACAAGTGATTAGTAAATTCATGAATGTGAAAGGAGGAGCAAGTCTAAGAAAACGAATTTTGTCAAAGTTTGGCATTTTGGGATAAAATACGGCCCGAGCTAAAATACCCGGTATTTATGGACTAGTGCCATACAAGGTATTACATGGCTATGATAGTAAGGTGTATGAGGTATGTGAAAAGTGAGTAATATTTCAATTAAGTGGAAATAATTCTAAATTTTGCTGGTAATTGATTAATTACCGGGTAACAGGACATTACCCAGTTAATTAATAAGTGGATAAATTAATTAAAATTATATCCCCACCCCACGTGGCAAGAAGCCACAAAACCTAGAAGATGACTAAGTAGTCATAATTCTAGGTGGCTACTTAATAATGACTTAAACATCAAGTCTTGGAAAGACTTGTGAAAGACTTATCCAAAATACTGTCATAGGTTTCAATTAATGTCTTCGTTTTCATTTCAAAATTTCATTGCTTTGGCTAAAACCAAGAGCAATTAGAATAGAAACCTTTCATTTCTTGCCAAATTAGTTGGCTTGAATTCAACGAAACTTGGAAAACATATCACTTCGTCTAAAATTCTTTAGCAACATTTCGATTTGGATTTCAAAGAGATAACCAAATTTCGTCCAAAAATTTCCATTCCAATCCAACACATAACGTTAGAGAGCAATATCATTTCATCCAACATAGCAAAGTTTCATTCCAATTTCAGAGGGCAGATACTTAAATCCGATTTTTGGATTCTAAATTCAATCCACAAAGATTTCCAACGGGATAATTATACGGAGTTGTTCCTACTCCAGGTATGTTAAGGCTATCCCTTCTTTCTTTTGGCATGATCCATACGATACGAACGGAACGTGCAAATTCACAAATTCCATGAATGACTCTATTCATAGAGGTATTAGAAATATCGGTGTTCTTGAATTTCCGTGTGTGATAATATCTTATCATCTGTTCATGGGTCTCAGAAAAATACGAAAGTTGAAAAGAGTTTACTTTATAATATTACTCAGAGGCAAAATGGTCTTATGACATTCGAAATGATTTTATTGACGTACTTATTATGTATTGCATTCATATGCATTGACCCGTGACTAGATGGCGTTATATACGCATATATATGTAAATATGTGTATATGGAATAGGAAAAAGTTACAGCGTTAAATACGCACAACCACCTGATCAGTTGGTATATGATGATGATGTTGCTCACAGTGGCCGAAATATGATTCAAACGGCGTTATATACATATATATATGTAAGTATGATTCAAACGGCGTTATATACGTGTATATATATATATGTATATATGTATATGGGATATGGGAAAGGTTATGGCGTTATATACGCACCACCACCTGATCAGCTGGTTACGATGATGATTTTGCCCACAGTGGCTGATATGATATGATGGGATGCCCTCAGAGGATGATGATATTATGAAATATGTACTTATGCATTACATGACATTCATACGCATATGCATGACGTTAAAAGTAATTTATGATTTTCAAAGTTATTCACACTTACACGTTGAGTCATGTACTCTATATGTCTTCCATATCTCTCATGTATTTATTTATGTGCCTTACATACTCAGTACATTATTCGTACTGACATCCCTTTTGCCTGGGGACGCTACGTTTCATGCCCGCAGGTCCCTATAGGCAGATCAAGAGCCTTCCAAGTAGACTATCAGCTCAGTGAAAGATGTTGGTGCGCTCCATTTGCTTCGGAGTTGCTCGTTTGGTTAGTATGATTTAGATGTGTATTGTTTGGTATGGAGGGACTCTGTCCCGACCCTAATGACATTTATGTATTCTTAGAGGCTTGTAGACATATGTCGTGTACATAAAAGATTGTACGGCGTTGTCGGCCTATGTTTTGAGTTTATAAAGGATCATATTGGCCTATTAGGCCTGTATGCATGTGTATATGATGATGTATTAAGAAAGATACACTAGGTTGGTACTCAGTTGAGTAAGGTACCAGGTACCCATCCCGGCCCATCGGTTTGGTTCGTGACATGTAATCTCCTTCTTGAAGGCTCAGCATATGGTTGGGAAGGTATGTCTTTCGTATCTAGCCTTTGTGAGGGATGTCTGAACTGAGCCTCCCAATATTGATTCCATTCCAATTGTGAGGGATTTTCTCGATGTGTTCCCCGCAAACCTACCGGGCATGCCACCGGACAGGGACATTGATTTTGGTATTGACCTGGTGCCGAGCACTCAGCACATTTCTATTCCGTCGTACTGTATGGCACCAGCGGAGCTGAAGGAGTTAGAGGAGCAGCTTCAGGAACTCCTTGATAAGGGGTTCATTCAGCCTAATATGTCACCTTGGGGCATGCCGGTTCTATTTGTGAAGAAGAAGGATGGCACTATGAGAATGTGGATTGATAATAGTCAATTGAAAAAGGTAACAGTTAAGAAATAGTACCATTTTCCACGCATTGATGATTTATTCGACCAGCTTCAGGGAGCGGGAGTGTTCTCTAAGTTTGTTCTTCGTTCAGGCTATCACCAGTTGAAGATCAGGGACTCGGATATTCTCAAGACAACATTCAGGACTAGATATGGTCATTATGAGTTCTTGGTGATATCTTTTGGGTTGACTAATGCCCCAGCAGCGTTCATGCATTTGATGAACAACGTGTTCCGACCTTATCTTGAGTTATTTGTCAAAGTCTTCATTGATGATATTCGGGTATATTCGCGTAGTCAGGATGAGTACGTGGAGCATTTGAGGGTTCTGTTGCAAGGATTGAGGGAGGAGAAGCTTTATGCAAAGTTCTTCAAGTGTGAGTTTTGGCTCGGTTCAGTGGCATTCATGGGACATGTGGTGTTCAATGAGGGTATTCAGGTTGATCCAAAGAAGATAGAGGCGGTTTAAAGTTGGCCCATATTATCCTCAGCCACAAAGATTCGTATCTTTCTAGTTTTGGCGGGCTATCATCACCAGTTTGTTCAGGGATTCTCATCTATCGCCTCACCCTTGACAAAGTTGACTCAGAAAGGTGCTTCATTTGTATGGTCGAATGAGTGTGAGGAAAGCTTTTAGAAGCTCAAGAGATCTTTGACCACAGCTCCAGTGTTAATTTTGTCGTTAGCTTCAGGTTCATATACAGTGTATTGCGATGCTTTGAGGGTCGATATTGGTTGTGTATTCATGCAGGAGGGTAGAGTTATTGCTTATGCTTCTTGTCAGTTGAAGCCCCATGAGAAGAACTACCCCGTTCATGATTTGGGGTTGGCTACCATAGTTCACGCATTAAAGATTTGGAGGCATTACTTGCATGGTATGTCTTGTGAGCTGTTTACTGATCATCGCAGCCTCCAGCACTTGCTCAAATAGAAGGATCTCAATTTGAGGCAGTATAGGTGGATTATGAGCTTGCTTTGCCACCCATCTTGTCGAGTGTGCATCTAGTATTTCATGTTTCTATGCTCCTGAAGTATATTGGGGATCCGTTTCATGTTCTAGATTTCAGCACGGTTCAGCTGGATGGTGACTAGACTTATAATGTGGAGCCAGTAGCTATTTTGGAACGTCAGGTTCGAAAGTTGAGGTCAAAGGATATAGCTTCATTGAAAGTGCAGTGGAGAGGTCGGCCCGTGAAGGAGGCCACCTGGGAGAACAAGAGGGAGATGCAGAGCATATATCCTCACCTATTTGAGACTTCATGTATGTTTCTTGACTCGGTCGAGGACGAACGTTTGTTTATGTTGTGGAGGATATGACGACTCGGCCAGTCGACTCATGAGTTACCGCTCTGTTTATCCCCATTTCTGCTTATTTATGCTTCGTTTATCCGTGTTAGGTGGTATCACATTGGTCAGATCAAATCCGGAATGGTTTTGGTAAGGTTTGAGACACTTAGTCTCTAAAAGTTGCTTTAGAGTTAGAAAAGTCAATTGAGAGTTGACTTATTGGTAAACGACCTCAGAATGAGGATTTTATGGCTCGGATAGCTTTATTAGGTGATTTGGGACTTAGGAGTGTGTCCGAAATATTTTTGCAATGTCCGGTGTAAAATTAGGATTGAATTGGCGAAGTTACGTTTTGGCGATTTCCGGTCGGCAATGGAAAATAGGCTATCTGGGTCAAAATGGAATTCCGACAGTTGGAACAGGTTCGTAATGTCATTTTGGATATGTTTGCAAAATTTCAGGTCAATCGGAGTTGTTTTGGATAGTGTCGGCATCGTTGGTGGAATTTAGGAATTTCAAAGTTCATAGGTTTGAATTTGATGTGATATTGGTGTTTTGATGTTGTTTTTGGAGTTTCGAAGGCTCGACTAAGTTCGAATGATGTTATGGGATATGTTGGTATATTTGTTGAGATTTCCGAGGGCCTCGAGTGGATCTCGAAAGTTTAACGGATCAATTTAGACTAGAAGAAAAGCTGCTGCATTTTTTCACAGCTGCATAAACAGTAACTCGGGTGAACAGTAAAATGCGTGAGCAGTATTTAAATAAACCCTCCATGACCATTAAACCCTTTTACACCATTTTTGAACGGGGAAAGAGCTTTGAGGCGATTTTGAAGAGAAAAAATCTTTATTCTTCATTGAGGTAAGGATTTTGGATCCTAAAACTCGATTATTTGTGATTAAGGACCAAAATATTAGTGTTTAATTCATGAAAATCAGTAGAAAGAAAAGGTGCAGTTACGGCTTGAGATTATGAGACCTTCTTTGGATGATTTGAGGGGTCAAACGAACTTCGATTTTTGAGTTCTTTATATGTACAGACTCCTGAGATGATGAAGAACATTTTGGTATAAAGTTTTTCCAGTTCCGGGCTGCAGGCCCGGGGGTCGGGTTTTGACTGATTTCGGGTTTTGTGCTTAAAATCGATATTTTTCAATTGGAATTAATTCGTTTAGCATAATTTGATGATAAAAATCAGAACTTGGTAGATTTGGAGCACTCGGAAGATGGTTCGAGAGGCAAGCATGTTGCAGAGTAGCTTTTCGGGCTAGTTCGAGGTGAGTAATGATTTTAAATATTGTTCTGAGGGTATGAAACTCCGGATTACACAATGTTTGGCTGTGTTGAGGTGACGCACATGCTAGATGACGAGCGTGGGGTCGTGAACCGTTAGGGATTGTGACATAGTCCATCCCGAATGACTATTTTTCTATATATTTGGTAGCTAATTATTTAATATTATTATACTTTGGGATAAATGGCATATTTGGGCTTCGTGCCAACTGTTTGAACCCTTAGGGGATCGTTAATGATATTTTCCTCACTGTATAATTTCATACTTGTGCTTAGTCATGCCAGTTCTTTCAGTGTTTTCAATACTCAGCTATGTTAATCTGTATTACAACCTTAAATGATGTTTTAAATATATTTTTAGCTGAGCTGCATATTTTTACTATTGCCCAAAGGGATTATGACATTCTGACTGTGTAAGGCCGAGGGCCTGTATTGTGAGGATACTTTTGGGTCGAGCTGCACGCCGCAGTAGTGATACACTAATTATGATAATGAGGTCGAGGGCCTGAGATTGTACGCCACGAGGTGGCTTGATATTGATATGAGGCCGAGAGCCTATTTATGATACCACGAGATGGCTTGATATTGCGCTTGGGCCGTAAGGGGGCCCTCCAGGAGTCTGCACATGGCGAGTGATCGTGGTACCCATTGTGACATGAGATATAGCCCGAGGGGCTGATTTGATGTTATCGTGCCGAGGGCAGTTCTTATGTGTTTACCATTCCTAGTTGTTTTTCCTATCTATTGTTGACTGCTTAAAAAGGTGTTTTTATGAGATTTCATCGTTAAATTGTGTTATTGATTTTGTTATGCCTCTGATAGCTAAATGTTGTGTTTAACGTATTTTTATATCGTTCAATCTTTATTTATTCTTATTACTCACGGAGTTGGAAGTACTCACTTTACTCTCTGCACCTCTGTGTGCAGATTCGGGCGCAACAGTTCCTGCTACTGAGGATTGACAATCCCAGCAGATCTTCAGAGGTTTACTAGGTAGCTGCTTGGCGATTCGCAGCCCAGTGCAACCTCCCTCTATCTTATTTCTTTTCTGATTCAGTTATTTAGTAGTTGAGTAGACTTTCAGACTGGTAGTATTGTTTTAGATGGTCATGACTGGTGATTCCCCGATGTCGGGCTGTGTTGGCTTTTATTTCCACAAATTATACTATTAAATGCTTATTTTGGGATTTTATTTCTTATTAAAGACTTAGTAGTTATTATTTTAATTGCTTAAAGTGAATTGGAAGTGAGTCGGCTGACCTTGTCTTCACGAGAGGAGCCATCACGATCGGGTTGAGTTTAGGCTCATGAAAAGTTGGTATTAGAGCTTAGGTTACATAGGTATCACGGGTCATGAGCAGGTTTAGTAGAGTCTCGCGAATCGGTATGGAGACATCTATATTTATCCTCGAGAAACTACACAACCTTTAGGAAAAATTCCATATTCTTGAAATTCTTATCGTGCGAATTTTTTTATCCGAGAACTAAACTTCTGTTATTCTATTCTCTCACAGATGATGAGGACACGCGCTACCGGTCAGGATGGACGACAACCAGTACGACTAGCCGGAGCCACTAGAGGTCGAGGACACGGTCGAGGCTGTGGTAGGGGCAGAGGTGCAGCCCACATAGCAGTTGGGGCAGCACCTGCAGATCCACCAGCCTCCCCGGTTCAGGATCAGGTCCCGGCTGTGGACGCTCCAGCAGCACTCGCTCAGGCAATAGTTGTGCCTATTGTGATTCCGGGTCTTCAGGAAACTTTGGCCCAGATATTGACCGTATGTACGTGTCTTGCTTAGGCAGTCATGGTTTCTACTACTGCAGCCACTTCTCAGGCAAGGGGAGGGTCTCAAACTCCCGCTGCCCGCACACCGATCCGGTGGTTCAGTGACAGACACCGGAGGCACATCTATCCTAGCTGGTTGCAATTGCTTAGGATTATGTAGTTCCTGCTATGCTAGAGGACGAGCAGCGCAGGTTGGAGAGGTTTGGTAGACTTCAGCCTCCAACCTTCAGTGGTGTAGAGGGAGAGGATGCCCAAGGTTTCATGATAAGTGTCAGAAGATGCTTCGTATAGAAAGTATTCTGGAGACCAGCAGGGTCGCGTTCACTACTTATCAGTTTTCTGGAGATGCTTTCACTTTATGGGAGGCATTTGAAAGGTGTAGGCCTGTTGGTGCAGCACCTCTTCCTTGGAAGTAGTTCTCCGTTCTCTTTACGGAGAAACATGTGTTGTAGTCTCGTAGGGAGTAGCTACGTAAAGAGTTTGAGTGGTTGCGTCAGGGAGAGATGACTGTGACGCAGTATGAGATGAGGTTTTCTAAGTTAGCTCGTCATACGATTTGGTTGGTCCTGACAGATATAGAGAGGATTAGGAGGTTTGTTGATGGCCTCACTTATCAGTTTTGCATTCTTATGACCTGGGAGAGGGTGACTGGTGATACGTTTGAGGAGGTTGTAGATATTGCCCGTAAGATTGAGTCTGTTTGACGCCAAGAGCGAGAGGAGAGGGAGGCCAAGAGGCCTCGAGGATCTAGTAGTTATAGTGGTGCTCTTTAGAGAGGTCAGTTTCAGCATAGCAGAGGCCGTCCATTCGGGTAGGCTCAGCCAGCTTACCCAGGTTATCGTGGGGAATTGTCGGGTCATGGTTATCATAGTTCTCAGCAAGGCCAGTCATTAATTGGTGACCTTCTAGCTCAGAGTTCATCTCGTGCTCCATCAGTTTAGGGCTACTCTATGTCAGGTGCATCTGCTAGTCACTCCGGTGCGAGGGGTTCCCTTCAGTCCCCTTCTACAGCACCTGGGAGTTGTTAGGAGTGCAGAGAGATGGGTCATATGTGGAGGCAGTGCCCTCATCATCTCGCGAATTCATCTCAACCGAGGGTTCAATCATCAGCTTCAGCGCCAGTTGCTTCATCACCACCCGCCCAGCCAGCTAGGGGTGGAGGTTAGTCAGCTAGGGGTCGCCCTAGAAGGGGAGGCCAATCAAGTGGCAGTCAAGACTGTTTCTATGCACTTCCGGCTAGACCCGATGCTATTGCTTTTGATGTTGTCATTACAGGTATTGTTTCTGTCTGCCATAGAGATGCCTCTATATTATTTGATCCCAATTCTACCTTTTCTTATGTGTCATCATATTTTGCTCGATATTTAGGTACACCCCGTGAGTCTCTAGTTTCTCCTGTTCATGTATCTACCCCGGTAGGCGATACTATTATTGTAAATTGTGTGTACCGGTCATGTATGATGACTATTGGGGGTCTGGAGACCCGTGTTTATCTATTATTATTGTGTATAGTGAATTTCATGTCATTTTAGGCATGGATTGATTTTCTCCATGTTATGCTATTCTGGACTGTCATGCCAAGACAGTCATATTGGCTATACCGGGTGTGCCATGGATCGAGTGGCGAGGCTTGACTGATTATGTTCCCAATAGGGTAATCTCCTTCTTGAAGGCCCAGCGTATGGATGGTAAGGTATGTCTTTTGTATCTAGACTTTGTAAGGGATGTCGGAGCTGAGACTCCCAGTATTAATTTAGTTCCAGTTGTGAGGGATTTTCTCGATGTGTTCCCTGCAGACCTACCGGGCATGCCACCAGGCAGGGACATTGATATTGGTATTGACCTGGTGTCGGGCACTCAGCCCATTTCTATTTCTCATACCGTATGGCACCAGTGGAGCCGAAGGAGTTAAAGGAGCAGCTTCAGGTACTCCTTGATAAGGGTTTCATTCAGCTTAGTGTGTCAACTTGGGGCGTGCCGGTTCTATTTGTGAATAAGAAGGATGGCACTATGAGAATGTGCAATGATTATAGGCAATTGAACAAGGTAACAGTTAAGAAATAGTACCCTTTTCCTCGCATTGATGATTTATTCGACCAACATCGGGAGCAAGAGTGTTCTCCAAGTTTGATCTTCGTTCAGGCTATCAAAAGTTGAAGATCAGGGACTCGGATATTCTCAAGACGGCTTTTAGGACCAAATATGGTCATTCTGAGTTCTTGGTGATGTCTTTTGGGCTGACTAATGCCCCAGCAGCGTTTATGCATTTGATGAACAATGTGTTCCAGCCTTATCTTCACTCATTTGTCAAAGTCTTCATTGATGATATTCTGGTATATTCACGTAGTTAGGAGGAGCACGCAGAGCATTTGAGGGTTCTGTTGCAAAGATTGAGGGAGGAGAAGCTTTATGCAAAGTTCTCCAAGTGTGGGTTTAGGCTCGATTCATTGGCATTCTTGGGATACATGGTGTTCAGTGAGGGTATTCAGGTTGATCCAAAGAAGATAGAGGCGGTTCAGAGTTGGCCCAGACCGTCCTAAACTATAGAGATTCGCAGCTTTCTTGGTTTGGTGGGTTATTATTGCCGGTTTGTTCAGGGATTCTCATCTATCCCATTGCCCTTGACCAAGTTGACTTAGAAGGGTGCTTCATTTGTATGGTCGGATGAGTGTGAGAAGAGCTTTCAGAAGCTCAAGACAGCTTTGACCACAGCTCCAATGTTAGTTTTGTCGTCAGCTTCAGGTTAATATACCGTGTATTGTGATGCTGCGAGTGTCGGTATTGGTTGTGTATTGATGCAAGAGGGTAGAGTTATTGCTTATGCTTCTCGTAAGTTGAAGCCCCATGAGAAGAACTACCACATTCATGATTTAGAGTTGGCTGCCATAGTTCATGAGTTAATGATTAGGAGGAATTACTTGTATGGTGTGTCTTGTAAGGTGTTTACTGATCATCGCAACCTCCAACACTTGTTCAAACAGAAGGATCTCAATTTGAGGCAGCGGAGGTGGCATATGAGCTTGTTTTGCCACCCAGATTGTCGAGTGTGCATCAAGTATTTCATATTTCTATGCTCCGGAAGTATATTGGGGATCCATCTCATGTTCTAGATTTCAACACGGTTCAGCTGGATGGTGACTTGACTTATGATGTAGAGCCAGCATCTATTTTGGAGCGCCAGGTTCGAAAGTTGAGGTCAAAGGATATTGCTTCAGTGAAAGTGTAGAAGAGAGGTTAGCCCGTGGAGAAGGCTACCTGGGAGACCGAGCGGGAGATGCAGAGCAGATATCCTCACCTGTTTGAGGCTTCAGGTATGTTTCTTGACTCGTTTGAGGACGAACATTTGTTTAAGTTGGGGAGTATGTGACGACCCGGTCAGTCGTCTCATGAGTTACCGCTCCATTTTCCCTATTTCTACTTCTTTATGCTTTTCTTATCCGTATTATGTGGTATCGGGTTGGTCGGATCGAATCCGGATTGGTTTTGCTAAGGTTTGAGACACTTAGTTTCTAAAAGTAGCTTTAGAGTTAGAAAAGTCAACCGTGAGTTGACTTTTTGGTAAACAACCTCGGAATGCGGATTTTATGCCACAGATAGCTTCGTTAGGTGATTTGGACTTAAGAGTGTGTCTGGAATATTTTTGTGATATCCGGTGTAAAATTAGGCTTGAATTGGCGAAGTTAGTTTTTGGCGATTTCCGGTCGGCAATGGAAAATAGGCTATCAGGGTCGGAATGGAATTCTGACAATTAGAACAGGTTCGTAATGTCATTTTGGATATGTCTGCAAAATTTCAGGTCAATCAGAGTTGTTTTGGATAGTTTCGGTGTTGTTGGTGTAATTTAGGAATTTCAAAGTTCATAGGCTTGAACTTGATTTGATATTGGTGTTTTGATGTTGTTTTTGGTGTTTCGAAGACTCGACTAAGTTCGAATGATGTTATGGGACGTGTTGGTATATTTGTTGAGATTTCCTTGGGCCTCGGGTGGATCTCGAAAGGTTAGCGTATTAATTTAGACTAGAAGAAAAGCTGCTGCATTTTTTCACAGTAGCATAAACAGTAACTCGGGTGAACAGTAAAACGTGTAAGCAGTATTTAAATAAACCCTCCGTGACCATTAAACCATTTTACACCATTTTTGAACGGGGAAAGAGCTTTGAGGCGATATTGAAGAGAGGAAATCATTATTTTTCATTGAGGTAAGGATTTTGGACCCTAAAACTCGATTATTTGTGATTAAGGAACAAAATATAGGTGTTTAATTCATGAAAATCAGTAGAAAAAGGTGGTGTTAGGGCTTGAGATTATGAGACCTTATAGGGATGATTTGAGGGGTCAAACGAACTTCGATTTTTGAGTTCTTTATATGTACAGACTCGTGAGATGATCAAGAACATTTTGGTATAATGTTTTTGCAGTTCCAGGATGCGGTCCCCGGGGTCGGTTTTGACTGATTTCGGGTTTTGTGCTTAAAAAAGATATTTTTCAATTAGAATTTGTTCGATTAGCATAATTTGATGATAAAAATCTGATCTTGGTAGATTTGGAGCACTCGGAAGTTGGTTCAAGAGGCAAGCGTGTTGCAGAGTAGCTTTTCGGGCTAGTTCGAGGTGAGTAATGATTTTAAATGTTGTTCGGAGGGTGTGAAACCCCGGATTATACAATGTTTGGTTGTGTTGAGGTGACGCACACGCTGGATGACGAGCGTGGGGTCGTGAACCATTGGGGATTGTGACTTAGTCCATCCCGAATGACTATTTTTCTATATATTTGGTAGCTAATTGTTTGATATTATTATACTTTGGACTAAATGCCATATTTGGGCTACGTGCCAACTGTTTGAAGCCTTAGGGGATCGTTAATGATATTTTCCTCACTATTTAATTTCATACTTGTGCTCAGTCATGCCAGAACTTTCAGTGTTTTCAATACTCAACTATGTTAATCTGTTTTAAAACCTTGAATGATGTTTTAAATATATGTTGAGCTGAGATGCATATTTTTACTATTGCCCGAAGGGCTTATGAGATTCTAACTAAGTAAGGCCGAGGTCATGTATTGTGAGGATACTTTTGGGTCGGGCTGCACGCCGCAGCAGTGATACACTAATTATGATAATGAGGTCGAGGGCCTAAGATTGTACGCCACGAGGTGGCTTGATATTGATATGAGGCCGAGAGCCTATTTATGATGTCACGAGATGGCTTGATATTGCGCTTGGGCTGTAAGTGGTCCCTCCAGGAGTCTACACACCCCGAGTGAGCGCGGGTACCCATTGTGACATGAAATATAGCCCGAGGGGCTGGTATTGTTCTGTGATATTGCCCGAGGGGCTGATTTGATGTTATTGTGCCGAGGGTCAGTTCTTATGTGTTTACCATTCTTAGTTGTTTTTCCTATCTATTGTTGACTGCTTAAAAAGGTGTTTTTATGAGATTTCATCGTTAAATTGTGTTACTGATTTGTTATGCCTCTCATAGCTAAATGTTGTGTTTAACGTGATTTTATATCGTTCAGGCTTTATTTATTCTCATTACTCACGGAGTTGGAAGTACTCACTTTACTCCCTGCACTTCTGTGTGTAGATTCGGGTGCTACAGGTCCTACTACCGAGGGTTGACAGTCCCAGCAAATCTTCGGAAGTTTACTAGGTAGTTGTTTGGCGATTCGCAGCCTAGTGCAACCTCCCTCTATCTTATTTCTTTTCTGATTCAGTTATTAAGTAGTTGAGTAGACTTTTAGACTGGTAGTATTGTTTTAGATGCTCATGACTGGTGACACCCCAATGTCGGACTGTGTTGGCTTTTATTTCCGCAAATTATACTGTTAAATACTTATTTTGGGATTTTATTTCTGATTAAAGACTTAGTAGTTATTATTTTAGTTTCTTAAAGTGAACTGGAAGTGAGTCAGTTGGCCTTGTCTTCACGAGAGGCGCCATCACGACCGGGTTGGGTTTATGGTCATGACACCCACATCAGACATCATGTTCTGGAAATAGTCAGCCTCTTGGGCCTACAGAAAGACCGTGACCATTTAAATTTCATCCATTGGAGGCTTTAACTTGGCAGCTTGCTCACGCTATTTGACAGCATATTCGCGGAAGCTTTCCGTGGTTTTCTTTTTCTAATTGGACAAGGAGTTTCTGTCGGGAGCGATGTCCACATTATATTGGAACTGGTGGAAAAAATCTCGAGCCATATCGTCCCACACATGCCAATGAGTAATTTCTGGATCCGTGTACCACTCAGAAGCTATTCCGGTGCGGCTTTCCCGAAAATAGGCTATTAGCAACTCCTCTTTTCCACCAGCACCCCTCAGTTGGTTACAATATCATTTCAGATGAGCGACCGGGTCTCCGTGCCCGTCGTACTTTTCAAATTTTTGCATCTTGAAGCCCGCTGGCAAGTGGACATGGGGAAACATACAGAGGTCAGAGTACGAGACACTCTTTTGGCCTCAAACCTTGCATGTTTTTCAAGATTTGTTCCAGGATCTTCATCTTCCGAGCCATTTCCTCTTGCTCGGGATTTTTAACAATTTTTTCTTGCTCCGCCGAGAGATGGAGGTTGAGTGAAAGAGTACAAAGTCACATATGTTATTTCTGGTTGATGCTGTGGACCCTGAAAGATGAACATTGGAGGCGGTGCCCTTGAAGCCAGTGCCTGGGGGCGAACTACAGAAGGCATGCCAGGATTTTTGGAGGGCATTAGAGGGTGCTCGCATGGGATGAGCGGGTTGGGCACATGGGCATTGGTAACCTCACCTAACCTGGGGATCAATTCATGGAACCCAGGGATTGCACTTGGCGGTTCCCTACCATTAGACCAGGCGTCCCACATTTCCAATATGCGAAGACGCAACATCTTATTCTCTTTGGCAGCTGCTGATTTTAGCTACAGAATAGTCGTTGCCGGGCTATCCTCAGGACCGATGATTGATAGATTGCTTGCGAAGGTCATCTATGCATTTGGATCTTGTGAAGGAGGGGAGGCTAGACTACCAACAACACCAAACACCAACACCTGGCTAATTTGCACATCCAACAACCTAGTTAGTTTTGAGACATTTAAGATATAGGAAATCGCACGTTGGGATGCAATTCACCTAGCGGTTAAACGCTTCTACCATATCTTTGAACGGTTGCATGTTTCATCTCAGTCTTAACTAACTCTTTCAGTATGTACTTTTTTTGTTTAATTTCTGCCTCTCTTTATCACTCTTATTTTTTTTCATTTCGTTTCTGTCGCTCTTTATTTTTGGGCAATCTATTTTTTTACTCTTATTTTTGTCACTCTCTTTTTTTCTTCTTTTTTTTTCACTCTTTCTTTTCTTTTCTTTTTGCACTCAATTTTTCTTTCTCTTTTCTATTGTTTATTTTTCACTCAATTTATTTTATGGTTGTAATCGAATCCGATGTGGATTGCCTACGTATCATGACGCCGCATGAATCCGATCTTGCGTAGTTCGGGGAGATTGGAAATTGAGTAAATAAACTAACTCTTTTTTTTTACTTTCATAAAACTCAGACCGAGAAAGCTTTAAGAAAAAGAAAAACATACATATTGTTTTTTGAATTTTTTGTTTTGACTTGTGGATTTTCGAAAGAAGGACTTTTAAGAAAATATTTCGGATTTCTGAGTCCCTCTTCTTTTTTTCTCTTTTTTAATTTACGAAAGTACTTTTAAAGAAAAGAAAAAATATTTTTTGGACTTTTATTTCTCAATTTTTTAGGGACATTTACAAAAGAAAGACTTCTAAAGAAGAAAATAATATTTTTGGATTTTTGTTTCTGATTTTTTTGGAATAATACTTTAAATGAAGGAAGCCCGTATTTTGGATTTTGATTTTTTTATTTCATTTTTCAGTACGAAAAACTTCAGAAAGAAGGAAACTACTTTTTTTTAGTTTCAAAAAAACTTCTTTTTTTTGTTTTTTTTTCTAAGGAATGGTTTCTAAAGAAGGAAGTAAAGGAAAATATTTTTGGATTTTTTTAGAAAAATTAAGGTCGGAACCGATGAGGTTTGCCAACGTATCTCAAATCTGGTGAGAATCAGACCCGCGTAGTTCGGTCAGTTTTGATTGAACAAGGGAAACATGGCACTTGAAAATTTTGGCTCATTTAGAAATGACTTTTCTTTTTCTTTCTATTTTTTCTAGAATTTCAGTATAGTTTCAGGATTTTCAAATACCTACCTCTCACTCTTGTTTTTGATTTTTAATTTTTTTTTCTTCCTTTTTTTTTGGATTTTCTTTCCCTATTCTAGAAGCCGCAACATGCAAGCCGAAACAAACAGATGCGCAAGTAGCACGTAAGATGCATCAGGAAGCTACGATGTTCATAAACTGTTCCTTATATCCCCAAAATTAGAAAAACTCCCTTTAGTTAATTAATCACGCCTAAAGCAAGCTACGATGTTCATAAACTGTTCATTGAGCTTAATTTGTATTCTCCTAAAATGTTGACAGAAAGTTAAAGAACTATGATTCTCTACTATGGAAGACAAAGAAAATATAGTACTGCCTCACTATTTCCTCAATGTTTCTTTCCATGAATGTTCAGAGGAAATATTAAGACTAACGGACAACCTATTGATCAAGGGGTCATTCAGTTGACTTGCAGAGTTATTCATATTATGTAAAACTATGATTATTATCTCATCAAATGTGACATAATTACAAAAAATTAGTTTTTTTAAAAAAAATACTAGTATTAGTAAATACACAAAATCAAATATTGAATAAATATAATTCTAAAGTTCTCTTCCTTCACCAGCTTGTTTTTTTGAAAATTTTGATGTTGAGTGGCAGTTTGACTCTTATAAGTTAAACATTTGTTTTCCAAATGAAAGAGGAAATGTAAAGATTGTGACTATAGACTGGAGAAGGTCTCCTGACTACCAAAAAGCAACAATAACATTGATGAACACCATTACTAGATCCAGGATAATCTATCCGAACAAACTCTTGCACTTACTTCTACTATAAAAAAGAATCCCCACACTTAGCACCAACATGAATACAAGAAGATCATATTGTCCCACATATTGGAAGGCATTATATGCTAGTTATTCAATTAACTACGAGATTTTGAGAGCATTAATGCGAGTGAGCCACGTTGCTACTATATATTTTGTAATTACTTTGTTATGTAAATGTATATTTTACCATGAAATTCATCTAGAAAGCAAGCATTCTAAATACAGCTAAATAATTGGGCATCTAGTCACAGTAAACAATTGAACAGGAAAATGAAAACAATAAGAAAGTAACCAATCACATATGGAGAACTGACCCACAGAGACGGCAATATCTGTATCAGCAACTTGATTCTTCCTAAGTTTCCTCTCCAGATGTGCTGCAATCCATATGGTTCCCAAAGGCCCCCGGTTTCCAACAACAGAAGGCTCACTAACACTAGATTTTGAATATCATGTTTATCCTCAAAGGGTACACATCAAGACACGCAGGTCCAAAACATCCACAATACTTGAAGCTAGTCGATGCAATTAAATAGCTTTTATATATAAAAAATTTTGGATTACAAAGATGGAAATTCGATGAGAAAAACTCAACAAAGCTGAATAGCAACAAGGAAATCGTTGAAGACCTCTTAGCTAATGAGAGCAACTTGAACATGTTCATAACCCAGATCAGAAGAAGCACTAACGAGGCAGAAGCGGAAAGAGATGCCTCTCATTGCAATCCTGAGGATACCCTTTACTTTCAACAACTTTTAAGCCCAGAACATTGTTTCTCAAAGCTTGTTTTCGGATCATTTTTTTTGAACTTTTTTTTTAATCTTTTGCTTTGAAGGTTTTTGATTTCTGGATTTGTGGTGGGTGCGATCTTGGTTATCTTCTTGCGTGAGAGGGAGGAGCTTCCTCGATCTCTTCAAGTTTTTGGGGTTTTGATTTTTGTAGTCAAGAAAAAGGGAAAGATGCGCTGGGTTTTTCAGATAGGGGAGGGCTTTGTGATGAAAAACGCGAATTTCTAGCTCTTAGGCATCTTTTTTTTTTGGCAATCCACTAGGAAAGTGCCTAGGGCTAGTTTTTTATTAATAACAGAAAAGAAAAATACATCAATTAGGAAAAGTACAAATAAGGGGGACAATAGCACTAGTATTGTTACCCATATAACACAAACCGGTATAACCTTACTGTACTAATCCTATTGAGGCTTGTCAACCTCGCCTATTAACAAGAATGTAAAAAATATGAGCTTGAAAGGACCAAATATTCTATGATCATCACAGAATTTATAACATACTCTGTGATGATAATACAGATGAGGATACTAATAAAGTGGTAGAATAAAATGTAGTACCCATTTGATTGTTGTCCCTTTTTTTCAACCTTGTAAAATCTTCAATTTTTACTTCTTTGTCGTGTTCATCTACCTTGTTCAATAAGTATTCAAGAATCATCGTCTATTTTTTGACCGGTTGGACCTCACTGATGAAGTTGGGGCAGCCTGCTTTTGTTTAGCAGCTCTCATTGGAGGTCACCTAACAATTGCTTCCTTGTCGGACCTTGTTGCAATTTTCATCCAGATAGCACCTGCTTTGCTTGTTCCAATGTGGTCCTCCACAGTGTTTGGTGGTGTATCTAGGTGGTGAATACATGTGCGACAAGGAGGCTTACTTGGAATGAAATCTGGAACCTCCAACTTGTTCTTTAATTTTCCAGTCAAAGTATTCTCAAAATATAGTATTTGAAGTTCATCCTTGATAACTCTTTCCACACGATGGTTGGCAAATCGAAACCTTAGTTTAAGACCATTTTCCTGTTCCCTTTTCAAATTTGAGCATGTGATTGAATTTGACAAAGTGACCAAAGGTTGCTTCATCATGGGATCCGCGATAATATTTTCCACGCAAGGGCTGGAAAACTGTAGCAATTCATTCTCCTTTATGTATGCTTGACTTGTTGTGATCTGCTCCTCAAACTGTTCATAATGCAAATGTTTTGCTGTCTGCTGCATCTTGTTCTTTTTTTTCTTTGTTGTTGTCTTTGAGGTTGAGGTTGTTGTATTGAGCTGGTGTGCATTGGTTGGAGTTGTTGTTGCTTCATGTTGTTCGTGCACAGAAATTGCAGCAAGATCATTTGCAATCCCCCTGTTCTCCTCTTCAATTCCTTCAGATTGTTCATTATATTTGGCAGCCCATTTTTTGGATTTGCTAACCATCTCTATCAAAGCTGATTGAGCAATTTCATTGGTATTTGCTGTTGATAATAGCAATTGTCCATGTTCGCCTCCATATTCACCAAATTACTCTTTTGACTGTGAAGGTACCTCAAACACATAAGTATTCAAGGTGACTAATGGTTGTCTAACCATAGTAGTATCAGCACCATTACGGCCTGCACATCTTTAATAATTTTTTCCACATGAGGACTGAAAATATGCAGCGTTGGAGTATTGTAGTTGTGCACTTGTTTATGTATTAGCTCGCTGCCTTGGCTAATTTTTTGTTTGCTCTGTCCTTCCTTGTTACCATCAGTAGCTTTATAAGCTAAAAGCATAACCTGTTCAACATTGACACCACTAACATCTTGCCCTTCTGTGTGTACATACTCCCCAGCCGTGTGCAATGGAGCATTGACTGCAATATCCTATTTTTCACTAGTTGGTACAGCTGCTGCTGATGTTGTTACAACACCGGTAACTTCACACTTCAAACTCACAGTTTCAGATGTTGCCGATTGGCTTTTTGTGTATGGTACCTGTGCATTACCTTTGCCCTTGATTTTTCAGCCTTAGTAGTTGTTCGATCCACAGTTGTTTTCAGAGCAGAAATTGGTTTCCGAAACTCTGTTGTTGTTTGCTTCATTCTAGCTGAAAGTTGAGGTTGATTAGTATCGATCTTAGGCACAATCACCTGGTCATTAGTAGCACACACAGTAGCCCCCTCCACTTTTGTACTGTCGATCACTACACCATCTGTGTTTGACATATGCAAAAATTGTCCAGGATAGTGTGGGAGTTTATTCTTCATAATAGCTGCTACATCGTTGAGCCTAGAAGCTACACCTTCCAATTTCTGCCCATTGTATTGGTATTGTTGTCCTTCACATTGTTCAGCTGTATCAGTAGGTTTTGGAGAAACCACAGCTGACGCTTTATGCAGCTCATCACACCCCTATTGGCCAGCATTTTTTGCAGTATCAATTTGTGTTTGCCCAGTTGACTCCTCAACTGGTTCTACAGATATAGCAGCTGAATCTGTAGTTGCTTTCAAAGCAGTATGAGCCTCCAACTTTGTACCAGTTCCCTGAACAATCAGTGCTGCAATACTAGATGCACCAGTAGCGCCTATATCAATAGTTAGACCAGTAGCACCATATGCATTACCCATTTTTTCTTTGTTAGGTCGATCAGCAGTAGCTTCCAAAGAGACTTGTTGTGAGTTACTCTGCCCAGCTACAACTACATCATGAGTAGTCTTTGAAAGGTCTCTTCCATCAACCTCATTCAATCCCCTTCTTTCATTCAACAATTGTCTTAAATTTCCTCTGTATTTCTCACCAAAAATTTGATCTTCATCAATCTGACCATCATTACGATTTTGTTTTAAAAGAATTCGGCATGTAGTCTCATCGTGGCCCTGACGCTTACAACAATTACAATACAAAGGTAATTTATCATAGACAATTTCTTGAAAAATTCCAAAACATTTCCAGAATATTTATCGACACTTTGAACTCTCACACGAGAAAGGTGTTTGTCCATTAAGTCTAAGATCACCCTCATCCTAGTTGTGCTAGGTCTGGACTTTGTTTGTGTTGCCTTATCAATGGCATTTAGTTTTCCTACAGCAGATGCAATAGACAACAATGGCATCGCAAACAAATCTGGTGATAGATTCGGCATCGATATACAAACCACTGCTTTTGTTGTTTCCTCCTTTGGATTATAACCAATCGTCCATGGAAATACACGATATTGATGTTGAACACCCTTGTACAGCAGATAATTAACAGATCGAGATAAAGCAATACATAATCATCATAACGATCAAACCTTAGGAGTAATTGTCTTGGTGCGAGTAAACCGATGATACATCGACCTTTAACACCTAAGTGTTTGGGCAGTAGATCTCGTTGCTCATTGAGTTCTGGTTCTCCTGGAGATACTTTTATCACTAATGATTGATGCAAGCCTTCCTCCATAGCAAAATGTTGTCGTTCCTCTATGGTAAAGATTACAGTTGGCTCACCATGGATGAACTGAATTGGCTTGAGTTTTGGAGTTGTGCGAGGTATGGGATCTATTTTTGTTGAGATTTGCTGAGCATACGTGGGTTTTGTAGGTGAATCTCCCATAGCCAAAGGCCGGGGAGAGCTGGGCGCAGCCATGGCTGCCACTACAGCTCCATTAACGATTAAGTTGCTGAAGATTTCTTCAAAATTTTGCGATGAATAGTAGCAGTGGCACTGTTCACGTGCTACAGTAGAGGCAGATCTTTGAGAGGAAAAAGAATAGCCGCAAGTGCTCTTAGGGATCTAGGTCTAGGGGTCTAGGTTTCTTTATTAAAGGGGAGTGGTTTTGGGGTGAATTTAACTTGTTTTGGGCCTCTTAAGCCTTGGCCCAATTCAAAAGTGAGACAACTTTCTTTTTCTCTTTTGTTCTTCTTTCATTCTTTGATATTAAAAAATCTAGTTGAATTAATTAAACAAGCTAAATAAAATCTAAACTACTACCTTAAATTATTTTGTAAAGTTAATCTTACTTATTTTTACTAATTTAACACTAATTAATTTAAAACTAAAAGCTAAAATGTGGACATGACTATTGTAGTAATTTTTTGTGATTTTTGTTTAATGAATGCAATTAAATTATGAAATTAAATTCCTAAATGAAAATTAAACTTAAGATGGCATGGAATAAAAATGCGACAATTTTTTATGATTTTAAAAATATTAAAAATGCATGAAATGCAACTAAATAAAGAAAAACTTCTAAAATCCCTTAAAAATTATTTTTGATCTATTTTTAGGAGTTATTTTCATGTAGGGCAAAAAGTGGGTGCTCACAGTATGTATGCTGTAGAGTTTTTGTGCTTGATTTTGAAGGTTTCGCACATAGCTTTCATCATATTACTGTTGAGATTGAGAGCATTATCAGTGATCTCTGAATCAGCAAACAATACGATCCTTGACAAAAACTGCGACGACTTTTACAGTTACAACTTTGTAGTATGCAGCCTCTACCCGTTTTGTGAAGTACTCAATGGCCACTAAAATGAACTTGTACCGGTTTGAAGCAGTAGGCTCGATCAAACCGATGATATCCATTCCCCAAACAGCAAAAGGCCAAGGTGCACTTGTTGTATTGAGCTCATTAGGTGGTACCCTTATCATGTCTGCATATACCTAACATTGGTGGTATTTTTGTACGTACCGGATGCAATCTGTCTCCATGGTCATCCAAAAATATCCAGTTCAGAGTATCTTCCTGGCTAGAACAAAACCATTCATATGTGGTCCACAAGTTCCGGCATGTTTTTTCGAGCAGTGTGGAAGCTTCCTTTTCATCAATGCACTTTAACAACCCTAGATCAGGGGTTCTTCAATATAGGGTCCCTCCGCTTTGGAAGAAGTGATTGGATAGCCTCCACAATGTGCATTTCTGAGTGTGGTTTGCTTGTTCCGGGTATTCTCCTTTTGCCAAATATTTCTTGATGTCATGGAACCAAGGTTTTCCATCTGTCTCCTCTTTAACATGAGCATAGTAAGCTGGTTGATTATGGATTCTCACCGGGATGGGATCAATGAAATTCTTGTCTGGATATTGTATCATTGATGGCAAAATGGCCAGTGCGTCTGCAAACTCATTTTGAATTCTAGGTACATGTTTGAATTCTATCTTTGTGAATCTTTTCATAAATTCCTGCACATGATACAAGTATGGTAGTATCTTGGTGTTCTTCTTAACCCACTTTCCTTGAACCTAATGTACCAGAAGATCCAGATCTTTAATCACCAGTAACTCATGTATATTTATATCGATGGCCAGATTGATCCCCATGATGCAAGCCTCATATTCTGCCATGTTGTTGGTGCATGGATACCTAAGCTTCGCAGATACAGGGTAGTGTTGTTCTGTTTCTGATACCAAAATCGCTCCAATGCCCACTCCTTTGAAGTTTGCAGCTCCATCGAAGAACATCCTCCAACCGTCGTACATCTCAGTAATGTCTTCTCCCACGAATGATACTTCTTCATCAGAAAAATACATTTTCAATAGTTCATATTCTCCTTCCACAGGATTTTTAGCAAGATGGTCTGACAATGCTTGTCCTTTGACCGCCTTCTGAGTTACATAGACGATGTCGAACTCACTTAATAGTATTTGCCACTTGGCTAACTTCCCAGTCGGCATGGGCTTCTGAAATATGTACTTCAGAGGGTTCATCCTGGATATAAGGTATGTGGTATAGGCACAAAAGTAATGCCTCAATTTCTGAGCCATCCAAGTCAAAGCACAACAAGTGCGTTCCAAGAGAGAATATCGTACTTCGTAGGGTGTGAACTTCTTACTCATGTAGTATATGGCTTGCTCCTTTCTCCCTGTCTTGTAATGTCGTCCCAAACCACATCCGAAAGCTCCATCTAATACAGATAGATAGAGTATTAAAGGTCTCCCAGGTTCTGGAGGGACTAGGACTAGTAGTGTGGATAGGTACTCCTTGATATTGTCGAAAGCTTTCTAACAATCTTCAGTCCAACTTGTTCCAGCATCTTTCCTCAACATCTTGAAGATGGGTTCACATATGACTGTGAACTGTTCTATGAAGCAACTGATATAGTTGAGACATCCTAGGAAGCTCACTACGTCCTTCTTGTTCTTTGGTGGCGTAATTCTTGAATAACCTTAACTTTGGACGGGTCCAACTAGATTCCCCGACTGCTGACAATGAATCCCGATAACTTTCTTGTGGGAACCCCAAATGCACATTTTACGGGGTTTAGTTTTATGTTGTACCTCCTTAACCTGTCAAAGAACTTTCTCAAGTCTGCTATGTGATCTGCGGCCCTCTTGGATTTGATAATAACGTCGTCAACATACACCTTTATTTCTTTGTGTATCATATCATGGAAGATGGTTATCATGGTTCTAATGTAAGTAGCCCAGCGTCTTTAGACAAAATGGCATCATCTTGTAGAAGTACACTCCCCACGGTGTAATGAAATTTGTTTTCTCTGCGTCTTCTTTATCCAACCAGATATGGTGATAACCCGTGAAACAATCTACCAAGGATTGGAGCTCATTCTTGGCGCCATTGTCGATCAGGGTATGTATGTTTGACAGTGGAAAGTCGTCCTTCGAACTTGCTCTATTTAAGTCTCATTAGTCAACACATACTTTGACTTTCCCATCTTTCTTTGGAACTGGTACAATATTGGCTAACCAGGTTGGGTACTCAACTACCCTGAGAACTTTGGCCTTGATCTGCTTAGTGATATCCTCCTTGATTTTCAGGCTCATGTCTGGTTTGAATTTTTTGAGTTTCTGCTTCAGTGGTGGACACATTGGATTTGTAGGTAATTTGTGAGACACTATGGATCTGCTCAAACCGGTCATGTCATCATATGACCATGTAAAGATATCCTCATATTCCCTCAAGAAACGGATGTACTCCTCCTTCTCTATCAGTAATAAGTGAATGCTTATGCGAGTCTCCTTGACGATGTCGACATCTCCCAAATTTACTTCTTCGGTTTCGTCCAGGTTGGGCTTAGGCTTATTCTCAAAGTTATCCACCTCTCAGACAATTTCTTCAGGTATTTTATCTTCTTCCTCCGAGTCACTATCCTTATGTTGCGTTGTTTCATTACATGTCACAATCATTGGTTCATCAGGAAAAGTAATAATGACGTTGTAGAAAGAAAAGTGTGAAAAATAATAATGAATAGCAATGCATTGATTAGAAATTGAAAACATCCAAAGTTAGTATGGCTCGATAAATCGAGCAATTATTTTGCAACAAGTGAGTCTTTAAAACAAAATTACTGAAAATATTTGAAATGCCTAACATGGTAATAGAACAAATCAAGCTAATTTCCAAGCTACCCAGGAACTCAGCGGGCTCGGGATGGTGTGTCAGTCCAATTCCTGAGAACGGCTCCTTTCTCTACAGTCTGAATGGTGAAGCCTTTTTCGTCCTCCTCCTCAACTATCGCACCACAATCTATGTCCTCGTCCTCTAGAAATAAATTCCTCAGCCCAGCTAAAGCCTCTTCTTCTGCAGTTCCCCATATTGTATCAGCCTGGTGAAAAGTCTGACCCAGATGTAGCACTGGTTGCTCGAGACAGTAATAAGGACCACGCCATGGAGGCGACTACTCATCATACTCTTGCCATGTTGGTATCCGAGCTCGAAGGTTGTACCATGACATTTTAGTTGTATAGGTTTAGTAATGCCCTGGAGATTCTTCCCAAGCCCTTTGTTGGGTTTATACCCAAACCATGCTAGTATGCTTTCTATTTTGTTATTCCACCATTTGTCTTTCTCAACTGCACTGACATGTTTGATGTGGTGATAAGTTTCCCCTCCTAGCCTTCTTCTGTTCCCTATAACCGGGATGGTTTAATCGGTGTAAATGGGGTTACTCCCATCTCCGTGAATGATCACCTACTGATGGTTCCATTCGAACTTCATGACCTGGTGTAGTGTGGAAGCCACAACCCCAGCGGCATGTATCCAAGGTCGACCTAAAAAAAGATTGTATGTAGCTGATATGTCAACCACTTGGAATTCAACATCGAACCAAGTTGGCCCCATCTGCAGACAAAGATTAATCTCCCCAATCGTGGCCCTTTGAGACCCATCAAAGGCTTTTACGTTCATACTTCCTGCCCGTATATCATGAAAACCTTTGCCCAATCTTTTCAGAGTATCCAACAGACAAATGTTAAGGCTTCAACCTCCATAGATCAGGACTCTGGCAATGAATTTGTCTTCAAATTGTACTGTGATATGCAATGCTCGGTTATAATTCAACCCTTCAGGTGGTAATTCATCCTCATGGAAGGTAATCTTATGACTTTCCAGCACCTGCCCTACCATGTTGGCCATTTCTCCACAGGAGATATTGTTGGGAACGTAAGCTTCATTTAGCACCTTCATCGAAGCAATCTTGTGTGCCTCTGAATTTTGTAATAGTGATAGGATGGATATCTGAGCCGAGGTTTTGTTCAAATGATCAATGACAAAGTATTCCCTCGCATGTACTTTCCTCCAAAGATCATCTGTCCCTACTTTAATGACAGGTTGCTTAGTAGTGGCCGCCTTACTCGATCCTTCCAAGTGTTTAGGTGTATAGACCCTTCCGGTTCTAGTCATTCCTTGTGTAGCATCAGATTTTTCTATCTTTTCCTTTCCCTTTCGTAATCCCAAGGTATGTCTTTGGAATTGAAAGGAGGTGTGGTTGATACTGTCATAGTGAAAGGTGTGGCCACTTCTATCTCAAATGGAGCAGGTCTGTCTATAGGAGGAGCTACCTCTACCTTAATGGGAACCGATGCGACTACCTCAACCTCGACTGGCAACTGCGTCTGTACAACAATAGGAGTGAGTATGACTGCATGTTTAGAGTCATCACCTTCTCGAATAAGCCTGATTGACCCCTCAGGATCCCATTCTTCATTCGTCTCTATCACATGTATCCCACCGCCCCTATGATCTAGGAAAGGATTGTTGCGGACGTTGGGCACAGCTTTTTTTACCTATATGACCTTGTTATCAATCAATGTCTAGATTTTACCATTCAATGTTTGACACTCGTCAATGGTATGCCCCTTCATACCGGAATGATATGCACAGGTTTTGTTTGGGTTGACCCATTGAGATGAGTTCTCCACTGCCACAACATGAATAAGAGTGACATAACCAGTGGCTTTCAACCTTTCATACAGCCGGTCGCAGGCTTCAACAATATATCTGTATTGTTTGGGTGGTTTGCGATCAAAGTTAGGTCGGGATTTCTGGTAATTTGGACGTGTTGGAGGTGAATGATAGTAGGCTAGCTCGGTGATATAAGTATGATAGGTGGTGGCAGGTTTAGAATATATGGGAGATGAGGGTTGGTATGTGGGCGGAGGTGATTGGTATGTAGGTGGAGGTGTTTGGTATGTGAGTAGAGGTGTTTGGTATGTGAGTGGAGATGTTGGGACTTGAGCTACCATTACTACCCCCACATCTTTCTTCTTGGATATGCTGCCTGATTGCAATGCTTTGTTCATGGCCTGTAATGCCTCGAAATTTGTCACCATTCCGCTTTGGATACCTTCTTCAATCCTTTCTCCGAGTTTGATGATATCGGATAATTTGTGATTCTCATTGACCATTAGTCTCTCATAATACTAAGGACCTTGTGCCCTGACAAAGAACTAGTTCATTTGTTCTTTTTCTAGTGCTAGTCTGACCTTGGCTGCTTCTGACCTCTATTGAGTAGCATACTCGCGAAAAGTCTCAGTTGGCTTCTTCTATAAATTTTTGATGAAGAAGACATTCGGTTCATTCTCCGTATTGAACCTGAACCGGTCCATAAATTCTGATGCCATGCTCACCCAATTGTCCCACTACTTAGGGTTCTGGCTTATGTATCAGGACACGACATCTTCGGTAAGACTTCTCATAAAGAGCTTCATTCAAATCCTTTTATCTTTTCCGACCCCCATCAACTTGTCATAGTAAGTTCTCAAATGAACCTTGGGATCACCTGTTTCGAACTTGGGAGGTTTGAAACCCTCTAGCAATTCCACGTCCGGTTGTACGCACAAATCCTCATTATTCGGTCCTTATACCACTTTGCTTCCTTCGACGCCGTGAACTCGGCTTGTCAATTTCTTGAGTTCCTCAGCCATGTTCTTGATGAGTAGGTCCTATTTAATGAATTTTGGTGCATAGGAGATTGGTTGAGTAGAGTGAGGTACGGTTTCCACATATATAGGGTTGTTTTGGTGAGTGTCGGGGACTTGGGTGTAGTGGTGGTCGTTGGTTGAGTTTTGAGGATAAAGAATGGGTTGTGGTGTGTTTTGAGGAGTGTGATAGGTAGTGGCTTGTGGGTACTAGATTGGTTGATGATGGTGTTATGGTGGAGTTGGTATTGGCAAAGGATTGGGATATTTAGGTGGAGTTGCATATTGATATGGTGCGGGAGGAGGCTGGTTTGGTGTATTTTGGGGAGGTGCTAGGTTTTTGGTATTTTATTGGTTGATATTCGGGATGTTCAGGGTGAGGGATAGGTTTGCTAAGTTGTGAACCTGCTCAAGTTCTCCCTATAACTCCAGTATATTTTGTTCCAACTGCAAAACCAAGTTATTTGGTGCCGGAGTACTTCGACCGTCTGAAGTTTCTGCATTTTCAACATTTTCCTTTCGAATACCACTTAAGTCAGCCATCTTAGCTTTTACTCTGCTCTTCGTATTACTTGGATGAGGAGGAGGTGGAGGGCTTCTAGATCTGGTGTGATATGCTGATAATACCAGTATGTGCGAACCAACCTTAGGGGATGGGAACAATAAAGAATAAAGAAAAACAAAAGTTAAACAGGTCAGCAAGGGTTTTGTAATGTTTGAAGTATTTAAACACATATTGTGGGAATGTAAATTCGCGTCCTAATTTGGGAGTCTCATTGTTCCCGAGGTAGGCCTAGTGACAAATAGATTTAGAGAAATTCAGTGTTAATAATTGCCTCATTTCATTAATGTTAAAAATAGACGACCCCAAAACGACACTAAATAAGATAATGTTACTAATGTCACTTGGCCTTATTACATTTAAAAAGCAAGTAAACCTAATCTACTTGGTCCCAGAAAGACTCTCTACAGACTGGATGCTTTTGTCGATCAGCTCCCCCATATCGCACAGGTTCAACAGTAAGAATGTCCTTTGCCTAATGTCCTCCTTCATTACCCTCAACGTTTTGTCAATCGATGACTCTCTTTCTCATTTCCCTTCCAATTTCATTAAAATGTACTCCAGATATTCCAGCCTTTCGCTAGATTTAACAGCTCTCTCTTTCCACTCATTGATCATTTCCATGTCGGCCTTATGCTGCTCCATATGCTCAGCTTCAGACACATAAATTCTTTTGTGTTGCTTGTTATACTTCACATGTCCTTCGGCAACCTCGTCTATGACCCTGTTTCCTGGACAAACCCTTCGCTGGAAGATTCCTGATATGTTATCATCCAACCTTGAGGGGTAGAAGTATGTGTGACTCACATGATATCGGTCCAGCTTGATGGTATCCTTTTCCACGATAATCTTCAAGTTCCACATGTGTTGTGCTTCATTCTTATATGGGATGGCGTTGCCCTTAAAATTAGTTATGAAGTGACTCATTTTAGCGACTCCTGGTATGACCTATCTCCTGACTGCCTATCTCATAACCCTGAGGGAGCATAAGGGTATATTCCCCTTAACCCAATTAGTACCAAGTGGAGGATATCCCTGGATCTGATGATGAACTAGTCGGTAGGGAACCACTCGAACATCCATTAAACTTGGTCCTCAGTTAACTTGTTGAAAAACTACACCCATCCTACAACATCCTTAGGTTGGGCAAACATGTCTGGAATATAAGTCATTCTCTTGGGATGATGAAATGCTATGTGATCATTCCACGGCCTTCGAAGAAATTGCCGACGGTATTGACCCTTTTGGAGATAATCTAGCAGCCAAACTTGCAATAGCAAATTGCAACCCTCGAAGAATCTTAACCCCTTCTGACAGCATTCTAAGGCCCGGTACATATCTGCAATGATCATATGGACAATGATATATGTCTACCCCTCGATCCCGTCCATCAAAGTGTTGGCCACCATGGCCAGCCTGGTGTGGATTCTGTCCCCTTAGATCGGGATCACTAGCATGCCCTAAAAACACATGATGAACACAAAGACCCTACGATGAACCCAACCTAAGGAGTTGATGGAGAAATCATCATCAAAAATACGGTAAGAGCTACTGTAACCGTATCGTTCATAGAGAAAGTCAAAAGGTATGTAGGAGTTTTTCAGGAACTCCAAGTCATCATTTTTCTTCAGCCCCATCATCTTAAGGAATCCTCTAGTGGTGCGATTTTCGGGCTCTAATAAACCGGGGCTATCCTAAGGCAACCCAGTAAATCCCCCTATTTCTTGTAGAATAGGGGTCATTTCTATGTCCCCAAAGTGGAACACAGCCCTTTCCTTGTCCAAAACATGGTGGAAGATCAACATTTTATTTGGCTGAAGATCCAACAGAGAAGGCAAATTTCCTAAGACTTATTTTCTACAAAAAAAAATATAGGTTAGGCCCTTTCCCACTCCACAAATCTAGCAAAAGTGAAAGTATGTTACCGACCATGCCGAACCTGGGGACTTCGTGCCTCATTTTCTGCAAAACAAAATGTAGGTTAGGCCCTTCCCCCTACAGGTTTGCCTATTTATACAACAATAATTAGCATATTGGCACTTATTTATCCAAAATTAATGCACACAATCGTGGTTGCGTCCGTTGGGATAAAGGAAAACCTGATGGACTTTTGGGTGAGGCTTGTCATAAAGGGTTATCATGTGGACAACATATTAACCCGACTAGGTTTGACCATGATGCATGCACAATTAATCAGAGTAAGATTGCTATAGAGGTCTAGACTGGGACCCTCAAGCGGACAACTTGTGGGGGAAAGGCACGAAACCGTCGAACGCACCACTGATCGACTAGTTTTACCGCAAATATGTCTTTCCGAATTTAAAGGGTGATATATAGGAAGAGCGCAAATACTCATCAAGCGTTGCTATAGGATTGATTATGCACGAGTGGAATATGATGTTTAGCCTGATTTATGCAATAATAAATAGCATGTTGTCAAGTATTTGCACGTTTAAAAATGATAAATGTGGTATTTAAATAATTAAAAGACATTCACAAAAGAAAATAAGGAGATAATTCAGTTTCGAAAAATAAAGGAAATTATAAATACTTTAAAATAAGCAATTAAATCCAAGCAAAAGGAGTAAAGGGAAAGGGTGCACATGTGTTAACAGAAATAAGCATGCTTAAGACTAATTCACAAAAACAAGTTCGTTATGGTAAGAGCCTAAAATATCCCCAGCAGAGTCGCCATCCTGTCGCGCGCCCTTTTTCCTCGCGGAATCCGGGTTTCGACATTCATTGGGAACAACTCATTTCCTTTTGCTAATTGGGTATTTGAAGAGTCGCCACCTAACAGATTTAAGGTGCATTAGGGCACCTATAGCAAATAACTCATTAAACCGGTTTGCATTACAAGAGACTTGGTTAAGGTCTCAAAATAACCTTGAGGGGAAGGTGTTAGGCACCCCTCGTGATCCACAACTGTGGGTTCCGGCCGAACTCAATTATGTGAATTAGTCATTTAACAAATAGGCAGTCTAAGCATACATATAAGATAAAGGAAATTTGACAAATAAGCAGTATAAGCACACATATGTAAATAGGATGAGGGAAGTCCTAGGTTTGTTAGCCTATAGGATCACATCTGTACAACACCCAGTAAGCGTTTCTCAAATAGATGGGTTACATGTGGCATTAGCACACAGGTCATCATATACTTTACTACCCAATTACCATCCCCTTGGTCATAGCCTAAAGTGTTCTAGCAACCTTAAGATGTATCCTATACGTGCACTACATGTCCCTTTACTTATATAGTCCGGAGGTATTTAGGACTTCTAGTTAAGGTAGATCTAGACTCTCCTACAATAATTAAAAGGAGAAAACTATAGGCGACAAACAAAACATGTAGGATTGGACTAAGGGTAGAACAGTTAAAGGCTCACATTTTACCTCCACAAATAGAGCAAGTAAGTGCACGTCTTAAACAACAGATTTCAGGTATTTCAAAAAGGTCCTAGAACAGGATATCTAGGTGAGCATGACAAGCAAAGAATATGCAGCATTGTGTTAAAAGTGATAGAGACCTAATCAGTTTGCCTACTGATTTTTTAGAACCTGCTGAATCTAGACAATCACAAATAAGCAAAGCAGTTTCATAGTTTTTATTATACCTTGATTACCTATAGGCTTTCCAAGGCGTGAATCAGTAATACCCTATACATATGCTGTCTAAATGCAATCAAAATTCTGAGAACCATTTTAAAACAATTTGAGTTTATTAAGTCCTATAGACATGCTGGTCTAGGCGCTGAATAACTGATTTTAGACTTATAGATGCTGGTAGCTAAATGCAGAAACTGGTTTTAGAATCATATAGGCATGGCATCTAAATGCAGTGATTAGTTTTAAAACATGCTGAAGACTGATTTAAACATTGTTAATATGCATAAACTAATCTTTTTCAGGCAAGAGTGATTAATTTTAAAATCGCTATAGGCATGGTATCTAAGCAAACATCGCAGCAAACTTACAAACATGTTATCCAGAATGCAGGATCGATTTTTGAATCCTATTGGCATGACATCTAAGTGAACAAACATTGTAACAGCTTCTAGGCATAGTATCTAGATAGACAAGATATTGTAAAAACCTATAGGCATAATATCTAGATAGACAAGATATTAGTGGTTGTAGTTTTGGACATCCCCCTTGTTCTTGTACAACGGGATCATCGTACTCCACCTCCACTCTTCAGGCATTTTCTTTGTCCTAAAAATGACGTTAAACAACCTAGCAAGCCATTACAAGCCCTCCTTGCCCATATTCTTCCAGAATTATACCGGGATCTTGTACGGCCCAGTCGCTCTACCCTTACTCATCTTGCGCATAGCCTCTTCCACCTCCCCCACTCGTATGCATCTACAGTACCCAAAATCTCGTTGCCGCTCCGAGTACTCCAGCTCCCCCAATGTGATGCCCTTGTCTCCCTCCTTGTTCAAGAGTTTATGGAAGTACGTCTGCCATCTCCGCCTGATCTGTTCCCCCTCCAATAAAACTCTTCCCTCCTTGTCTTTTATGCATCTCACTTGGTTCAGATCCCGGGACTTCCACTCCCTTACCTTAGCTAGCCAATACAATTCATTGTCCCTGCCTTTAACCCTAATTTCTTCTTATAAATGACTAAACGTCGCGGCCTTAGCTGCCGTAACCACCAACTTCGCCTCTCTCCTAGATTTCTTGTACCCCTCCCTATTGGCACTCTTCTTCCCCTCGTCTATACTATCTACTAGCTTCAAATATGACGCTTTCTTTGCTTCCACTTTTCCTTGAACCTCTTCGTTCCACCACAGTCCCCTTTATAGCCACCAGAAAAACCCTTTGAGACCCCTATCACCTCTCTCGCCACCTCTCTAATACAATTTGCTGTCATTGACCACATACAGCTCGCGTCCCCATTACTTCTCCAGGCCCCCAAAGCCAGTAACTTCACCCCCAACTCCTGGGCCTTGTCCTTAGTCAATGCACCCCACCTGACCCTATGAATAACTGATATAGCCCTCCTCTTTAAACACATATTGTAGGAATGTAAATTCGTGTCCTAATTTGGGAGCCTCATTGTGCCCGAGGTAGGCCTAGAGACAAGTAAATTTGGAGAACTTTAGATACCAGTAAATGCTTCATTTCATAATGTGAAAACAGACGAATCCCAAAACGACACTAAGACAATAGAAAAGTAAATCACTATTGGCACTTGGCCTAATTACATTTATGAAAGCAAATAAATATAGCCTACTTGGTCCCAGAAGGACCTTCCCTAGATTCAATCTTCTTGACCCCATCGTACAGGTTCCCCATCTCGTACAGACCCAGCAGCAGGTAGGCTCTATCCAGATGTCCTCCTTTACTTCATTTAGCATTCTCACAATCCTCAATCCTCTTTATGACTTTTTCCTCTAGCTCCACTAATCCTTGCTCCAGATATTCCAACTTTCTGTTGGAAGTGATAGCCATTTCATTCCACTCTTCGATCAACCTCATATTTCTCTTGTGTATTTCTAGGTGCTCATTCTCAGAGTTGTAGACCTTCTTGTGCAGCCTATTGTATTTGACTTGAGCCTCAGCTTCTTTGTCTATGATCATATTCCCTCGACCACTTCCTGGAATCACCATCCCTTTAGATTTTCCTCTAACCATGCTGGGTAGAGAGGTTCACACACCGCATGATACATGTCTGGCTCAATGGTGTTCTTTTCCACAATGATCTTGCAGTGCCATATGTGCTGAGCTTGGCACTTGTAAAGGACATCATCATCCTGAAAGTTTGCTCTGAAATGGCTCATTTTGGCGATCCTAGGTACAACCTGTTTCCTGCCTTCTTGCCTCATGACTCGGATAGGGACATAAAGGTATATCCCTCACAACCAAATCAGCACCAAGTGTGGAGCATCCCTGGATCTTATGATGAATTCATCTGTTGGGAACCATTTAAACATCCATTGCACCTGTTCCTTGGTCAGATTGTCGAAGAACTCTAACTACTCTTTAGCGCTTTCCGGCTGAGCAAACCTGCCCGGAATGTAAGTTATCCACTTGGGGTGATGGAAGGCAATATGGTCGTTACAAGCCCTTTGTGGAAATTCTTGGTGATAGTGACCTTTTTGAAGATGTTCAAATAACCACAACTGTAGCAACAGGTTACAACCCTCGAAATGCTTGACCCCTCTTTGATAGCACTCCAGAACCCTGTAGATGTGGGCTATTATCATGGGGACTATAGTGTATGATTACCCGTTGATCCCCTCCATCAAAGTCTTGGCGACCATGAACCATGGATTTTTTCCCTTTTCATTGGGAATACTATCAGGCCCAAGAAACACACAATGAACACGTACACTCTATGATGGATGTGTCCTAGAGAAGTGATAGAAAGCTCGTCATGGAAGGTACGGAAGGACTTGCTATGGCCATACCTCTCATACAAGTATTCAAAGGGTATGTAGGACTTCTCTAGGCATCCCAAGTCAGCATTTATCTTCAGCCCCATCATTTTAGGATACCTCTACCAATACAGTTCTCCGGTACCAACAACCTAGGGCTATCCCAAGTCAATCCCGCAAGTCCCCCAATTTCCTCTAGGAGTGGAGTCATCTCTATGTAGCCGAAACGGAACACAACCCTTTCACTGTCCTAGAATAAAGTGGCAGCCTCAATCAACCTGTTGTTTGGCTGAATGTCTACTAGAGACGGCAGATTGCCCAAGTACTTTCTTACATGTTTCTTGTCACTTGAGGAAAGGTCCTCCCACCAATCTAGCAACAATGATGGAATGTTGCTAACCATATTGAATTTAGGGACCTCGTGCCTTATTTTCTACAAAACAAAAGGGTTAGGCCCTTCTCCCCCACCAGTCTCGACTATTTATACATTTATGATTAGCATATAGCATTTAGTTCTCCAAATTAATGCACAGAGCGTGGTTGTGTCCGTTGGGATTATGGAAACCCCGGTGGACTTTTGGATAAGGCTCATCTTAAAGGATCATTATGTAGACAACATATTAATCCGACTAGGTTTGACCATGATGCATGCATAATTTCAATCAGAGTAAGGATACTATGCGGGTCTAGACTGGTACCCTCAAGTGGACAACTTGAGGGGGAAAGGCATAGAACCGTCGCCTGCACCGTTGATCGACTAGTTTTACCGCAAATAAGCCATTCCGAATTTAAGGGTAACAAATTGGAAGGGTGCAACCACTCATCAAGCGTTGCTATAGGATTTAATACGCACGAGTGGAATATGATGTGGAGCATGAGTTATGCAACAATAAATAGCATGTTGTCAGGTATTTGCACATAGGGAAAATAATAAATACAGTATTTAAATAATTAAAAGGCAGTTACGGAAAAAGAAAATAAGGAGACAAGTCAGTTTAAGGAAAATAAAGAAATCATAAATGCTTGAAAGCAGTTAAATTCAAATAGGGGAAAGGGTACGTGGGATAGAGCATTCTTGGACTAATTCACAAAAGAAAAGTTCGTTATGGTAAAATCCTAGAAATATCCCTAGCAGAGTCGCCATGCTATCGCGCCCCCTTTTTTTCCTCCGTAAAAAAAGTCCGGGTTCCGACGATCATGGGGGTAATAACTCATTTCCTTTTGGGATTTGGGTATTTGAAGAGTCACCACCGAACGAATTATGGTGTGTTATGGCACCTAGAGTAATTAATTCTTAGACTAGTTTGCATTACCAGAGATTTAGGGTAAGGGCTCGAAATAACCATGAGGGAAAGGTGTTAGGCACCCCTCTCGGTCCACAATGGAAGGTCCCGTCCGAACTTACACTTATGAATTAGTCATTTTAACACACAAACAGTTTTAACACGTACTTGCAAGTAAAGACATGTTTTGACATTCTAAGCACATGTATGATTCAAGTAATGAAATAAAAGAAAAGATTTGAACAAGTTACACATATATAAAGGAAAGTAAATTTATTTAAACAACGGTAATTGGGAAAGAGGGGTACTAGGTTGGTTAGTCTACATTATCACCCCATACAATGCCCGGTAATCACTCCTCAATGAGGGGCTATGCGTGACATTAGCGCGTAGTCATCATATCCTTACTACCCAATTCCCTCCTCTTGGCCATAGCCTAAAGAGTTCTAATGACCTTGATAGATGTCCTATGCATGTACTACCCGTCCCTTCCTTGTGTCCCTGGAGGTATTTAGGACCTCTAATTTAGGTAGTTCTTGAACTTCCTAAGGTTTTAAAGGATAAAAGTCTAGGTGCCAATCAAAAACAATTAGGACTACATTTAAAGAGAAAAAATACATGCTCACATTCACCTCCACAAACATAACAAGTAAGTGCATGTCTCAAATAACAGTTTCAAGTATTTAAGAGAAAAACCCTAGAACATGAGATCTAGATGAACAGAGATTATACAGCATTGAATTAAGACAAAGTGTCAAAGACCTATTCAGCTTGCCTACTGATTTTAGACCTGTTGAATGTGAGCAGTCTCAAATAACAAATCGCAATTATATAGTTGCAAGATTTTAATCGCCGTATATGCTTGCCTATAAAATAGCCACTTTTAATAACTAAATAATTATAAAAATAATGAGTACCAAAAACATTTATTGTGTACTAAAATGGTTAAAAATAGTATTTAACATTTTAAAAATATAAAAGATCATTTTATGCATAAGTAATGTAATTATACATTAGAAAGGGCTATTATTGCAAAGATGTGCAATTTAGCCTAAAAATATAAATGTAATTACAAAAAATACACTAAAAATATTTAAATACTATGTTGCCATAAATAATGAATTTAAATGGCTAAATCACCAAAAAGGTAATATGAAGGATAATTATTGGATATTTTATAAATAAAAAGAGAAGAAGTAAATTGATTTGGAGCTTTTAAAATTATAGAAAAATTATAAAAATGCTTATGCATGATCATAACTGCATATGTGCTATTTTGAAAGTATATATATGTATTAAAAAAATATATGAAAAAAAATTGGGTATCGACAATAATATTTTGTAGGAGTATCTAAATGACTAACGGTTTGAAGAGTTAGAAACTAGACTCGAAGATCTTTCATTTGATAGGTTTTTTTTATCACAAAACACTTTATATTTATGCATATATGTTCTTTCAAAGTTTTGTCTTGTGCGCACTCATTTGGAATTTTAGTCTATTATGTCATTTTTCAACTTGACTTAGATTTAGACCTCTCCTTAGACCCCAAATCACTTATAATATGACTCATACACTTATTACCATAACCAATTGATATCCATCATATTGATAATCCTCGTTTGCACAAAAATAAAATAATTATCCTACCTTGGCACCACGAAACCTTAAATTACCTAGCAAAATTTTCCGGGGTCTAACATTTTTATATAGTGATATAATCTCGTATCATAATTTTTCTTTATAATATTGCAAGTTTATTCTTCATATTGTTGGTGCGTGATATCATGAAACGATGAAAAATCACACAATCCATCCAAACATTGTATTCATCAAACGATACAGTATAATACAATACAATACGATATGATATATTATGATACGATATGTAACAACCATCCAAACAAGTTGTTATGGGTGAGATTCGTAATTTTGTGACCCATTTATATGTTTATCCCTATTGGGAAATTTGATGGTATTAGCCCGTGTCTATCTTTTTGTTTTGCATACTATTCACAGTTATAAGTCCAAAAGTGACTTTCTATTACTCACTACAGTGAGTTATGATGTGATTTCGGAATAATTAATTTCAATTTTTGAATTATATTCCCAACCATTATGGGGGTTCATTGTTCGTTGTGAAATTGTTTATCGGATTTTATGAAAAGAAGAACAAGAAATGGAAAATTTCAGTGGCACTATGTGGAAAATACTTTTGATTTAGAGTTGAGGATGAGATCCTCGCATTTTTATATGATGTGAAATACTTAAAATGGGCTACAATCCGTGGTGGAAGTTATATAAGGGTGAGGTCCTTGTGGTAAAAAATTTATTTATTTAAATTCTCCATTTGTGAAATTTAAAAATTTGTACTATAATATTAATAGGGAGACATGCCTATTATGCTTATTTGATAAATTTTTGTATGTATTTTTGTTTATATTTAGCCATATTCGTGATGTAAATATTGAGGTTTAGCCTACGAGGTAAGTGCCCAGGTGGCGTTAAATGTGACTCGTTAATTCGGATAAATAACTATGAGGTCCTCATGCCTCGCGTGTTGCTGTCAATGTTGTGAAAATTCGAAATGAGGTTTTGGTTAATATGAGTGCCACGACCAAAAATCCACTAGTCATGATGGCACCTAACCTAATATGCTAGGTAAGCCAATCAACAATTATCCATTTCCATTGAACTTAATAATCCATTAAACAAAGGAATTATCTAAATCTTATACATTTCCCAAGGACTGATATTACAAATCATGAGCTTCTAAGAATAGAGTTTACAAAGCTGACATGAAGAGAATATATCTTATGTTTAAACAATACATAAATAGAGTTTTATAATCTAAGGCTACTGTGAACAAGAGGCGCTACAATAGGAACACATGTACACCTTCAATTCCAGTAACTATCGAATGCAGCAATATAGGCATCTGGGATCTACACGCACTATGCAGGAAGTGCAGTATGAGTACAACCGGCCCCATGTACTCAAAAAGTAACTAGCCTAAACTTAGGTTGAAAGTAGTGACGAGCTGGAACATAGGTCGGGTCCAACACTAATATCCAATAACATTTCATAACAATATAAAGCATATAAATAAGGAAGTAACTCAGAGATAAAGTATTCATCTTTTTCACTGTTTTCACAAAATAGTTCTGCCTTTCAAGAGTATCAGTGAAAACCTAAAATTCTTTACCCAAAACGCCATGAAAAATGAGAGAGTTTGAAAAATGGTATTTTCTTTTCCAAAGCTCTATTTCACAATAAATAAGATGTTTCATTTTCTTTCCAGATAGCAAGTGTGAGATACCTTTCTATCACCACATATCAATCGGTGTAAAATGTCATGAATGACGTGATACCGTACAACATGAGAAAAATGTGTCTCTATGCATGTATGTCATATATGCATGCCAATGCCATGTATCTCAAAGATGAATCATGTACTCACACTCTCAGAGTACGCAACCTCACTGCATCACATCTTCCACTTATCATAATCAACTACTCGGTACTGTATATGGCCCATACGGCCTAGGGAAGATCCATCTCAGAATATATACATCACTGACTATAAGTCACCCAGTACCGAGGAAACAGGCCAATCTAGCCTCATGGAGAAGATCCATCTCCATATCAAGGGAAAATCCATCCCTGAATATAATCAACCGCGCTCACTGGGGCTGTGCAGACTCCGGAGGGGTTCCTTCAGCCCAAGTGCTATAACAAGTCAATCATGGCATAAATCAATCAGACCCTTGGTCTTACTCAATAATCAATAAAACATGATGCGGCGTGCAACCCGATCACATAATTATCTCTCACAATCAGGCTCTCGGCCTCACTCAGTCATCAATCTCTCTAGTCTCACCCACGGGCTCTCAATATCATGAAAACTGACCCGAAATATTGATATGATGTATAAATAAGTATCAACTGAGACTGAGATATGATATGAATGCATGAAATATCAATGAATTCAATGAGATGACAACAAGAAACGACCACTATGGGTCCCAACAATATCCACATATAGCCTAAAGATGATATCTAGCATGATGTACAACTTATTTATTTTATCGCATGGTGAAAATACAGATATCAATAAAATAGGGCACTATTCAGTGCTCTGGAAACAACAGAGTCCCAACTCATAGAGTGCATGCCCACACGCCCGTCACCTAGCATGTGTGTCACCTCAACATTAATCACATAGCATGTAATTCGTGGTTTCATACCCTCAACACTAAGTTTAAAAGAGTTACTTATCTTAAACAAGCCAATTACGATACCGAGCAAGCCAAGCGATGCTCCAACAATGCCATCACGCATGTTCCGACCTTTGAATGGCTCAAAACTAATCAAAAACAACTCAAATACATCAAACAATGCTAAAAGAACCAATCCTAATCGAAAAAGGTCGAATCTTTAATCAAAAGCCCAACTCGGGCCCGCACCTCAGAACCCGACAAAACTCACAAAATTTATCAACCCATTCAATTACGAGTTCAACCATACTAATTTCACTCAAATCCGACTCCGAAACGGTATTCAAAACTCAAAAACTCATATTATGAAACTTTAGGCCAAAACTCCTAATTTCTTCTTTAAAATTCATCAACCAAAAGCAAATATCGAAGATAGATTCACGAAATATAACCAAAATCGAGTTGAGAACACTTAGACCAATTCATATGCTAAAATCGCCTCGAAAATTGGCCAATTCCGAGCTCCCCAGCTCAAAATATGTTAAATGCACAAAACCATAGTTTTAACACTTTTTTGCCTCGTTTCTTGTGCCAAAAAAATCTCAAAACCTACTTTTGTTGACTTTAAGGGGATTCCTTGTGAAATTCTAGTTAAGTTAGACTCTTGAACATTTGACCTTATATTGAAGGAGATATGCTGGTTTCAATATTTGAAAATAGTGCAGATTTTTAAATACGCAGTCAGTGGCAATTTTGTAATTAATCTGGAAAAAATCTGGCAACCAAATGCTTAGTAAAATGACCATAAAATCCGTATACGATGTCTAAATTTGATAATTCTTTTTTCTATGGCTCCGTAATTATGATACGGATCTAATGTTTCAATAAAAAAAAAGAAATAGGAGCTCATTTGTTCAATGAGGTACCATTTATGCTTGAAGAAACGACGTCGAAACATAAGGAAAACGAGCACAACACAACCCAAACCTATCCGAAACTTACCTGAGCCCCTCGGGACCCAGGCAAAACATGCCAACAAGTTCCATATCATAATATGGACCTACTCAAGGCCTCAAAACACACATAACAATATTGAAATGACAAAACGCACCTCAAATCAAACTTAATGAACTTTCGAACTTTTGACTTCCAAAAAGTCACGCCGAAACATATAAAATAACTCGGAATGAACTAAATTTTTTTATACAAGTCCTAATACATCACACGGAGCTACTCGTGCTACAATCTACAGAGCAGAGTGCAAATGCTCAAAATAACCGATTGGGTCATTACAATGAGATTAATTACCAGTGCTATAATTGATTATGAATAACTATTATGATTAGGGATATGGTTATGGGCATACGTATGATGTGTGTGAGTGTAAGCACGAAATTACTACACCCGGTTGAGATTAATATAGTGTGTTAATATGAAAATCATGATTTTTTTTAAATTTATTGGAGTGTAAGAAATTGGCTTTAATATTTATAAATGAGGAAAAAGGGAATAATCTCAACTGTGATGGTGTTGCCGGACCCATGTTAAATTGCGGCGACATAGAATCACCCGCGAGTATGTGTGTAAGAATACACTCAGTAATTTAAAGTCCTCATAATAATTCTTGGCACATTCGAGGACGAACATATGTTTTAAGAGGGGGAGGATGTAACGATCCGATTTGTCGCTTTATGAATTAATGCCCTGTTCAGCGACTTAAGGTCTCGAGCAGCTTTGTAATATGTATTATGACCCGCATGTGTTGTCGAGTTTAGTTTTCGGAAGATTCAGAATTAAATTAAAAGAATAATTCTCATTTTTTGAAGCTTAAGATGAAAAGAGTTGCCTGGAGTTTAACTTTGAGCAAACAACCCCGGAATGGAATTTCGATGATTTCAATAGCTTCGTATAGTGATTTTGGACTTAGGCATATGTTCGGATTTGGATTTGGAAGTCTGGAGGACAAATCGACGCATTTTGGTAAAAAATAAATTAGAAAATAGAGTATTTTTTGAAAATTCGACCGAAGGTTGAAATTTTGATAACGAGGTAGGATTTCAATTTCGAAAATTGGAACAATTCTATTACATCATTTATGACTTGTGTACAAAATTGTAAGTCATTCTGGATTGATTTGATATATTTTGGCGCAAAATATAGAAGTTGGAAGATTTGAAAACTCATAATTCGATTCATGATGTGATTCGATATTTTAGTGTTGTTTAAAGTGGTTTAAAGCCTCGATTAAGTTTGTATTGTATTATGGGACATATTGGTTACCTAGGGTCTCAGGTGAATTTCGAAAGTCTAACGGGTCGATTTCAAAATTTTTGAAGCTGCTGGAAATCTGTTGTTTTCTGGGCAGCAGGTAATGCTTACGCTTCTGTGGAATCTTCATCGGAGAAGCGCTATTGCAGGAGCGAGCAGCACTTTGCAGAAGTGATGGACATGAAGCTGGGCAGGGCTGGACGTTGAGAACAGGAGCGGAACAGTGGTGCGCACCTGCGATATCGTAGGTGCGGTGTTGGTAATGCAGATACGGAAAAGCAACGTAGAAGTGCACGTTTGGTCGCATCTGAGGTCCTCGCTGAAGCATAAAGGATTCTGCAGGTGTGAGCTTGGCCTGGAAAGTATGGATCACATAAGCGACGCCAATGTCGCGGAAGCGACTACACGGGTATGCAAATTTATCCGCAGATGCGAAAAATTTACAGAAACTTAAGACCACAAATCAGTCATTTTTGCCATTTTCTATTGGAACTTTTGGAGCTCGGTTCTTGGGCGATTTTGAGGATTTCTACACGATATCAACTCAAGTAAGTGCCTTATATCCGAAAGTGTTTATATTTCATAAATCCATGATTATATTCATCGTTTAATTCGAATTTAAATGGAAGGAATCACGATTTTCACAAATCTTCCAAAAACAATAATTTATGATTTGGAGGTCAAGTTGTTATCAGAATTTGATAAAACTGGTATGGTTGAACTCCTATCATAATGGGCGTTTGGATTTCAAGAAAATTATGTCAGGCCCCATAAGGCGGGTCCCGTGTTGACTTTTGGTTGACGTTTTTAGAATAAAATTTTAACTCAACGTTATATTATCCGGAATTGTTTCCAATAAATTTTAATGAAGTTATACAATTTATTTGGATAGATTTAGGCTATCCGGAGGTCAATTCAAGCAAGAAAGCAATTTTTGAATATCGACCTAACTTAAAAAAGGTAAGTATCTTAACTAATCTTGAGTGTGGGAATTATCCCTTAGGTATTGAGTCATATGTGACATTTTTTGTAATGTGAAAGCCGTGTATGCGAATGACAAGTACTACTCAGGCTTATATGTGTAAAATTTATTGGTTTAAAGTCTTAATGTATTTTTATGCCTCAAATCCTTATTTGTCAAATTTGTTTTTATATGATAAACTGGTGTGATTGCTACTTGATTTTTTATGTGAATTCTCCGTGTTTGTTGATTTGATATTCCCTGAAAATAATTATATTATGGATATTATTATCTGCAAATAATTAAGCAAATAAGTTTAAAAATACGCATTATATATTTATCAGAAATTTAGATTAAAGAAGGCGCTGTCCTATGCTGAGTTACTTTTCCATCCTTGTGGTTGTTTTTGAGGTTTTATATACATTGTGTGGAGCCTTGGGCTAATTGCTGTGGAATTAATTGATTTTGTCGTATCTTTAGAATTGATTGGGGCATATGGGCAATTTGTGATGTGTTGTGCTATTTGAGCACTTGAGGTGCAAGTTGTATTATTCTGTGATATTTACTTTTGGGACTACGAGGCGGTACCTCGAGAGCTCCCCCTATCTTGTATATTTACTTTTGGGACTACGAGGCGGTACCTTGGGAGTTCCTCCTGTCTTGCATATTTACTTTTGGGACTACAAGGCGGTACCACTGGAGCGCCCCTTGTTGATCCCCAATTTTTTCCTATAATATTTTTAAAATGAATATATACCTCCAAAACTATGCATTAGCATCAATTAATATTTTTCCATAATTTCTGCATTTTTTAAATGGTTTTAATTAAATATCCCCAGTATCTTTATTTAGATAAAAAATCATTAATTGCATCACAAATAGTTTTTTATAATAATTTTGTGGCTTAATTTTAACATTTATATTTGCACTAAGTTTTAAATATTGCACAAATAGCCATATTTGCATTTTTTGGGGTTACAATTGCAATTGCTTTGCAATTATGGCCCATGCATGGATTATTACATTACTTTACTAGAAAATAGCCTTTTATATTTTTTAAATACTAGGTAATTATTTTAAAACATTTATAGGTATGAAAAGAATTTTTTGCAATTTGTTAATTTTTTAAAAAATTATTTTTATCAATTAGATGGGCATTTAATAAATGACCCTTTTTATTTTCGGACCTAGCCTAATTAAAACAGAACGATTTCAATCCCAATTCAATTAAGATTAGCCCAAACCTACCAAGGCCCAATTTTTGTCTAACCCTAGCCCAATTAAACCTAGCCGATCCAGCCACTCCGTTTAATTGTGGCCGTTGATTTCTTAGATCAACGATCCACGATTAAACTTACCATATTAATCCCAAACGACCCCCCTAAACCCCTCATTTCTTTCATTTCCGCCGCCCTGAAACTCTCTCTTCTCTAATTCTCCTTGAGAACAAACTCTAACCCTAATCGCCGCCACCCAAAACCAACCTTAATAACTTCGATTCCTACCCATTCCATGGATTTCTATGGCTATTTGAGACTCCTACAGGCCTCCTACTTCTCCTGGTTGCTCGATTTTGTGATTTCATGGAAGGATCTTGAAGAGATCTAGTCTAGATCTTGTTCAGAACTCTCCAAGAGTCTGTCTATGGTCTGTGAGTGCTTTCTATCGATGTTTTATGCCTCAAATCTTTGATTCAAGACCAGATTCTCTTTACCCTTTCTTTTTTTTTCTTCCAAAAACCTAATATTTGGACTCGAATTTGTCCAGGTCCTTGTAGATCTAGAGCAATTTTGAGTTCGTCACTAAATTTTCCTTAAGGTTCCCTTATTTCTTTACTGACTAACCGATTTTTAAGCATTTTGTTTATATTAAAGTTTGGTTTTCTCATTATTTGTTGGTCGAACCTCTGTGTTTGAAGTAGTTTCGAGTTTCCATGACTGTTTCTTTAAGATTCTCTTGATCTTCCTACTATTAATCAACCCTAAGTATTTCTAAAAAATTTTAGGGGTTTTTACTTCTATTTTGCAAAAAAAGGTCTTCTGAGATCCTTATGTTTTATTTAATCTTTCTCATATGGTTATGTTTCTTGTTCGATTGCTTGGCTGTTTGTTGTATAACATCAATATTTTCGTCCATTATTGTTTGAATAATTGATTGATTAGTTAAATTATCTAGGGTTTCATTACAGATTTCTGCTCACTTACTTTTATCTAGAGACCCCTAATTAGCATATCTTGCGTATTATGGGATTGACTGACCCTTAATTGGTCTCTAATTACCTATGATTGCCTTATTCGTGTGATTGATTGCTTGATTTATGGGCTCTAACCCTAATTGGCAGTTAAACCCACTTCTTGCCTTATTTGAAACTCAATCCGAGTCATTTATGGGAATAATTCCCTGATTTCTGTCCCTTGTCAAGCTTGAATGACTATTTGACTATTTCCTTACCTTATTTTGCAATGTTAATTTGACTTGCCTTATTTGCTTACATTATTCAAATCCTATATATATACACTCTCATTCTTCTTTAAGGACACGGACACAATTCATAAAAAAAACTCTCACTCACACACATACTTTGCTCTCATCTCGCTGCTACTTGTATTTACTACATTGTCTAGCCGGCTGAAAGCTAAGGCTAGACCACTGAGTTCTGCATATTCTCATCTTCTATTTGCTGTCTTTAACTGGTATGTCTCCCCTCTCGATATCCTTTCACATGAATTGAAGCTATACCTATGTGTTTTCCTGTTCATTGCCTTTACTATTTCTATGTAGCCAAATCCATGCCTTCTCTTATTTGTGGATCTCAATTAACATGTTTACTCCCACATTTAAACTTTTGCTTTCCTGTTTATTGCTGCAATTGGCATGATTACTTCTGTATTTATGTCTTACTGCTTTTAATGAGCCTGGATACTCCTGCAATTAGTTCTATGTCTTTCATGTCTAGTGCTTTAAGTAGCATGATTATTCCTGTTACTATGCCTTACCCAGTGCTATGTAATCTGGCCTTTTTAAACTCCTATTGAGTGCTATAGAATCAGGCTATTATGATATGCCAATTTGCTCGGTGTTAATCAGCATGCTTCTCGCCCTGTTTTATGTGTTCCTGATTCAGAATTCCTATGTTCCTAACCCCTGCTCCCTCCTCTGTGTAGTTGTTTGTTCTCAACATGCTATATCCCACCTAGTGTTAACTAGTGAACTAAGCTAAATCTGGGCAATGGGAATCTCTGCCTTGAAACTTTGTGACCATGCTTCTATTTGTTGTTTGGTTGCTGAAACTTTTGCTTCAGAGTGCTGCAATGACTCTGTTTACTTCTAAACTATTTTCTTAAAACTATTTCTATTTTCAAGCACTACTCCTATTCTTAGAACACCTAGGGTCTTTCCCCTTTAGTGTAAGCATTGCTTAGGAGTCCCGGAGGCTTCTCTGAACATTGACACCCCAGAGTTGGCTTTCCAAAACTTGCTCACAAATGGTTTCTTTGAGGGTTTCCTGATATGAACATTGCCCGGGGTCCCTGAGGCCCTTTAGGATTTTTGACACACCAGGATATTATTAGATGCACTATGAGGTTATAAGACTTTTGGCATTTTTGAAGACCTGGTCTGCCAGGTTTATCTTTTGGGCCTATATTCAGGCTCCTTATAATTGTAGCAATTTCACTTTTGTAATTCATTATTAATGTTGGTCTGTAATAATAATTTCTTGTAAATAGATATTGGGGAAATTAGTAAAAGGGAGGGTTGCTTATACATATCCTGTTGGAAAAGGGTAGATACCATGCCTATAGGCTGAAAAGGATCTTCACATATCAAGATGAAGCCAAAAGAAAATTCTCTCCCAACTGGCAAGGTCCTTACATGGTTCATAGGGTGCTGACATGAGGAGCACTCATACTTGCAAAGATGGATGGAGAAATTTGGCCAAAACCAATCAATTCAGACGCAGTCAAAAGATAATATGCTTAGACTATTTTCATTTCCTTATCTAATGTAATTGAACTACGCTTGACCTGATTCCCATTTAAGAGGGGATACGTAGGCAGCCTTATGGGTTTGGTCATATCATAATAAAATTTCCATTTTCCCCCAAAGATCAGAAACCGGGGCAGAATTATGAGGAGGACCCTCAAAATTCTAGAGAAATTCCAGCCAACGCCAACATATGTCAGATGTTGAGATGTCGATTAAGAAATGGGGTAGAATTTTGAAAAGGATTCTCAAAATTCCGAAGAAGGTTCAACAAGGCTTATTGCCCGCAAACAGCCGAAGGAACATCTACCAAACTGGGGCAGAATTTTGAGGAGGACCCTCAAAATTCTAATATGAGGAAGCTGCAATGTCTCTGAAATGTGTTACAGTCGCTAGTTCATCTAAAAAATCACTTTATACTTCAACATGTTTCTAAAATAACTATATTTTTGTCAATAATTGCATATTTTCAAAAACTTTATTTCCGTAACAGTTAGTTGTTACCCAGGGAAACTCGAAAAGGCCTCCGAAATGGAGCAAAGCAGGGCCAGTGGACAGAAGCACGAGCCAACCTCCCCTCACAAAACATACAATTTTTCTTTGAACACAGGTACATTTGACATCGCGATAGCATTCACAAACATGTATAGATAAAGCGAATTCACTATCGATCTGACCCTCAGACACCGAATATATCTCCAGCTAAGAAATATAGAATTCTTATTTGCTACTCGCTCTTTGCATGGGAGTAAGCCTTGTCCCGCGTATCTGCATCAGGCTAATCCTTGCCTCCATATTTGTATGAGGTTATTCCTTGCCTCCATACTTGCATGAGGCTAATCTCTGCCTCCATATTTGCATGAGGCTAATCTCTGCCTCCATATTTTCGTGAGGCTAATCCCTGCCTTCATATTTGCATGAGGCTAATCCCTGCCACCCTACCTGCATGAGACTAATCCTTGCCTCCATATTTGCATGAGGCTAATACCTCCCTCCATATTTGCATGAGGCTAATCCCTGCCTCCATATTTGCATGAGGCTAATCCCAGCCTCCATATTTGCATGAGGATAATCTCTGCCTCCATACTTGCATGAGGCTAATCCCTACCTCCATACTTGCATGAGGCTAATCCCTGCCTCCATATTTGCATGAGGCTAATCCCTGCATCATTACCTGGATGAGGCTAATCCTTGCCTCCATATTTGCATGAGGATAATCCCTGTCTCCATATTTGCATGAGGCTAATCCTTGCCTCCATATTTACATGAGGCTAATCATTGCCTTCATACCGCATGAGGCTAATCCCTGCCTCCATACCTGCATGAGGCTAATACTTGCCTCCATATATGCATGAGGTTAATCTTTGCCTCCATATCCGCATGAGACTAATCCCTGCCTCCATACCGCATGAGGCTAATCCATGCCTCCATACTGCATGAGGCTAATCCCTGCCTCCATATTTGCATGAGGTTAATCCTTGCCTCCATATCTGCTTGAGGCTAATCCTCGCCTCCATACTGCATGAGACTAATCTCTGCCTCCATATTCGCATGGGACTAGGCATTGTCACTCCTTGAACAAATATTGCTCTATTTCTAGTACTATCTATTATCTTTTTAATTAGCCTAAGCTCTGACCTCTATTTCACAAGACTAAGCCTTGTCTTATCAACATCATATTATTGCATATCATGGACTGAAATATTGCCAATCTATCTAAAGGCATCATAGTTTAAAAGGCATCATCCTCATAGCCGAAAGACACCATGACATGGCCTGAGGATCTCTCAAATTTGCATATCATTATTCAAAGGCGTCATGCTTCAGAGGCACCATATGCATGGCCCTAAAACACCATTTCATGACCTGTGAATCCCTCAATAAACAATTCATGGCCCAGGACATTATGGTCCAAGGATGTGATCTTTAACCGTCCAAAGACAACCTTCATGGTCCAAAGGGAATCTGCATCATGTTTAAATTTTTGCGCAAATACATGTCGGTAGCTTCCTTTCCTCTGTAGGTGAACAGTAAGCAACTGCTATCCTAGCAGGAGCGACCTCACTCCAGTTCTTTCAAATTATCTCAAACTTAACCGCTGACACTAACCACTCTTGCATCTAGTGCCCGTTTTTGCAATGACTTCATCGGTATATTCCTCTAAGGAATCTCGAACTACACATGGCCTGATTCTTGTAAAACCAGGGACATGTAGGCAACTCAAGATCGGAGTCCAGCCTCTGTCTTTCAAAACATCTCGTCCGGTCAAAATTGGCCATCATTTCTATACCAGAAAACTCTTTCATCCTTCCCGAGAGAAAAAGGGGTAGCTATTGGTACCCAATTTTTCCTCATGTATTTTTAATACATATATATATACTTTTAAAATAGCACATATGCAGTTATGAGAATGCTTAAGCATTTTTATAACTTTTCTATAATTTTAAAAGCTCCAAATCAATTTATTTCTTCTTTTTTTATTTATAAAATATTCAATAATTATCCTTCATATTACTTTTGTAGTTATTTAGCCATTTAAATTGATTATTTATGCCAACATAGTATTTAAATATTTTTAGTGTATTTTTTGTAATTACATTTATATTTTTAGGCTAAATTGCACATTTTTGCAATAATAGCCCATAATAATGTATAATTACATTATTTATGCATAAAATGGTCTTTTATATTTTTAATCATTTCGCTACACAAAAAATATTTTGGTACTCACTTATTATTTTTATAAATTATTTAGTTATTAAAAGTGGCTATTAAAAACCTGGCCTATTTTTTATTTCAATTCTAGCCCTAATTCAACCCAATACCAGCTCAATCCCTATTTAAGTTTACCAAGCCCAAAAACTGAAGACCCGATTCGGCCCCAAAACCCGTTAATCTCGACCGTTAATCATAAGATCAACAGTCACAAACAACCCTTACCCAAAATAAACCAAACAACCCCCCAAACCCTGACATTTTTCACCATCCGCCGCCCTAAAATCCCTCCCCTCTCTCAAATGCTCTCAAACCTAACCCTAATCAGACATAACCATCACTCATCTATGGTTATCTATGGTGGTTTCTCACCACCCCCAGGCCTCTATTAGCCTCTCTCAGGAAGATGAAGGTAATGACTTTAGATTCGCAGAAGGTCTTCTCAGAGCGGGTATCTTGGTTGTGGTACTTTTTGGGGGTGCTTCAGATGAATGCGAGGGTTTATGAGCCTTAGGGCGATGTGATGTTTAGCAAAAGTTTGTGGGGCAAGTTTTAGTTAAAGATAGTGGTGTACTAGCAAGGAAACATATCAATTTGAAAGTAATTCAGAAGGAACTCAGAGAATTAGGACAACTTGGTAATCGGATGGATCGGCATGGTAATGGATATGTTCGGTTCTTGGGTGCTTATGAAGCAGTGAGCTTCTACAGGTGTTTCGTGGCAATGCACTTAGGTTTTGATGGCTTGTGTAGCTAGGTTGAGTTAGAGGAATTTAGTGTTGATGGTGTGGTCTTGTGCAAATGGAATTCGGAGAGTTCTTGATGGTTTCTACCACAGTTAGAGATGTATATTTTCTACTGGCATGCGAAGCATGGGATGTATAATGATTTTCTCCTAGATGGGATCAAATAGAAAAGTTTTTAGCTGGCTGAGTACGTAGTTGCTTGTAGCTCGGAGTGGATTATGAAGTTCTCATATTTATCATAGGATGGTAAGGTACATGCGGTATGTTGTGTGGGGTTGAGGTTTGCATGTGTAAGGTCACAGTTCAGTTTAGAAAGGAAGATCATAAATTCTTAGGCAGCATGGGCAGCTTTAGATGACTAGATAGATAAGATCACTGATTGGTGTGTCTTGATGAGGGTATACATCTCAGAAAAAGCTATATGTTTGAGTTATGGATGCTTTATTGGTATTGAGGCACTATCTTTTCTGATCGACTGCTGATATTCAAGGTTTGCTTGGTGGCACAGAAGAATTTTTGGAAGTACCCCTCGTGGGATGATCGAGTAGTAGGGATGTGTTAGATATTCGGGCGGTAGAGTTGGGACTAGATATGGTGATTCATGTGCTCTATGGATTTGGAGACTGGGAGTTCTTATGAACAGGTTATTTCGCGATTGTGGACGGTAAAGAAGTTGGTAATCTAGTCAGATGATAGTATGTATTATGATTCAGTCATTGTGAACCTTCGGAGGGTTATTTATCTGTTGTGGGTGACCATAGTTGATGTGTGCTTCATTGGTAGGCCCAACATGGATGTGTGTTCTTCACCGGGTCGGAATTGTTGACTCCGAACTGTTATTGTTGAGAGATATACCATTCGATTGTTGTTATGCTTATCCGTGTTTTGGAGTGATCTATGAGATACTCTTCTGTGTTACAAGGAGTTGTGATTTGTGGGTTATATGCGCATATGGTGCGACTCCATTTGAGCTTTATAGTGGAATTTGAGCGAAACGGGTATTCTTCTCCATAGTTATGGTGATTCTTTTGGGTGTTAGGCATCAAATTGCACTTGGTTGATGATTTTCAGCATGGTGATTTGAGGCGTCTCACGTGAACTAGTGTTTGGATAGGGTCACGCATTGCGGCAAAGTTATGTCGAGGTATGATCCTTCGAGTTAGATTCTTATGTTCTGGTTCTAGGACGTGTGATGGGTTCTCAGGATTGGTTGTGGTGGTACTGGTGAGCTTGCGGCACAGCTCTCTCATTTGAGTCATTTTTCATGATTTGAGTACTGTTACATGCGTTTTTGTACATTAAAATTTTGTTTTCAGTTAACCAACGTAGACTCAGGGATGATATCATCTTGACGTTAACGTACTTATGCTATTTATAACAAGTGATAAATAAGTGTTATGAAGGATAAAGGGGTACACGGATTAAAGAAAACGAGTTTCGTTGAAAGTGGCCAATTTGGAATAAAATACGGGTCGAGCGATAATACCCGATAATTATGAACTAGTACCATGCAAGGTGCCATATGACCATGGTAGTATAATATATAAAGTATATATGAAGTATTTTAAAAATAAATAGAATTTTAAGTAATTTGTGGTAATTTTTAAATTATGCTGGTAATTGATTAATTATCGGGTAACAAGACACTACTGAGTTAACTAATAAGTGGATAAAAATTAATAAATTAACCTCTCTCCCCCCCCCCATGTGGCAAGAAGCCACACACCTAGAAAATGACTAAGTAGTCATGATTCTAGGTGGCCACCTATGAGTTAAGTTAAGTGTTTCCAAGACTTGTAAAACTTTATACAATTCTTAGTTTCAATTTACGTCCTTGGCCTGAAACCAAGAAACGGAAACATTTCGTTCAAATTCCAAAGATGTAGAATCATTTCGTCCAAAGACTCAAATCCATAAGCAAGGTTTTGTTCAAATTCTGAAGCTGAAGCTTCATCCTCTCATTCCAACGTGTTTCAAGAAAGCTGAAGCTTCACTTCGAACAAATAATTCAAGGAACAGGTATGTTAAGGCTCTCCCTTCTTTTTTTTGGCATGGTCCAAATTATACCGAAGAAATGAGCAAATACACAGTTTCCCTGAATTGCTCTATTCATAGAAATAGCAGGGGTGTCTATATTCTTGATTCCCCATGAAATATGATCTTCTGTTCATGGGTCTCAGAATAATACACAGTTGAAAAAGTTTATCCTGATGGAATATTAAAATTATTACGTATTTTTCATGCATTTCACCCATTTATACATGTGCATTGACCCATGATCAGATGGTGTTATATAAACATATATATATATATATATATATTATATTTATATGGGATACGGGAAAAAGGTTACGACGTTATATATGCACCACTACCTAATCAGCTGGTATGTGATGATGATATTGCCTACACTGGATGAAATATGACTCAGACGACGTTATATACATGTATATATGTATGTATATGTATATGGGATAAGGGAAGAAGTCATGGCGTTATATACACACCACCACCTAAACAGTTGATTTATGTTGATAATGTGCTCACAGTGGCCGAGACAATATGATAGGATGCCCTTAGTGGCTTGATGATATTATGTACACCCATACCTATACATGACACAACATTTATATGCATGTGCATGACGTTATAAACGTTTTAAAATTTACAAAGTTATTCAGATTTAAAAATGTGTTTCTATATTTCATGTTTCATCTATGTCTTTTACGTACAAATTTTCATGCCTTACATATTCAGTACATTTTTCGTACTGATGCGCTATTTCACGGGGCCTGCGTTTTATGCCCGCAGGTGCAGGTAGGAAAGCTGATAGTCCCCCCTTCTTAGGATCCCTGATCATCGAGAGTTGGCGTGCTCCATTTGATCCAGAGCTTCTTTTGATGTTAGTACGATACGTTTGTATATATGTGTGTGTATGGGTATGATGTGGCTCCGTCCCGTCTTTGTACAGTTATGTTTCTGTTAGAGGTCCGTATACAGTATGTCTAGTTGGGATGTATGTGGAATTGTCGGCATTCAGTTAGGATGTATAGTTTTCTATAGAAGCCTTGCCGACTCGCCCCCTATATTCTGAAGATATACGTACATATGCCTGCCTTGCCGGCTCGCCCCCTATATTCTGCAGATATACGTACATATGCCTTATTGGTAGGTTTCCTTCATGTATGTTATCTTCGTAAATCAGAAGATGTTATACAGGTTTATATCCTAGATGTATACTTAGGGGTGTTTGATATGTAGGACTCATGCACCCATCGCGGCCCATCGGTTTGGGTCGTGACAAAAGTGGTATCAAAGCAGTTCTGTACTAGGGTTGTCTACAGACCGTGTCTAGTAGAGTCTTATTTATGGGTGTGTTGTGCACCACACTTATAGACAGGAGGCTACAGGACATATAAGATGTTATCATCTCTTCTTATCTTAGATCGTGAGATATAAGCATTCATGTTCCTAAGGATGTGTTACTTTTTTAGCGATGCCTCCGAAGACTGCAGCCGCTAGAACAGGTCAGAAGGCTATGAAGGTGTTAGAAAGAAATATAAGTTATACTATGGATTCAAACCCATCGGAGATCATGGGTTCTATTGAGGATGATCCATTTGGGGAACCTTATGAGTCATACGTTCAAGCTGTTTCAACCACTCCAGCAATAGATGGTATGAGAGGAGTTACGACCTCACCAAGGCCCTTAGATTCACAGCCCTTTGATCAGGGTATAAAGGGAGTAGTGCATGGATTGGCACAACCGGGATTCCCTAAGGCTCAAAACTATGTCAAGGTATTTGAGGACACCAGCTCTTCTGAGGTTCCGGATGGTCCACAGTCTTGGGAGTCCGTCAATCAAGGTTCGTTAGTGTATGTTATGTGATACGCAGAGAAAGAAGATAGTAGTCAGGCCAATAGGAGGAAGGTAACTGAAAAGGACATGAAGATTCCGCTTCGAAGTGTGTCTGATCAAGGTTCTTATATAGGACAAGGCAAGGACCCTCTACTATTGACTTCCTCCAAGTGTCAGTTTTTGGTTGGTGAGTTCCACCTCTTCTTGGAATATTACCAAGTCAGGGTTTTAAATGTGGTTGGTTATTTTATGAGGATGTAGGGAGCCCCGTCCCGACTTGTATATATTATGTGTATCGGACCTATATGAGATAGGGTGAGGTGGGATCACCCTCGGGTATGTGCATGGTAAGGTTTCACAGCGATTTGATAGTTTTCGGAATAACTCTAGGCACGTTCGAGGATGAACGTATGTTTAAGTGGGGAGGATGTAACGACCTAACCAGTCATTTTGAGCTTTTGCGCTTCACTCGCTAGTTCTTGGGAATGACTAGACCCGTGTGATGTATTATGACTTATATAAATCGTCGGTTTTGGTTTCAGGTAATCGGAATCAATTTGGAAGAACAGTTCTCAGTTTTAAAGCTTAAAATTTGAAAGGTTTGACCAAGTTTTGACTTGTTGGTATATGATCTCGGATTGGAATTTTTATGATTTGGTTAGCTCCATCAGGTTATTTGGGACTTAGGAGCGTGATCGGAATGTATTTTGGAGGTCTAAGGTTTAGGCTTGAATAGGCAAAATTGAAATTTTGGCGTTTTCCAGTTGATAGGAGAGATTTTGATATATGGGTCGAAATGGTATTCCGGAGGTTGTAGTAGGTCCGTTGTCTCATTTGTGACGTGTGTGCAAAATTTCAGGTCATTCGGATGAGGTTTGATAGACGTTTTGATCAAAAGCGGAATTTGGAAGTTCTTGGAATTCTTAGGCTTGAATCCGATGTAATTTTGGTGTTTTGATATTGTTTTGAGCATTTCGAAGTTTGGAACAAGTTTGAATGATGTTATAGGATATGTTGTCATGTTTGGTTAAGGTCCCGAGGGCCTAAGATGAGTTTTGGGTGGTTAAACGGATCAAATTCTTATTTTGAAAGTTGCAAATATCTTAAGTTCAATGTTGCAGAGTTTTGCACTTCGCGTTCACGAGAGGGCCCTTGCATTCGCGAAGATATGTTGAGTGAGGCAGGCCATTTACCCTTCGCGTTTACGACATTGGTCTCGCATTCAAGAAGGTTGAGTCTGATTGTGCATCGCAAACGCGTGGCATGGTTCGCATTCGCGTAGAAGGGTGAAGCAGACTTGGGCACTAGGCCATAAAGCATCACGTTCGCGACTGAAGAAACGCATTCGCTACGCTAGCTGAGCAAGGCGTCACATTCGCGGGGGTAGTGTTCGCATTCGTGTAAGAGAAAATTTGAGCTGTGAATTGTTTATGCTTCGTGAACACGAGGCTTGATCGTGTTCACGAAGAAGGATTTTTTGGCCTGGGCAGAACGTTTAAATAGCCATGTTCGCGATTTTTGGTCTATCTTTCACAATTTTTGAGCGATTTTTGAGCTTTTTGAGAAGGATTGAAGAGGGAATCAAAGGGGAAAGCTTGGAGGTAAGATTTTTGAACTCAATACTAGATCCTATGTTGATTTTTACTTGTTTAAACATGAAAATTGTAGAATTTAAAGCCTAAAATTGGGGAATTAGGGCTTGAAAGTGGAGAGTGTAAATTGGGGATTTGAGGGGCCATTTGAGATCCGATTTTGATGTTCTTGGTATGTACGAACTCGTGAAATTATAAGGATTCTATTGGTGTAATTTTTATCAGATTCCGAGATGTGGGACCAGGGTTTAGGTTTGGCCAATTTCGGAATTTTTGGTATAAATTAGATATTTTCAAGTGGGCTTTGTTCCCTTAGCATATTCTAATGTTATGATTCAGATTTTGATTAGATTCGATGCGAGTTGAAGCCGAGGCAAGAGGCAAAGGCATCGCAGAGTAGTATTTCATCCGGTTTGAGGTAAGTAATGATTGTAAATGCTATCCTGAGGGTATGAAACCACAGATTTCACATCGTTGTGCCACTGTAAGGTGACGCACATTCTAGATGACGAGCGTGTAGTCATGCACCGTTGGGGATTGTGACTTGCTCCGTACCGTACGACTGTTAGGTCGCATTTTTGATTGAAAATTGTTTGATATCATTGAGTTTTGAAAAGTATTTCTTTGTTTTGGGCGGAATACCATGTTTGGGCCTCATGCCAAATATTTTGGAACCTTATGGGGCTTTTACTATTTTTCCTCACTGTTTTGACTTAATAATTGTAATCAGTCATACTGTGTTTTACTGATTTCATAACTCAGCCTTATTTACTCAATTTTGATACTATAAATGATATTTGAGTTGAACGCCCTATTTTACTGATAGTCCGAGTGGCTTGTGAGGTTTATGGCTGAGAGAGGCTCAAGGCATGATTGTGAGGTTGATGATTGAGAGAGGCCGAGGGCCTGGTTGTGAGGATTATATATTTATGGATCGGTCTGCACACTGTAGTAATATATATATATCGGGCTGAACGTCGTAGCGATATATTGGATCGGGCTGCATGGAGAAGCGATATAGCGCTTGGGCTGTAGGAGCCCCTCCGGAGTCTGTGCACCCCCAAGGAGCACAGTCGACTATATATATGGATCGGGCTGCACACCACAGCGATATATGGATCAGGATGCACGTCACAACAATTATGATAGGGTACCTATTGAGCGTAAGTGCTGAGTTTGAGCGTTGATTGCTGAGAGTTGAGCCATGAGTGACTAAGTGACTTGCCCGAATGTGACGACCCAAAGGGCCATCACCTGTTTTTAATTGAATTTTATGCCTCTGAGGCCCTGGAAACCTCATTTAAAATAGCCTCGATTTGCATGCGCAGTCCGGGCGCGTAGCCGGAAAGCTTAAATATGAAATTCTGTGAAAAATGTTAAGTCTTAACTTTAAAATGAGCTAATTTGACTTCGGTCAACCTTTTGGGTAAACAGACCCAGATCCGTGATTCGACCATCCCGGAGAGTCCGTAGGAAAATATGGGACTTGGGCGTATGCCCGGAATCGAATTCCGAGGTCCCAAGCTCGAGAAATGAATTTTTAAGTGAAATTGTTTAAGGAAATTTGAAATGAAAACTAATTAGAAAGCAATGGTATCGAGCCTGTATTTTGGTTCCGGCGCCCGGTATTGGTCTTATATATGACTTGAGTTAGAGGTTGTGTGACGTGACGTGATCCGGACCTTAATTGAGAAACTTGATGTTTAAAAGAGTTTTGAAAATTTTTATTGATCTCGAGGTTTAATTCGATGCTCGTGATGTTATTTTGGTAATTTAATTACACGAATACGTCCGTAGGATGTTTTTGAGGTTGTGTGTACACTTTGGTTGGGGTTTCGAGGGCTCGGGTGAGTTTCGAGTGGGTTCTGGGATGCCTTAGGCTTAGAAAGTCAGATGTTGCAGGTTCAGGAAGTTGCAGTCTGTGAACCCTCTAGTGCGGTCCGCGAGAAATCGCGCGCAACCACTGAGGGGCCAGCGCGGCCGCAGTCGCCTTTGTGCGGTCCGCAGTGGAGGCTGTGCGGTCATGGTCGCCTTTGTGCGGTCCGCAGTGGAAGTCGTGCGGACGCGGTCGCCTTTGTGCGGTCCGCATAGGGTTTTGAACTGCAGGTCTTCAGGGAGGCCTGTGCGGCCGCGGTCCATTTGATGCGGTCCGCACAGGTGGTATGAGAGGGGTATAAATAAATGGGAATTTCAGTTATTTTTCACTTTTCAAAACCCTAAAAACATAAGAGGCGATTTTTCAAACAACCTTTCTTCTCTAAAACGTAGGCAATTGATTTCTAACTCATTTTTTTCACTCCTTAACATCTTTTAACATGATTTCAACTTCAAATCAAAGATTTTCATGGGGGAAGTTGGGTGTTTTGGGTAGAACCTAGGTTTTTCTAAAATTGGGGATTTGGACCTCAATTTGAGGTCCGATTTCAAAATAAATAATATATTTGGGTTCGTGGGGGAATGGGTAACCAGGTTTTTGTCCGAACCTCGAGTTTCGACCACGTGGGCTGGGGGTGATTTTGACTTTTTGGTTAAATCTTGGGAAAACTCATTTTCATGCATTGGGGTTGATTCATTTAGCACTTATTGATGTAATTAAGTAACTTGTGACTAGATTCGAGAGGATTGGTGGTGGAATCAAGGGGTAAATCTATAGTTGAGACTTGAGTGGTGATCAAGGCATCAAGGTAAGTGTTTGGTCTAACCCTAGCTTGAGGGATTAGGTGTTGAGTCATATTTGCTACTTGCTTCTTGTTGAGTACGACATATAGGCATGGGGACGAGTATCTATACGTTGGTGTCAAGCATGACCGTGAGTCTTAAATTGAAAGTTGTTGTGTTCTTAAATGACACTTGGGTGCTTTACTTAATGACCTTCTATGATTTAGCATTTTCAATAATTGAACTAGGTACAAGCTAAGTTGAGATTGGTTATAGTTGATTCTCCCTTGCTGGAATGACTATTTCAATATTGTTGTTCCCTTGCCGGGAAAATTATTACATTGTTGTGTTCCCTTGTCAGGAAGTTATTATATTAATTATTTTACCCTTGCTGAGATTCCTAGAAATTGTAAGATATTATGAAATGGGAGCATGTGGTACGCCTACCACAAGATATTAAGAAAAGGGAGCGGGTGGTACGCCTACCACAAGATATTATGAAATGGAAGCGGGTGGTATGCCTACCACAAGATATTATGAAATGGGAGCGGGTGGTACGCCTACCATAAGATATTATGAAAAGGGAGCAGGTGGTACGCCTACCACAAGATATTATGAAATGGGAACGGGTGGTACGGATACCACAAGAAATTATGAAATGGGAGCGGGTGCTACGCCTACCACAAGATATTATGAAATAGAAGCGGGTGATACGCCTACCACAAGATATTATGAAATGGGAGCGGGTGGTACGGCTACCACAAGATATTATGAAAAGGGAGCGGGTGGTACGCCTACCGCAAGATATTATGAAATGGGAGAGGGTGGTACGCCTAGCACAAGATATTATGAAATGGGAGCGGGTGGTACGCCTACCACAAGATATGAGAAATGGGATCGGGTTACACGCCTGTAACAAGATGGAAACTAAAAGTGAAAGTTACCTTTATTTTTCTTTATCTGTGTTAGAAGTTATAATGTCAGCTTCCTTATTTATTCCTTGCTATTTTGCTTTATTAGCTATCCCTGAGGCATGTTTCCCTTCCCCAGCTTTAATTACTTATTACATGTTTACTTTTCCGCCATATATTATATAACTGCATAGGTTTATCTGGAGTCTGGTCCTAGCCTCGTCACTACTTTACCGGTGTTAGGCCAGCACTTACCAGCACATGGGGTTAGTTGTGCTGATACTACACTCTTCAATGTGTGCAGATCCCGGAGAAGCTTTCGGACAGTAGTTGGAGGGCTTCCTTCTTTCCATCCGGAGACCCAAGGTAGACCTGCAGACGTCTGCGGGCCCTGGCATCTCCCTCTATCTCTAGTTCCTGTTTCCTTTATCTATTGCTCAGGAACAACACTATGTATTTTCTTCAGACTTTGTATGTATTGACTCTTAGATAGTCTATGGTACTGTGACACCAGAGTTTGGGGTATTGAAGCTTAAAAGTGGTAATAGACGTAGCTCTAAGCTTTATAAAATGTTGACTTCCGCCTATTTCCTAACTTCCGCTTTATTTATATTGTCGCCCTATGTTTGCTTTAAAAGAAGTAATATGAAAAAGGTAGTAGATAGTTTGGGTCAATGTTGATAGGCTGACCAAGTCAGCGCATTTCATTCATGTGGAAGTCTCTTATTCATCCGAGAGGTTAGCTGAGATCTATATCAGAGAGATTGTTCGTCTTCATAGTGTGCCTGTAACTATCATTTCGGACCGAGGTATGCAATTTACCTCGCATTTCTGGATAGCAGTTCAGCGAGAGTTGGTCACTCTGATTGAGTTGAGTACAGCATTTCATCCTCAGACGGATGGGCAGTCTGAGCGGACTATTCAGGTTTTGGAAGATATGCTTCGAGCTTGTGTCATTGACTTTAGAGGCTCGTGGGATCAGTTTTTCCTTCAGCAGAGTTTGCCTAAAATAACAGATACCAGTCGAGTATCCAGATGGCTCCTTATGAGGCTTTGTATAGTAGGCGATGTCGATCTATGGTTGGATGGTTTGAGCTGAGGGAGGCTCGGTTGTTGGGTACGGATCCAGTTCAGGAGGCCTTGGATAAGGTCAGGATCATTCAGGAGAGGCTTCGTACGGCTCAGTCCAGGCAAAAGAGTTATGCAGACCGCAAAGTTCGAGATGTGGCTTTTATGGTGGGTGAGCGGGTATTGCTCCGAGTGTCGCCTATGAAGGGCATGATGAGATTCGGGAAGAAGGTCAAGCTTAGCCCTAGGTTCATTGGTCCATTTGAGATTCTTGATCGAGCGGGAGAGGTGGCTTATAGATTGCATTGTCGCCTAGCTTATCACTTGTGCATCCAGTATTTCATGTGTCCATGCTTCGGAAGTATCACGACGATCCATCCCACGTGTTAGATTTCAGCATTGTCCAGTTGGACAAGGACTTGTCTTATGAGGAGGAGCCGGTGGCTATTCTAGACCGGCAGGTCCGTCAGTTGAGATCGAAGAGTTTTCCTTCGGTTCGTGTTTAGTGGAGAGGTTAGCCTCCTGAGGCGTCGACCTGGGAGTCCGAGTCCGACATGTGTAGCCGTTATCCTCATCTTTTCCCCGACTCACGTACTTCCTTCTTCTGTCCGTTCGAGGACGAACGATTGTTTTAGAAGAGGAGAATGTGACAACCCAAAGGGCCATCACCTATTTTTAATTGAATTTTGTGCCTCCTTGGCCCTGGAAACCTCATTTAGAGTAGCCTCGATTTGCGCGTGTAGTCCAGGCGCGTAGCTGGAAAGATTAAATATGAAATTTTGTGAAAAATGTTAAGTCTTGACTTTAAAATGAGTTAATTTGACTTCGGTGAACCTTATGGGTAAACGGACCCGAATCTGTGATTCGACGGTCCCGGACGGTCCGTAGGAAAATATGGGACTTGGGAGTATGCCCGGAATCGAATTCCGAGGTCTCAAGCCCGAGAAATGAATTTTTAAGTGATTTTTTTTTTGAAATTGTTTAAGGAAATTTGAAATGAAAACTGATTAGAAAGCAATGGTATCGGGCCTGTATTTTGGTTCCGGTGCCCGGTACAGGTCTTATACATGACTTGAGTCATTCTTGAGAAATTTGGTTAAAAACGAACGTCGTTTGACATGATCTGGACCTTAATTGAGAAACTTGATGTTTAAAAGAGTTTTGAGAAATTTTATTGATCTCGAGGTTTCATTAGATACTCGTGATGTTATTTTGGTAATTTTATTACACGAATACGTCCGTAGGATGTTTTTGAGGTTGTGTGTATACTTGGGTTGGAGTTTCGAGAGCTCGGGTGAGTTTTGAGTGGGTTCCGGGATGCCTTAGGCTTAGAAAGTTAGATGTTGCAAGTTTAGGAAGTTGCAGTCTCTGAACTCTCTAGTGCGGTCCGCGAGAAATCGCGTGCGACCGCGGAGGGGTTAACGCAGCCGCGGTCGCCTTTGTGCGGTCCGTGGTGGAGGCTGTGCGGCCGCGGTCGCCTTTGTGCGGTCCGCACAAGGTGTTGAACTGCAGGTCTTCAGGGAGGCCTGTGCGGTCGCGGTCCATTTGATGCGGTCTGCACAGGGGGTCTGATAGGGGTATAAATAAATGGGAATTTCAGTTGTTTTTCACTTTTCTAAACCCCAAAAACATAAGAGGCGATTTTTCAAACAACCTTTCTTCTCCAAAACGTTGGTAAGTGATTTCTAACTTATTTTCTTCACTCTTTAACATCTTTTAACATGATTTCAACTTTAAATCAAAGAATTTCATTGGGGAAGTTGGGTGTTTTGGGTAGAACCTAGGTTTTTCTAAAATTGGGGATTTGGACCTCAATTTGAGGTCCGATTTCAAAACACATAATATATTTGGGTTCGTGGGGGAATGGGTAACCAGGTTTTGGTTCGAACCTCGGATTTCGACCACGTGGGCTCGGGGGTGATTTTAACTTTTTTGGGTAAAACCTTGGGAAAACTCATTTTCATGCATTGAGGTTGATTCATTTAGCACTTATTGATGTAATTAAGTAACTTGTTACAAGATTCGAGTGGATTGGTGGTGGAATCAAGGGGTAAAGTTATAGTTGAGACTTGACTGGTGATCAAGGCATCAAGGTAAGTGTTTAGTCTAACCCTAGCTTTAGGGATTAGGAGTTGAGTCATATTTGCTACTTGCTTCTTGTTGAGTACGACGTATAGGCATGGTGACAAGTATCTATACGTTGGTGTCAAACATGACCATGAGTCTTAAATTGAAAGTTGTTGTGTTCTTAAATGACACTTGGGTGCTTTACTTAATGACCTTCTATGATTGAGCATTTTCAATAATTGAACTGAGTACAAGCTAAGTTGAGATTGGTTATAGCTGATTCTCCATTGCAGGAATGACTATATCAATATTGTTGTTCCTTTGCCGGGAAAATTATTACATTGTTGTGTTCCCTTGCTGGGAAGTTATTATATTAATTATTTTCCCTTGCTGGGATTCCTTGAAATTTAAAGATATTATGAAATGGGAGCGGATGGTATGCCTACCACAAGATATTATGAAATGGGAGCGGGTGGTACGCCTACCACAAGATATTATAAAATGGGAGCGGGTGGTATACCTACCACAAGATATTATGAAATGGGAGCGGGTGGTACGCCTACCACAAGATATTATGAAATGGGAGTGGGTGGTACGCCTACCACAAGATATTATGAAATTGGTAGGCGTACCACCCGCTCCCATTTCATCAATCTTGTGGTAGGCGTACCATCCGCTCCAATTTCATAATATCTTGTGGTAGGCGTACCACCTGCTCCCATTTCATAATATCTTGTGGTAGGCGTACCACCCGCTCCAATTTCATAATGTCTTGTGGTAGGCATAACACCCGCTCCCATTTCAGTTCATCACACAATCACAAGAAATCCCGGCAAGGACAAGGATATCGAAATAGTCATCCCGGCAAAGGATAATCAGCTATAACCAATCTCACTTTGCTAGTACTCAGTTCAATTAATGGAAATACTTAATCATAGAGGATAGGTAATTAAAGTATACAAGGTGTCATTCAAAAACACAACAACTTTCAAGTTATGACCCACGGTCATGCTTGACACCAACGTATAGATACTCGTCACCATGCCTATACATCGTACTCAACAAGAAGCAAGTAGCAAATATGACTCAAATCCTAATCCCTCAAGCTAGGGTTAAACCAAACACTTACCTCGATGCCGTAAACACCACTCAAATCTCAATTATAGCTTTACCTCTTGATTCCACCACCAATCCGCTTGAATCTAGTCATAAGTTACTTAATCACATTAATAAATGCTAAATGAATCAACCCCAATGCATGAAAATGAGTTTTTCAAAGTTTTAACCAAAAGTCAAAATTCACCCATGGTCCCACGTGATCGCAACCCGAGGTTCGGACCAAAACCCGATTACCCATTCCCCCACAAATTCAAATATATGATTTGTTTTGAAATCAGACCTCAAATTGAGGTCTAAATCCCTGATTTTAGAAAAACCTAGATTCTACCCACATCACCCAATTTCCACATGAAAATCTTTGATTTGAAGTTGAAATCATGTTAAAAGATGTTAAGAAGTGAAGAAATTAAGTTAGAAATCACTTACCAATCATTTCGGAGAAGAAAGGTTGTTTGGAAAATCGCCTCTTATGTTTTGGGTTTTGAAAAGTGTAAAATAACTGAAATTCACGTGTATTTATACCCCTCTGAAGTTCCCACCGCGGACCGCGCAAGAAGGACCGCGGCCGCGCAAGCTCCCTAAAGACTGCGGATCATTGCCCCGTCTGGACCGCACCAAGCCGACCGCGGCCGCACAGCACCCACCGCAGACTGCTCAAGGCAACCGCGGCCACACGTGATTGCTTGCGGACCGCACAAGAGGGTTCAAAACGCTTCATTGCAAGGCAAATCCTTAGTCGGTTTTTCCGCAACTTAAATCTAATTTTTCCCAAACTTTATATTTCATATCCAAACATCATATATAATTATATAATAACTTTAAACTCATTTAAATTATGATTAACAAGTCTTATTCATCTTAACTTACTCAAGACTTCATTTACATTAGATAATCCTATAATGACAGTGACGTGTGAAGTACGGGGTGTAACAACATTAAATTACTTTATATACTTTCAAAGAAGATCTCATTTCTGAGCTTATATCAATCGACTTACGACATACTTTCATGTATAAAAACATGGGGTGTAACGTCATTCCCCCTTTTGGAACATTCGTCCTTGAATGTTGACTGATGTGCTTATCAGTCTCATAACCCGTCTCTCGTGAGTACATTAATATTGTCCTTACCATCTAGGCAATTGTTCTGTGAAAAAATTCAAAGATCAGGGCATTCTTCCCTTTAAGCCTCTTCTCACATCATGACTTGTGATCGGAATTATTCCAATCCCATAACTTTGACTACCTTCTGTGATGGAACATATATGACTCCGTCCTTTTATGTGCGGATCTTCTTTTTCTTTTTTTTCTTCAGCTTTTTGCCAATCTCTTCGCCTCACTTTGTGAACATATACAGAACTATGACAAGATGTCCTTCAGAGCATATATAGGTGTACTAAAGTTCTTCGCTTGGTACTTTATCGAACTTACAACTATTGCTATATTTTGTTTCCTAGCCTTGGTTATCTATCCTTATGGCTTTAGTGCATCTAAATAGGTCATACCGTACTATAACACTTAGGTTTATTATTACCGAGGTGTGCTACACAACTCTAGGTTTCTTTCTCACTACTTATCACATAACATACTGGCGCAACCCTGCCACATTAGGAACACATAATCGACCCCGATATATGAGGACTCCATCTCCTGCAATCGCAAATAGTGTCTTCTCCCTTTGAGGGGTTGTATCTCTGTAATGATCTAGAATAGGATCTTCTTACTGGAATTCCTTCACTTTAGTTACTAAAGAGGATGTTGCCATATCCTTAATAGTAACTCCGGTACCACCTGAATCTAGTAATAAAATTCCAAGATTAGCTAGATGATGAATCTCACAAGTTATCTCACTCTTCTCTAGCTGTAAATATGATAGGCTACCCACAGATCTACGGCTGAGGGCGTCGACTACTACATCCTCCTTCCTTGGATTGTATAAAATATCAACATCATAGTCTTTTACTAGCTCCAACCATCACCTCTGACGTAATACATTGTCACTAGGGCATACGCCTCATTGGGGAATATCTGAAGTGATTTTTCTGATCCACCTAGGGGTGCTACTATACTTTAATAACCATACATCATATAATCCCAACACGATTCATCTTATGGGGGTATTCTAATACCATGTCATCCATGAAATCCCTTTTCTTTAAATCATTACTCAATCAAAGGCCGAAATGTCATCCTCTTATTTATTACAATTACACCCTTATTCTACTACTAGGGCGGCATTTCATCTCTTCTAATTGATCCTATTCTTAGACTCCTCTGAGTTCATTCAGACTGTACCGAGCTTTCTATAGCCTACGGAAACTATCAGCTCTCTTGTTTTGATGGACTTAATCTCAAGGCCTTACCTGTTCTCGTCACCTTCTCACTCACCTTTTAACACCTTTACTCCTATCTACCTAAAACCTTGTCGCTATACGGTACTTTAGCATGCGACCTACACATATCGATTCATACTACTCAAAACCTTCCTTTACTTGGTAGCATCACAGATTTCCTTTCGTGCCTTCTCAGTTGTGTTTAAATGTAAGCAATAGCTTTTTCGGGTCGTTCTGCCACTTGTTGCATTAATACTTGGCTCATCTTAGTGCCCTCAGATGTTGGAATTACATCCAACCCATATGATCTTGAATATCACCTTTTGATTTTTTTTTCTTCTTCTCGTTCATTAGCCACCATAGGTGCCACTTTCTTATAGACTGCATACAATGTTGTTGTGATACTGTTGTTACAAGACCATTTCTTCTTTATGTCACTATGCTTAAGTTGAAACCTACTTCCTTATTTCCTCAACCAGTCTTAACTTACCTCTCGCACTGGCTCCTTATATATCAAGTGTTCATTTGCACTTATTTATCAATAACATCTTATGTTGGAACCCTTAATACCTCTCGTCGGTGGCGCGCTTGCATAATGTTCTGGAGTGGTATCATATATGTATGATCTGAATAGATGCAATCTCATTCCATCCACCTTTTACTGCATTTTTTCTTTACTATTCCATAGTTACATCATAATCTTTGGAGTCTTTTCACATCTTCATGGACTCTTACTTACCTTGCGGTAATTCTTCTATACCAAGGATAATTGAATTCCTTACTCACGAGGGTGACACCTAGTGTAACTAGCATACTTAGTCCCTTAAGCTTAACTTTACTCACAGTGCTCGCTTTAGGGAAGTATCTTCCTGAATGACCTTTAAAGGTTATTCTTCTATTATCCATTCTATTATCACCGAAACGTAATCTCTGAAATTCTCTTGATGCCCACTATTATCAAATCATTCGGTCCCTAATTCATGTTCAGCTTATCTTGTTCCCTAGCCTATACTAATTTCCATTATTTCGGGGGTCTAACGTTTCCTTCTAGTAATAATGTTGGAGTCACCAACTCATTTTTTTGAAATGGGGATATGACTTTGTGGCTTATAGTCTTTTATTGCCTCGAGGCCTGTCCCATCTTCTGTTTTCCTTTACTTGACTATATACTTTGTCACTGTGTCATATTTTATTTACCGTTATCTTCCATTTATCACATCTTACTCGTAATGCTTCATTCACTCTTTTTTTATTCTCGAGTTAATATTTTTGTCTGTCACTTTATACTAAAAACTTCAACAAAACATTATTTCACTTTTAGCTCCCCTTAGGCCCTTACTTCATCTCACTAGCTCTTTGGAATGCCTAACATTCTCCCTTCTATTTTTACTCAGGGCTGGAGTCATACTATGGTAAATATTTATCCTTTCTAGGCTCCCACTGCCTATCTTTTGATTTTCTAAATATTCTAGTATTCATATCTGATTATAGTATTCTAAAGTACACCATCTGACTGTCTCACAAGGAGATCTATTACCACATTTACATTATCCTTCGGAAATATCAACTAATGTTAACAATCCATCAAAATTTTGGGTTACTCTAACCCCAACTTGATTCTGATATTCCATCTTTCTCTTAAACTATATTTGTCAACTCCCATAGGGCATAACTCAAATGGGAGTGACTAATAGTATATATCTCTATTACAGTCGAAAGTAACTCAGAATACTTATATTTCTCTGCTTGAATTGTAAATACTGTTAATCTTCATTAACTAGGTACCTCGTACCCTTATTCACCTTGCTTCTTTTACTTGGTGAAACTTGTGTCTACCTTCCGATTATTTTATTCCTTTTTACTATATGAGTCGATAGATATTATTGCCTTAGGGCTCATTATCAAGAAGCTTACACATCTTAGTACACACATGATCTGCTGAAGACCTCACATTTACTCATCATAAGCATGACGCAAAATTGAGTTCCTCTTACTCAACTCTTCCGCAGCCACCTTCAATCTCTTACCAGTTGTCTTTCTGAATGTAGATATTGTTGTATTACCAAAAAATAGAATTTAAGAGTTTGAATTCTTAAAATTGAGCTCTACCACACGATCTAGAGTGAGAAGAAAGAGTGACAGTCCTAAATGATTGAAATTGTTATTATGGTTAATGTCTTTAAATAAGATGACCTAGTCGATCAGGTCGTGATCGGACTCCGTGCTATTTTTACGGTAGTGTATATATGTCATGACCCAAATTGAAGGGCCACGACGGGCACCCGGTACCTTACTCAATCGAGTACCATATTACACCTCATATTTTTTACATGAAAATATGTCATAAATAAATTAATGAGATCCTGAAAGTGAGATTTCACGTCCCATAGTACTACATTACGACGATGTTGCATCTTGTAGATTGTACATTGAATTTTCCGTAAGGTAATTGACATCAGTCCAAGGAAAAGATTATTCGGATATTATAAGGATTATACTATTTCAAACAATTAATAAATAAATTCGTGAAGGTGAGAGGGGAAGCAAGTCAAAGAAAACAAATTTTCGTAAACTAGTACCATGCAAGGTACCATATGACCACGGTAGTATAAGGTATAAAGTATATATAAAGTAAATAAAAATAAGTAGAATTTTAAGTAATTTGAGGTAATTTTTAAATTATTCGTGTAATTGATTAATTACCGGGTAGCGAGACATTACCTAGTTAATTATTAGATTATAAAATGATATGTGGCAGAAAGGAAGCTCGTAGCATATGTGACGACCCGGCCAGTCGTCTCATGAGTTACCGCTCTGTTTCCCCCATTTCTGCTTCTTTATGCTTTGTTATCTGCATTAGTTTGAGTTCGGGGTGGATTTTGTAAGAAATGAGACACTTAGTGTCTTTTAAGAAGGTTTAAGTTGGAAAAGTCAATCGGATGTTGACTTATGTGTTAGAGAGCTCGAATATGAGTTCCGATAGTTCGGTTAGCTTCGGGAGGTGATTTATGATTTAAGAGTGTAATCAGAATTGGTTTTGGAGGTCTGGTGTAGGATTAGGCTTGAATTGGCAAAGTTAGTATTTTGGCGATTTCCGGTTGGTAGGTGAAATTTTAATCCGAGGGTCGGAATCTAATTCCGAGAGTTGCTGTAGCTTCGTTATGTCATTTTGTGATATGTGTGAAAAATTTCAGGTCATTCAGACGTGGTTTGGTTGCATTTTTGATCGAAAGCGTATTTCGGATGTTTTTAGAAACTTAGGCATGAATTCAATGTGAATTGATGGATTTTGTGTTGTTTGAGGTGTTTGGATGATTGGAACATGTTTTAATGGGGTTTTAGCATGTGTTGGTGCTTTTGGTTGAGGTCCCGGGGGCCTCATGTGAGCTTCGGATGGTCAATTGAACCATTTTGGAGTTTGAATGTTGCAGAAAAATCTGCCCAGCTGTTGTAGAGAATTATATTTTTGCATTTGCGAGCGGAGCCTCGCATTCGCATAGAAGAATTTAAGGAAGGCCAGAATTTAAGCCTTCACATTTGCGAGAGGTTCCTCGCATTCGCAGAAGGCTAGGAGTTTGTGTTTCGCGTTTGCATAAGGCTGTTCGCGTTCACGTATATGGATTTGGGGTCCGGTGGAATTTGCTCTTCACGTTCGCGTCAGGTGTCTCGCATTCGCAAAGGTCAAGGCGGAGGAGGCATCGCGTTCGCAACTGGTGTTTCGCGTTCACGTAAGGTAAAAGTTGGTCAACGTAAATTTGTGCTACACGAATGCGAGAGGTTGACCGCATTCGCGAAGAAGGAAGGGTCAGACCTGGGCAGAAAGTTTATAAGTTATTTCATCCGCGATTTTGGGACATTTTTACTCCATAGTTGATCATTTTGGGAGCTCTTTGAGGGAGATTGAAGAGAGATTCAAGAAGAACTGATTGGAGGTAAGCTTTTTGAACCTAAAACGTGATTCTATTGTGAAATTAACCTAGAAATTCATGGAACTTAAGCTAAAAATGGAAGAACTGGGGCTTGGGATTTTGAACTTTTGAATTGGGATTTGAAGGACCATTTGAAGTCGGATTTGAGAACTTTTGATATGTATGAACTTGTGAAAGGATAAGGAATCCGTTGATGTAAAAAATTTTGAGTTTCGAGAAGTGGGCCCAGTGTTCGGGTTTTGCTAATTTCTGGATTTTTGATATTTTTCGATTGTTTTCGCTTGGGCTTTGTTCCCTTAGTATATTGTGACATATTCGTTTTTCTTTTGGTTAGATTCGACCCACGTGGAGGCCAATTCGAGGGGCAAAGGCGTCGTGAGCTAGAGTTGTAGCCGGTTCGAGGTGAGTAATGATTGTAAATGATGTCCTGAGGGTTTGAAACCCCAGATTGCACATCGTAGTGCTATATTGAGGTGAGACACGTACTGGATGATGATCGTGGGGTCTTTTACTACTGGGTATTGTGACTTGGTCCGTCCCGATTGATGGCTTTACCGCGTATTTGACTGAAACTTATTTGTTATCATCATGATTTAGGCTGATTGCCATATTTGGGCTTTGTGCCAACTATTTGAACCCTTCGGGGATTTTTATCACTATTCCTCACTATTTTGACTTGTTACTTGATCTCAGTCCTGTTGATATTTACTGTTCTACAAACGCAATCACTTTTATTCATATTTGAAACTTAAATGATATTTCTAAGTGATGTTTTTTGTCTGAGAACTACTATTTTAATAATGCCCGAGGGGCTTGTGATGATTTTCGGACTGAGTGAGGCCGAGGGCCATTTGTGAGGATATGCTGAGTGATCTGAGGCCGAGGGCCTGAGATACTTTGATACGCCACGAGGTGGCTTGAGTGATGTGAGGCCGAGTGCCGAGTGATGTGAGGCCGAGTGCCGAGAGATGTGAGGCCGAGTGCCAAGAGATGATGCCACGAGGTGGATTGATACAGCGCTTGGGCCGTAAGGGGCCCCTCTAGAGTCTGCAGCCCCACAGTGAGTGCGGGTACCCATCATGATCTGAGAGTGAGCCCGAGGGGCTGATACTATTCTGAGCGATTGTTACTGTGCCCGAGGGTCGGATTTCTACTTGTTAATTACCTGTTAAATTACCCCTTTTACTTGGTTTAAAGGGATTCCATTTGACTTCTTCACTGATTTACTGCTTTAAGTGATTTTACTGCTTGATATAGAACTGCTTTGTGCCTTTACGTGTTTTCTTTCTTTCAGCCATTATTTATGATTATTACTCACTGGGTCGGAGTACTCACACTACTCCCTGCACCGTGGGTGCAGATTCAAGCATCGGAGAGTCCGTTCTTGAGAGCTGATCCTCCCAGTCCAGGCAGTGTTTTCGGAGACTACGAGGTAGTTGTTGGCGTCTGCAGCCCCTGTGACACCCTTATCTTATAACTTTTATATTCTTCAAACAGTTGTACAAGATATTATATCTAGTAGACTCGTATCAGGATCCTTAGTTGTTCATGACTTGTGACACCCCGGTTTGGGATGTGTCGAGATGGTTTCTACTGTTGTTATCGTAAATTCCGCAAATTATGGTTATTATATCATGTTTTAGAACTGTTTATGGTATTTAACTATTTAAAAGAGGTGTTCTATTTTGGTCTGGCTGGTCTTGTCTTCACGAGAGGCGCCATCACGACCTTGTTCGGGGTTAGGATCGTGACAGCATATGACTAATTAGTCATATAGGATCAGTGGTATCTACGTGTATAATTCTTAAATGACTAAAGATATGTACCAAGATATCAAGATTGGTCTCTTTAATTACATCTCTTTAAGAGATGAATAAAACTTTAGAGAACAACCAAAACCAAGTCTTGCCTCCTCATTGCATTCTCAATAACAATAGCAGAACGCCAAGCATCCGAGAAGAAAAGGTTCCAACAAAATCTTGCAACAACGCAATTCCAACGCGAATTTGTTAGAATCTTAGCAACGTAAGATTTTGCGGTTCTAAAGGAGTGCGGTGCAATCTTCTCTAAGAGTATTTTACGGTGTTTTTCCTACCCCGAGGTATGTTAAGGCTATCCCTTCTTTCTTTTGGCATAGTCCAAATTATACAAAAGAAACGAGCAAATGCACAATTTCCATAAATTATTCTACTCAGAGAAATATTAGGGGTATCTATATTATTGATTCCCCATGAGAATTATTATTATCTTCTGTTCATGGGTCTCAGAATAATATGCAGTTGAAAAAGTTTATCCGGAAGGAATATTGAGATTATTACATATTTTTTATATATTTCACCAATTTATACATGTGCATTGACCCATGACCAGATGACATTATATACGCGTATATATGTAAATATATCTATATGGGATATGGGAAAAGGCTATGACGTTATATACACACCACCACCTGATCAGCTGGTATACGTTGATCATTTTGCCCACAGTTGCCAAGATGATATGATGGGAAACCCTCAGAAGCTGATGATATTATGGAACATGTACCTATGCACGACATGACATTCATACGCATATACATGATACTATAATTATTTCATGATTTACAAAGTTATTCAGACTTTCAGGTGGAGTCATTTACTATATATTTCCTCTATGTCTGTTATGTACTTATTTATATGCCTTACATACTCAGTACATTATTCGTACTGACATCCATTTTTGCCTGGGGACGCTGCGTTTCATGCCCGCAGGTCCCGATAGACAGGTCGAGAGCCCTCCAAGTAGGCTATCAGCTCAGCGGGAGATGTTGGTGCGCTCCATTTGTTTCGGAGTTGCTTGTTTGGTAAGTATGAATTAGATGTGTATTGTTTGGTATGACGGGACTCTGTCCCAACCTTTATGAAAATTATTTATTCATAGAGGCTTGTAGACAAATGCCATGTACGTAAAAGATTGTATGTCCTTGTCAGCCTATGTTCAGTGTTCAAGTGGTCATTTTGGTCTTAGAGGCCCATATGTTTTATATATATAAGTTGGTATTACCTGTTGTATTATACTTATTTCACGGCAGCCTGTCTGGTTCAGTTATTTATGATTGTATGACATGAAAAGATACGTTATATTGGTACTCGATTGAGTAAGGTACTGTATGCCTGTCGCAGCCCATCAGTTTGGATCGTGACAAAAGTGGTATCAGAGCTGTTCTGTCATAGGGAGTCTACAAGCCGTGTCTAGTAGAGTTTTGTTTATGGGTGTGTCGTGCACCATGTAGACATGTGATTTTTTACCCTCCCCAAGATTTTACATATTTTAGCATTTAAATATTTTGTTTAGGTCTAATATAGTTATTTCAACTAGTTTTAAAGTTTTTACTTTATTTTATCACAAAAAATAAAAATTACAAAAATAGTTTTATTAATGTTTTGTAGTCATACTATTTTACTAGAATTTTTATTTTTTATATAATCTTGAAGAATACCAAAATAGTCTCACAATATAATACTGTCTATTTTAATTAATTAAGATTAGTCTGATATTTTCATGTTATAAATTGTATATAATTTTAAGAAAAAATAATTAGTTTTAGATTGGTTTATGCCATTTTTATGAATTTTATAGTCCATTTTTAGTCTTTGGCCCACCTTTAACCTGGAAAACACTTTTCCCCGTCTTCAAACAAAGGATACCCCAGCCGTGACCCCTTTTCCCCATCTTCAAGACTTCAACACAAAAGGCAAGCATCAGCAGCTAAAAAAAAAGCTAGAACCTAATTCCCAAAATTCCAGCGCCGATTACCCCAAGAAAAAGACCCTTGAGCAGCGCCTGCCTTTCCCCAGAGATTCATCCATCTCTTTCTCTGGACAACACACACACCCCAAAGAGAGAACAAAAGAAAAATGACAAAAAATAGTAATATGCAGTAAAGAGGAAACGAAACAGTAGAGAGGAAAATAGAACAAGATTTTGAAGATTTTTTTTTCTTCTTTTGATTTTGAGTTCTTAGAAAAGAAAAATAACACAAAAAATATTTCTAATCTCTCTTTCCAACTTCGATTTTGATTCTTAATTATGGAGTTTAATTGATTCCAGTTTGTCACGGTTGGAAGTCGCCGTTTGAGGTGTCCATTTCATGTGTTTGCTCCTATTGAAGCTCAAATTGCAGCAGCTGTTTTCTTCCTCTCAAGTGTGTTCTTATGTTTCTTGTGCTTGTATTCACTTTCAGCATTAATCCAAAGTTCTGCGCATTCAGGTTCATCTCTTACTCTTCTTATTTTATTAACGGAAGATGGTGCGAGTTAGTTTATATACTAGTCTGTGATGCAATTTTCTTGTGAATTTTATTGATTTTCCATCTGTTTGGCGCGTTTGACTGAAACTCGTCTAGTTGTGAGGTTGTTAGACTAATCTCAAATTGGTGGTGTAATTCTGAATTTCAAAAATAGATCTTCATGCTTAGATTAACTAGCAGCTCCAATTCTCTAACTCTACAAATATCCCCCACACACATTCACGTGCTCAAAGGGAAATTCAATTATTAGAAGACATGAACCTGAAATTGACATTGCCGAAAAAAGATAGAAGGAGACAGAAAAATGTAAGAGTAGAGTACAGAGTGGATGTGTGTGGTAGGCGAGAATGTATGGGGAGATAGAGATACAGGGGGATATGAATTGCTCTAAATATTGAAATGAGTACAAAAGATCGGGGGGAGATCCAGTGAAAAGGAAAGGAAAGAAGAAAATGGGTGGATATGCGAATACCAAAAAAAAAATGGCTAGGATTCCATCTCTGTTTTTCACATGCCTTGTACTCCTGCTTTGATTTTCAATCATATTTCTAATTTAAGATCTTTTATTTTCGAACAGATGAAGTTCAGATGTGGAGACAATTGTAATAAATGGAAGCATATCACACGTTAACAGCTGTGTAGGTGCTGACTTGAGAATGGCTTTGGAAAATAATTAACTTGAACATTGTTGCTTGCTTGAAGCGCGTTAATTAAATAAATCATTTTGACTATGAGTACAGTTCTCGTGATATGGTCACGATACGTAATATCCTATTCAAGTGTGCGTTTCATGTGACTCGACCATAACTTCGAACAAAAAATAAAATAAGCGTGTTGTAGATCGTGAGTACGATTCCCGTGACGCACTTCGCAATGTGTACATAAACAAATGGATGCGCGACAATCACGCCTTGTTCAAACAAATTCCATAAATAATTAAAAGCGGTTGAAAGTTAAAAAAGCACAATAGGTTTAAAATATGTAATTAATCGGATAATTAGGCCAAGTACTAATAGTAAAGCGACCGTGCTCGAACCACGAAACCCGGAAATGTCTAACACGTTCTCCCGGGTTAACAGAATTTCTTACTCGGATTTCTGTATTCGCAGACCGTAAACAAGAGTCAACTTCCTCGATTCGGGATTTTAAACCGGTGACTTGGGACACCATAAATTATCCCAAGTGGCGACTCTGAATAAATATAAATAATCCCGTTTTGGTTTGTATTACGAATAAAATAGAATTTAGGAGTCTAAATTCTTACAACTGAGCTCTACCACACGATCTAGAGTAAGAAGAAAGAGTAATGGTCCTAAATGATTGAAATTGTTATTGTAGTTAATGTCTTTAAATAAGATGACCTAGCCGATCAGGTCGCGATCGGACTTCGTGCTATTTTCACGGTGGTGTATATATGTCACGACCCAAACCGAAGGGTCACGGCGGGTGTGAGCACGTGATTTTTGCTTCACGGGACAATCGCTCCAAAAGAAATAAAAAATAACGACAATTGATCCTGTTGTACAATTTTTGGATTTTTTATGGCACTTCGTTAATCATGACCTTGACCCATTTTTACTTTATTAAAACAAAATACAAAAAAAAATGTACGTGTCATGCATAATCTGAACCGTAACATGGTTGTTAAATAGAAAAGCATAAACAGGCATCTTTGCCCGTGATTTTGTTTTGTTTGATTTTACCTGTTTTGAAATATTTTTAGTGTGTGTGCAAATAATTGTATTGAGTGTGTATTTAATTTTAATTTGATTTTTGCTTAGTTTTGTTTTTAAAATAAATAAGAAAAAGAAATAAAAATAATAATAAAAAAAAGATCCCTTCTTCCTCCGGATTGGGCCAATTTATTAAAATTGGCCCAAACAAACAATGCACAAAACCAGGCCTGTCCGGTCCAGTCCAACCTGATACCCAGGGTGTCCAAACGACGCCGTTTTAATCCAGTTTGATCTGGGCCGTTGATCTCAGATTGATCAACGGCCAAGATCACATTTCCCATACCCACGAACAAAACCCGACCCGTTCCACCCGGACCAACCCAAACCCCCTTTAGTTGAAACGACACCGTTTCCCCTAAGCCCTTAGATCCAAGCCATTGATTTCAGTTGATCCAACGGCTGAGATCAACCCACCCATTCCATATATAAGCCCTTTAACCTTACCCTGCCCCCCATCTGATACCCCAGCTTCCGTCTTCAACCTCATCCCCATCAAACCCTAGAGCCGCCCCTGTATCCTCCACCATGAAAACCGGCGGCATGAACGCCGGTGACCTCGCCCTTAACACCATAGAACCCCCTTGCCGTCCTGAACCCAAATCTACCAACCACACTCCTCGAATCCTATCCCACCTTCTCGAATCGAGTCGGAACCTAATCTACACCGATCTGCCCTAAATTCATACCAGACACTCCCCAGACCCCCTCGTGATCAAACCATACTTGGTTTGGTCCGAATCTGACCAGGGAAGCGTGAATCCCGGATCTAGTTTTCGAACCTTAGGGTTCCTCGTCACTGGTCCGTGTCTTGTTCGAGCCAAAGAAATTAAGGTCTAATGGACCTTAATCGAGGTGTTTCTCATCTGAGAAACACTTCGATTAGAGTCCGTTCAGCCTTAAGAAAGGTCTGTCCGAGTCCGAGTTAAGGTTTTGATCTTTTGCGGTTTAAGGTGAGTTCTTTCTTTTCTTATTTGTTTTGGTTCATTTGATTGTTGTAAGGGTCTGTTCATGTTCTGTTTGGGTCCTTGACTTTTATCAACTGTGCCTTGACCACTTTGCCTGAACCTCTGTTGTTTGATTAAGCCTTTCCATTTGTTCTGATAATGTGTATGTAAGTGTTGTGCAATTAGCTGATTTTCAAATTTGGACTGACTAGTTGACTCCTCGAGTGCAATTCTGCTTAGTCAATATAATGCGAACCTTGTGTGATACTGTTAAATGTCGGATTTTTGGCTACGACTGTATGAGTTATAACTAGTATAGTCGAGTCGACAAATGTCGTCAATTAATTTCAGTAGTTCAAATGTTAACGATTGCACTTGTTGCTTGCTGCAACTCTGTTTGAATCAAAGTAAGGATCAAGTAGCTTCACTTATAGTTGCTATATTTGAATCTGAGGGTAGATTGTTAATTGAAATCTGAGTTGATGGCATGTGCACTTGTGCACAGCATGTGCATTGTGCACAGCCTATTTCCTGCATAAAAGGGCTTTGGATTTAAAAATGGTTTGACAGCATGTGCTGTCAGACTACATCCTGCTGCCCATACTTTGCTTTAGTTTAAAGAAGTATTAAACCTTTTAAAGGTTAAATCTGCCAGGGAATGTTGATGGGGTTTAATACTTAATTAGCTAAAGTGGAACTGAAAATGGAAGGCACATGGGAGGGGTGTTGATATATTCTAAACAGGCTGTTTAAAGGGATTGGAGGCTCAATAAAAGGGGCACTTCGATCAGGTCAAGAGCATAGAATTAGAGGTTAGAGAACCCTGAAGATTTAGAGGAAAGAAATACACACACTGTGAGGATAGAAGAGAAAAAGAGAGAGCTGATAGAGATACACAGACAGAGCATACAGAGATAGAGAGAGACACTGAGAGGGAACATCTGAGAGTTCAAATTCTGAAAACAGAAACTGGAAAAGAATTCTCTTTGATAACCCAACTAGATTTCAAAACTGAGGACTGACATTAGAATTTGAAAAGAAAGGAGATAGGGAAAGGGATATCACAAAATCAGAAATTGTCTTCTTCCTACTGTTTGTTCGATTCTCAGTTTGTTCAAACTGTCCAAATCAGTCCTGTCTTCTTTCAAGTGTCGGTTAAGTCTATTGTTTGGATTTGTATTGTTTGTTTCTCCTGGAATTGGATTGTCTGGATCTCTGATTCCATACTGCTGGGAATTTGTTTCATTCTGCCCTTCCTCCATTGGCTTTACTGGTCTCTTGCACTGGGATTTCTGTTCTATTGGTACCTGCTGTTACTGCTGCTGTTTGGTATCGCTTCTATTGCCCTACTGACCCGTTGCTTCTTCTGTTGTATCCAATATCCAGGTACATACTAAGACTTGCATCTGATGTAACAATGAAAGTATGAATCAAAAGATCTGAAGGAGTTATAATCACCTATTGTATTGCTTACGAATTTTTTTATAAATGTTGTTAAGATATGTAAGTTCCTGGTTTGTTAGCCTAATAGAGATACATTAGTAAGGTTGTACTTAATTAAAGTTTATGCCAATCTGAAACTGTGACATTTTATTCGTTTAGTAGTATACAAGATATAAACACAATCCATGAAATGTGCAGCCATTTAATACAATTGCTAACTCAAACTCACTCTTTCAGCATGCTTCGAATATGTAAGGGCAAATGGCTGTTTAGATCTAGCTAAAGACAATACAGTTTCAAACTCTTGAGTTTCAGTTTTCGTTAGGCAATTTATAGGTTGAGTTTCAAATATCATTAGTCGCATTTTCTAATAAGCAATTTTAATTAATCTTGTCTGAATAAGTTAAAGTTAGGGAGCTCTTGTAACAGTCGTAGCATTTCATCAATCTCATATATAATTCTTCTATCAAGTTAAAAGCATGTTTTCATGAGGTACAATGTTTCTTCATTCCGCAAATAATTAATCAGACGATTAACTGCAATCTGGATTTGGCCAAACATATAGTTAAATTAGCATGCATCTTTTCTTCTATTTTTAGAGATAAACACATTAGAAATGTAGTCGCTTTAGGATGTTCCTTCTAAAATAATGAGACGAGCCTCGCCAAATGAGATGTTAAATCGCGGGGCCCTCAATAAATAATCATAATATTTCGAATTCAGGATAGGCCGTTTTAGCGAATTTTACGGCCTTCCCAAAATAACAATACGCTAGTTTCTTTAGGCGCGCCTTTAATAAATTACATTCTTAAACTTGGGTGCGCATTGATGTGACCCGAATCCAAATCTCAACGGAGTCGAAATGTGTTTAACAATTACGGGTGCATTGATTGCGACGTAGTTCAAGATACATTTTCACGACGTTGTAATTCTATAAAAATAAATGATAATAATAAAAGCGGTTTAAACTTAATGAAAGCACGTAAGTCATAACATGTATTTAAATCAGATATTTAGCCATTATAACAATTTAAGCGACCGTGCTAGAACCACGGGATTCGAGGGTGCCTAACACCTTCCCTCGGGTCAACAGAATTCCTTACTTAGAATTTCTGGTTCGCAGACTTCGTTTGGAAAAGTCGAAAATTTCCTCGATTTGGGATTCAAGATAAAACCGGTGACTTGGGACACCAAAAACCAAACCTTTTCCCAAGTGGCGACTCTGAATTGAATAAATAATCCCATTTCGAATATTGTCACTTAAATTGGAAAAACTCCACCTGCGCATTTAACCCTTCGGGGGCGGGCGCGCAAAAAGGAGGTGTGACAGCGGGCACCCGGTACCTTACTCAATCGAGTACTAACGTGTTATACCCCATATTTTCATCCATAAAAATACGCCATAAATAAATTAATGAGAGCTCGGAAGTGAGATGTCACATCCCGTAGTACTACATTACGACGATGTTTCACCCTGCAGTATTGTACGTTGAATTTGTCGTAAGGTAATTGATATCTGTTCAAGGAAAAGATTATTCAGAAATTATAAGGTTTATGCTATTTCAAATAAGTAATAAGTAAATTCGTGAAGGTGAGAGGGAAAGCAAGTCAAAGGAAACGAATTTTCGTCCAAGTTTGGCATTTGGGATAAAATACGGTCGAGCGGTATTTTGAGCGATAATACCCAATAGTTATAACCTAGTATCATGCAAAGTACCATATGATCACGATAGTATAAGGTATAAAGTATGTATAAAGTATATTAAAAATAAGTAGAATTTTAAGTAATTTGAGGCAATTTTTAAATTATGTGGGTAATTGATTAATTATCGGATAGCGAGACATTACCTAGTTAATTATTAAGTTATAAAATGATACGTGACAGCAAAGAAGCTCATAGCATATGACTAATTATTCATATAGGATCAGTGACATCTACGTGTATAATTCTTAAAAGACTAAAGATATGTACCAAGATATCAAGATTGGTCTTTTTAATTACATCTCCTTTAAGAGATGAATAAAACTTTAGAGAACAATCAAAACCAAGTCTTGCTTCCTCATTTCATTCTTAATAACAATAGCATAAGCATCCGAGAAGAAAATGTTCCAACGAAATCTTGCAACAACGCAATTCCAACACGAATTTGTTAGAATTGTAGAAATGTAAAATTTTGCGGTTTTAAAGGAGTATGGAGCAATCTTCTCCAAGAATATTTTACGGATTTTTCCCTACCCCCAAGTATGTTAAGACCATTCCTTCTTTCTTTTGGCATGGTCCAAATTATACAAAAGAAACGAACAAATGCACAGTTTTCATAAATTACTCTATTCATAGAAATACTAGGGGCGCCTATATTCTTGATTCCCCATGAGAATTATTATTATGGAGTATGGAGCAATCTTCTCCAAGAGTATTTTACGGAGTTTTCCCTACCCCCAAGTATGTTAAGACCATTCTTTCTTTCTTTTGGCATGGTCCAAATTATACAAAAGAAACGAGCAAATGCATAGTTTTCATAAATTACTCTATTCATAGAAATACTAGGGGTGTCTATATTCTTGATTCCCCATAAGAATTATTATTATCTTCTGTTCATGGGTCTCAGAATAATACGCAGTTGAAAAAGTTTATCCGGAAGGAATATTGAGATTATTACATATTTTCATGAATTTCACCAATTTATACATGTGCATTGACCCATGATCAGATGACGTTATATACACTTATATATGTAAATATATGTATATGGGATATGAGAAAAGGCTATGGCGTTATATACACACCACCACCTGATAAGCTGGTATACGTTGATCATTTTGCCCACAGTGGCCAAGATGATTTGATGGGATGCCCTCAGAAGCTGATGATGTTATGAAACATGTACATATGCACGACATGACATTCATACGCATATACATGATACTATAATTATTTCATGATTTATAAAGTTATTCAGACTTTCAGGTGGAGTCATTTACTATATATTTCCTCCATGTGTGTTATGTATTTATTTATATGCCTTACATACTCAGTACATTATTCGTACTGACGTCCATTTTTGCCCCGGGACGCTGTGTTTGATGCTCGCAAGTCCCGATAGATTGGTCAAGAGCCCTCCAAGTAGGCTATCAACTCAGTGGGAGATGTAACTGTGCTCCATTTACTTCGAAGTTTCTTGTTTAGTTAGTATGTGTTAGATCTGTATTGTTTGGTATGGCGGGACTCTATCATAACCTTTATGAAATTATTTATTCTTAGAGGCTTGTAGACAGATGTCATATACGTAAAAGATTGTATGACCTTGTCGGCTTATGTTTAGTGTTCAAGTGGTCATTTTGGTCTTAGAGGCCCATATGTATTATGTATAAGTTAGCATTACTTGTTGTATTCTAACTATTTTACGACAGCCTCTCCGACTCAAATATTTATGATAGTATGACATGAAAAGATACGTTATATTGGTACTCGGTTGAGTAAGGTACCGCGTGCCCGTCGCGGCCCATTGGTTTGGGTCGTGACATAACGTACCATATCTTTTTTATCGTATTATCACTAGTAAATGGGCCAAAAGGGTCGTCATAAGATAATCAAAATAAAACATAAGGGAATACTAGATATAGGACGACCCAACATGATATAGAAACTTATACATGTGATAAACGGGCCTATAAGGCTGACATGATCATTTATAAATTAAATAAATAGGCCGACAAGGCCATACAAGTATCTATATACCTAACATCTGTCTACAAGCCTCTAAGAGTACTTAGACATCATAAAGGTCAGGATAGGGCTCCGCCATACCAGTAAATACATGTCCAAATCATACTGATCAAATAGTCAACTCCGGAACAAGTGAAGTGTGCCAACACATTTTGCAGACCTGAGCCTACTAGGAGAACTATCAACCTATCTTTCAGGACCTGCGGGCATGAAACGCAGTGTCCCCGGCAAAAGAGATATCAGTACAAATAATGTACCGAGTATGTCAGGAATGAAAAGTAGTTTATAAAAAGCATGAAAGAGATATAAAGTAAGTACTCAACCAAGCTCGACACAATGTCTTGCATCCACAAGAAGTGAAATGATATTGTCGTTAACATATAATGTCGTACCATCGTATTTGGCTAGTCGTATGGCTTAAGGAAAATTGGGCAGCAACTCCCCTATTTTTAATACATCCCAAAGACCACTAAGGGTCATCAACAGCCCAACAACAACAACAACTATAACCAACAATAACAACAACATATAATCCAATATGAGTTTTTCCGATTAACTTAACAATCATATTGAGTGGCAAGCTTGTTTTACTTATAATAATATATGAATTGAATCTAACTCTTATTCCATAAATTAGTTTACAACCTTCAGAACATCATACTTATATGCACCATAGTATTTCTTGTTTAAAACATCCACAAAATGCCTTCCAAAACAGCCTCATACGTCAAGCACCTTAATTTTTATCATCAATCACTTGTTTTTCATCTTTTCTTCTTCAATAAACTTAATTAACACCTAAAAAAGCTTGAAAACAGCAGCCACAACATTATCAAATTATTTCTCACAATTTTCAGCCACCACAAACCATATATTTAGCCAAAAAATAGTCCAACCAAAAAGACACCCATATCTCATGTTCCTTCAAGTGCATCTTATGGTTTTTCACTCAAAAAACACAACAAACGCAAGATTAACCGTAGGAACAATCAAGAATATATATTTTAAATTCCTTGGAAAGTAGCTACAACTCGAAACCCTATCTCAACTTAGCCCACAATAGCCCTCTTTAACATCTTTGATGATGATTTGAGTTGATTTTCCTTGAGTTTGATTCTTGGGATCTTGGGATATGTTAAGGATGTTTTTGGAGATGTTGAGAGTGTTTTTGTGTGAGCAACATCTGTATTGTTAATGAGATATAAGGGGATAAGACCACCGCCTCAATTCTCCAATCAGGTGGGTAAGCTGTCTGCTTGGCAGCTTGAGTAGTGCCACTTCAGACACTTGTAACTCTATACTCCGATATTATATTGATAAACAGTTTGCAGCTTCGAAAATTAGACACACAGGGCTTTTATTCCATATAAAGGTCTCCATGTACCTCTCAATATATTGGAAAAAAACTGCGTCGCAACTTGGCCTATAAAACTGCTAGTTTCTCCGAAATGCGGTGACGTGACTTGGCAACCCTACTTTATAAATTCATATTTCTCTACCCTGATGTCGTATTAATACATGGTTTGGACCATTGGAAACTAGGTTAAACGACCTTCATTTTGTATAATATGTCCCAAAAAGACCTCATATAATACATGAAATGTATTGCTCAAAACGCTTTATTACATGGCAAATCCTTAGTCGATTTTTTGGCAACTTAAATCCAATTTTCCCAAACTTTATATTTCATATCCAAAATCATATATAGCCATATAATGACATTAAACTCATTTAAATCATGATTAACAAGTCTCATATTTAGCTTAACTTACTCAAGACTTCAGTAAACCTTTCTTATCCTTGTAGAAGGATTTTGTCCCTTTTGAGTTTACATTAGATAATCCTAGAATGACTGTGACGTGTGAAGTACGGGGTGTAACAACAATAAATCACTTTATATACTTTCAAAGAAGATCTCATTTCCGAGATTACATCAATTGACTTACGACATACTTTCACGTACAAATACATAGGGTGTAACAATATATATATATATATATATATATATATATATATATATAAACACACACACACATATATATGCACAGAAATTGTAATTAAAATTGGGAGTTGGTTATGATGTGCATATTATGAACAATAGTATTGTGAATTGTGGTGAATCGCTATTAAAGATCTTCTATAGAATAATAATGTTGTCTTCATATTCCAAGTATCATTTTCACCATATGAATTTTCGTATATTGAAAAACTGATATGTTTTAACTTGGCCTTTGAATTTCATTGATTGTTACTTGTTGTTTACATGGTTTTATTTTCTTATATTGACATTGTATTTTGAAAGATGACTTTTAGCTATACATACTAGTGTTATTCAACGACACTAACGTCCCTTTTGCCGGGGCCGATGTATCTTTAATTAATACAGGTGGTTCCACAACAAGCGACATCGATCGGTGATAGCGGTATACTCTTTTCCGCTGACTTGGTGATCCACACTTCATTTCGGGATCCTGTATCTTTCGTTTAGCATGTACTTTATATTTTGAGGTATATCCGGAGCCTTGTTATCGGCATTTCCATATTACTCTACATTTGTATTTAGAGGCTCCGTTGACAGGTTGTGGGTGGTGTTTGATATTGGGAATTAAATTAGAAATGTTGGTATTTGGAAAACATATTTTTCATTATATCTATAAACTCGTACTATTTTGGAAATTATGTTTGAAGCTGCTAATGGAAATGAATGGGAGTTGCTAATGAAATATTGTCAAAACGTGATTAATGGAGTACATCTCCTCTTTATTCAAAGATGAATTTGGGTAGAATGAAATCTAACATGCTTGCTCAGTTAGGTTTACTCGGTTGAACGCCGGTCACGCTCCTCGATTTTGGGGCGTGACAAAAAAGGTAGGATAAATAATAAAATAAGTGAGATTAAGATAAAAAGACAAGGTAATGACGCGACCATGCCAAATTGGTCGTTACATAAAGTGACGCAATTCATCGTTACATAATGACAGATTTAACATACAATACAATAAAATTTAAGTAACAATCAAAACAAACATTATACTTAAAGTAACAATATGATACAATACAACATGTAACAACTATCCAAACAAGCTGTAAGTGGAGCGTAATACGAGGACTCTCCTCGATAATCAGAATTGAACTAAAATAAGAATAACGCTCATTTGTTAATAAAAATCATACCTGTAATGACACCATCTGGTGTAGTGTCCTCAACCTTACCATATCAATTATATCAACGGGTCTGGCCTTTCTGTCATGACCCAAAATCAGACCCGGTCGTGATGACATCTATCGTGAAATAAGACCAGCCAACACAAACCCCCAATACCAATTAACAATTATATAATTCATAATTAAGTCATTAATAAGTGATAAATTCCAAAAATAAAGTGAAATAGAACAAATGCGGAAACAAACACAGGCCGACATCGGGGTGTCACCAGTCATGAGCATCTAAACATCTATCTAAGAGTATGAAAGAGACTACACAATCTACTACAGAACTAGTACAAAAAAAAGTAAGATTAAAGGGAGAAGCACTGGGCTGCGAACGCCAAGTTGCAATCTACTTGTATGCGGCAAAATCAGAGGGCCTAATTTCTTGTTATCGAGTCACTTCAGAAGAACACCTCGAGACCCCGAAGACCCAAAGCTGTAACCGTTCCCTACCTGAGAGCTCGTCGAGGTCTGACTTAAAGAAGATACAGATAGAGGCTAGAGTCAAATGGGGAATTCCAAGGCACACGGCTAAGTCGGACAAAGCCGGCCTACCCAGGGCCTGTATCAAGGTGTCGCGTATAGCCTTCCCATTTCCATGATTTTACAATTAATGTATTTTGTACTATGGCGAGATTCCCCTCCTATATAAAGGGGATCCTCACCACTTTGTAAAGGGCTGCTATTGCTCCAACTATTCTACACAAGATCAATAACAACTCTCTCTCTCTCTCTCACTCTCTCTCTCTTTTCTCTATAACTTACTCGCTCGAGGCTACCTTCTTCATTTATTGCTTTCATACTTGTTCTTCATTTATTGCTTGATATTGGCCATAAAGAGCCTTATTTAATTATATCGAAACTGTTATTCCCTTCCCGGTTACCCCCGACAGCTCGAGCTCAAGCCCAGGCATCGACTTCGAGGCCTTTCATTGGTTAGCCCGAGGCCCGGATGGCTAGCTCCTCGGTTTGATTACAATCCCATTTTAGTTCGTATTTCGTCGTAAAGCTTCACATATCTAGCATCCACTCTATAACAACTAGCATAAAAATAGATCACGTATTTTTAGAATCCCATCAACAAATTTAATTGTTATTACCATTTTCAGGGTAAACAGTTTGGCGCCCACCGTGGGGCTAAAAATAATAGTGATTATTTTCTTGCTGGTTTCGTTACACAACACAAGTTATCTTTCACACTTTTTCTTGTCCAAAATCTTTGATTTTCGGTCAAAATGTCTGGCTCAGCAAACACAGTCGAGAATGACAACCTTGAAAACCACAGAGAAAACGGTGTGGCTGTTCCAGTTATTGGCGCGCCACATAGTAGAACCCCGATAACACACCTTGACCGATACCAGCGGACGCGGATTCGCAAGACGCATAGCAAGTTGACGAAACCTCATACACCGATAGGAGCATACGATATGGCGACCAACAGGAAGCCCAAAAAACCACAGCCCGGGAAGAACAAGAAGTTAGTTTTCATGTTATTTTTGAAATGTTGCAGGCACAATAGCTGGCTATCGCTCAATTGCAAAGACACCCGAAGACTTCCAGCACAGTAGAACCGGAAAGTACTCCCCCGATCGAACCGGTAACGGAGAGATCGAGCAACAATGGATCAACAGCCGATCCTGCCATCGTGAAAATGTTGGAAGACCTCACCAAAAGTGTTACATCTTATATTTTCGTACATGAAAATATGCCATAAATAAATTAATGAGATCCCGGAAGTGAGATGTCACGTAGCACAGTATGACATTACGGTGATGTCACGTTTCGCATTATTAAGTTACAACGACATTGTACCCTGAAGTATTGTAAGTTTAAAATTTCGTTTTCAGTTAACCAACGTAGACTCAGGGATGATATCATCTTGACGTTAACGTACTTACGCTATTTATAATAAGCGATAAATAAGTGTTATGAAGGATAAAGTGGTACACGGATTAAAGAAAACAAGTTTCGTTGAAAGTGGCCAATTTGGAATAAAATATGGGTCGGGCAATAATACTCGATAATTACGAGCTAGTACCATGCAAGGTACTATATGACCACGATAGTATAATACATAAAGTATATATGAAGTATTTTAAAAATAAATAGAATATTAAGTAATTTTTGATAATTTTTAAATTATGCGGGTAATTGATTATTTACCGGGTAACAGAACATTACCCAGTTAACTAATAAGCGGAAAAAATATAATTAAGAAACCCCAAAGCCACATGGCACAAAGCCACAATGGCTAAGAATGACTCTTAGTCATTCAAGCCATGTGGCCACTTATAGGGATTTCATTAGGTCTTATCAAGCAAAGACTTAGATATAAAGTCTTATCCAAAATAAGACTTGGTTACAAGTCTTACATGTAAGACATGGTATTAAGTATCCTTGTTAAAAATTCAAAGCTTTTGATCATTATCAAACAACAAAAACGTTGGGCAGAAGCAACTTTCCAAGTTCAACAATTACATCCATTTTGTATTTGGTTTTCAAACCAAGGAAGTTAGAAGCATAATCATTTTCGTTCAAATATTCAAGCATTTAACAATTCAATTCTTAGCCAACATTTCGTTCAAAAATGATAGAAGCAGAATAAATTCGTCCGAGATTTCAAGTTCGTCCAAGTGTGAATTTCGTCCATATTTCACAGAAGCAGATTCGTTCCAATAATTCCAGGAACAGGTATGTTAAGGCTATCCCTTCTTTCTTTTGGCATGGTCCAAATTATACTGAAGAAACGAGTAAACACACAGTTTCCATAAATTACTCTATTCGTAGAATTATTAGGGGTGTCTATATTCTTGATTCCCCATGAAAATTATTATCCTTTTCTGTTCATGGGTCACAGAATAATACGTAGTTGGAAAAGTTTATATGGAAGGAATATCGAGATTTTTATGTATTTTTCATGAATTTCACTCATTTATACATGTGCATTAACCCATGACCAGATGACGTTATATATGTGTATATATGTAAATATATATATATGGTTTATGGGAAAAGGTTACGACGTTATATATGCACCACCACCTGATCAGCTGGTATATGATGATGATGTTGCCCACAATGTCTGAAATATAATTCAAACAGCGTTATATACACAGATATATATATATATATATATATGTATATGTATCTGGGATATGTGAAGAAGTTATAGCGTTATATACGCACCACCACCTGATCAGCTGGTATACGTTGATGATTTTGCCCACAGTGGCCGTATGATATGATGGGATGCCCTCAGAGGCTGATGATGTTATGAGACATGTACCTATGCATGACATGACATTCATACGCATATGCATGATGCTAAAAGTATTTCTTGATTTACAGAGTTATTCAAACTTACAGGTTGAGTCAAGTACTCTATATTTCTTCCTTGTCTGTTATGTACTCATTTATATGCCTTACATACTTGGTACATTTTTCATACTGACGTCCCTTTTGCCTGGTTACACTACGTTTTATGCCCACAGGTCCCGATAGATAGGCCGAGAGCCCTCCAAGTTGTCACGACCCAAATCCCGGTCGTGATGGCGCCCAACACACTACTAGGCAAGCCCGACCATTATTCAACACTTAACCCAATTTATCAAAAATAGCGGAAAGAAATATCAATTAAGCAAGATTAAAGTACTGAAGAATTTAACAAAATACACAATATAATCTCACTAGGACCCGGTGTCACGAATTTGAGCCTCTAGAATACAGAATATCATCCTAATACATGGTATATCCAAAGTCTGATAATGCGGAAATAAAGAGATAGGATAGGAGGGAGAAGATCAATGGCTGCGAACGCCGTGCAGCTACCTCGATACTCCCAGAAGCTGGATCTACTGAGCCTGAGACTGCCCTGGATCTGCACACAAGGTGCAGGGAGTAAAGTGAGTACTCCGACCCAGTGAGTAATAAAAGTAACTACAGTCCGAAGATAAGAAAATCCAGTAAATACACAAAGTAAGCTAAAATCCAAATATACAGCAACATATGGAACTGAGCAGCTAAACAACAGTATAAATAGAAATCCATGAATGCAATGCAATGCATATGATGGTACATTTCAGTACCCACTGCGGCGTGCAGTCCGAGCCATCCATATTTATTTATCGTCGACGACGCTCACTGGGGGTGTGTACAGACTCCGGAGGGGCTCCTACAGCCCAAGCGCAATATCTTGGTCAGTCATTGTTACCTGACCGGTCAGCCATTGTTACCTGACCAATTTATATCATACAGTGCCATTGTTGCCACTGTTCAAGTATATCATCCAGTGTCATTGTTACCACTATTTCAAGTATATCACACAGTGTCATTGTTACCACTGTTTCAAGTATATCACACAGTGTCATTGTTACCACTATTTCAAGTATATCACACAGTGTCATTGTTACCACTGTTTCAAGTCACTTTATAATCAGTCCAGAAAATAATATAATAAGCCCCTTGGGCATTTACAAAACAGAAGTTCCCAGCCCGGAATACATTTAAAAATATCATTTAAGTTTTCAACACTTAGAATTATGGCTGAGTTTGCAAAACAGCATTTAAAACCTTGGACTGAAATTAAATGATATGCAAATCATGCTAAGCAGTAATATCAATCCTCGAAGGATTTTACAAATCGGCACAAGGCCCCAAACATGGCATCAAGCCCCGTAATATCAATGAAGTATGTGTATCAATCACCAGTATAGTATAAACATCACACGGGATGGACCAAGTCACAATCTCCAATAGTATCCGACCCAGCACTCGCCATGGAGTGCGTGTCACGCCTCAATATAGCGTTACGATGTGAAAGTCCGGGGTTTCAAACCCTCAGAACAGCATTTACATCTATTACTCACCTCTAACCGGCCGTAGACTAGTCCACAATGCCCTTTCCTCTTGAATCGATCTCTTCGCGCATCGAATCTAGTCAAAACCACAACGAATACGTCACAATAGGCTAAGGGAATATAACCCAATCGAAAAGACTCGAAAAATGTCGAAAATCCCGAAATTAGCAAAACCCGAGCCCCGGGCCCACTTCTCGAAAAAATTACGAAAGTCATATCACCGGATTCCTCATCTCGCCACGAGTCCGTACATATAAAATTTACCAAAATCGGAGTTCATTTGACCCCTCAAATCACCAAATCTTATTTTCAAATCCCTAGGCCTAAATCCTCAATTTTTCTACAATTTTCATGCTCAAATCCATACATAATTGATGTACTTAACTCAAAATAGGTGGGCATAACTTACCTTCACATTGATGATGAAAATCCCCTCTTGAAGCTCCCCAAAAATCGTCCATACTTTGAAGAAATGAAGAAAAGTGAGCTAAATCCGTATATAAAAGAATCTGCCTGTGATTCGTCGAGTTGTACCTTGCACTTGTGCTATACAAGTTGTACATCCTATTACAATTGTTCCTTGTCGGACACTTTCTGTTTAAACACCTATAACGTCTTGTATAAATATCCAAATGACAAACGGTTTGAAGATTTAGAAACTAGACTCAAAGATCTTTAATTTTATAGGTTGTACACCACATAACTCTTTATATATCCCGAGATATGAGCTTCTAAAGTGCATCATAAATTCTGCCAAAATTGCTCCAGCAGCCCTTTTCGATCCATCATAACTTTCTGAGATGATATCCAAATCACGAATGCTTTAACTTTACGAAAACTAGAATGTATGGGCTACAACTTTTGTGTTTTGAACTTTTCCAGATTTCTTATAGATTACAAGATATGAGCTTCCAAACTGGACTACTGCAGCAGAATTTCTGCAATTTTCTGCAACTTTTTCTTTTCTTTTTGGTCCGAATTTCATTCCATTAACCTTCTGAAATCCACCCGAGGCCCTCGGGACCTTAACCAATTATATCAACATGTCCCACAATATCATTCAAACTTGTCCCAACCTTCGAAACACCCAAAATAACATCAAAACATCAAATCATCATCGGATTCAAGCCTATGAATCTCACGAACTTCCAAATTCCATTTTTGATCAAAAACTCAACCAAACCACGTCCGAATGACCTCAAATTTTGCAGACAAGTCCAAAATGACATAACAAAGCTACAACAACTCTCAGAATTCTATTCCGACCCTCGGATCAAAATCTCACCTATCAACCGGAATTCGCCAAAATACTAACTTTGTCAATTCAAGCTTAATTCTACACCGGTCATCACAAAAATATTCCGGACACACTCCTAAGTCCCAAATCACCTAACGAAGCTATCCGAACCATAAAATTTGTATTTCGAGCTCTCTAACACATAAGTCAATATTCGGTTGACTTTTCCAACTTAAGCTTTCGTAAAAGAGACTAAGTGTCTCAAACCTTACCAAAATCATTCCGGAATGACTTTAAATTTTGCACACAAGTCACATTCGACATTACGGACTTGCCCCATCTTTCTGAACCGCATTCCGACCCCGATATCAAAATTTCCACTTCCGGTCGAATTTTCTCAAAAACCTTCAAATTTCTATATTTAGCCAAATGACTTCAAAATGACCTCCGGACATCCGAATTCACTTCCGATCGCGCTCCCAACTCCAGAATCATCATACGGATCTATTCCCAGACTCGAAATCCCAAACGGACTTCTATAACACTGAAATGCCTTCCAACCCAAATTTATGAAATTCTTCTAAAGTACTAACTTTCACAATATACGCCGAAATGCTCACGGGTTACCCAAAACCAAATCCGGACATACGCCCAAGTCCGAAATCATCATACGAACATGCTGGAACTTTCAGATCCCAATTCCGAGGTCGTTTACTCAAAATTCTAATCCTAGTTCATTTCTTCAATTTTAAGCTTTCAAAATGAGAATTTCCATTTAGATTTGACTCCAAACTTCCTGAATTTTAATTCTGACCATACACATAAGTCAATATACCTGAGATGAAGCCGCTCATGCCCTCAAACTGCTGAATGACGCGCCGGAGCTCAGAACGACCGGTCGGGTCGTTACAATCTCCCCCACTTAAACATACGTTCGTCCTCGAACGTGCTGAGAACTACACTGAAGTAGTCCAAAATCACTTGTTTAACACATCATTCACTTTCCCATGCTACCACTACTCCGTTGAGCACATTATCTCGATAATTCTGTAGATATAATTATTTATTCAAGCAAATAAGCCATTAGGCCCAATTCCAACATCCTGAATTTTCCTGCCAAGCCTGTTTCCATCATACGACCACCATATCAATCTCCACATGCTGTACCCAAACATGACTGCATAACTTTGCTGAATTCACACTTTGCATCACTTACTCATAGAACCACAATAACATTCTTTAAACATAATGGTCGAAATTCCACGAATCTGATGCTCCCATTGCATCTCATGATCTACACAGGTCTTGCTCTAGTTTTCTTTTTTTTAAATTTTTTTTTCAACACTGATACGACTAAAGAGATGTGCCGAAATTCACAACCAACTGCGGAATCAACAGTTCATTGGATCTACACTCCTGACAAGTTCCATTACCTTGTCCCAAACCAAAGAATGATCTTTGCTCTATAATATACTACATATAATCAGTTTGCACTGACCCCAAATCTAGTAACCTCATCTCACCCAGTACGAACTGCTCAGGCAATAAGCCACCTCAGACATAATCAAAAATCCCACAAGGCGCCACAATGTGCCAGTATGCTATCAATTCGAACGTGATACAAAAGGAAGGCGAACTCTAGAAGGAACTACTCAACTCGCACACTAACATAAACTTCCTCAGAAAATAGGAAAACAGAACACACAAAAGCAAATATGGGCACTGAACTGAACATCACACTGTTGCGGCGTGCAACCCGATCCAAACAACATACCCATGGCGGTGTGCCACCCGATCCACATATAGAACTCACATAAGGAGATATACGTCGAGCTGAATAGCTCATCACATCAAAATACCGAATATCGGTCATAAACACACTAAGGTGCATAATATCATTCCCAAGGAAACATATAGCGCTATAGGCTACAAACTCAAGCACAACTGAGGTGCGATACATGATCTAAGTCTCATCCTGCTCATATAACATCACCGCTGAGCGGAACCTCAACACATAAGGAATTTACCAAGCCGTCTCACAACTCATACGGTGCAATATATCTTTACATGAATTAACTGACCACGAAATAAGACTGCGACTATCCTTCCATAAAGAGCGCATTGCTGAAATAAACACAACTGGCCTGACGTAAGGCTCACTTCCACATTTAAATCTATCCACCGACCTCAAGTCGATCCTGATCGTGCCAAGCTAGGCCAATAATCTTTCACAGGTCCATAACCCAATAAACAGAGTGCCCTCCAGGCATAAATTCTCAAATGGATGATATTACCAAAATCCTCATACTTGGTTTAAATTTCTAATTAATCAAGTGACTACATGTCACACTTATACAATATTCCTGTGGGACAAGCTCCCACCATCTTCCGAAATAATTAACGGGTCTGCACATCCAAACCACCAGCTGCACTAACGCTGAAAAGCGATCAAGAATCCCTAACCAGGATGCAAAGCCTTTCTCACAGAACACCGACCTCAGGTGATACTGACGTCAATACCCATCTTACTCAAAACACTGAAACTCATATACTGCTCATCCGAGATCGTGACATCACAGTCATTGACCAAACTGCAACCTTGGTCCTTACTTCAAATTCCATACCACTCACTGCACCTCACGTGCCAATATACGATAGACGCGATTTCCATCACAACTCTGGAACCGCCGATAGGCTAATACTTCATCACATAAGACTTTCCATTTAACTCACTTCAGGAGAACTATAGCAGCATACAGGCGAATCCTCATAATCGTCGAATATGCCAATCTCTAAGTAGTTGTCCAAGCCACCATAACACTTTCTGGGATCCGCCTACTCATAATAGGCCCTAACAAAAGAATGCTTCAGAATAACATCAATCACCGCGGCCAACAAGCCTCACATGCGTAACTCGATCACGCTGGACGAACCGATCACTGACACCAGTATACCAACTCAACTATGGCTAATCAATCTACTTCCTTCCAATTTATCCTTGATTGCCTTAGAAATAATAATATCTCCCTTTAACACCTAACTTATTTCAACCAAACTCACCCCGAGTGACCTTAAATCACGAGACCATGCTGTCTCAAATACCATGACCATTTCATGTCTCTCAAATGCTACACCGCAAGTCAAAACATCATAGAACATTCTGTGCCTTTCTTCATAAGCTGCTTCAAAAGCTTGACTCTTAACCGTACTTATAGACTCAAAATCATTAGGCACCACACTTTACCTCTTGAATTAACTAGGACCGCTATTGAGAGCCACCCAGCTCTGACTTGGCCCCGAATGCAACCAACTCTACTGAATTTTATAACATATGAATACCCTCTCGATAAAGCACCTAGAGGGATCACTTCCCTCGAAGCCTGCACCTATACGAGGCATAAATCATGAATCTTCCCTCAAGTCTGAACATGAGCCAATAAGGCTAACCATAGCATGCATCCAACAATTCATTTACTCAAATTACCACTCATGGTCCTTTTTCGTAGCTGCAATAACCCACCAATACGCCAATAACCAGAATTCACGCATATAATAAACCGTGCAGCTAATCAACAACAAGCTCCCCAACTTGGCTTGAAGCCATAGATCACAACACATATACTTTATTGTTGTCGTAATATCATGGTGAGATTAAACTCACTCCATCATATGCTCGTGGAAACACGAATCATCTGGAATTTTAACTCTTCTGCAATTCTTGCATTTACTCACACAACAGTTAAGCCCATTCTCTTGGCGACCAATTTTTTTTTTAAGTCCTAAATTTTTCAAAAATTTCGGCAGAGCCTCCTTTGTAATTGGTCCTATCCACCTGCCAGAGAATCACCAAAACCATCCTAACAACACATCCACAACTTGACAAAGCATCACAATGCATATCAATTACATAAATCTAAATTGATACATGGACATGCGTTGCACCTATTTGAATCATAACACATAGAAAATACCCTTCAACCCTCCATTATTGGGCTATTCAACCAAGTAGGAACATATTCTTCCTTTAATATTTTCGACCTTCAAGGTGGTCTCCTTGACTCAACGATTTCGTCATAATACATTTAAGGAAGCGATCTCAGCTCCCAAACTTATCTAACTAGGAGACACGAAAAATATTCTTCACGCGCCCATAACTCGGGCTACTCAACAAATCACAATAAGAAACGAATCACTTAACAGTTCATCTACTATCCAGTAGGCTTCTTCGCCACTACCAAGTCGTACAAATACACCTCGCAACACTAACATACTCATCACGTGGATATCCAACCGCCATTCCGGCTAACAAGGACAATAATGAACATATGAGTTCAAAACACTTGCTCACAAAATCAGCACCTCGGTGCTCAAGGCATTGGCAAAGATTTGGCCTCAATTCCTCCAAACTGGTCTAACTTCAAACTCACAGAGATTACACTTCGCCCCTAGATCGGGGAATCAAAAGCCATTGAGACACATCTGATACTGAGCGCCAGTTGGTGCATACGATCACGCGGAAGGAATTTCAAAAGTTTCTTTTCAAGTTGAATTAAGGACGCACGATAAGAATTCAAGAATGTGAAGTTTTCCTAAAGGTTCGGCAGCCTCTCGAGGATAAGTACAGACGTCTCCGTACCGATCCGCGAGACTCTACTAAATCGGCTCATGACTCGCGAGACCAAGTAACCTAGGCTCTAATACCAACTTTGTCACGACCCAAATCTCGGTCGTGATGGTGCCCAACACACTACTAGGCAAGCCCGACCATTATTCAACACTTAACCCAATTTATCAAAAATAGCGGAAAGAAATATCAATTAAGCAAGATTAAAGTACTGAAGAATTTAACAAAATACACAATATAATCTCACTAGGACCCGGTGTCACGAATTTGAGCCTCTAGAATACAGAATATCATCCTAATACATGGTATATCCAAAGTCTGATAATGCGGAAATAAAGAGATAGGATAGGAGGGAGAAGATCAATGGCTGCGAACGCCGTGCAGCTACCTCGATACTCCCAACTGGATCTACTGAGCCTGAGACTGCCCTGGATCTGCACACAAGGTGCAGGGAGTAAAGTGAGTACTCCGACCCAGTGAGTAATAAAAGTAACTACAGTCCGAAGATAAGAAAATCCAGTAAATACACAAAGTAAGCTAAAATCCAAATATACAGCAACATATGGAACTGAGCAGCTAAACAACAGTATAAATAGAAATCCATGAATGCAATGCAATGCATATGATGGTACATTCCAGTACCCACTGCGGCGTGCAGCCCGAGCCATCCATATTTATTTATCGTCGACGGCGCTCACTGGGGGTGTGTACAGACTCCGGAGGGGCTCCTACAGCCCAAGCGCAATATCTTGGTCAGTCATTGTTACCTGACCGGTCAGCCATTGTTACCTGACCAATTTATATCATACAGTGCCATTGTTGCCACTGTTCAAGTATATCATCCAGTGCCATTGTTACCACTATTTCAAGTATATCACACAGTGTCATTGTTACCACTGTTTCAAGTATATCACACAGTGTCATTGTTACCACTATTTCAAGTATATCACACAGTGTCATTGTTACCACTGTTTCAAGTCACTTTATAATCAGTCCAGAAAATAATATAATAAGCCCCTTGGGCATTTACAAAACAGAAGTTCCCAGCCCGGAATACATTTAAAAATATCATTTAAGTTTTCAACACTTAGAATTATGGCTGAGTTTGCAAAACAGCATTTAAAACCTTGGACTGAAATTAAATGATATGCAAATCATGCTAAGCAGTAATATCAATCCTCGAAGGATTTTACAAATCGGCACAAGGCCCCAAACATGGCATCAAGCCCCGTAATATCAATGAAGTATGTGTATCAATCACCAGTATAGTATAAACATCACACGGGATGGACCAAGTCACAATCCCCAATAGTATCCGACCCCGCACTCGCCATGGAGTGCGTGTCACGCCTCAATATAGCGTTACGATGTGAAAGTCCGGGGTTTCAAACCCTCAGAACAGCATTTACATCTATTACTCACCTCTAACCGGCCGTAGACTAGTCCGCAATGCCCTTTCCTCTTGAATCGACCTCTTCGCGCATCGAATCTAGTCAAAATCACAACGAATACGTCACAATAGGCTAAGGGAATATAACCCAATCGAAAAGACTCGAAAAATGTCGAAAATCCCGAAATTAGCGAAACCCGAGCCCCGGGCCCACTTCTCGAAAAATTACGAAAGTCACATCACCGGATTTCTCGTCTCGCCACGAGTCCGTACATATAAATTTACCAAAATCGGAGTTCATTTGACCCCTCAAATCACCAAATCTTAGTTTCAAATCCCTAGACCTAAATCCTCAATTTTTCTACAATTTTCATGCTCAAATCCATACATAATTGATGTACTTAACTCAAAATAGGTGGGGATAACTTACCTTCACATTGATGATGAAAATCCCCTCTTGAAGCTCCCCAAAAATTGTCCATACTTTGAAGAAATGAAGAAAAGTGAGCTAAATCCGTGTATAAAAGAATCTGTCTGTGCTTCGTCGAATTGTACCTTGCACTTGTGCTATACAAGTTGTACATCCTATTAAAATTGTTCCTTGTCGGACACTTTCTGTTTAAACACCCATAACGTCTTGTATAAATATCCAAATGACAAACTGTTTGAAGATTTAGAAACTAGACTCAAAGATCTTTAATTTTATAGGTTGTACACCACATAACCCTTTATATATCCCGAGATATGAGCTTCTAAAATGCATCGTAAATTCTGTCGAAATTGCTCCGGCAGCCCTTTTCGATCCATCGTAACTTTCTGAGATGATATCCAAATCACAAATGGTTTAACTTTCAGAAAACTAGAATGTATGAGCTACAACTTTTGTGTTTTGAACTTTTTCAGATTTCTTATAGATTACAAGATATGAGCTTCCAAACTGGACTACTCGCAGCAGAATTTCTGCAATTTTCTGCAACTTTTTCTTTTCTTTTTGGTCCGAATTTCATTCCGTTAACCTTTCGAAATCCACCCGAGGCCCTCGGGACCTTAACCAATTATATCAACATATCCACAATATCATTCAAACTTGTCCCAACCTTCGAAATACCCAAAATAACATCAAAACATCAAATAATCATCGGATTCAAGCCTATGAATCTCACGAACTTCCAAATTCCATTTTTGATCAAAAACCCAATCAAACCACGTCCGAATGACCTCAAATTTTGCAGAAAAGTCCAAAATGACATAACAAAGCTACAGCAACTCTCAGAATTCCATTCCGACCCTCGGATCAAAATCTCACCTATCAACCGGAATTCGCCAAAATACTAACTTTGTCAATTCAAGCTTAATTCTACACCGGTCATCATAAAAATATTCCGGACACACTCCTAAGTCCCAAATCACCTAACGAAGCTATCCGAACCATAAAATTTGCATTTCGAGCTCTCTAACACATAAGTCAATATTCGGTTGACTTTTCCAACTTAAGCTTCCGTAAAAGAGACTAAGTGTCTCAAACCTTACCAAAATCATTCCGGAATGACTTCAAATTTTGCACACAAGTCACATTCGACATTAAGGACTTGCCCCATCTTTCGGAACCGTATTCCGACCCCGATATCAAAATTTCCACTTCCGGTCGAATTTTCTCAAAAACCTTCAAATTTCTATATTTAGCCAAATGACTTCAAAATGACCTCCGGACATCCGAATTCACTTCCGATCGCGCTCCCAACTCCAGAATCATATGGATCTATTCCCAGACTCGGAATGCCAAAAGGACTTCTATAACACTGAAATGCCTTCCAACCCAAATTTATGAAATTTTTCTAAAGTACTAACTTTCACAATATACGCCGAAATGCTCACGGGTTACCCAAAACCAAATCCGGACATACGCCCAAGTCCGAAATCATCATACGAACATGCTGGAACTTTCAGATCCCAATTCCGAGGTCGTTTACTCAAAATTCTAATCCTAGTTCATTTCTTCAATTTTAAGCTTTCAAAATGAGAATTTCCATTTAGATTTGACTCCAAACTTCCTGAATTTTAATTCTGACCATACACACAAGTCAATATACCTGAGATGAAGCCGCTCATGGCCTCAAACTGCTGAATGATGCGCCGGAGCTCAGAACGATCGGTCGGGTCGTTACACAAGTAGGCTATCAGCTCAGCGAAAGATGTTGGTGCACTCCATTTGCTTCAGAGTTACTTGTTTGGCTGGTATGATTTAGACATGTATTGTCTGGTAAGACGGGATTCTGTCCCGACCTTTATGACATTTATGTACTCTAAGAGGCTTGTAGACATATCTCGTGTACATAAAAGATTATACGGCCTTGTCGGCCGATGTCTTGAGTTTATAAATAATCATGTTGGCCTATTTGGCCCGTATGTCATGTGTATATGATAATGTAAAGAAATATACGTTGCGTTGGTACTTGGTTGAGTAAGGTACCGGGTGCCCGTCGCGGCCCATCGGTTTAGGTAGTGACAAAAGTGGTATCAGAGCAGTTCTGTCCTAGGGAATCTACAAGCCATGTTTAGTAGAGTCTTGTTTATGGGTGTGTTGTGCACCACACTTATAAGCATGAGGCTATAGGGAATTTAGGACTGTCACTCTTTATGTTTACTCTAGATTGTGTGGTAGAGCTCACTTATAAGAATTCAAGTCCCGAACTTCTATTTGTAATAAGGCGATGCGTACATTTAGAAAGATGATCGATAAGAGATTCAACTATGGGATTATTGATTTAGAGGAACTCGATTTTGCATCTTGCTTATGATAAGTAAATATGAGTTCTTTAGCAAATCATGCGTGTATCGAAAGGTGTAAGCCTCTTGATAAGGGACCTTAAGGCAAGAATATTTATCCACCTTTATGGTAAAAGACAATGCTTTTAAGAAGTAAAATAAGCAAGGTGAAGAAGGGTACGAGACGCCGAGTTAATGATGATTATCGGTATTACAGTTCCGGCAAAAAAATATAAGCATTAAGAGTTCCCCTCAACAGTAACAGAGATATGTACAATTGGTTGTACACATCTCAGTTATGCCCTATAGGGGCTAATAGGTATAGTTTAAGAAGAGGACGGAACATCAGGACCTGGCCGAGTTAGAGTAAACTAAAATAGTGAATGAATTGTTTGTGTTTGTTGACATTTCCAAAGGATATTGCAAGTGTGCTAGTAGATCTCCTCGTGAGACACCTAGATGGTACACTCTAAAATGTTAAAGCTAGATATGAGCACTGGAAGCCTTGAAGGAATAAATATTACCTTAGTGTGGCTCTCGCCCCAGTAAAGAAATAATGCTAGGCAATTGAAAGAGCCAAGGGATGGAGCAAGGGGAGCCAAAGGCAAAAGAATGTTTTGTTCGAGTTTTTAAAATAAAGCAGTAGACATAGATAATTAGCAGGAGATGAGAAGAGAGTTAATGAAGTATTATGAGTAAGATATGATACACGTATGATAACGGTAGGTCAAAAAAATGATGACAGTATTAAGGAATTTACAATCAAGTGAGGGGAAAGACAAAAGATGACATGCATTGAGACAATGAAAGAATATAGGCCATAAAGTCATATCCTCACTTCGAGAAATAAGTTCGCAACTCTGATGCAATTAGCAAAAGGAAAAGTTAGACCCCAGAGTAATAGAAGCCAATATGGATTGGTGAACAAGATAAACTAAACATGAATTAGGGACTGAGTGAGTTGATAATAGTCAGCATCATAAGAATTTCATATCATATTCCAAAAATAATAGTACATACAACAGAAAAAGGTTCATGAGAAATTCAGAGGATGTTCATTCAGGAAGACGCTTCCCTAAAGCAAGCTTTAGCAAAGTTAAGCTTAAGGGACTGCATGTACTAGTTCATTAAGTGTCACCCTCGCGAGTAAGGGGATTTGTCATCCTTGGTACAGAAGGAATGCCGCAAGGCGAGTAAGGGTCGTTGATGACATTAAAGGATATCAAAGATGAAGAGGAAAAAAAACATTTGTAGGCAGGTCGTCATAGCTCCAAGTCTTAGTACTCCCCTAAAAGGGGGAATATGGAGTAATAAATGAAGAATGCGGTAAAAACGAAAAAGGAATTATATTACACTTATTCTACTCCTACGTATATGCTACAATTCCAGAACATTATGCTAACACGATGTCAATGAGAGGAAGTAAGGGTCTCTGCCCGAGATGTTATTGATAGAAAAGGAGTTAGTGCGAGATATAAGTTAAGACAAAGAAAATAACCCAAGAAAGATTTCGCGGAATATTGACATGAGAATGGTCCAACAAATAGTTAGTAGTTGGTTCAGGAAGAGCCTAGTCACGACTAGACAAGAAGTTACAGACAAATCAGCAGATCATGGAAGATAAATGTAGTAAACCCCAACATGGAGAATTCAGCCCCACAGTTATGACATTGTAATACTTGAGATATATTCATATAGGAGTTGGAGAAGTTAAAAGGTACTATATGAGTGTTACGGAAATAAAAGAGAGTGCCACTAGGTAGACGGTCAAAAAATCAGTCCAGAAGCAACCCCACAATCACAAGGGCTTGGAGATAAGTAACTAAGGATAAGTATAGGCAAGGAAGGATGGTAGAAGGTCCGTCAAGTATATGATATAATAAGCTCGCATATTTATGAGAGTCAGAGGATCCTCCGTAAGTGCTACAATGAAGGACAAGCTTAGGAAATGAGGAAGAAGGCTTCAACCTAAGCCCAGTAACCTAATGAAGAAAAGGTCATGTAAAAGTAGTCTCACAACAAAAATTGTATGCCCTTCAAAAGAAAGTGGCACCTACCGTGGCTAATGAACAGGGAAAAATATCGAAGGTAATATTTGAAACTATATGAGTTGCACAAAAATTCTAGAATGTGTGGGAACTAGGATGAGTTAAATATGCACGCAACAAGGGGCAGAAAGACCAGAAAATCTAATTACATACGTTTTAAGAGAGCTGAGATGGAACGAAAAGAATTATTCGATCAATGATCTAGAGTTAGTACATTATGGACACACTCAAGATTTTGGATCATTATATTTGTTGGCAATCATACAGCCATAAATGACTCTGGTATAAGTTAAAAAGAAGAATTGAGCCCAGGGCATAGACAAATGATTAAATTGTTAAAAGATTGTATCATGTATATTCCATAACGCCCATGAAAGATTAAGGTAATAACTGATACCATGAGCCACAAATCGGAAGGTAGCTTAAACCTACATAAAGGCTGATTGGAAGGAAGAGGAAGATAAAGAATCACATCATCCAAGTAAATCAAGAGTCTGATTATTGGACCTAGAAAAATTATAGAAGTTGCGCTTGAAAACATGACAGAATCACTCTTAACATCAGATGTTCAAGAGAAATAACATAACAACCATAATTTATAATGGCTCTACGAGAAAGCCAGTTAGAAGAAGTACCAGCCTCATACAAAGTCAGTACAAAGCTCCCATCGGATAGTGTATGTAGCAGAGGTGCGAGTATTATAATAGAGCTTCAAGTTATATACGTGAATTATACCTATGTGGGGGGAAGTTCATGAAAGAGATAGAAGATACGATGCAAAATTTTAAGGTACGTAAGGTAAAGGTGAACAACGTACGAGATACTCAAAGGCAGAAGATCGTGAATAATCCATACTTCGGATAAAAGTCTATAAGAATGGAATTCAATATCCAGAAATGATAGAAACGGCGTCAGTAACATATCTTCCAGCATTGGTGTAGGTATCGAAAAGCCTGATTATGAGAGTAAAGGATAGTTAGAGATAATGTGATGTCTTGCTTGATGTTCCAGAACAACATAAGGAAATCTATGGGGCAAGCAAGTTAAAGGAAGGCCGCGGATAGATATATATAGATATATAATAGATATATATAGGTCCCAAGCTAAAGTATAGTAGAGTGACAAAGTTTTAACAAAACATGAGTAAGGATGAGGAAAGGCAAGTGAAAGGGTGACGTGAACGGATAAGTCCTCGGGATTGAAACCCATGAAAACAAGAAAGCTAATGGTTTATCTAAGTTATAGAAAGCTCAGTATAGCCTTAATAAACTCAAAGGAGTCTAAGACTAATAACATTCAGAAGAGATGGAATGCTGCCCTGTTAATAGAATGAGGGTGTAATTATTATAGAAAAAAAATGAAAAATGATGTTTGGGACTTCGATTGAGTAATGATCTGACGAATAAAAGAAAGGGATCTCATGAATTGGACAGGATTAACATACTCACGCAAGGTAAATCACATTGGGATGCCGTGAGATACGGTTATGAAAGCAGGGTATCGCCCAAGTGGATCAATCTAATCATTTCAGATGTTCCCCAATAAAACATGAATCCTACAACAATATTACATAAAAGGTTAAGTTATTAGGGGTGGATTATTGATCAAAATTGAGGTGAATCAACATTGATGGATAAAAGTTATAAAGTATGAGAAGAGATTAGGTCGTCATTCTTAAGATGAACAGTAATGTGGAAGCATTAGAGGACATAGATTTATGCGTATGGGATAAGTAATGAAAGTAACCTGGGATCTGGTAGCAGACCTCAGCAACGAGAAGTCAAGGTAAGAGTTATGGTATGGTATGACCTATGTAGATGCAGTAAAGTTGAATGGATAACCACGTCTATAAAATAAGATAACCAATATTCGCAAGTTCGACAAAAAGAGAAGAACTTCAAGATTGGCTAAAAACTGCAGGAAAAAGGCTAGGAGAGTCGCATAAGCACACTTATAAGGTCGGTATCGTAGAAGCTGCATGATGGGAGGTTGCAATAGTTATGAGATTGGAAGGAATTTGATCACAAGTCATGGCGTGGGAAAAAGGCCTAAAGGGGGAGAATACCCTGGCCTTTGGACTTATTCATAGAATAGTTGCCTAGATGGCAAGAGGACTACTAATGTATTCACAAGAGCTATGGGATATGAGAACGATAAGCGCATCAGTCAACATTCGAGTACGAATGTTCCAAAGGGGAGAATGATGTTACACCCCATATTTTCGTACATGAAAATATGCCATAAATAAATTAATGAGAGCCCGAAAGTGAGATGTCATGTACCACAGTATTACATTACGATGATGCCACGTTTCGCAGTATTAAGTTACAACGACGTTGCACCCTGAAGTATTATACATTAAAATTTCATTTTTAGTTAACCGACGTAGACTCGGGGATGATATCATCTTGACGTTAACGTACTTACGCTATTTATAACAAGTGATAAATAAGTGTTATGAAGGATAAATGGGTACACAAATTAAAGAAAACGAGTTTCATTGAATGTGGCCAATTTGGAAAAAAATACGGGTCAAGAAATAATACCCGATAATTATGAACTAGTACCATGCAAGGTACCATATGACCACGGTAGTATAATATATAAAGTATATATAAAGTATTTTAAAAATAAATAGAATATTAAGTAATTTGTGATAATTTTTAAATTATGTGAGTAATTGATTATTTACCGTGTAACAGAACATTACCCAGTTAACTAATAAGCGAAAAAAATATAATTAAGAAATCCCAAAGCCACGTGGCACAAAGCCACAATGTCTAAGAATGAATCTTAGTCATTCAAGCCATGTGGCCACTTATAGGGATTTCATTAGGTCTTATCAAGCAAAGACTTAGATATAAAGTCTTATCCAAAATAAGACTTGGTTACAAGTCTTACATGTAAGACATAGTATTAAGTTTCCTTGTTAAAAATTCAAAGCTTTTGATCATTATAAACAACAAAAATGTTGGGCAGAAGCAACTTTCAAAGTTCAACAATTAAATCCATTTTGCATTTGGTTTTCAAACCAAGGAAGTTAGAACTAGAATCATTTTCGTTCAAATATTCAAGCATTCAACAATTCAATCCTTAGCCAACATTCCGTTCACAAACGATAGAAGTAGAATAAATTCGTCCGAGATTTCAAGTTCATTGAAGTGTGAATTTCGTCCATATTTTGCAGAAGCAGATCCGTTCCAATAATTCCAGGAACAGGTATGTTAAGGCTATCCTTTCTTTCATTTGGCATGGTCCAAATTATACTGAAGAAACGAGCAGACACACAGTTTCCATAAATTACTCTATTCGTAGAATTATTAGGGGTGTCTATATTCTTGATTCCCCATGAAACTTATTATTATTTTATGTTCATGGGTCTCAGAATAATACGCAGTTGGAAAAGTTTATTTGGAAGGAATATCAAGATTTTATGTATTTTTAATGCATTTCACTCATTTATACATGTGCATTGACCCATGATCAGACAGCGTTATATACGCGTATATATATAAATATATATATATGGGATATGGGAAAAGGTTACGGCGTTATATATGCACCCCACTTGATCAGCTGGTATATGATGATGATGTTGCCCACAATGGCTAAAATATGATTCAAACAACGTTATATACGCGTATATATGTATATGGGATATGGGAAGAGATTATGGCGTTATATGTGCACCACCACCTGATCAACTGGTATACGTTGATAATTTTGCCCACAGTGGCCGTATGATATGATGGGATGCCCTCAGAGGCTGATGATGTTATGAGACATGTACCTATGCACGACATGACATTCACACTCATATGCATGATGCTAAAAGTATTTCATGATTTATAGAGTTATTCAGACTTACAGGTTGAGTCAAGTACTCTATATTTCTTCCATGTCTGTTATGTACTTATTTATGTGCCTTACATACTCGGTATATTTTTCGTACTGACGTCCCTTTTGCCTGGAGATGCTGTGTTTCATGTCCGCAGGTCCCGATAGACAGGTCGAGATCCCTCCAAGTAGGCTATCAGCTCAGCGGAAGATGTTGGTGCACTCCATTTGCCTCGGAGTTACTTGTTCGGCTGGTATGATTTAGACGTGTATTGTTTGGTATGGCGGGACTCTGTCCCGACCTTTATGACATCTATGTACTCTTAGAGGCTTGTAGACATATGTTGTGTATGTAAAAAATTGTACGGCCTTGTTGGTCAATGTCTTGTGTTTATAAATAATCATGTTGGCCTATTAGGCCCGTATGTCATGTGTATATGATAATGTAATAAGAAATATACGTTGCGTTAGTACTCGGTTGAGTAAGGTACCGGGCGCCCGTCGCGGCCCATCGGTTTGGGTCGTGATAAAAAGGATCGAGTCAGGCGAGAAAACGATAGCATCCAATTATATGAAGGTCAAAACCTATAACTTCAGAGTCGACCAAATCCCGGGTGCACCCCCAGTCCTAAACGGTGTGGATTAAAAGAAGTTCATGCAAAGGCCGTTCCCCGAAGAAGCGGCCCTAGAATCCATTTCAAAGAAGTTCAGAATGCCAGAACTCTCTAAGTATAGCGGGACCACAGACCCCAATGAATATGCTACTGCCTACACCTGCGCGGTAAAGGCAACGATATAAAAAATGATGAGATTAAGTCCGTCTTATTGAAGAAATTCGGAGAATTTCTCTTGAAGGGGGCTATGATGTGGCATCACAACCTAGCTCCCAACCCCAGAGATTTATTTTCGATGCTAGTAGATTACTTCATAAAGACACACGCCGGTGCCATCAAAGTATTAACAAGGAAGTCCGACGCATTCAACACTAAGAAGAAGGAGAATGAAATACTGTGAGAATTCATATCTAGTTTCCAAACGGAACTAATGCAACTGCCCCGGTCCTCGACGATTGGGTGGTGCAGGACTTCACTCAAGGCCTGAACGAATGAATATCGGTCGCTTCAGAATAGTTGAAATAGAACTTGATTGAGTATCCAGCTACAACCTGGTCGGACGCCCACGACCGGTACCATTTGCGAGTGAGGGTCGAGGATGACCAGTTGGGAGACTCTTCGTGCTCAGTATACCCAAGCAGGATCCTAGCAAAGAAACCAAAACCAACCAAAGAAAGATACCAGCCGTATGCCGAAGATAGGAGGAAAGCCCCGAGACACAACTTGCCTCGCAACGGTCGGAGAATGGATCGAGGACAATACCCTCGAGGGCTCATCAACAGATCCATATTCAGTGGAGACACGAGGCTAGTAGGGGTGCCTCGCCTATCAGAATACCACTTCAATGTCGCTGTATCGGATGTCGCGTTCACCATCAGCCAAACCGGGGACACCAAATGGCCCAGGCCTATTCAGTCGGATCCCTCCCAAAGGAATCACAGCTTGGTATGTGAACTTCATAATACGCACGGCCGCAGGACCAAAGATTGCCACCAACTCTAAAAAAAATATCCAACCTACTCAATAAAAATCACCACCGAGAATTTTCAGGCAATTGGGCTCAAGTTCGGTTCCAAGAAAGAAAGGTGGCCAAGAAGAATGAATAAAATGGGGCACAACATGTTATCACGATATTTGAGGGCGTCGATACCCCCTGGGAACTTGTGAAGAGGAGGACAAAAATATCCATCGCCGCAGAAAGATGAACCCGGAAATACGTACCTGGAGGTGCCCCACATTCAACAAGGAAAGCACCGAAACCTCGTCCTAACTTAATAACAACACGTTGGTAACCTCTTTCTTCATTCATAAATTTCGAATAAAGTGTGCGCTCATAAATCCAGGTAGCTCGACCAACTTTATCAGGTCGAGAGTGACAAAGCAGCTCGGACTGCTAGACAAAATCATGCCCGCCACTTGGATCCTTGACAGATTCAACACAACGATCGAAACAATGAAGGAAGAGACCATTCTCTCAGCCAGCATGACTGGAGCAGACCAGAATGCCAAATCCCATGTCATCAAAGGAGACGCAAGGCATAAACGCTTTATTCGGACGGCCGTGAACACACCGCATGAGAGCGGTACCATCCCTCCTTCACCAAATGATGGAATCCCCAACAAAGGACGGAATTAAAACCGTCTATGGTGAACAACATGCGTCAAGGGAAGTGTTCGCATTACGTAACATAGCGCCGGCAACGATACCTCCACCCTCGAAAGGGTCAAAGGATAATCGAACTACGTCTTCGGCTAAGCCCGACTAAACACACTGGAGGACTGTATCGGGTCCTCGCGCCAAATAACAGGAACACATTAGGCCTCGGAATATTGCCTGTGCACCCCACGGTCAGGTAGGACCACCTCCCTCTTTCATTATTCTACACTAAAACCTATGCAGGCACCCGGTCGGGGCAGTCGGAAATGCTGACCCAACCTAAAGATCTCAAAGCTTTAGCGGCGTCCATTGCATTCTTTCCCTTCGACCAAGCTTTTGTCCCGAAAAAGGGTTTTCACTAGCAAGGTTTTTAACGAGGCAACGTCCACGCACTGCCTTAGGAGGACCCAACAAGCTTACAAGGTTTCTTTTGCAATCAACCCTATACTAGGAAATGACAAACGAGGTTCCAATAGGAAATGATGTACCGGGCCAAACGGTCGAACGAACCGTGTCCGCATAAGCTAGGCTTACGACAACACAACAACATGTACTTACACCAAGTAATCAAAGAATATCTTTTGCCAAAAGCATCTCGTACTCCAAAGAAAATTCAGCATGTTCACAGCAACGACCCCCCATCGAATACGTCTCGAAATACTTGGAGACTAGCGTCAATAATTTGATACCCGCATAGCCTCAGGGTCAGGACTCCATGCTCATAAGTCCTCTATGAGGCAATTCTGAGATCACTAGTAATGACCTTAGAACCTAAGCAAACTCAATGACTCGGAGACTGTCGCCAATTGCCACTCACTAAAAAACCCGAGGCCGTAAGACCCCGAGCGGGAAAACTCGATCTGGAAAGACCCATTTTACATAGCAACAAAAACAGTAAGACCTTAACAGGTATGAGAAAACCGTAAGACCTCAACATGCATGAAAAAACTATAAGACCTCAACAGGCATGAAAATTTCGTAAGACCTCAACAGGCATGAAAAAACTGTAAGACCTCAATAGGCATGCAAATTTTGTAAGACCTTATTATATGCATAAAATTCGATCCCGAAGTTTAGGCTATATGTCGCATTTGTAAGACTCCCGAAAGGGCATACCCTTAATGTAGACGCCTAAAATACCACACTCGTGATCAAAAATTTCTCTGGCCAAACATAAATGACTATGGTCAATACGACTGCACTAGCCAAATTAACGTGACTCGGGGACGCCCGACATGCCATTACTTCGAATCTACTTCAAAAAGAACTGATTAAACAGGCTACCCTCGACAAGCAAACAAGCTGCGACCATGTCAGCTCAAAATCACAAGGCTTCGAGCTACTCAGCCTACGAGCTAAACCTTCCGAGCTGCTGGAACATCACCGCCAACGACTTGAAATCGAGGTTCTTTCCGAACAGATGATGGGTCAGGAAAAATCATTTCAAAAAGTCCATAACGAGAGGAAAGCAAAGCCTACATATGCCTAAAGAAAAAAGCGTAAGAGCCATCATCACCAACTTAATGAGTCTTAGGGCCACACACTAAAAGGTCGCAATGACCAAAAGCGTAAGAGCAACTGTCGCCAGCTTAAAATTTGAAAACTTGAGGGTCAAAGTGATCTCGAGTCGTAACCCGATTCCAAGGCCGGATCCAAAATAGTTAACTATACATACCTAAGGGCATAACACAAGAGCCATTGTCGCCAGCTTCACGAGCCTCACGGCCACATATATAAAAGATCGCTTCGACCCAAGGCATAAGAGCCATTGTCGTTAGCCCAAAAAAAACTTGAGGGTCAAGTGAGCTCGAGTCGCAACACGACATAGAGACTAAACCCAAAATAGTTAAAATACAAATGCCCAAGGGCAAGGCGTAAGCGCCATTGTCGCTCGCCCATGCAGACACAAAAGCTTGAGGGTCGACTAGGCTCAAGTCAAAATCCGACTCAGAGAGTAAACCCAAAATAATTGAGCAAAGCATAAGAGCTCTAATGCTAGCTTACACTAAAGGCCGCATCAACCGAGCGCGTAAGAGCCTACGGGCCTGCCTTATGAGCCCCAGGTCCATATCACAAATCAAAGGATTCTCGCCAACTCTGAAACCAGTCCGCCTGGTCGAGAGCAAAGCAGAAATGGGTACAAAAGAAACTAAGCCTCGAGTTCTTTGTTACTTAAAAATGTGAAAAGGTACATTCCCTATCTACAAACTTGAAGGTATCGCATGCAAAGTGGAAAGGTCTATGCCCCGCCCCCGAGGGTTACAACCTATCAGCCTTGTCTTCATTCTCCTCAACATCGGGAAGAAGTGATCAAGCATCACGCATGTCCGACCTCGCTCGAGCTAGCTCTTCTGGAAGAATAAAACCCTTGGTGCTGATCTCTTCAAGTACCCTTCTTTGGGACTTACAACAGACATATTCCTCAATCCTCTCTTCATAATTAAGGGCCCTCTTCAACTCGGCTTGGGCATCAGTAGCATCCTTCAAATGAATCGCCATCTCTTGATCAGCCTTAGTTCGGTTCAATGCTTCTTCAGCCCGAGCATTAACGATCTCAGCCCTGACCCTTGAAAGTTCAGACTCGAGCTTCGTGATCATATCCGCGTGAACTAAAGTGTTGTCACAGGCCAAGCAGAGTTGGGCCTCGAAGGCAGGAACTTTGGTCAAGGCACCCTTCTCCTCTGAAGCTTGAGCCTGCACCTAAGCTCTTATCTCTCCACAGTCATTCCTAACTCGGTCGGCTTTACCCCTAAGGTGCTCCAGAGCCTCTGTCATTTTCTGAAACTTAGACAGGCAAAAAGTTAACCTAAAAGGTTAAAAAGCAAAACACATACCATGAAAAATTACCTGCTCCATCAAATAGCTCTCGTAATTCGAGCTACGGTACGCCTCATACCGCCAGTGCATCAACTCAACATCCTTCTCCATGTAGAGGAACCTAAGGGAGCTACCCCCATCCAGAGCTTTCCAAAGCCTATCCCCATGATGGAATAGCTCTGACCTAAGCCTGTCAAAGGTTTGCAGAAGAGAAACTCAATAAGGAAGGGAAGACACGAGACACTGAAGGCCTATGCCAAAACTCACCGCAAAGTGAAGCCGACGTACTTTCTCGAAGGCCGAGCACACTTCTGTTGGTCCATCCCCCTTGGACCTGGAAGAACCAACCTCGATTGAAGAATGATCACTCAGAGGAACCTCCGCTCTGGAACCGGAGACTTCAGGTACAGCAGGCTCAGGCAATGTTTTCTACTCTAAGACACGGACCCGTTTAGCCCTGCTAAAAGATCCATTGCACTACGAGTGCATATCTCATTTATCGCCATTGTCCCTTGGCTCGGAAGCTGACAACTACTCCCCCTCTCCAAAGGAGCACAACCTTTCCCTTAGGGACCTTTCGATACCTATGACGGCAAGGTCAGTACATATAAAGAGGAAAATGTCATCCGAAATGTACGAAGGGCAAGGTAAAAGCAGCGTACGCACATACCTTGGCATTTTGCTCCCTATTTATCCCGAGATGCATCTCACCACCTACGTTCGTCACATGTCGAATAGGTCGCCAACCTCCGGACCCATCCGGGCAGATCAGGAACTTCGCCCGGTGCCCATGAAATTATTGCAGAAAAGAAGGAAACACAGCTAGGCTGCGAAAGCCGAGTGTCTAAACATCTGTTTAAGAGTATGAAAGAGACTACACAGTCTATTATAGAACTAGTACAAAGGAAAGTAAGATAAGAGGGAGAAGTACTAGGTTGCGAATGCCAAGCAGCTACCTAGTGAACTCCGAACAACTTGCTGGAAGCAATCAGCCCTCGCTAGTAGGACCCGAGACTCCATAATATGCACACAGTGTTTAGGGGTTAATATGAGTACGCCAACTTAGTAAGTAATAAAAGGAAAGGCAGCTGAGCGATAAGAAAACAAGTAAAACATAACAAAATTCTATAATAAGGCAGTATAAAACCAATACAATGCAATAAAATAGTGAAAGCTCGTAAAAAACACCCTAGTTATGTGAAAATCTCTTTAAAACATCTTTTAATAGTTCAAATGAGTAAATGAAAAACATGGAGAAAATATAGATACCAAAAATCAGCCCTCGGGCCAAATACCAACAAAATCAGCCCCTCGGGCTATCTCACAATCACTCGTATCAGCCCCTCGGGCAATAACATAGAACAACATTAGCCCCTCAAGCTATATCACATATCACGATGGGTACCCGTACTCACTGGGGGTGTACAGATGTTACGGCCCACAATATTACGTCGATATTATGTTCGGCAATATTATATTACAACAATGTTATGCTCTGCAGTAATATATTACGATGATGTTACCCTCTACAGTAATATATTACGATGGTCTTACATCCTGCGGTAATATATTATGATTGATGTTGCATCCTGCAGTATTAAGTTAATACAGTGTTGTACCCATCAGTATTACATTACGGTGATGTTACGCTTCGCAGTAATAAGTTACGACGATGTTGCACCCTGCAGTAATGTACGTTGAATTTGTCGTAAGGTAATTGACATCAGTCCAAGGAAAAGATTATTTGGGGATTATAAGGATTATAAGTGATGACTAAATTCGTGAAGGTAAGAGGGTAAGTAATATCAAAGAAAACAAATTTTGTCAAAGTTTGGCATGTTGGGGTAAAATACGGCCCGAACTAAAATACTTGGTATTTATGGTCTAGTGCCATACAAGGTACTACATGGCCATGATAGTAAGGTGTATAAGGTATGTAGAAAGTGAGTAATATTTTAAGTAATTTATAGTAATTTTTAAATTATACGGGTAATAGATTAATTACCGAATAACAAAACATTACCCAGTTAACTAATAAGCGGAAAAAATATAATTGAGAAACCCCAAAGCCATGTGGCACAAAGCCACAATGGCTAAGAATGACTCTTAGTCATTCAAGCCATGTGGCCACTTATACGGATTTCATTAGGTCTTATCAAGCAAAGACATAGATATAAAGTCTTATCCAAAATAAAACTTGGTTACAAGTCTTACATGTAAGACATGGTATTAAGTTTCCTTGTTAAAAATTCAAAACTTTTGATCATTATCAAACAACAAAAACAATGGGCAGAAGCAACTTTCAAAGTTCAACAATTAAATCCATTTTGTATTTGGTTTTCAAACCAAGAAAGTTAGAAGCAGAATCATTTTCGTTCAAATATTCAAGCATTAAACAATTCAATCATTAGCCAACATTTCGTTCAAAAACAATAGAAGCAGAATAAATTCGTCCCAGATTTCAAGTTTGTCCAAGTGTGAATTTCGTCCATATTTTGCAGAAGTAGATTCGTTCCAATAATTCCAGGAACAGGTATGTTAAGGATATCCTTTCTTTCTTTTGTCATGGTCCAAATTATATTGAAGAAACGAGCAAACACACAGTTTCCATAAATTACTCTATTCGCAGAATTATTATGGGTGTCTAAATTCTAGATTCCCCATGAAAATTATTATTATTTTCTGATCATGGATCTCAGAATAATATGCAGTTGTAAAAGCTTATCCGGAAGGAATATCTAGATTTTTATGTATTTTCATGCATTTCACTCATTTATACATGTGCATTGACCCATGACCAAACGACCTTATATATGCGTATATATGTAAATATATGTATATGTGATATGAAAAAGGTTATGACGTTATATATGCACCACCACCTGATCAGCTGGTATGTGATGATGATATTGCCTAAAGTGGCTGAAATATGACTCAGACGGTATTATATACGCGTATATATGTATGTATATGTATAGGGGATATGGGAAGAGGTTATGGCATTATATACGTACCACCACCTGATCTGCTAGTATACGTTGATGATTTTGCCCACAATGGCCGTATGATATGATGGGATGCCCTCAAAGGCTGATGATGTTATGAGACATGTACCTATGCACGACATGACATTCATACGCATATGCATGACGCTAAAAGTATTTCATGGTTTACAGAGTTATTCAGACTTACAGGTTGAGTCGAGTACTCTATATTTCTTCCATGTCTGTTATGTACTTATTTATGTGCCTTACATACTTGGTACATTTTTCGTACTAACGTCCCTTTTGCCTGGGGACGCTGCGTTTCATGCCGGTAGGTCCTGATAGACAGGTCGAGAGCCCTCCAAGTAGGCTATCAGCTCAGTGGAAGATGTTGGTGCGCTCCATTTGCTTCAGACTTGCTCGTTTGGTTTGTATGATTTAGACATGTATTGTTTGGTATTGCGGGACTCTGTCTCGACCTTTATTACATTTATGTATTCTTAGAGGCTTGTAGACATATGTCTTGAACGTGAAAGATTGTACGACCTTGTCGGTCTATGTTTTGAGTTTATAAAGGATCATGTTTGCCTATTAGGCCCATATGTCGTGTGGATATGATGATCTAATAAGAAAGATACGTTACGTTGGTACTCGGTTGAGTAAGGTACCGGGTGCCCGTCACGGCCCAATGGTTTGGGTCGTGAAAAAAGTGGTATAAGAGCAGTTCTATCCTAGGGAGTCTACAAGCCGTGTCTAGTAGAGTCTTGTTTATGGGTGTGTCGTGCACCACATTTATAAGTAGGAGGCTACAGGACATTTAGGATTGTTACTCTTTCTTCTTACTCTAGATCGTGTGGTAGAGCTCACTTATAAGAATTCACCTTTTGAAATTCTATTTTGTTCATAATAAGACGATGCCTACATCCGGAAAGAAGGTTGGAAAGAGAGATAGTTGGGGAAGAGCTGAGTCAAAGGAATTAGATTTTTGTATAATGCCTACGATACGTAAATGAGGTCTTTAGCAAATCATGGGTGTACTGAAAGCTGTAAGCTTCCTGATAAGAAGCCTTAAGGCAAGAATGCGTATCCATCTTTATGGAAAAGGACAATGAGAGATTAAGACGATAAGTACAAGTTTCAGCAAGTAAAAGGAGCAAGGTGAAAAAAGGGTACGAGGTACCCAGTTAATAAAGGTTAACAACGCTTATAATTGAGGCAGACGAACATAAGCTTTTTGAGTTTTATTCAATAGTAACAGAGGTATATACAATTGGTCGCACCCCTTCCAGATATGCCCTATGGGGGTTAACAAAAGTAGTATAGGAATATATGATGGATGAATTGATTGCATTAGTTGACATTTCCAAAGGATATTGCAAATGTGCTAATAGATCTCTTTATAAGACACCTAAATGGTGCACTCTAAAATAGTGCAGCCAGATATGAGTGCTACAAAGACATGCACTATAAGCCTTGAAGGGATAAATATTACCTTAGTGTTGCTCGTATCCCTAGTAAAGCGAGAACGTTAAGCAACTTGAAGAGCCACTGGATGGAGCAAAGGAAAACTAAAAGCGAAAGAATGTCGTATTGAAGTTTTCACAAGAAAAAGGATATGCAGAAATATTAGCAGAATAATGAGAAGAGGGATAAGAAAGCTTTATGAATAAGGTGTGATACATGGATGAAAACGGTAGAGTGTTACAGAACCTATAGTCAAATGAAGGAAGAGACGAAAGGTGATGGGCCTTAAGACAACAAAAGAGTATAGGCCATAAGGTTATATCCTCATTTTGAAAAATAAGTTCGTAACTCCAACGCGACTACTAGAGGGGAGAGATAATCCCCAGAGTAACCGAAATCAGATGGACTGGTAAACAAGATAAACTAAATATGAATTAGGGACTGAATGATTGGAAAGTACTCGTCATCATGGGAATTTTGGATTTTGTTCCGGCGGTAATAGAATGGACCACAGAAGAAAATTTATTATGAATTCAGAGAATGGTCATTCAGGGTGACACTTCCATAGAGCAAGCAATGTGAGCAAAGTTAAGATTAAGCGACTATATGTGCCAGATACACTAAATGTCACCATCGCGAGTAAGGAAATTTTGTTATCCTCTGTACGAAAGGACTATCGCAAGGTGAGTAAGGATCATCGATGATGTGAAAAGATAACAAAGATGAAAAGGTAAAACATCTATAGGCAGGTCGTCATAGCTCCAACTCTTAGTACACCCCTAAAAGGGGGAATATGGAATGATGTGGCATTAAGTCAGAATTAAGTAGTTCTAGTGACTATGGAATGGTAAAGGAAGAATGCGATAAATTAAAGAGGAATGAGATGTCACTTATTGAAATCTTACAGATACGCTATGATTCAAGAATATTGTGTAAGCACGATGTCAAGGAGAGGAAGTAAAGGTTCCTACCCGAGCTGTTATTAATAAATAAGGAGCTAGTGTGAGATGTAAGTTAAAACAAAGTAAATAACCCAAGAAAGATTACAAGGAATATTGATGTGAGAATGGGCCAATGAGTAGTTAGTAGTTGGTCAAGAAGATCCCAGATATGGCTAAATAGGAAGTTACAGATGAATCATCAGATCATGTAAGATAAACATAGTAGAACCCAACATGGAGAATTCAGCCTCGGAGAATATCATTATAATACTTGAGATATATTCAAACAAGAGTCGGGGTAGTTAAAGGTACCATATGAGTGTTACAGGGATAAAAGAAAGTGCCATTGGGAAGGCAGTCAAAATATCAATTCAGAAGCAACCATACAAGCACAAGGACATGGAAGTAAGCAACTACTGATGATTATAGGCAAGTAAGGACATCAAAAAGGTCCGTAATAAGCTCACAGCTTTACGAGAGTCAAGGGTTCTCCCTAAGTATTACAACGAAAGACTAGCTGAGGAGATAAGAAAGAAGGCTTCAATCTAAGCACAACGACCTAAAGAGGAAATGGTCGTGTAACAACAATCTCACGATAACATTGTAAGCATTCCAAAGGAAAGTGGCACCTACCGTGGCTAATAAACGGGCAGTAAGAATTAAAAGTAATATTCGAGATCATATGAGTTGTATGAAAACTATGGCAAGTGTGGGCACTAAGATAAACTAAGTATGGACGCAACGAGGGGGTAGAAAGACCAGAAAAAGTAATAGCTTAGGTTGAAAGAAAGCTAAGATGGAACGAAAGAATTATTTGATCAATCATCAAGAGTTAGTACGTTATGGATACACTTAAAATTTTGGAGCATTATCCAGGCAGCATATTTGTTGACAATCATATAGCCATAAAAGACTCTGGTATAAGTTAAAAGAAAGAATTGAGCCCAGGGCATAGATAAAGGATTGAATTGTTAGAAGATTGTATCATGGATATTCCATAACGCCCATGAAAGGTTAAGGTAATAATTGATACCATGAGCCACAGATCGGAAGATAGCTTAAGCCTACATAAAGGCTGATTAGAAGGAAGAGGAAACTAATGAATTACATCACCTAAGTAAATCAGGAGTCTGATTATTGGACCTAGAAAAATTATAGAAGTTGTGCTTGAGAACATGACAGAATCACTCTTAATATCAGATGTTCAAGGGAAATAACACAACAACTATAATGTATAATGGCTCTACAAGGAAGCAAGTTAGAAGAAGTACCAGCCTCATAAGAAGTCAGTATAAAGCTCCCATCGGATTGTGTATGTACCAGAGGTGCGAGTACTATAATAGAGTTTCAAGTTATGGATGTGAATTACACCTAGGTGGATTGGAGGCCAGAAAAAAGATTGAAGATATGATACGAGATTTTAAGGTAAGTAAGGTAAAGGTGAACAACGTACGAGATACCTAAAGGCAGAAGATCATGAATAGTCCATACTTCGGATAGAAGGCTATAAGCACGGGATTCAATAACCGGTAATGATAGAAGCATCGTCAGCGACATATCTTCCAACCTATGGTTTCTAAGTATTGAGAGATCTAGTTAAGAGAATAGAGAAGAGTTGGAGACGATGTGATGTATGGCTTGACATTCCAGAATAACATAAGAAAATCTATGGTGCAAGCAAGTTGAAGGAAGTTGCGAGTATTATAAATGGATATTTATAGGTCGCAAGCTAAAGTATGGTAGAGCGACAAAGTTTTAAGAAAACATGAGTTAGAATGAGGAAAGGGAAGTGAAAAGGCGACAAGAATGGATAAGTACTCAGGATTAAGTCCATGAAAACAAGAGAGATAATGATTTTTCTAAGTTATTGAAAGTTCAGTATAGCCTGAATGAACTCAAAGGAATCTAAGATTAATAGCATTCAGAAAGAATGAAATGCTGACCTAGTAATAAAATGAGGGGATAATTGTGACAGATAAAGGATGACATTTGGTCCTTCATTTGATTAATGATTTGAAAATAATAATAAGAGAAAATAGAAGAAGAGAAGGAGAAAAAGATTTCGCTGGCGTCACAAAATCAAGATTCACCCATAAGGCGAATCATATTGAGACACTATGAAATATGATTATGGAAATCACTTTAAATATTCCTCAATACAACGTAAGCCCTAGCGGTAATGTATTACATAAAGAAGTTTCAAGTCTTCAAGTAAAGGATTATAGATCAATATTGAGGCGAATCAATAATGGTCAGATATAAGTTACAAAGTATGACATGAGGCTTGGCCATGATTCTTAAGACGAACAATAATTAAGGGGCATTGAAGGACTGAGATTTATACCTAAAGGAAAAACTAGGAACTTGGTAAGCATACCTCAGTAAAGGTAGATTGAAGTAAAAATTATGTTATAGTGTAACCCATGTAAATGCAGTAAAGTCATGTGAATAGGTAACCAGATCTATGAAATAAGATATGGCCATATTCGCAAGTTCTACAAAGTATCGAGCAAAGGACTTTAGTATACCTATAGAGGCACAAAGAGGTATCCTATTAAGCCTTGTATATACAAAGTAAGGCCTAGAGATTAACTAAAAGATAAAAGTAAAAAGGGAAGACGAATCACATAAGTGCACCTATAAAGCCAGGGTCATACAGGCTGCATGACAGGAGGTAACAGAAGTTGCAAGATTAGGAAGATTTCGACCACATGTCATGATATGAGCAAAAAGACTAAAGGGGGGAATACCCTAGACTTTGGATTTATTCACAGAGCAACTGCTTAAATGGAAAGAAGAGTATTAAGGTATTCACAAGAGCTATAAGTTACAAAAATGTTAAATGCATTAGTCATCATTCGAGGACGAATGTTCCAAAGGGGGGAATGATGTTACGCCCCACAATATTACGTCGATATTATGTTCGGCAGTATTATATTATGACAATGTTATGCTCTGCAGTAATATATTGCGATGATGTTACCCTCTGCAGTAATATATTACGATGGTATTATGTCCTACGGTAATATATTACGATTGATGTTGCGTCCAGCAGTATTAAGTTAAGACAGTGTTGTACCCAGCAGTATTACATTACGGTGATGTTACGCTTCGCAGTAATAAGTTACGATGATGTTGCACCCTGCAGTAATGTACGTTGAATTTGTCATAAGGTAATTGACATCAGTCCAAGTAAAAGATTATTTGGGGATTATAAGGATTATAAGAGATGAGTAAATTCGTGAAGGTAAGAGGGTAAGTAATATCGAAGAAAACGAATTTTGTCGAAGTTTGGCATGTTGGGGTAAAATACAGCCCGAGCTAAAATACCCAGTATTTATGGACTAGTGCCATACAAGGTACTACATGACCATGATATTAAGGTGTATAAGGTATGTGAAAAGTGAGTAATATTTTAAGTAATTTATGGTAATGTTTAAATTATACGGATAAGGAATGAGTGAAGTGGAAATTACCTAATAATTCCGTAGCCTCTCGAAGATAAGTACAGACGTCTCTGTACCGAACCGCAAAACTCTACTAAACTCATTCGTGACTCGTAGAACCTATGAACCTAGGTCTCTGATACCAACTTGTCATGATCCAAAATCCCACCACAGGCGTGGTGATGGCACTTAGTCTCTAAGACTAGGTAAGCCAATCTTAATTACAATTCAAGCCATTTTTTGAAATAGAATTTAACACAAGTATGGAAATAGAAGTGTCAAAACTAACAGCGAAAAATAATTATACAACTTCCCAAGACTGGTAGTACTGAGTCACGAACTATAACTAAATACATGAAATGATCTCAAGGATCGAACACTCAATGCTGTTTGAATAATAATTAATAGTAAAATAAAAATGGAAAGACTCCAATAGACTGTGATGGCCAAGCAGCTCTACCTAGAATCCTTGCGATCACCCTATAATTATGTTCAAGTTTGATATCTCCAATAGCCGGCTCTGCACAAAAAAACAAAATACATCGCCGACCCCTTAAAGTTGTCCACACTTTTCACTTAGACACTCCATCTTAATTTTGTTTTATTTGAACACTTTAACCAGGCATTTACGATATCATTTAGACACAAAATTCATAGGAAGCAAAATACAAAAGGTGCGTATAATTCACACACCAAAGTGACTAATATAACAAGGACACGTGGATTTAACTTAAAAAATTTAAAAATATACAAACTAGAACCCCACCCCACCCCATCGTCATCTTCCCCAATGACCCTCATCGCCAAAAAATCATTTTTCGGCTATTTCATTCTAGCTCTGTCTTTGTTTCCAGAAATTTGATCTCTTCTTCTTCTTCGTCTTCTTCCTGGGCTAAAACTACTGAGAATTTTGGCTATTAATATAGAGTCTGGAGCCAAATTGATTGGAGAATACTTTTCTGGTGATAGAAATTGGAGATTTATTTGTGCAAATCAGCTATCATAATAGTAGAATAGCCCATTTTTCCAGAGGTATATGTGACGACCCAGACGGTCGTCTTAAGAATTAATGCCCCGATCCTCTATTAACTGCTTTCCCCAAGTTTATTTCTGCTAATGTGATTTGCCAGGATGCTCGGTTTTGAGTTTTGAGAAGTTTTGGGACACTTAGTCCCTAAATGAGAGCTTAAGTGTTAGAAAGTTGACCGAAGTTGGAACAGTGGGGAGACAACCTCGGAATGGAAATATGACGATTCCGTTAGCTCCGTTAGGTGAATTTGGGGTTGGGAGCGTGATCGGAATGTGTTTTGGAGGTCCGTAGCTAATTTATGCTTGAAATGCCGAAGTTTGAATTTTTAAAGTTTCCGGTCCGATAGTGAGATTTTGATTCGAGGGTAGGAATGGAATTCCGGAAGTATAGTAGCTCCGTCATGTCATTTGGGATGTGTGTGCAAAATTTCAGGTCATTCGGACGAGATTTGATACAGTTTTTGATCGAAAACATAATTTAAGAGTTCTTGGAGTTCTTAGGCTTGAATCCTACGTGAAATTGGTGATTTGATGTTGTTATAAGCGTTCCGAAGTGTTGATCAAGTTTGAACGATGTCATGGGATATGTTGGTATAATTGGTTTGAAGTTCCGGGAGTTCTGGGTAGGTTCCAGGATGTTTTAGTGCAAAAATCATAGCTGTAGCAGGTCTACAGGGGTTGTAGGCCCCAGAACTCACTCACGCGGTCCGCACAAAAATTAGTGTGCCCGCGTTGAGTGCTGTGCGGACCGCACAAAAGCGGGCGCGGCCGCGGTAGGCATCGCGCGGACCACACAAAGTGGGGCGCGGCCGCGGTGAAAGGCCCTCCCACTGGTCCTACTTCAGAAGCTCATATGTTTTGATCTATAAGAAATTTTGAGGTGATTCAAAACCTAAAGTTGTAGCCCTTCGTGTCTATTTTCCAGAAAAGTAAAGATAATGCAATTTGGACATCTGCAGCAAAAGTTATGGCCAAAATACTAAAGCCTGTCACTGCAGAGGGAGGCCTGTGCGGCCGCACATTGCCTTTGCGCGGACCGCACTGGTTTGCGCGGACCGCGTGAGTTTTAGTGTGGCCCGTAGTAGCTGGAAACCTGAGGAGTACCTATAAATATGAGGTTTTGGGTTTTATTTAATGTTTTGACCTACAGAGCTCGGATTTTGGCGATTTTTCGAAGATTTTTCAAGAAATTCATCGGGGTAAGTGATTTTAACTCAGATTTGGCTAGAATACATGAATCTAACACTGAATTCATTATTTAATTCGTGATTTAAGAGGGAATTTGGGAAGAAAATTGTGAAACCTTTCAAAAATGTAAAATGATGATTTAAAGGACCAAATAGTGTCAGAATTGTATAATTTTCATATGGTTAGACTCGTGAGAGTGCGAAGTTTCTGGGAATATAAATTTTTACCGATTCTGAGACGTGGGCCCGAGGGGCGTTTTGGTCATTTTCTATAATTTCGCGTATTAGCTTTGAATTAAAACATAGGATCATTTGTTTGAGATGATATTTACGATATGCAATTGAATTGATTAGATTTGTGCCATTTGGAGTCGGATACTCGTGGCAAAAGCATGGTTTCTAGTTGATTTTGAGCCGGTTCGAGGTAAGTGGCTTGTCTAACCTTGTGTGGGGGACCTTTCCCCTTAGGATGTGCTATATTTGATAATTGAAATGCCCTGTACGTGAGGTGACGAGCGCGTACTTGAGCTAATTGTTGAAAATCCAGTTTTTCCTTAAGTATTTCAATTGAGTTCTTTTCTTGTTTTATTCTACTTGTGAATGTAGCATGTTGCTAGTCTAGAAAGGCATGTTTAGTTGACGTAATTGCCTATTTGCTTAAATTACCTAAATTGCATTACGTGAAGCATGTTAGGCTAGAAGTAAATGTTTACTTGGTACGAAATTAGCATTTAATTTAATATTCTTGTGTTGCTGCTCTGTGTTTTAAATTGGGACTACGGGTTAGATTCCTGAAAGAATTCCCCCTGCACATTCACTTTGGGACTACGGGTTAGATTCCTGGGAGATTCCCCCCTGCACATTTACATTGGGACTACGGGTTAGATTCCCTAGAGATCCCCCATACATATATTGAGGATACCGAGAGATCCTCGGGATACCAAGAGATCCCTGGCTTATATTGAGGATACCGAGAGATCCTCGGGATACCAAGCGATCCCTAGTAAATGTAGAGGATACTAAGAGATCCTCGGGATACTTAGAGATTCCTGGTTACTTTCCTTATGGTTTGCTTTCATCATTGTTTTCGTTATTGTACTCTTATTATCCTGCATAGATTCTTATTGTAGGTTCTCAATTGCACTGCTTATCTTATCCTGCCATCTTTATATTTTATATAACCTCAGTAGGGCCCTGATCTTCCTCGTCACTACCCAACCCAGGTTAGGGTTGGCACTTACTGAGTACCGCTGCGGTGTACTCACGCCTCTTCTACGCATATTTTTTTTTCATATGCAGATCCAAGTACCTCTACTCAGGCACACTATTAGTGAGGTAGGAGGACTACAGAGACTTTGAGGTAGATCTTCTACTTCCGCAGACCGACGAGTCTCCCTCTTTATTCTATCCTTAGTACTTAGTTCTCTTTCCTTCCATTTGTTAGATATTCTGGAGTTTGGAGCCTCACTACACATTTCTGTAGCCTGTGTTTTCCTGTGAGTTTCTGGGTTTTGGGATTGTTTTAGTCTTGATATATTGAGTCGTATATGCCGAGCGACATTCAGTACAATTTCTTTTCTAGATAATTAAATATGGTATTCTATTTTTCCGCAATTATTATGTTTCCACAAGTGTTAGGCTTACCTGGTCACGGAGAGTAGGTGCCGTCATGACATGTTCACGGTTGGTGAACTAGGGTCGTGATAGTATATGAGTGTTATTGAGATATTTTAATATGTTCCTTTACTTGTTCTTTTTTTCTCAAAGGATTGTTGGTTTTAATAAATGGAGAAACCAAGGACATGGCAGAGATGGGGAAACCACCTGGCGGCATCAAATCTTTGAGCAAGACCTTATAGCCTTCAAAATTTTTTGTTGCAATAGGAATAATTTTTTTGGGTGTGGGTTTGCTAATCCTGTACGCCACCCGACATTCTCGCCGGTGTAATTGATACCGACAAACTGCGACCCATTTAGACTCCCCACAAAACTTTTAGATCTGAAGGTGTTTTTGATGGGATTTTAAAAACGAGAAACAAAAATAAAAAATTTATGGTGGTAGATGAAATTAAAGGTAGAGATGTGGTGGTATGCTCTGATTTGGAGGAGGATATGATAGTAATGGCGTGAAAGATCTAATTATGTAAAAGAAATATTCACTGGAAAAGTTTTCTGGCAAAAGCTATTATTTTGCAGCAAGAAGTATGAAAGGTTTGTCTTTCAGACCATTTTTACGCGCTTGAAAAATCTTAGAAACACTCACTTGCCATGTTAATATTTTGTGTCTAAATGATAAAGTAAAGGTCTGTTTAAAGTGTTCAAATGGAGTAGACTTAAGATGGAGTGTCTAAGTGAAAAGTGTGAATATCTTTAAGGAGCTGGCGATGTGTTTTGCCGCAAAACAAATGTGCATAAGTGTAGTATAAGTACACCATAGTCGGTACCCAGTAAGTATCAAGACTAACCTCGGTGGAGCAGTGACGGGGAATTGTCAAGACACTCACTAGTCTAATAACCTGTGCAATATAGCATAAAAATAATTGGAAGCTCATAGCAGTGATACCAAAAATAATCAACCAGTGATATAAACATCAAGGCAACAAGAACACCATAGATATTGTAATGACCCGACAGGTCATTTTGAGACCTGGCGTGTCGTTCAACATTTTAAGGCCATGCGCAACTTCACTTCAGGTATTATGACTTGTACGCATGGTCAGAATTGAATTTCGGAAAGTTCGTAGTTGATTTGGAAAGAAAATTCTCATTTCGGAAGCTTTAAATTGAAAGAATTGACTAAGGTTTGATTTTTGAGTAAACAACCTTGGAATCAGGATTTGAAGGTTTCAACAGGTTCGTATGATAATTTTGAACTTGGGCGTATGTTCACATTGTGTTTTTTGGATGACTCGGGACCAATGTGGAGCCTATTATGGAAGATAGCATTTTTGGAAGAATTTCATAAATTTGGGTTGAAGTGCATTTTGGTGATATCGATGGCCGATTGGGATTCTGAGTTTATGAATAGCTTCGTATTGTGTCTGGTATTGGGAGCACGATCAGAAGTGGATTTGGAGGTCCGTAGGTCATTTTGGTGTCATTTGGCTAAAGTTAGAAATTTGAAGGTTTTTGAGAAGTTCGACCGGAAGTGGACTTTTAATATCGGGGTTGGATTCTGATTAAGGAAGTTGTAGTAGGTCCATAATGTCAAATTTGACTTGTGTGCAAAATTTCAGGTCAATCGGGCGAGATATCATGGGTTTCGGCATCGTATGTTGAAGTTTGAAATTTTAAAGTTCATTAAGCTTTGATTGGAGGGCAATTCATGGTTTAAACATTATTTGATGTGATTTGAATGCTTGACTAGGTTTGTAATGTGATTTGGAATTTATTGGTGTGATTGGACAGGGTTTCGGGCACCTCGGGTGGATTCCGGGTGGTTAACGTATCGAATTTGGAGTTAGAAGAAAAATTTAGCTGCCTTCTAGTGTAACCGCACCTGCAAGGCTTGGGTCACGGGTGCGGGGTCGCAGAAGAAGCCATGAGGTCGCAAATGCGATTTTTGAGGGGGAGAGGTGGGACTGCATATGCGGTCATCTTGCAACAGAAGCGGGACCGCACCTGCGGAGGAGAGGACGCAGAAGCGGGAATGGGCTGGGAGCCCTGGACCGCAGAAGCGGTATTTGGTCCGCACATGTCACAATCCAAATCGATGGACCGCAATGGGCACAAGTGCCTTACTAAACAGAGTACCTACGTAACATATCTTTCGTATCATACTATCATAGGTAAAAGAGGCAGAGAGGCTATCATGAGATAAGTACAATAAAACATGGAGAAATACTCGATATTGGACGATCCAACATGTAATCCAAACTTATACATATGACGTACGAGCCTATACGGCCAAAATAACCTCTCGTATACTGAACATAGGCCGACAAGGCCATACAACCTTTTACGTACATGACATCAGTCTACAAGCCTCTAAGGATACATAATTGTCATAAAGGTCAGGACGGATCCCCTCCATACCAAATAATACACATCTAATTCATACTGACCAAAGAAGCAACTCCGGAGCAAATGGAGTGTACCAACATCTTCCGCTGAGCTGATCGCCTACTTAGAGGACTCTCGACCTGTCTATTAAGAACTACGGGCATGAAATGCAGCATCCCCAGGGACATCAGTACGAATAATGTACTGAGTATGTAAGGCACATAAATAAGTACATAACACACAAGGAAGGAATATAGAGTAAATGATTCAACCTGCAAGTTTGGATAACTCCGTAAATCATGAAATAATTATGGTGTCATGCATATGCGTATGAATATCATGTCATGCATATGTGCATGTTTCATAACCCCATCAGACCTCTAAGGGCATCCCATCATATCATCTCGGCCACTATGGGCAAAATATTCAACGTATACCGGTTGATAAGGTGGTGGTGCGTATATAACACCGTAACCTTTTCCCATATCTTATATAAATATAATATACATATATACGCGTATAAGACGCCATCTGATCATGGGTCAATGTACATGTATAAATGCATGAAATGCATAAAAATACGTTAATAAGATTTTCTTGGAATGCCATAAAAATCCATATGCCTTTCAGATGAACTTTATCAAATACATATTATTCTGAGACCAATAAACAGAAGATATTATAATAATCAACATGGGGAATCAAGAATATAGACAACCCCTAGAATAGAGTCATTTATGAAAGTCGTGTATTTTTGGGACGACCCGACCAGTCGTCTCATGAGTACCGCTATGTTTCCCCCATTTCTGCTTGTCTATGCTTTTTTTATCTGTGTTATATGGTATCGGGTTGGTTGGATCAAATCCTAAATGATTTTGGTAAGGTTTGCGACACTTAGTCTCTTTTGAGGAAGCTTAAGTTGGAAAAATGTCAACCGGATGTTGACTTATGTATTAGAGGGCTCGGATGTGAGTTCCGATGGTTCGAATAGCTTTGGAAGGTGATTTGGGTCTTAGGAGCGTGATTGGAATGGGTTTTGGAGGTTCAGAGTAGATTTAGGCTTGAATTGGCGAAGTTGATATTTTGGAGATTTCCGACTAGTAGGTGAGATTTTGGTATATGGGTCGGAATGGAATTCCAAGAGTTGCAGTAGTTCCGTTGTGTCATTTGGGATGTGTGTTCAAAATTTTAGGTCATTGGGACGTGGTTTGGTTGGGTTTTTAATCAAAAGCAGAATTCAGAAGATTTTTGAAACTTAGGCTTGAATTCGATGTGTTTTGGTTGATTTAATGTTATTTGAGGCGTTTTGAAGATTGGTATAAGTTTGACAAAGTTTTGGGATATGTTGGTGTTTTTGGTTGAGGTCCCAGCGGCCTCGGGGTGATTTTGGATGGTTGAGGGGGAGTTTGAGAAATTGTTGCAGTTGCAGATTTTGTTGTTTCTTGTATTTCCGCACCTGCGGATTGGGGACCACAAGTGCGACGCTGCATATGCGGGAAAGGGGTCGCAGAAGCGGAATTTGGTAAGATGGTAGGAAACCACAGAAGCTTTTGGAGGGATCGCACCTGTGATGCCGCAGATGCGGGAATAGCACTGTAGATGCAGAAAGTGGTGATGTTACACCCCGCAATATTACGTCAATATTACGTCCTGCAGTATTATATTATGACAATGTTATGCTTTGCAATAATATGTTACGATGATGTTACCCTCTCCAGTAATATATTACGATGATGTTACGTCCAGCAGTATTAAGTTACGACAGTGTTCTACCCTGTAGTATTATATTACAGTGATGTTATGCTTCGCAGTAAGAAGTTACGACAGTGTTGCACCCTGCAGTATTTTACATTGAATTTGTCATAAAGTAATTGACATCAGTCCAAGGAAAATATTATTTGGGGATTATAAGAATCATAAGTGATGAGTAAATTCGTGAAGGTAAGAGGGTAAGTAAAATCGAAGAAAACAATTTTGTCAATGTTTGGCATTTTAGGATAAAATACGGCCCAAGCTAAAATACCCGATATCTATGGACTAGTGCCATACAAGGTACTACATGGCCATGATAGTAAGGTGTATAAGGTATGTGGAAAGTGAGTAAAATTTTAAGTAATTTGTGGTAATTTTTAAAATTATGCGGTAATTGGTTAATTACTGGGTAACGATACATTACCCGATTAACTAATAAGTGGATAAAAATGTAATAATCATTCCCCCAAACACGTGGCAAGAGTTCACCATGTCAAAAGTGTGACTAAGAAGTCACTTATGCCTAGGTGGCAACCTAGACATAAATGAGAGATAATGACTAACTTAGTATCTGCTAAGATTCAAATCAAAATGAATTCAATATTGTTCATTCCAAGACTTCAAAGAACAGAAACATTGTTCCTTTCAAATTCTCAAGGAACCACAAAGGAAAACAACGTTTTCCTCTCAAAGACTCAAGGAAACAAGAAACGTTTTCATCATTCCAAAATTAGAAACAGAAGAAATGTTTCTGTCCAAAATATTTCCAAAATTTTAATTGAAATTTAAAAGTTCAACCATTAAGATTTAATTCCATTTCCGTCTTCAATGCACAAAACATTAGAAGCAGAACAAATTCGTCCAAGATTTCAAGGAATCCAAGTGTAAATTTAGCAGAAACAGGTATGTTAAGGCCCTCCCTTCTTTCTTTTGGCATGGTCCAAATTATACTAATGACGTTATATATGCTTATATATGTAAATATATGTATATGAGATATGAGAAAGGGTTACAGCGTTATATACGCATCACCACCTGATCAGCTGGTATACGATGAAGATTTTGCCCACAGTGGCTAATATGATGTGATAGGATGCCCTCAGAGGTTGATGATATTATGAAACATGTACTTATGTACGATATGACATTCATACACATATGCATGACGCTAAAAGTAATTTATGATTTACAAAGTTATTCAGACTTACAAGTTGAGTCATGTTCTATATATTTCTTCTATCTCTCTTATGTACTTATTTATGTGCCTTACATACAGGGTACATTATTCGTACTGACGTCCCTTTTGCCTGGGGACGTTGCGTTTCATGCCCGTAGGTCCCGATAGATAGGTCAAGAGCCCTCCAAATAGGCTATCAGCTCAGGGGAAGATGTTAGTGCGCTCCATTTGCTTCAGAGTTTCTTGTTAGGTTAGTATGATTTAGACATGTATTGTTTGGTATGGCGGGACTCTATCCCAACCTTTATGAAATTTATGTACTCTTAGAGGCTTGTAGACATATGTCATATATGTGAAAGATTGTACAACCTTGTCGGCCTATGTTTTGAGTTTATAAATAATTATGTTGGCCTATTAGACACGTATGTCACGTGTATATGATGATGTAATAAGAAAGATATGCATCGTTGGTACTCGGTCGAGTAAGGTACCGACTGCCTGTCGCAGCCCATCAGTTTTGGTCATGAAAAAAGTGGTATCAGAGCAGTTCTATCCTAGGGAGTCTACAAGCCGTGTGTAGTAGAGTCTTGTTCAAGGGTGTGTCGTGCACCACACTTATAAGCAGTAAGCTACAGGGCATTTAGGATTGTCACTCTTTCTTCTTACTCTAGATCGTGTGGTAGAGCTCACTTATAAGATTTAAAATTTTGAAATTCTATTTTATTCGTAATAAGACGATGCCTACACTCAGAAAGACGGTCGATAAGGGATATAGCTGTGGAAGTGTTGAGTTAGAGGAACTCAATTTTTCATCTTGCTTATGATGAATAAATGTGAGGTCTTCAACAGATCATGTGTGTACTAAAATGTGCAAGGTTCTTGATAAGGAGCTTTAAGGAAAGAATATTTATCCACTCTTATGGTAAAAAGGAATAGCGGAATCGGAAGTTAGACACAAGTTTCAACACATAAAAGAAGCAAGGTGAAGAAGGGTACGAGGTACCCAGTTAATAAAGATTATCATGATTTACCATTCAGGAAGGGAGATATAAGAATTTTGAGTTACCTTCAACAGTAATATATGTACGTACAATCGGCCACACCTATCTCAGTCATGCCCTATGAGAGCTAACAAATATGGTTTAAGAGAAGGATGTGATAGCAGGATTCGGCTGGGTTAGAGTAAACCAAAATGATGAATGGATGGTTTGTGCTAATTTAGATTTCGGAAGGATATTAAAAAGGTGATAATAGATCTCCTTATGAGATACCTAGATGGTGCACTCTAAAATAGTACAGCTAGACATGAGTACTACAAAGACATGCACTGGAAGTCCGAAAAGGATAAATATTATCTTAGTATGGCTCCCGTCCCTAGTAGAGAGATAATGCTAGGCAACCCAAAGAGCCAGTGGATGGTGCAAAGGGGAGCTAAAAGCAAAAGAATATCTTGTTGAAATTTTCAGAATAAAGTGATAAACAGAAATGTTCGCAAGAAATAAGAAGAGAGCTAATGAAGCATTAAGGGTAAGCTGTGATATATGGATGATAACGGTAGGCCAAAAAGATGACAGTATTCCAGAGTCGATAGTCAAGTGAAGGAAAAGACGAGAAGTTACAGGACTTGAGGTAACAAAAGAGTATAGGCCATAAAGTCATATCCTTACTTCGAGAAACAAGTTCGCGATGCTAACGCGATTCAGAAGAAAAAGTTAAACCCCAGGGTAATATAAGTCAGCATGGGCTGGTGGAAAAAGATAAATTAAACATGAATTAGGGGCTGAGTGATTTGATGGTGGTCGACATCATGAGAACTTCATATTACGTTCCAGTGATAATATAATGGACCACATAGGAAGATTGATGAGAAACTTAGAGAATGGTTATTCAGGAAGACGCTTCCCTAAAGCAAGCAATGTGAGCAAAGTTAAGCTTAAGAGATTGTATGTGTATGTTACACTAAGTATCACCCTCATGAGTGAGGAATTTTGTTATCCTTGGTACAGAAGGATTGCCACAAGGGGAGTAAAGGTCATCAATGATGTGAAAAGACGCCAAAGATGAAGAGGTAACACATTTATAGGTAGATCCTCATGGCTTCAACTCTTAGTACTCCCCTAAACGGGGGAATATGAAGTGATGTGCTGTTAAGTCAAAATTAATTGGTTCCAGTAGCTATGAAATGGTAAAGGAAGAATGTAATAAAAATAAGAAAGGGATGAGATTGCACTATTCAAAGCCTACAGATAGGTTACGATCCCAGAACATTATGCAAACACGACGTCAAGGAGAAGAAGTAAGGCATTCCTGCCCGGAATGTTATGGATAAATAAGGAGCCAGTGCGAGAAATAATTTAAGACAAATGAAATAACCCAAGAAAGATAATTTGGAATATTTCTATGAAAATGGGCCAACGAGTATTTAGTAGTTGATTAAGGAAGAGCCTAGTTATAGCTAGATAGGAGGTTATAGACAAATCAACAGATCGTGCAAGATAAACATAGTAAAACCTAATATAGTGAATTCAGCTTCGTAGTAATGTTATTGTAATACTTGAAATATATTCAGATGGGAGTCAGGGTAGTTAAAGGTACCGTATGAATGTTACAAAAATAAAAGAGAGTGCCACTGGAGAGACAGTCGAAATATCAGTTCAGAAGCAACCCTACAACCACAAGGGCACGGAGGTAAGCAACTACGGATAATTATAGGCAAGGAAGGACATCAAAAGGTCCATAATAAGCTCACAACTTTACAGGTTTCAAGGGTTCTCCCTAAGTATTATAACGAAAGACTAGCTGAGGAAATAAAGAAGATTTCAACCTAAGCACAACGACCTAAAGAGGAAAGGGTCATGTAACAACAGTCTCACAACAACATTGTAAGCACTCCAAAGGAAAGTGGCCCTACCGTGGATAATGAATGAAAAGAAAACTTAAAAGTAATATTCGAAGGTCATATAAGTTACACGAAAACTCTAGCATGCGTGGGAACTAAGATATGCTAAGTATGCACGCAACAAGAAGGCAGAAAGACCAGGAAAGGTAATAGCTTACATTGAAGAAAGCTAAGAAGGAATGAAAGAAATTATTCGATCAATGATCCCGAGTTGGTGACGTTATGGACACACTTAAGAGTTTAGAGTATTATACCTACATCATATACAGCCATAGAATATTCTAGTATACGTTAAAAGAAAGAATTGAGCCCAGGTCATAGATGAAGGATTGAATTGTTAAAGGATTTTATCATAAATATCCCTTAGCGCCTATGAAAGTCTAAAGTAATAACTAATATCAGGAGCCGCAGGTCGGAAGATATCTTAAGCCTACATAGTGGCTGATTAGAAAGAAGAGGAGACTAAAGAGTTACATCGACTAAGCAAAACATGAGGGACCAAGAGAATTATACACCTCAGGATCACTCTTAAGTAGCAGATGTATAAGAAAGATAGTACAATAGCCATATTTTATAATAACTTTATGATGAAGTTAACTGAAGAGTACCAGCCTCATAAGAAGTAAGTACAAAGCTCCCACCAGATTGTGTATGCACCAGAGGTGTAAGAAACATAATACAACTTCAAGTTATGGACGTGAATTATACCTATGTGGAAGGGAGGTCATGAAAGAGATAGAAGATACGATGCGAGATTTTAAGGTAAGTAAGGTAAATATGAATAGGGTACGAGATACTCAAAGGCAGAATATGTGAATAATCCATACTTCAGATAGAAGGCTAGAAGTGCTAGGATTCAATATCCAGGAATGATAGTGGCATAGTCAGTGGCATATATCATAGCCGATGGTTTCTAGGTATCAAGGAGGAAGAAGCGTTAGAGACGATGTGATGTATCGCTTGATGTCCTAGAATGACATAAGGAAATCTATGATGCAAGCAAGTTGAAAGGTTGCAAGTAATATAAATAGAATTGTGTAGGTTGCAAGACATTGTATGGTGAAGCCACAAGGTTCTAGAAGACAAGAGTAATGATAAGAAAGGGCGAGTGAGAAGGTAACAAAAATGAATAAGTCCTTAGGATTAAGCCTTGAAAACAAGAAGAGCAGATGGTTTCTCTAAATTATGCAAAGCTCTCTATAGCCTGAATGAACTCAAAGGACTCTAAGACTAATAGCATTTAGAATGCCACCCTGGTAATAGAATGAGGGTGCAATTGTGATAAATAAAAGATGACGTTTGGGCCTTTGATTTAATGATTCAATAAAGAAAAGAAATAGATCTTATGAATTGGACAGGATTAAAGTACCCACGTAAGGTGAAACGCATTGGGATGCTGTGAGGTACGATTATGAAAGCAGGGTATTGCCCCATGTGGATCAATCTAATCATTTCAGACATTCCTCAATAAAATGTGAATCCTAGCAGCAATATTACATAAAAGGTTAAGTTATCAGTGGTATATTGTAGATCAATATTGAGATGAATCAACAATGGATGGACAAAAGTTACAAAGTATGAGATAAGATTAGGCCGTCATTCTAAAGATGAACAATAATGAGGAAGCATTAAAGGACTTAAATTTATACATGTGGAATGAGTAACGAGAGTAATCTAGGATTTGGTAGCTCACCTCCGCAACGATAAATAAAAGTAAGAGTTATGGCAGTAAATTCATACGAATGGTTAAACGGACCTATGCGATGAGATATAACAATATTCATGAATTCAACCAAGTACCGAGCGAAGAACTTCAGTATACTCATAAATGCCCAAAGGGACATCTTATCAAGCTCTATATGTGAAGCCTAGAGATTAGGCAGACTTACAAAATCAAAACTATACAAGTTGCATGATGAACGATAGCAACGGTTACGAGATTGGAAGGATTCCGACTACAAGTTGTGGTGTGAGAAGGAGGCCTAAGGGGGATGCCCTAGACTTTGGAATTATTAACCGAACAGTCGCCTAGATGGCAAGGAAAGTTCTAAAGTATTCGGAAGATATAAGTTAAGAAAATGATAAGAACATTAGTCAACATTCGAGGATGAATGTTCCAAAGAGGGGAATGATGTTACACCCCGCAATATTACGCACCGCAGTATTATATTACAACAATGTTATGCTCTACAGTTATATGTTACGATGATGTCACCCTATACAGTAATATATTACGATGATGTTACGTCCAACAGTATTAAGTTACAATAGTGTTCTACCTTGTAGTATTATATTACAGTGATGTTACGCTTCACAGTAATAAGTTAGGATAGTGTTGCACCATGCAGTATTGTACGTTGAATTTGTCGTAAAGAAATTAACATCAGTCTAAGGAAAAGATTATATGGGGAGTATAAGGATCATAGGTGATGAGTAAATTCGTAAAGGTAGGAGGGTAAGCAAAATCGAAGAAACCAATTTTGTCAATGTTTGGCATATTAGGATAAAATACGGCCCGCGCTAAAATACCAAGTATTTACAGATTAGTGCCATACAAGGTACTACATGGTCATGATAGTAAGGTGTATAAGGTATGTAGAAAGTGAGTAAAATTTTATGTAATTTGTGGTAATTTTTTAAATTATGCGGGTAATTGGTTAATTACCGGGTAGCGAGACATTACCCGATTAACTAATAAGTGGATAAAAATTTAAAAATCAATCCCCATAAAGACGTGGCAAGTGTTAACCATGTCAAGAGTATGACTAAGAAGTCACTTATGCCTAGGTGGCAACCTAGGCATAAATGAGAGATAATGACTAATTTGGTATCTACTAAGATTCAAATCAAAACGAATTAAATATTGTTCATTCCAAGACTTCAAGGAATAGAAACATTGTTCCTTTAAAATTCTCAAGGAACCACAAAGGAAAACAAGGTTTTCCTTTCAAAGACTCAAGGAAAGAAGAAACGTTTTCATCATTCCAAAATTGGAAACAGAAGAAATGTTTTCGTCCAAAATCTTGCCAAGATTTCAATTGAAATTTCAAAGTTCACCCATTATGATTTAATTCCATTTCTGTCTTCAATACACAAAACGAGAGAAGCAAAACAAATTCATCCAAGATTTCAAGGAATCCAAGTGTAAATTTCACAGAAACAGGTATGTTAAGGCCCTCCCTTATTTCTTTTGGCATGGTCCAAATTATACTGAAGAAACGAGCAAATACACAGTTTCTATAAATTACTCTATTCATAAAAATAGTAGGGGTGTCTATATTCTTGATTCCCCATGAAAATTATTATTATCTTCTGTTCATGGGTCTTAGAATAATACACAGTTGGAAAAGTTTATCCGGAAGGAAATATCGAGATTATTATGTATTTTTCATGCATTTTACTCATTTATACATGTGCACTGACCCATGCCCAGATGGAATTATATACGCGTATATATGTAAATATATGAATATGGGATATGGGAAAAGGTTACGACATTACATATGCACCACCACCTGATCAGCTGGCATACGATGATGATTTTGCCCACAGTGGCCCATTTGATGTGATGGGATACCCTCAGAGGCTGATGATGTTATGAAACATGTACCTATGCATGATGCATGATGCTAAAAGTAATTTATGATTTACAAAGTTATTCAGACTTACAGGTTGAGTCATTTACTATATATTTCTTCCATGTCTCTTATGTAATTATTTATGTGCCTTACATACTCGGTACATTATTCGTACTGACGTCCCTTTAGCCTGGGGATGCTGCGTTTCATGCCCGCAGGCCCGAATAAACAGGTCGAGAGCCCTCCAAATAGGCTATCAGCTCAGCGGAAGATGTTGGTGCACTCCATTTGTTTCGGAGTTTCTTGTTTGGTTAGTATGATTTAGACGTGTATTGTTTGATATAGCGGGACTCTATCCCGACCTTTATGACATTTTTGTACTTTTAGAGACTTGTAGACATATGTCGTATATGTGAAAGATTGTACAACCTTGTTGGCCTATGTTTTGAGTTTATAAATGATTACGTTGGCCTATTAGGCACGTATGTCATGTGTATATGATAATGTAATAAGAAAGATACGTTACATTGTTACTCGGTCGAGTAAGGTACCGGCTGCCTGTCACGACACATCGGTTTGGGTCGTGAAAGGTGAGTTAAGTGAAACCCGCAGAAGCGGTTGGTTGGCCGCAAATGCAGTACCCCAAAAGCGGAAATTGGGCCGCAGATGCGAAAATGCCTGGGAAGAAGGTATAAATTGTGTCCTTCGTGATTTTGAGCTATTTTCACCATTTCTAATTCGTCTTGGGAGCATTTTGGACGATTTTGATGTGGGATTTCAGGGGAACTTTATTAAGGTAAGGAGTTTGGCCCGAAAACTTGTCCCTATGGCATTATTTCACGGATTTGAACTATAATGATTGGAATTTAAGGGTAAAATTGGGGAAAACTAGGGCTTGGTTTTGGAGACCTAGACTTGGGGGTTTGAGGGACATATTGTGGTCGGATTTTGGTACTTTTGATATGTATGGACTCGTGGGAAGATAAGGATTCCGTTTAAGTAAAAATTATCAAATTTCGAGACATGGGCTCGGGGATCGGGTTTTGGTAATTTCGGGATTTATGTTGTAAATTGATTATTTTTGCTTGGGTTTCGTTCCCTTAGCATATTTTGATGTCCCTGTTCTGATTTTGGATAGATTCGACGTGAGTGGAGGCCGATTCGAGGGGCAAAGACGTCGCGAGCTAGATATTTGACTGAATTGAGGTGAGTAATGATTGTAAATGATGTTCTGACAGTATGAAACCCCGGATTCGCACATCGTTGTGCTATATTGAGGTGATGCACACACTTGATGACGAGCGCGGGGTCGTGCACTGTTGGGGATTGTGACTTAGTCCATCCTGAATGACTATTTTACCGTGTATTTGACTGAAATCTATTTGCTATCATCATTATTTGGGTTGAATGCCATATTTGGGCTTCGTGCAAACTATTTGAACCCTTAGGGGACTTTTATTGATATTTCCTCACTATGATGACTTTATACTTGAACTCAATCATGTTATATTTCACTATTTTCGTACTCAGCCCAGTTTACTCCGTTTTAACACTTAAATGATATTTTTAAATGATGTTTTAGGATGAGAATCGTGTTTTACTATTGCCCGAGTGGCTTGTGAGGATTTTGACTGAGTAAGGCCGAGGGCCTATGTTGTGAGGAAATATTTGATATTGATTATGAGGCAGAGGGCCTGAGATATGTACGCCACGAGGTGGCTCGATTGATATGAGGCCGAGAGCCTAGTGATGATTCCACTAGATGGCTTGATATTGCGCTTGGGCCGTAAGGGGCCCCTCTAGGAGTCTGCACACCCCCAGTGAGTGTAGGTACCTATTGTGATGTGAAATTGAGCCCAAGGGGCTGGTATTTTTTTGAGATGTTGCCCAAGAGGCGAATTTGTTGACACGATGCCAGAGGGGCGCACCTTTATGTGTTTATCTTTTCTTAATTGCTTGTCGAATTACCTGCTTAATTATTGAAAAAGGCTTTTCATGAAGTTAAATTTGAGTTAAAGGATTTTACCTATATTTCACTGGTTTAGTGTTTTAAAGGTTTTACTGCTTCATTATAGCAGGCCTTGTGTGTTACGTGATTTCCTGCTTTCAATCTTAATTTATGATAATTACTCACTGAGTTGTAGTACTCACTTTACTCCCTGCACCTTGTGTGTAGATTCAGATGTATCTGGTCCCGCTACCGAGTGCTGATCATTTCCGGCTCAGGCGAATCCAAGGAGTCTCTAGGTAGATGTTGGCGTTCGTAGGTCGGAGCTCTTCCCTATCTTACTTCTTCATGTTCTTGGTTTTCTGTATTAAACTCTGTAGTTTGATTTGGAGTATTCCATTTTGTTAGATGCTCATGACTAGTGACACCATGGTATCGGGCTGTGTTGGGTTATTTTCCGCAAATTATGCTATTAACTGCTGAAATAGGTAGTGTCGGCTGGCCTTGTCTTCACGAGAGGTGCCATCATGACCGGGTCAGCGGACCAGGGTCGTGACAAGTTGGTATTAGAGCCTAGGTTACATAGTTCTCATGAGTCATGAGCAGGTTTAGTAAAGTCTCGCGAATCGGTACAGAGACATCTTTATTTATCCTCGAGAGGCTGCAGAACCTTAAGGAAAAACTTCATATTCTTGAAATTCTTGTAGTGCGTCTTTGTTGATCCGAGTACTAAACTTTTGTTATTCTATTCTCTCACAAATGGTGATGACAAGCGCTACCGGTCAGGATAGATGACCACTAGTACCACTAGCTGTGGCCACCAGAGGCCGAGGAAGCGGTTGTGGTCTCGGTAAGGGTAGAGCAGCTAAGGTAGCACCTGCAGATCCACCAGCTATCCCAGTTTAGTATCAGGTCTTCAGGAGGCCTTGGATAAGATTTTATCAATTTGCACTGGCCTAGCTCAAGTGGTTTCAGCCACTACGACCGTAGCTACTTCTCAGGCCGGGGGAGGCAATCAGACTTCCACCGCTCGCACACCTAAGCAGGTTGTGTAGGGACTTCAGACGCCGGGGGCACATCCAGCCCAGCTGGTTGCAGCTGCTCAGGACTATGTAGTTCCTGCCATGCTAGAGGACGAGCAACATAGGTTGGAGAGGTTTGGTAGACTTCAGCCTCCGACCTTCAGTGGTGCAGAGGGCAAGGATGCCCAAGGCTTCTTGGATAAGCATTAGAGGATGCTCCGTACAATGGGTATTCTGGAGACCAGCGGGGTCGCTTTTACTACTTATCAGTTTTCGGGAGCTGCCTTCACTTGGTGGGAGTATTTTGAGAGGCGTAGGCCTGTTGGTGAATCACCCCTTACCTAGCAGCAGTTTTCTGTTCTCTTTGGAGAAGTACGTGTCTTAGTCTCGCAGAGAAGAGCTGTGTAGGCAGTTTGAGTGGTTGTGTCAGGGGGAGATGACTATGTTACAGTATGAGTTAAGGTTCTCCGAGTTAGCTCAACATGTCATCTGGTTGGTTCTGATAGATAGAGAGAGGATTAAAAGGTTTGTTGATAGCCTCACTTATCAGCTTCGTATTCTCATGACAAGGTAGAGGGTTATTGGTGCTACCTTCGAGGAAGTTGAGGATATTGCCTGAGAGATTGAGTCTATTCATCGCTAAGAGCAAGAGGGGTGGGAGGCCAAGAGGCCTCGAGGATCTGGCAGTTATAGTGTTACCCCTTCGAGAGGTCAATTTCAGCACGGCAGAGGCTGTCCATTCAGGCATGCTCATCCAGCTCGCCCAGGTTACCGTGGGGTGCTGTCAGGTCATGGTTCTCACAGTTCTTATCAGGGCCAGTCATTACTTAGTGCCCTTCTAGCTCAGAGTTCATCCCGTGCTCCATCAGTTTAGGGCTCTTCTATGCCGAGTGCATCTGCTAGTCACTCCGGTGCGAGAGGTTCCATTCAGTCCCCTTCTCCAGCACCTAGGAGTTGTTATTAGTGTGGTGAGATGGGTCATATATGGAGGCAGTGCCCTCGTCGTCTTGCGAGTTCATCTTAGCAGAGGGGTCAGTCATTGGCTTCAGTTCCAGTTACTTCACCACCACCCGCCCAACCAGCTAAGGGTGGAGGTAAGTCAGCTATGCACTTCCAGGCAGACTCGATGCTATTACTTCAGATGCTATTATTACATGTATTGTTTTAGTTTGCCACAGAGATGCCTCTGTATTATTTGCTCCAGTTCCACATTTTCTTATGTATCATCATACTTTGGTCGTTATTTGGGCACGCCTCGTGAGTTTCTTGCTTTACCTGTTCATGTATCTACCCCGGTGGACGATATTGTTGTTGTAGACCATGTGTACTAGTAATGTGTGGTGACTATTGGGGGGTATGGAGACCCGTGTGGATCTTTTATTATTGTGTATGGTGGATTTCGATGTCATTTTGGGCATGGATAGGCTATCTCCGTGTCGTGCTATTCTAAATTGTCATGCTAAGACAGTTACATTGGCTATACAGGGTGTGCCACAGATTGAGTGGCAAGGTGTGACTGATTATGTTCCCAGTAGAGTGATTTCATTATTGAAAGCCCAGTGTATAGTTGGGAAGTGTTGTCTTTCGTATCTAGCCTTTGTGAGGGATGTCGGTGCTGAGACTCCCAACATTGATTTTGTTCTAGTTGTGAGGGATTTTCCCAATGTGTTTCCTGCAGACCTACCAAGCATGCCACCGAATAGGGATATTGATTTTGGTATTGACCTGGTGCTGGGCACTCAACCCATTTCTATTCCGCCGTATCGTATGGCACCAGCGGAGTTGAAGAAGTTAAAAGAGCAGCTCTAGGAACTCCTTGATAAAGGGTTCATTTGGCCTAGTGTGTCATCTTGGGGTGCGCCGGTTCTATTTGTGAAGAAAAAGGATGCCACTATGACGATGTGCATTGATTATATACAATTTAACAAGGTAACAATTAAGAACAAGTATCCTTTGCCTCGCATTAATGATTTATTCGACTAGCTTCAGGGAGCGAGAATGTTCTCCAAGATTGATCTCCGTTCAGGTTATCACCAGTTGAAGATCAGGGACTCAGATATTCCTAAGACAGCTTTCAGGACCCGATATGGTCATTATGAGTACTTGGTGATGTCTTTTGGGCTAACCAAAGCCCCAACACCGTTCATGCATTTGATGAATAGTGTGTCGGCCTTATCTCGACTCGTTTGTCATAGTCTTCATTGATGATATTCTGGTGTGTTCGCAGTCAGGAGGATCACGCAGAGCATTTGAGAGTTGTGTTGTAGAAATTGAGGGAGGAGAAGCTTTATGAAAAATTCACCAAGTGTGAGTTTTGGCTAAGTTCAGTGGCTTTCTTGGGGCACGTGGTGTCCAGTGAGGGTATTCAGGTTGATCTGAAGAAGATAGAGGCGGTTCAGAGTTGGCCCAGACTGTTCTCAGCCACAGAAATTCACATCTTTCTTGGTTTGGAAGATAGAGTTTTTGTAGTTTTGTACGTAAGTGTCATTTGCATGACACTTAGATGCCAATTTTAATTTGCGGTATGAGTCATTCCAATTTCATGGGGCTGCCACCTTATGCTTTTTTAATACTTATCCAATATATCCCCAATTAATTAGGTAATGTCCCATTACCCGGTATGAACCAATTACCTGCATAATTAAGAATTATCTCAACTTACTTAAAATACTACTCTCTTTTAACATACCTTGTATACCTTACTAGCATGGTAATGTAGTACCTTGTATGGCACTAGTCCATAAATATCGGGTATTAATGCTCGACCCATATTTTATCCCAATATGCCAAACATCGATGAAAAATTCATTTTCGTTGACTTGCTTCCCCTCTCACCTTAACGAATTTACTCATCATTTCTTTAAAATAGCATAATACTTATAATCTTCAAATAATCTCTTTCCTTGGACTAATGTCAATTACCTTATGACAAATTCAATGTACAATACTACAGGGTGCAACATCGTGGTAATTTAATACTGCGAAGCATAGCAACATCGTAGTATAATACTACGGGACGTAATATCGACGTAATATTGTGGGGCGTAACATCATTCTTCCATTTGGAACATTCGTCCTCGAATGTTGACTGATGCTCTTATCATACTCATAGCCCATAGGTCTTACGAATACTTTAGTACTCGTCTTGCCGTCTAGGCGATTGTTCTGTGAATGAATCCCAAAGGCCAGGGTATTCCCCCCTTTAAGCCTCTTTCTCACACCATGACTTGTAATCGGAATGTTTCTAATCTTGTAACTATTTCTACCTTCTATCATGCAGCCTTTATGACTATAACTTTGTATGTGCACCTGACTCTTCTCTTCTTTTCCAGCTTTTAGCCAATCTCTAGGCTTCACTTTGTGAACATATACAAAATTATGTCAAGCTATCCCTGTGGGTGTCATTAGCTTTACTACATCTAAGTAGGCCATACTATACCAAAATTGTTACTTCGGTTTATCGTTTCTGAGGCGTGTTACCGAACTCCAGGTTACTCTCGTTGCTTAACCTAAATGGATAAAGATAAATGCTTTAACGCTTCTTCATTACTGTTCATCTTAAGACTAATGGCCCAATCTCATCTCGTACTTTGCAACTTTTACCCATCCATTATTGATTCACCTCAATGTTGATTTACAATCATCCCTTGATAACTTGAGATTTTTTACGTAATATATTGCCACTAGGGCTTACGTTGCGTCATGGAATATTTGAAGTGATTTTTCTGATCCACATGGGTGATATAATACTTCTATAATCGTACTTTATAGCATCCCAGTGTGAATCAACTTATATAGGTATTTTAGTACCTTACAATTCATGAAATCCTCTTCAAGTCATTACTCACTCGAAGGCCCAAACGTCATTCTTTATCTATCACCATCACACTTTCATTCTACTACTAGGGTAGCATTCTATCTCTTCTAAATACTACTAATCTTTGACTCTTTTGAGTTCATTCAAGCTATAATGAGCTTTCTATAACTTAGAGGAACCATCAGTTCCTTTGTTTTCACGGGTTTAATCCCAAGAACTTATCCATTTTCGTCACCTACTCACTTGCCCTTTTCTTGTCCTTAATCATATCTTTCTAAAACCTTGTTGTTCTATCATACTTTAGCTTGCGACCAATTTCCTTATGTTTTTCTGGAATCAAGAGAGACATCACATCGTCTCTAATCCTTCTTTTAATCTCTCATTAGACCTTTCGGTATTTAGAAACCATAGGCAGGAAGGTATGCCACTGATGACGCTGCTATCACTCCTGGATACTGAATCCCCACACTTCTATCCTTTTATCCACAGTATGGACTATTCATAACCTTTTGCATTTGAGTATCTCGTACGGTGTTCACCTTTACTTTACTTATCTTAAAATCTTGTATCACATCTTCTATCTCTCTCATGACCTCCCTTCCACATAGGTATAATTCATATCCACAACTTGAAGCTTTATTGTAATACTTACACCTCTGGTACATACACGATTTGGTAGTAGCTCCATACTAACTTTTATGAAGCTGATACTCTTCTAACTGGCTTTCTCGTAGAGCCATCATAGAATATAGTTGTTGTGTTATATCTCTTGCACCTCTAATATTAAGAGTGATTCTTCTATGTTCTTAATCATGATTTCTATAACTTCTGGGTCTATTAATCTACTTCATTGATGTAACTCTTTAGTTTCCTCCTACTTCTGATCTACCTTTATGTCGGCTTAAGTTATCTTCCAATCTGCGGCTCATGGTATTAGTTATTACTTTAGCCCTTCATGGACGGTATGGAATATCCATGATACAACCTTCTCACTATCCATTCCTTTATCTATGACCTGAGCTAAATTTTTTCTTTTAAGTTATACCGAAATCTTTTACGGCCGTATGATTATCAACATATATGCTGCATGGATAATACTTCGAACTCTTAAGTGCGTTCATATCGTAACCAAATCTGGATCATTGATCGAACAATTTTTTTTGTTCCATCTTAGCTTTTTTTTATCGTATGCTATTACTTTTCCTGGTGTTTTTGCCCAATTGTTACGTCCATAATTCGCTTATCTTAGTGCCCGTATATGCTAGAGTTCTCGTGAAACTTATATGATCTCGAATATACTCTTAATTTTACTTCCCATTCATTATCCACGGTAGGTGCCACACTCCTTTAGAGTGCTTACAATGTTGTTGCGAGACTGTTGTTACACGATCATTTCCTCTTTACGTTGTTGTGCTTAGGTTGAAAGCTTCTTTCTTATTTCCTCAGTCAAGGGAGAACCATTGACTCTCATAAAGTTGTGAGCTTATTACAGAACGTTTGATGTCCTTCCTTGCGTATAATCATCCGTAGTTGCTTACCTCAGTGTCCTTCTGCTTGTAGGGTTGCGTCTGAACTGATATTTTGACTGTCATCCCAGTGGCACTTTCGTTTATCCCCATAACACTCATACTGTACCTTTAACTACCTTGACTCCTATTTGGATATATCTCAAGTAATATAATGACATTTATGCGAGGTAGAATTCTCCATGTTGGGGTTTACTACATTTATCTTGCATGTCTGTAACTTCTTGTCTAGTTATGACTAGGCTCTTCTTGAATTAACTACTAACTACTCGTTGACCCATTCTCATATTCATATTCCGTGTAATCTCTATTGGGTTATTTCCTTTGTCTAACTAACCTCTTGCATTGTCTACTTATTTATCAATAACCTTCCGGGCAGGAACCCTTACTTCCTTTTCTGACATCGTGCTTACATAACGTCGATGACCCTTACTCACCTTGCGATAATCCTTATGTACCAAGGATAACAAAACTCCTTACTCGCGAGGGTGACACTTAATGTAACTGGTACATATATTCACTTAAGCTTAACTTTGCTCATATTATTTGCTTTAGGGAAGCGTTTTCCTGAATGACCATTCTCTGAATTTCTCCTGAATCTTTTTCTGCTGTCCATTCTACTATCGCCGGAACAAAATCTGAAATTCTCATGATGCCGACTATTATCAAATCACTCAGTCCCTAATTCAATTTTAGTTTATTTTGTTAACCAATCCATACTAGTTTATATTGCTTTGGGGTCTAACTTTTCCATATGTTAATCACGTTAGAGTCGCGAACTTATTTCTCGAAATGAGGATGCGACAATATGGCCTATACTTTACTGTTGTCTTAAGGCCCATCACCTCTCGTCTCTTTCTTCATCTGACTACAGATTCTGTAACACTCTATTGTTTCCATCCATGTATCACATCTCACTCATTATTCTTCATTATCCCTCTTCGTACTTCCCTGCTTATATTTCTATTTATCATGTTATCCTGAAACTTTTAGCAAGACATTCTTTCGCTTCTTACCTCCCCTTGCTCCATCTACTGGCTCTTCGGGCTGCCTAACATTCTCCCTCTATTAGGGACCGGAGCCATACTACGGTAATATTTATCCCTTTAAGGTTTCCAGTTCCTATCTTTGTAGTACTCCTATCTAGCTGTACTATTTTAGTATGCACCATCTGGGTGTCTCACAAGGAGATCTATTAACACATTTATAATATCCTTTGGAAATATCAACTAACGCAAACAATTTGTCCACCATTTTGGTCACTCTAACCCCAGCCGGATCGTGATATTATGTCCTTCTCATAAACCATATTTGCTAGCTCCCAGAGAGCATAACTCAGATCGGGGTGTCCAATTATACATACCTCTATTACTGTTGAAGGTAACTCAAAATGCTTATATCTCTCTTGCTGAATGGTAAATAAGGATAATCTCTATTAACAGAGCACCTCATACTCTTCTTAATCTTGCTTCTTTTGCTTGTTGAACTTGTATTTATCTTCTGAATCTCTCATTGTTTTTCATCATTAAGGTGGATAGATATTCTTGCCTCAAGACTCTTTATCAAAAGGCTTACACTTTTCAGTATGCACATGATCTGCTAAAGACCTCACATATACTTATCATAAGCATGATGCAAAGTCGAGTACCTCTGACTCAACTCTTCCATATCCATGTCTTTTACCAACCGTATTTCTAGAAATAAGTCGTCTTATTGCGAATAAAATAGAAGTTAGGAATTTGAATTTTTAGAACTGAGCTTTACCATACGATCTAGAGTAAGAAAAAAGAGTGATAGTCCTAAATGCCCTATATCCTCCTACTTATAAGTTTGGTGCATGACACACCCATAAACAAGACTCTACTAGACACAACTTGTATACAGCCTAGGACAGAACTACTCTGACACCACTTTTGTCATGACCCATACCGATGGACCGCAATGGGCACCTGGTACCTTACTTAACCTTATACCTACGTAATGTATCTTTCGTATCATACTATCATAGGTAAATGATCCAGGGAGGCTGTAATGAGATAAATACAATAAAACATGGAGAAATACTCAACATTGGACGATCAAACATATAATCCAAACGTATACATATGACGTACGAGCATATAAGGCCAAAATAACCACTCCTATACTGAACATAGGCCGACAAGGCCATACAACCTTTTACATACAAGACATCATTCTACAAGCCTCTAAGAATACATAATTGTCATAAAGGTCAGGATGGATCCCCTTCATACCAAATAATACACATCTAATTCGTATTGACCAAAGAAGTAACTCCGGAGCAAATTGAGTGTACCAACATCTTCCGCTGAGCTGATCGCCTACTTGGAGGATTCTCGACCTGTCTATTAAGACTTACGGGCATGAAACACAGCATCCCCAGGTAAAAAGGACATCAGTACGAATAATGTACTGAGTATATGAGGCACATAAATAAGTACATAACACACAAGTAAGGAATATAGAGTAAATGATTCAACTTGCAAGTCTTGATAACTACATAAATCATGAAATAATTATGGTGTCATGCATATGCATATGAATGTCATGTCATGCATAGGTGCATGTTTCATAACCTCATCAGGCCTCTGAGGGCATCCCTTCATATCATCTCGACCACTATGGGCAAAATATTCAACGTATACCGACTGATCAGGTGGTGGTGCGTATTTAATGCCGTAACCTTTTCCCATATCTTATATAAATATAATATACATATATATACGTATATAACGCCATCTGTTCATGGGTCAATGTACATGTATAAATGCATGAAATGCATAAAAATACGTTAATTAGATTTTCTTGGAATGCCATAAAAATCCATGTCTTTCAGATGAACTTTATCAAATACGTATTTTCTGAGACCTATGAACAGAAGATATAATAATAATCCACATGGGAATCAAGAATATAGACACCCCTTAATATTTCTATGAATAGAGTCATTTATGAAAGTCATGTATTTTGCTCGTTTCATTAGTATTATTTGGATCATGCCAAAAAGAAACGAGGAATAGCCTAAACATACCTGAGCTGATTCTCTTAACAATCCCTCTAACCCACATCTTTGTGACAACACATAACAACGGATCGTCGTAGGGGAAAATCCGTATGATATTCTTGGAAAAGATTGCACCGTACTTCCTCAGAATCACAAAATCTCATCGCTATTACGTAGTATATGTAACAAGCCAGCCGGTCGTTTTATGAATTAATGCCCCGATCCCATATTAACTATTTTACTCGTGCTTGTTTCTTCTATTTTGATTTGTCGGGATGATTTGTTTTGTGTTTCAGAGTGTTTCGGGACACTTAGTCCCTAAAAGAGAGTTTAAGCTTTAGAATTTAGATCATTGTTGGATGAGTGTTAAGACAACCTCGAATGGAATTCTGTCAGTTCCTTTAGCTCCATTGGGTGATTTCAGGCTTAGGGGCGTGTTCGGATTATGTTTTGGAGGTCCATAGCCTATTTAGGCTTGGAATGTCGAAAGTTAAATTTTTAAAGTTTCTGATTCGATAGCGAGATTTTGACTTTAGGGTCGGAATGGAATTTCGGAATTTTGAATAGCTCGTCAGTGTTGAATGTGACGTGCATGCAAAATTTCAGGTCATTCGGACGATGTTTGATAGACTTTTTGATCAAAAGTGGAATTTGGGAACTTTTGGAGTTCTTAGGCTTGAATCCGATGTTAATTTGGTGTTTTAATGTTCTTTTTGAGCAGTCTGAAGGTTGGAACAATTCTGAAAGATGTTTTAGGATTAGTTGGCATGTTTGCTTATAATCTCGGGGGCCACGGGTATGTTTCGGATGCTTAACATGTCATTTTTGGACTTAGAAAAATTGCAGATTTTCTACTATTGTGTTGCAGAGAAAACCTTCATCGCATTCGTGAGAGGGTTCTCGTGTTCGCATAGAGAATCTGGATGATGCAGCTGAATCGTGTTTCGCATTCGGGATGATTTCCCGTATTCGTAAAGGTATGGACCCTTTGGTCTTCGCGTTCGCGACATGGTCCTCGCGTTTGCGTAGGGTCCGCCAGTGTAAGCTATGCATTCGCGAGTGGACCCTCGCGTTCGCGAAAGAGGAAGACTGGCGAGTGGATTTTTGTTCATCGCGTTCGCGACAATGGTCTCACGTTCGCGAAGAAGAACATATCTGGTAGAACATAAATTTCAAAATCAAGGGTTTTGAGTTCGTATCACAAAATAGAATTGGGAGCTCGGTAGGAGGCAAATTTTGGAGAGATTTTCGGAGGAAGTTTATGGGTAATGATTCCTAACTCTTTTTGTCTTATAACCCATTAATCTAAACGTGGATTCATCATCTAATTTCGGATTTAGGGTGATAAATTGGGGAAAAGTTTGGAAAAGTTATTAGACCTAATTTTCGAGTTTTGATTGGGAATTTGACATCGAATTTGGGTATTTTGGTATGGTTAGACTCGTGAGTGAATGGGGGTTCGTAATCCGTATCTTTTACCCAATTCTGAGACATGGGCCCAAGGGACTTTTTGGGCAATTTTCTTAATTTCGCGTGTTAGCTTTGACTTAATTAGTGGAATTAGTTACTTGAAGTTATATTTACATTATGAAATTGATTTCAATAGATTTGGGCCATTTGGAGCCACGTACTCGTGGCAAGAGAGTGGTTTCGGGTTGATTTTTGAGCCGGTTCGAGGTAAGTGGCTTGCCTAACCTTGTGTGGGTGAACTCCACTTAGGATTTGGTACTGTTGATATATGAAATGCCTTGTACGTGAGGTGACGAGTTTGTACATTTACTAATTGTTGAAAATCTAGCTTTTATTAAGTAACTATAACTGTGTTTTCTTCCCTGTTTATATTTCTTGTAATTTAAGCCTATTGTTAGCTTAGGGAAGCATGTCTAATTGACTTAACTGCTTTACTTGCTCAAACTGCTTTATTTGAATTTTGAGCAGCATGCTAGGTTAGAAATACCTGTTTTACCTTGGTATGAAATTGGATTTAATTGAATACTCTTCGTATTGCTGCTGTGTGTTTACATTGGGACTATGGGCGATATCCCGGTAGATCCACCTTGACTGTTTATTTGGGACTATGGATTGATATTCCTGTAGATCCCCCTACACATTTACATTGGATCTACGGGACTGCACCCGGTAGATTCCCCCAGTACTGGGTATTTACATTTGGGACTACAGATCAGAATTCCGGAAGATCCCCGTGCACTATGTTGGACTACGGGACGACACCCAGGAGATCAACTGGATATTTGCTTTTGGGGACTACAAGACGGTATCCTGGGAGATCCGCGGTTGCTCTCTCTGTGTGGAGTTTCGTTCTTATTTGTAATTTTCTCTCTATTGTATTTGTTGTTATTTTTATTATCCTGTGTTACTTCATAATATTAGCATTTAATTATATTATCGTATTCTATACTTTTTTACCTCAATTTTTAGCTATAATCAGTAGTGCCCTAACCTTCCTTGTCACTACTCGATTGAGGTTAGGCTTGACACTTACTGAGTACCACTGTGGTGTACTCATGCCCCTTTTGCGCTTGTTTTTCATGTGCAAATCCAGGTTCTTCAGCTCAGCCCTACCATCCTTGAGGTGAGGCCATCCTTTAGATACTTCGAGGTATATCTGTCGCGTCCGCAGACCGAGGAGTCCCTTTCTATTCTCTCTTGTAGTTACAACCCTTCTGTATTTACTTTGATTTAGACAATCTGGAGTTAGAGCACTTTATAGTATCCTTAGCTTGTGATTTCACAAGATTCTGGGCTTTAGGAGATCTTTTCCGTTGAAAGTGTGCAATTGTATGTGTTGAGCGACATCTTAAACATTTTCATTATGTTTATCCGCAGTTTCTATTAGTTTTTATCTGTTGTTTTCTTTTTCTACCAATTGTTAGGCTTGCCTGGTCGTTGAGACTAGGTGCTGTCACAATTGTTCACGGAGGACAAACTGGGGTCGTGACGAGTTGGTATTAGAGCTCTAGGTTCATAGGAGTCATGAATCACAAGCCGGTTTATTAGAGTCTCGCGGATTAGCAAGGAGACATTTGTACTTATCTACGAGAGGCTATGTAACTGTTTGGAAAACTTCACTTCATATGATTTCCTTGTCGTGCGAGATTTTTGTATCACAATTCTAATCTTTTGTCTTCTATTCTCTCACAGATGGTGAAGACAAGTGCTACCGGAGATGATTAGGCACCCACACCCCCTTCTAGAGCCGTCAGAGGTGGGGGTCAGGGTAGGGGTTGAGGATGTGCCCATTGTGCAGTAGAACACCCTTGCGAGCTGCCACAGAGGAGCCACCAGCAACTCCAGCCAGAGTCCAGGCACCTGATACGCCTACTACAACTACTATTCCCTCTCTTCAGGAGACTTTTGCACAGTTCGTGAGCATGTACACCACTCTAGCTCAAGCAGAGCTAATCCCTTTGCTGCAGCCACATCCCAGGCCAGGGGAGGAGCACAGACTCCCTCCGCCTGCACTCCTGAGCAGCGAGTCTAAGTTGATAAGATCCCCGAGGTTATACCGGTACTGCCTGCAGTTCCAGATCAGCCCGAGGATAGGTCAGTAGCTTCAGAGGATAAGCAGCGGAGGCTTGAGAGGTTCAAGAAGTATAAGCCTCCTGTATTCAGTGGTTTAGCCTCAGATAATGCCCTGGGTTTTCTAGAGGAGTGCTACCGTATCCTCCGCACTATGGGTATATGAGGATTGAGTGCAGTTTCTTTCACTTCCTTCAAGCTTCGAGGAGCCGCCTACCAGTGGTGGCGTACCTTTGAGTTGGACAGCCCAGCTAAGGCAGCATCCCTTACTTGGACTCAGTTTTCATATATGTTCCTAAGAGAGGTTGTTCCTTAAAGCCTCAGGGAGGCATGTCACACAGAGTTTGAGCATTTGCGCCAGGGAACTATGACTATTTCGGAGTATGCTGTCCATTTCACTAACTTGGCTATGCATGCACCAACTTTGGTGACTACAATTCATGAGACAGTTCGATGGTTTATATTTAGAGGATCATTCCTAACATCAGGTCTAGCATGGCTCGTGAGTTGGAGATGGATATTTATTATCAACAAGTGGTGAGAATTGCTAGGAGAGTGGAGGGTATTCATGCTCGGGATAAAGAGGAGAGGGAGGCCAAACGGTCTTGTGAGTCGGGCCATTACTCTGGTGCCCGTGCTCCTGCTGCATTTTGTCATTGTAGGGGTTATTTGAGTCGCCACATTCATTCAGCTCTTCCAGTAGCCAAAGGTATTCCAGCTCCTCCTAGACCTCAGGAGCCTTATTATATACCTTCGTATCTAATGTGCCTTATGCATAGGGTGCTTTCAGTGATCAGTCCAACAGACCTGGCCCTAGCCAGTAACAACTACCACGTCCTCCTAGAGCTTTTTTTATGTGTGGTGACACACGCTATATTGTGAGGGATTTCCCCAGATTTAGGAGGGGTGCACCTCCATAGATTTCTTAGCCACATCGTGCCCCGCAGAGTTCACAGGCTATGGTTCCACCAACAGTTGCTACCCTACATTCTCAGCCAGCTAGAGGTAGAGGTTGGGGAGGTACAGGTCGCCCTAGAGGGGGAGGCCAGGCCCGATATTACGACCCTCTTGCTTGTACTAAGGCTATCGCCTCTGATTCTGTCATCAGAAGTATTGTCCTGGTTTGTCATAGAGATGCATCAGTTCTATTCAATCTAGGCTCCAATTATTCTTATGTGTCTTCTTATTTTTCCCCGCATTTAGGCGCATCTCGGGATTCTTTGAGTTCCTTTGTTTATGTTTCTACTCCTGTGGGGGATTCTCTTGTTGTTGACCGTGTTTATCGGTCGTGTTTGGTTGCTCTTATTGGTTTTGAGACCAAGGCCGAGTTATTACTTCTTAGCATGGTAGTTTTTGATGTAATCTTGGGAATGGACTGGTTGTTGCCCTGTTATGCTATTCTTGATTGTCACGCTAAAAACGTGACGCTGGCTATGCCAAGTGTACTGCGAGTAGAGTGGAGGGGTACTTTAGATAACACTCCCAGTAGAGTTATTTCTTTTCTTAAAGCTCATCGAATGGTTGGGAAGGTGTGTGACGCTTATCTAGCCTATGTGAGAGATGTTAGTGTTAATACCCCTATAGTTAATTCAGTCCTAGTAGTATGGGACTTCCCTGATGTGTTCCCAGCTGACCTTTCGGGTATGCCACCCGACAGAGATATTGATTTTGGCATTGATCTAGTGCCGGGTACTCATCCTATTTCTATTCCTCTGTATCGTATGGCCCCTCCTGAGTTGAAGGATCATTTGCAGGAATTGCTTGATAAGGGTTTTTTTTCGGCCGATTGTATCACCTTGGGGTGCTCTGTCTTGTTTGTCAAGATAAAGGATGGTTCTATGCGTATTTGCATTGATTATCGCCAGTTGAACAAAGTTACGGTGAAGAACCTGTATCTTCTACCTCGTATTGATGATGTGTTTGACCAGCTACAGGGTGCACGAGTGTTTTCTAAGATTGACTTCCGTTTAGATTACCATCAGTTGAAGATTCAGGATCCATACATCCTGCAGACTTCTTTGAAGACTCGATATGGTCATTACGAGTTCCTCGTTATGTCATTTGGGCTGACCAATGCCCTAGCAGTCTTCATGCATTTGATGCATAGTTTGTCCGACTATATCTTGACTCATTCATCATTATCTTTATTGATGATATTGTAGTATACTCTAGGAGTCGGGAGGATCATGAGCAGCACTTGAGGACAATGCTTCAGACTTTTAGGCAAAAGAAGTTATATGTAAAGTTCTCAAAATGTGAGTTATGGTTGGATACCATGGCATTCTTGGGTCACGTGGTATCGAGTGAGGGTATACAAGTGGACTCGAAGAAAGTGGAAGCAGTGCAGAGTTGGCCTAGACTATCCTTAGCTACAGAGATCCACAGTTTTCTTGGCTTGGTGGGTTATTACCATCGTTTTGTTGAGGGGTTTTCATCTATTGCAGCAATTATGAACAGATTGACCCCCAATGGATGGAAGAGTGTGAGGCAAGCTTCCAGAAGCTCAAGACAACTTTAACTATAACCCTAATTTTGATATTGCCTATTGGTTAGGGGTCTTACACTATCTATTATGATGCCTCGAGGATTGGCCTTGGAGCGGTATTAATGCAGGACAGTAGACTGATCGCCTATGCGTTCAGACAGTGGAAGGTACATGAGAAGAATTATCCTGTCCATGATCTTGAGTTAGCTGCTATTGTTCATGACTTGAAGATCTGACATCATTATTTGTACGGTGTTCCTTGTGAGATCTATACTAATCACCAGAGTTTGCAGCATTTGTTCAAGCAGAAGGATCTTAATTTGCGCTAGAGGAGGTGGTTAGAACTACTGAATGACTATGATATCACTATCTTGTATCACCGGGCAAGGCCAAAGTGATGGCCTATGATTTGCGTTGCCGGGCGGAGAGTTTGGGGAGTTTGGCTTATTTACTAGCAGTGGAGAGGCCCATGGCGATGGATTTTCAGGCCTTAGCCAGCCAGTTTATGAGATTGGATCTTTCGGAGTCCAGTCGGGTTCTAGCTTGCATGGTCTCTCTATTTTCCTTATTTGATCGTATCAGGGAACGTCAATATGATGACCCTCATTTGCTCGTCCTCAAGGACAAGGTTCTGCATGGTGTTTCCAGAGATGCGACTAGTGGTAATGACAGGGTATTGAGGATGCAAGGTCGGGTATGTGTACCAAATGTTGATGGGATTTGGTAGTTGATTCTAGAGGAGGCCCATAGTTCTCGGTATTCTATACATCCAGGTGCCATAAAGATGTACCAGGATTTGAGGCAGCACTATTGGTGGAGGCAGATGAAAGATATAGTTGGGTTTGTAGCTCGGTGCCTTAATTGGTAGCAGGTGAAGTATGAGCACCAGAGATCGGGTGGGTTGCTTCAGCAAATAGAGATTCTGGAATGGAAGTGGGAGCGGATCACTATGGACTTCGTAGTTGGGCTCCCACGAACTTTGAGAAAGTTCGATGCCATTTGGGTGATTGTGGATCGGCTGACCAAGTGCGCGTACTTCATTCCTGTGTGTACTACCTATTTTTCGAAGAAGTTGGCAGAGATTTATATCGTGGAGGTTGTTCGTTTGCATGGTATTCCAGTTTCCATCATTTCATATAGAGGTAGTCAGTTCACATCACGGTTCTGGAGGGCCGTACAACATGAGTTAGGTACTCAGGTGGGGTTGAGCACAACATTTCACCCCCAGATAGATAGATAGTCCGAGCGCACTATTCAGATTTTTGAGGATATACTCCGTGCGTGTGTGATGGAGTTTGGAGGTTCTTGGGATCAGTTGGTTTGTGCCGGGTGAGGCTAGATTATTGGGCACAGACATGGTTTATGATGCTTTAGATAAGGTTAAAGTGATTCAGGATAGACTCCGTACAGCCTAATCCAGACAGAAGAGTTACGCGGATCCGAATGTTCGTGATGTTTCCTATATGGTTTGAGAGCGGGTTCTACTTCGGTTTTCGCCTATGAAAGGTGTTATGAGATTTGGGAAGGGAAGTTGAGTCTGAGGTTTATTGGTCCTTTTGAGATATTGACACGTGTTGGGGAGGTTGCTTATGAGCTTGCCTTACCACCCAGCTTGGCAGGAGATCCATTATTTTATGTTTTGATGCTTCGGAAGTATCACGGTGATCCGTTGCACTTGTTGGATTTCAGTTCAGTCCAGTTGGACAAGGATCTATCTTATTTCGAGGAGCCAGTGGCAATATTGGACAGACATGTTTGGAAGTCGAGGTCAAAGGACATTGCATCAGTGAAGGTTCACTAGTGGGTTCAGCCGGTCGTGGAGGCGACCTGGGAGACCGAGCAGGATAAGCGCAGCCGTTACCCTCATCTTTTCACTACTTTAGGTATGTCTCTATGCTCATTCGAGGACGAATGAATGTTTTAAGAGGGGGAGGATGTAACGACTCGGCCGGTCATTTTAAGAATTTATGCCCCGATCCCCTATTAATTGTTTTCCCCATGTTTGTTTCTGCTTTTTTGATTTGCCGGGATGATTTGTTTTCAGTTTTGGAGTGTTTTGGGACACTTAGTCCCTAAAAAAGAGTTTAAGCTTTAAAATTTGGACCGTAGTGGGAGCAGTGTGAAGACGACCTCAGAATGGAATTACATCAGTTCTGTTAGCTTCGTTGGGTGATTTCGGGCTTAGGGGTGTGTTCAGATTGTGTTTTGGAGGTACGTAGCTTATTTAGGCTTGTAATGCTGAAAGTTAAATTTTTTAAGTTTTCGGTTCGATAGTGAGATTTCGATATCGGGGTCGGAATGGAATTCCGGAAGTTTGAGTAGCTCTACAGTGTTGAATGTGACGTGCATGCAAAATTTTAGGTCATTCATACGAGGTTTGATAGACTTTTTGATCCAAAGTGGAATTTGGGAGTTTTTGGAGTTCTTAGTCTTGAATCCGATGTTAATTTGGTGTTTTAATGTTGTTTTGAGCGTTCCGAAGGTTGGAACAAGTTTGAATGATGTTTTAGGATTGTTTGGCATGTTTGCTTATGGTCCCGGGGGACACGGTCCTCACATTTGCGTGGGGTTCACCAATATAAGCTATGCGTTCGCGAGTGGACCCTCGCGTTCGCAAAAGAGGAAGACTGGCCAGTGGATTTTTGTGCATCATGTTCGCGACAATGGTCTCGCGTTCGCGAAGAAGAACACGTCTGGACAAAACATAAATATCAAAATTGAGGGTTTTGAATTCATATCACGAAATTGAATTGGGATCTTGGTAGGAGGCGAATTTTGGAGAGATTTTTAGAGGAAGTTTGTGGGTAATGATTCCTAACTCCTTTTTGCTTATAACCTATTAATCTAAAAGTGAATTCATCATATAATTTTGGATTTAGGGTGAGAAATTGGGGAAAAATTTGGAAAAGTTCTTAGACCTAATTTTTGAGTTTTGATTTGGAATTTGACATCGGATTTGGATAATTTTGATATGGTTAGACTGGTGAGTGAATGGGAGCTCATAATCCGTAACTTTTACCCTATTCTAAGACGTGAGCCTCGGCGACTTTTTGGCAATTTTCATAATTTCGCGTGTTAGCTTTGAATTAATTATTGGAACTAGTTACTTGAAGTTTACAGTATGCAATTAATTTGAATAGATTTGGTCCATTTTGAGCCTTGTACTCGTGGCAAGAGCGTGGTTTCGGGTTGATTTTTGAGCCAGTTCGAGGTAAGTGGCTTGCCTATCCTTGTGTGGGGGATCTCTCCTTAGGTTTTTGTACTGTTGATATATGAAATGCCTTGTATGTGAGGTGACAATCGCGTACATGTGCTAATTGTTGAAAATCCTGTTTTCATTAAGTACTATAACTGTGTTTTCTTCCCTGTTTATGCTACTTGTAATTAAAGCCTACTGTTAGCTTAGGGAAGCATGTCTAATTGACTTTGTTGCCTTACTTGCTCAAACTGCTTTATTTGAATTCTGTGCAGCATGCTAGGTTAGAAATACATGTTTTACCTTGGTATGAAATTGGATTTAATTGAATACTCTTCGTGTTGCTGTTGTGTCTTTACTTTGGGAATACGAGTGATATCCCAATAGATCCCCTTTGCTTTTTTATTTGGGACTACGGATTGATATTCCGGTAGATCCCCCTACACATTTACATTGGAACTATGGGATTACACCCGGTAGATTCCCTAGTACTGGGACTACGGATTGGGATTCCGGTAGATTCCCACGCACTATGAGTTGGACTACGGGACGACACTCGGGAGATCTACTTGATATTTACATTTAGGGACTATAAGATGGTATCCTGGGAGATCCCTGGTTGCTATCTCTATGTGGAGTTGCGTTCTTATCTATAATTTTCTCTTCGTTGTATTTGTTGTTATTCTTATTATCCCGTGTTACTTCATACTATTAGAATTTAATTATATTGTCGTATTCTATACTGTTTTACCTCATTTTTCAGCTATAATGAGTAGGGCCCCGACCTTCCTCGTCACTACTCTATCGAGGTTAGGCTTGACACTTACTGAGTACCGCTGTGGTGTACTCATGCCCTTTCTACGCATGTTTTTCATGTGTAGATCCAGGTTCTTCGGCTCAGCCCTACCATCCTGGAGGCGAGGCCATCCTTCAGAGACTTCGAGGTATATCTGCTGCGTCTGTAGACCGAGGAGTCCCTCTCTATTCTCTCTTGTAATTACAACCCTTCTGTATTTACTTTGATTTAAACAATGTGGAGTTAGAGCACTATGTAGTATCCATAGCTTGTGATTTCATGAGATTCTGGGTTTTGGGATATCTTTTCCGTTAAGAGTGTGCATTTGTATATGTCTAGCGGCTTCTTAAAAACTTTGATTATCTTCATCCGTAGTTTCTATTAGTTTTTATCTGTTGTTTCCTATTTCTGCCAATTGTTAGGCTTACCTAGTCATAGAGACTAGGTGCCGGCACGATAGTTCATAGAGGGAAAACTGGGGTCGTGACAGTATAATTTTGTACATAATGGTTTGCACATAAGCGTTACTTTGCTGAAATTTATTTACCTTGGATTCATTAAGAGAATCTATCTCTTTACGAATTAGTGTTATACTCAACGAATTCCACAATCCACCCTTTAAAGTCTTTGTAGTTTTTGTACGTAAGTTTCATTTGCATGACACTTAGATCCCACCTTTTAATTTGTGGTATGAGTCATTCTAATTGCATGAGGGGCTGTCACCACATGCTTTTTTAATACTTATCCAATATATCCCAATTAATTAGGTAATTTCCCGTTACCCAGTAATTAACCAATTACCCACATAAATAAGAATTATCTCGACTTACTTAAAATACTACTCTCTTTTAACATACCTTGTACACCTTACGAGCATGGTCATGTAGTACCTTGTATGACACTAGTTCATAAATATCAAGTACTAATGCTCGGCCAGTATTTTATCTCAATATGCCAAACTTCGACAAAAAATCATTTTATTTGACTTGCTTCCCCTCTTATCTTCACGAATTTACTCATCATTTGTTTAAAATAGCATAATCCTTATAATATGCAAATAATCTCTTTACTTGGACTAATGTCAATTACCTTACGACAAATTCAACGTACAACACTACAGGGTGCAACATTATCGTAATTTAATACTGCGAAGCATAACATCATCGTAATATAGTACTGCGGGACGTAAGATCGACGTAATATTGCGGGGCGTAACATCATATGTGGAACCGCAGAAGCGGTCAAGTGATCATATGTGCGAAAAGGCTGGAGGCAGTGAGGTTTCTTTAAAACGAGGGTTTGACTCATTTCCACCCAATTTCCTCCATGGGAGCCGGATTTGGAGCAACTTGGGAGTGCCATTTTCATCAAAAAACATGGGGTAAGTGATTCATACTAGTTTTGAGTTAAATACATGAATATATACGGATTCGAGCATGAAATTTAGTGGGAAATTGTGGGGTTTGGTAGGAAACCTACGATTTTGTATTTTTTGATTGTTACCTTTAATTTGGGCATGAAATTGAGAATAAATGATATATTTGAGTTCGTGAGGTTAGGGGTTGCAACGATCCGGCCGGTCGTGTTATGATTTAACGCCCCGATCGCCTATTAACTGCATTCCCCGTGTTTGTTTCTGCCATTGTAATTTCTCGGGAAGGTTCGTTTTGGATTTCATAGTGTTTTGAGACACTTAGTCCCTAAATGAGAGCTTAAGCTTTAGAATTTGGACCGTAGTCAGAGCAGTATGAAGACGACCTCAGAATGGAATTTCGTCGGTTTCGTTAGCTCCGTTGGGTGATTTCGGGCTTAAGGCTATGTTCGGACTGTGTTTTGGAGGTCCGTAGCTTATTTAGGCTTGAAATGCCGAAAGTTGAATTTTTGAAGTTTCCGGTTCGTTAGTGAGATTTTGATCTAGGGATCGGAATGGAATTCCGAGATTTAAAGTAGCTCCGTAGTGTTGAATTTGACGTGTGTACAAAATTTCGGATCATTCGTGCGATGTTTGATAGACTTTCTGATCGAAAGCGAAAATCAGATGTTTTGGAAATCCTTAGGCTTGGATTGAAGAGTTATTTGTGATTTTAGCATTGTATGATGTGATTCGTGGGTTGGAATAAGTTTGTATGATGTTTTAGGATTGGTTGAAATGTTTGGTGGAGGTCTCGGGGGCCTCGGGTGAGTTTCAGGTGCTTAACGGAAGTTGAATTGGACTTAGGAGAAATCTGAAGATGGCTGACCCTATCATAACTGCACCTGCGTGTGTGTGACTGCAGGTTCGGCGCCACAGAAGTGGCTTGGTGACCGCAGGAGCAGAATTTGGCCCAGGATCTAGAAGTCGAAGTTGCGAGAAGTCGAACGCACCAGCGAGACCGCAAGTGAGGTAATGGAGCTCCAAGTGCAGAATTGTAGTTTAATGAAAGGTCGCAGGTGCAACATGGTATCCGCAGAAGCGGGACCGCAGGTGCAGTCCCAGTGCCGCATATGCGATTCCACAGGCAAGAAAAAGGGCTGAAACGAGGGTTCCACAGGTGTGCTTATGTGATTTTGGGAGAGATTATCACCTGGGTATTTTGGGTAAGTAATTCTTACTCGGTTTTGATTAATTTCCAAAAATCTATGCTTAAATTCATCCTTTAAATTCGAATTTGGGGTGCAAATTTGGGAAAGTTCTTAGGCCTAATTTTGGAGTTTTGGTTAAGATTTTGATGTCGGATTGGAGTAATTTCTGTATATATGAACTCGTGAGAGTGTGAGGATTCCGAATTTGTAAATTCTACCAGAATTCGAGACGTGGGCCCAGGGGGGCTTTTTGGGCGATTTTCCTAATTTCACGTATTAGCTTCGAATTAATTAGTTGCATTAGTCACTTGAAGTTATATTTACATTATGCAAATTACTTTAAATAGATTTGGGCCATTTGGAGTCGGATACTTATGGCAAGAACGTTGTATTGAGTTGATTGAGCGGGTTCGAGGTAAGTGGCTTTCCTAACCTTGTGTGAGGGAACTCCCCTTAGGACATGGTATTGTTGATACATGTAATGCCTTGTACGTGAGGTGACGAGTGTGTACATGTGATAATTATTGAAAGTCTTGTTTTCATTAAGTAACTATAACTTGCTTTACTTCCCTGTTTATACTATTTGCAATTTAAGCCTACTGTTAGCTTAGGGAAGCATGTCTAATTTACTTAATTGCATTTTTTGCTCAAACTGATTTAATTGAATTTTGTGCAGCATGCTAGGTTAGAGATACCTATTTTACCTTGGTATGAAATTTGGATTTAATTGAATTTCTTCGTGTTGCTGCTGTGTGTTTACTTTCAAACTATGGGACGGTATCCAGGGAGATCCCCCTGCATGTTTACTTTAGGACTAAAGATTTGTATTCCAGTAGATCCCCCTACACATTTATATTGAAACTACGAGACTACACCCGGTAGATTCCCTTGGTACTGGTATTAACATTTGGGACTACGGATCGGTATTTCGGTAGATCCCCACACACTATGAGTTGGACTACGGGACGACACCCGGGAGATTCACTGGATATTTTCATTTGGGGACTACAGGACGGTATCCTGGGAGATCCTCGGTTGCTATTTTTGTGTGGAGTTATATTCTCTTTGTGTTTTCTCTCTCTATTGTAGTTGTTTTTATTCTTATTACCTTATGTTACTTCATACTGTTAGCACTTAATTATATTGTCATATTCTATACTGCTTTACCTTGTTTTTCGTCTAAAATCAGTAGGGCCCTAACCTTCCTTGTCACTACCCGACCGAGATTAGGTTTGGCACTTACTGAGTACCGCTGTGGTGTACTCATGCCCTTACTGCACATGTTTTTCATGTGCAGATCCAGGTTCTTCAGCTCAACCCTATAATCTTTGAGGCGAGGCGATTCTCCAGAGATTTTGAGGTATATCTGCCACGTCCATAGACCGTGGAGTCCCTCTCCATTCTCTCTAGTCGTTATAGCCTTTATGTATTTACTTTGATGTAGACATTTTGGAGTTAGAGCACTATGTAGTATTCATAGCTTGTGATTTCATGAGATTTCGGGTTTTTTGAAGTTGTTCAGTTTTTGAGATCTTGTATTAGTATATGCCGAGCGACATCTTAAACGCTTCTATATTTGTTTATCTTTAGTTTTTATTAGTTTTTCCGTATTTTCTCTTCTTTTTCTGCAGTTGTTAGGCTTACCTAGTTGTAGACACTAGGTGCCGTCATGACAGTTCACGGAAGGTGAACTTGGGTCGTGAAAAGTTGGTATCAGAGCCCTAGGTTCATAGGAGTAATGAATCACAAGTCGGTTTATTAGTCTCGCGGATCGGTACGGATACGTCTGTACTTATCCACTAGAGGCTATGTAACTGTTAGGAAAATTCCACTTCATTTGATTTCCTTGTCGTGCATGATTTTTGATATCACAGTTCTAAACTTCTATTTCTATTCTCTCATAGATGGTGAGGACACGTACTATTAGAGATGATCAGGCACCCGCGTCCCCCCTACTAGAGCCGTCAGAGGTCAGGGCCGGGGTAGAGGCTGAGGAGGCGCACACGGTGCAGCTAGAGCACCCGCGCGAGCTGCCACCAGCAGCTTTTGTCGGAGCCCAGGCACCTGATTTGCCCTCTACTACTACTACTCTAGCTCTTTAGGAGACTCACACAGTTCATGAGCATATACACGACTCTGGCTCAAACATGGTTGCTTCCCCTTGTTGTAGCCACATCTCAGGCTGGGGGAGGAGAATAGACTCCCGCCGCCCGCACTCCTGAGCAGCCAGTACATATTGATCAGGTCCCAAATATTATTCCTGTACAGCCTGCAGCCCTAGATCAGCCCGAGGATAGGGCAGCGGCTTCCGAGGATAAGCAGCGGAGGCTTGAGAGGTTCAAGAAGTACAAGCTTGCTGTATTCAGTGGTCTAGCATCATATGATGCTCTGGGATTTCTAGAGGAGTGCTACTGCATCCTCTGTACCATGGGTATATCAGGATCGAGCGGGGTTTCCTTTACTACCTTCCAACTTCTAGGAGCCGCCAATGAGTGGTGGCGTACTTATTAGTTAGACAGTCCGAATGAGGTAGCTTCCCTGACTTGGACTCAATTTTCAGAGATGTTCCTGATGGAGTATGTTCCTCAGATCCTCAAGGATGCATGTCATGCAAAGTTTGAGCATTTGTGCCAGAGTGCTATGACTGTCTCGGAGTATGCTATTCATTTCACTAGCTTGGCTAGTCATGCACTAGCTTTGGTTTCTACTGTTCGCGAGAGGGTTCACCAGTTTATTGAGGGGCTCATTCCCAGCATCAGTTCTAGCATAGCTCGTGAGTTGGAGATGGATATTTCTTACTAGCAGATGGTGAGCATTGTCAGGAGAGTGAAAGGTATGCATGCTCAAGATAGAGAGGAGAGGGAGGCCAAGAGGTCTCGAGAGTCTGGCAATTATTTTGGTGCCCGTGCTCCAGCCGCAGTTCGTTATGGTAGAGGTTATATGAGTCGCCCTGTTCATTCAGCTTTTTCAGTAGCCAGTGGTATTCCAACTCCTCCTAGACCTCAGGAGCCTTATTATGCACCTCTAGTATCTAGTGTGCCTCTTTCACGGGGTGCTTTTAGTGGTTAGTCTAGTAGACCTGGCCCGAGCTAGTCCCAGCCGCCACCTCTTTCTAGATCTTGTTTTGTGTGTGGTGACACACGCCATATGGTGAGGGATTGCCCCAGACTTAGGAGGGGTGCACCTCCATAGACTTCTCAGGCACATCATGCCCTGTAGAGTTCTCAGGCTATGATTACAGCACCAGTTGCTACCCTACTTGCTCAGCCAGCTAGAGGTGGAGGTCGGGGAGGTAGAGGTCACCCTAGAGGGGGAGGCCAGGCTAGAAAATATGCCCTTCCTTCCCGTACCAAGGTTATCGCCTCCGATTTTATCATCATGGGTATTATCCTGGTTTATCATAGAGATGCATCAGTTTTATTAGATCTAGGCTCCACCTATTCTTATGTGTCTTCTTATTTTGCCCCACATTTGGGTGTATCTCGAGATTCCTTGAGTTCCCCTATTTATGTTTCTACTCATGTGGGAGATTCTCTTATTGTGGACCGCGTTTATCGGTCGTATTTGGTTGCACTTAGTGGTGTTGAAACCAGAGTTGATTTATTGTTTCTCAGCATGGTAGATTTTGATGTTATCTTAGGCATAAACTAGTTGTTGCCCCATTATGCTATTCTTTATTGTCACGCCAAAATCGTGACACTAGCTATGCCAGGTGTACCACAAGTAGAGTGGAGGGGTACTTTAGAACACACTCCCAATAGAGTTATTTCTTTCCTTAAAGCTCAACGAATGGTTGAGAAGGGGTGTGATGCATATCTGGACTATGTGAGAGATATTAGCGTTGATACCCCTACAGTTGATTTAGTCCAAGTAGTACGGGACTTCCCTGATGTGTTTCTAGATAATTTTCTGGGTATGCCACCCGACAAAGATATTTATTTTGGCATTGATATGTTGCTGGACACTCAGCACATATCTATTCCTCCATATCGGATGGCCCCTCCTAAGTTGAAGGAGCTGAAGGATCAGTTACAGGAATTGCTTGACAAGGGTTTTTAGGCCTAGTGTATCACTTTGGGGTGTTCCTATCTTGTTTGTGAAGAAAATGATAGTTCTATGCGTATATGCATTGATTATCGTCAGTTGAACAAAGTTACAGTGAAGAATCATTATCCTTTGCCTCGAATTGATGATTAGTTTGACCAGCTACAAGGTGCACGAGTGTTTTCTATGATTGACTTGCGTTTAGGTTACCATCAGTTGAATATTTGGGAGCCAGACATCCCGAAGACTGCTTTTAGGACTCGATATGGTCATTACGAGTTCCTTGTTATGTCATTTGGGCTGACCAATGCCACATCAACCATCATGCATTTGATGCACAGTGCGTTTTGGCCATATCTTGACTCGTTTATCATTGTCTTTATTGATGATATTTTGTTATACTCCCAGAGTCGGGAAGATCACGAGCAACATCTGAGGATAGTGCTTCAGACTTTGAGGGAAAAGAAGTTCTATGCAAAGTTCTCGAAATGTGAGTTTTGGTTGGATTCCGTAGCATTGTTATGTCACGTTGTATCGAGTGAGGGTATTCAGGTGGATACGAAAAAGTTGAGGCAGTGCAGAGTTGTCCTAGACCAACCTCAGCTACAGAGATCTATAGTTTTCTTGGCTTGGCGGGTTATTACCGTCGATTTGTTGAGGGGTTTTCATCTATTGCAGCACCTATGACCAGGCTGACCCAGTAAGGTGCTCTGTTCCAGTGGACGGAAGAGTGTGAGGAGAGCTTCCAGAAGCTCAAGAAAGCTTTGAATACAACCCCAATTTTTATATTGCCTACGAGTTCGTCGTCTTATACAGTCTACTGTGATGCCTCGAGGATTGGCCTTGGAGCGGAATTCATGCAGGACGGTAGGGTGATTGCCTACGCGTCTAGATAGTTGAAGGTACATAAGAAGAATTATCCTGTCCATGATCTCGAGTTAGCTGCTATTGTTCACGCCTTGAAGATCTGGCATCATTATTTGTGTTACATCTCGCATTTTCGTACGTTAAAAGAATCGCCTTCAGTTAATTGACATAGACTCGGGGATGCGATCATCTTGACGTTAAAGCATTTATATTATTTATAACAAGCAATAAATAAGTGTTATGAAGGACAAAGGGGTACACGAATTAAAGAAAACGAGTTTCGTTGAAAGTGGCCAATTTGGAATAAAATATGGGTCGAGCGATAATACCGATGATTATGAACTAGTACCATGAAGGTACCATATGACCACAGTAGTATAATGTATAGATTATGTATATAATATATTAAAAATAAATAGAATTTTAAGTAATTTGGGGCAATTTTTAAATTATGTGGGTAATTGGTTAATTACTGGATAACTGGACATTACATAGTTAACTAATAAGTGGGTAAAGATTAATAATCTTCACCCACCCTCCCATGTGGTATAAAGCCACAGTGGCAAAAGATGACTCTTGGTCACTTTGCCAGATGGTTACCAGGTAATGTAACCAAATCACGACTTAAGTTAAGTCCTAATAAGACTTGTAAATCTTATCCATGAGATTGGTATGAATTTCCTTGTAAAGCTCAAAACAACAATATGTCTTTGGCTTAAAACCAAAGACGTTGGAGTAGAAGAATTTCAAATCTTCATCAAAAGCAATTTTATTCAAGTTTCATAAAATCCAAGCAAGGAATTTCGTTCAAATTCAAAGAAGCAAAAGCTTCATTTAGTGAAAATAAAATAATTCAAGGAACAAGCATGTTTAGGCCATCCCTTCTTTCTTTTGGCATGGTCCAAATTATACTAAAGAAATGAGAAAACGCATAGTTTCCATAGATTACTCTATTCATAGAGATAGTAGAGGTGTCAATATTTTTGATTCCCCAAGAGAATTATTATTATCTTCTGTTCATGGGTCTCAAAATAATAAGCAATTGAAAAAGTTTATCCGGAAGTAATATTACGATTTTTACGCATTTTTCATGCATTTTACCCATTTTTACATGTGCATTTACCCATGACCAAATGTCGTTATATACGCGTATATATGTGAATATATGTATATGGGATATGGGAAAAGGTTACAGTGTTATATACGCACCACCACCTGAGCAGCTAGTATATGTTGATGATGTTGCCCACAGTGACCGAGACGATATGATGGGATGCCCTCAGTGGGTTGATGATATACTGTACACCCATACCTATACATGGAATGACACTTATACGCACGTGCACGAAATTATAAATGTTTCAGAATTTACAAAATTATTCAGATTTAAAGATGTGTTTCTTTATTCCATGTTTTAACTATGTATTTTACGTACTAATTTTCATGCCTTACATACTCAGTACATTTTTTGTAGTGATGCCCTATTTTACGGGGCCTGCGTTTCATGCCCGAAGGTGCTGGTAGGCAAGCTAACGGTCCCCCTTCATAGGAGCCCTGATCAACGAGAGTTGGCATGCTCCACTTGATCCGGAGCTGCTTTGATTTTGGTACTATACATTTGTATATACATATGTATATGGGTATGATGTAGCTCAGTCCTGTCTTTGTATAGTTATGTTTCTATTAAAGGTCTGTAGATAGTCCAGTCGCGGCCTATCGGTTTGGGTCATGACAAAAGTGGTATCAGAGCAGTTTTGTCCTAGGGTTGTCTAAAGACCGTGTCTAGTAGAGTATTGTTTATGGGTGTGTTGTGCACCACACTTATAAACAGGAGGCTACAAGATATATAGGATGTTATCCTCTCTTTTTATCTCAGATCGGGCGATACAAGAATTCATCTTCCTAACAATATGTTGTATTTCCAGTAATGCTTCCGACGAGTACGACTGCCAGAAGGGATAGTCCGTGGCTGGTGAGACTACTAGTCGAGCGCCACGAGTTACCAGATCTCGGAGAGAGTCTCATGGTGAGGTTCCATCTCAAACTTCACATACCCCGCCCTTTCAAGAAGAGCTCTGAGGGGCACCAACGCCAGTGCTCGCCCCTGTACATTCAGCACCTCAGCCGGATGCACCGGGTGAAGAGATGAGAGATTCTATTCATCTATTAACGCAATTAGTAGTCGTATAGGCTCGACGTCAGGAAATAGGTATTGTTCAGGCAGATAGGTCAGTCAGTGCGAGGGTTCGTGACATCATTAATTTAGACCCTCTAGTATTCATTAGGGCAGATCCGAATAAGGTGTCACGCCCCAAAACCGAGGGGCACGACCGGCGCTCAACCGGGTAACCCCAATCAAGCGGACTCGGGTGCCTTTCCTATCCCACGTGTTACCCCGCGTTTTCATTATCTGTTAACCAATTGAAATAGCCATTTATGATTTAAACACATTCTTATGAGAATTACATATTATACATGGTTACATAGCGTGGTTTACAAGTTACACTGCCCAAATACAAAATACATAATTACATAACCCACATTTCCTGTCTACGGAGCCTATAGGGATACAAAAGAGTGTTACAATACTTGCCCGTAACAAGGCTCCGACTATACCTTACACAAATACCAAAATAAGATTTCCGGGAGGAAAAGCGGCATGAGCCACGCAGGGCCCCGAGAGGAAAAAGGGGCTCACCAATACAACTGACGGAAAGTGAAGGAGTGCTACTGTTGGTAGACTTGAGTACCTGCTATAGAACCACCTACAATCATAACACGAATGTAGTGCCCCCGGCAAAAGGGACGTCAGTACATTTGAATTGTACTGGTATGTATGAACAAACTTTACCCCAAGTAAAATCAAGAAATACACAGGTAACAAATATTAATAGAATCAACAATCCAATGCACATGAAAGGAACAACCAAAGCCAAACAAGTTCCACAATCTCTCCTTTTCCCCTTTCAACATTATTTTATCACACCAATGGTTTCACAACTTTCACATATTTTCATTTCAATAGTGATTTCGATCACTTTTCCACCCTTATTACCTCGGCCACCCTTATCACCACAACCCACACCTTATAACTTTGTGTTGCGGCGTGCAACCCTATCCCACCGGACAAGCAAATTTCACACGACAACAACAATAATTCACAAAGAATTTTCATAACATCAATACAATTTCCATCATATGCAGCAGCCCGTATACAATTTAAGTCACAACGATAATTGCCCGCGACAAGTCACGTATGATATTACCACAGTTGTTTCAATTGCATCAATTACGATTTATTTCCATCATTTATTACACAATTCTTACGACATGAACACTTTCACACACACACATTTGGTTTGTTTCCATTTACTTACACCATTATATCGCGAGACTTAACCAACAACGTTCAAAGCATATTAATCACAAGAATCATCATTTCAAGGAAGCACAAGTTCATATCAACAATTCATACATTTGGGCCCAAGACAACATAGATGTCACCAAGTAGTAATTCATGTACAAGGTGTTGTCGTAATCATTCAACTCATTTACGTCATTTCACAATACAATCATTCATTACATACCATGCAGGGTTTTAGCCATTATACACATTCCCACATTAGGACACATTAACGTTCTTTCATTCGTTAATACATACCCTCATATCGTCATCCTCAAGCATTTACAAGCTTAGAACATAATAAGGTAGGAACATCAAATAACTTTTCACAATCACATATAACACGGTGGTGTGGAAATCAACTATGACAATCAATACACATATTTTCATACAAGGTACATATACCATATGCTCGTCACAACAAGGGGATTCTACAAGAGTTAAAGTTATCCATACATACCTCAAAGAGCTTTTCCTTAAGTTACTATAACGTTCACTAAATTCTAGCAATGCCAATCTACTTCGAGACATAACAAAATTGAACACAAATTAGGAAGATATTCATAATTCTAGCTCATTCGAGCATTTTATCAAACACCATATGTGTGTTAAATCTTTATGGTCCTTTTATAGTGGATTTCATCAACCCACAACTCATACTTTACCATCCTTAGCTAAACAATGTTTCTACAACCTTTGACAACATATGCAAGCAAGACAACAACTCCAATACCCACAAACGTTCTTTATAATTACCCATCTTTAGCTTGATTCGAAATTAAAGGTTAGGGTATAGAATCTTACCTCAAGGATGAAGTCCTAGTGTGGTTTTACTTGTTAATGATTTAAGATTTGAGCAAGAGTTGTATAAGAATTGATGAGGGATAATTTCTCACTCTAGGGTACTCTCTCACTCTAAAATATCTGATTTTTGCTCAAGAAATGGTTCCTTGAATCTATTTAACGAAATATGGTCGTTTTATAACAAAAATCCCAATTTTTGCACAGCCGCGCCACATGGGGCGGTGTGGTAATGAAAAACATGCTTAGAAACGAATCTGAAGATGCTCTGATAATTTACATAGCCGCTCCGCATGGGGCGGCGCATGGGGCAGCACGGTAGTGTAAATTTCTATGCTGTTTTTGGTAATTTGGTCATAACTTTTGGTAGGAGTGTCCGAATGGCAAACGGTTTGAAGCGTTGGAAACTAGACTCAAAGAAATTTTATTTGATAGGTTGTGAATCACACAAATCCTTAAATAACGGGAGATATGATTGTCCAAAGTGAGGTCTTGTGCGCACTCATTTGTAACTTTCGTCTCTTATGGAATTTTCTAACTTGGCTTAGACATAGGCATCTCCTTAGACCCCAATTCACTTCTACTATGACTTATACACTTATTAACATATCCAATTGATATTAATTATCTCCTTAATCCTCATTTGCATGCAAGATAAAATATTTGGCCTACCTTGGCACCAGAAATCTTAAATTACTAATCAAAATTTTCTGGGGCTTTACATTCTCCCCATAATTCGTCCTCGAATTAGGATAAAATTTCATTCATTATCCATCCTTATGTAACTTCTGCTTTTTCACATTATGAAATATATCATCTGCCCCGAATTTGGCTAACTCCTTAAATTTTCGAAAATTTTGCCAGAGTTTCCTTTATATTTAGTCCTATCCACCCGTCAGAGGGCCCTAGATACATATCCTAAATGAATATACATGTTTCATAGACATAACATAACTTGTACAATACCAACCCTGGCCGCATAGGCAACATACATAGTCAAAATGGAATAGTTTAACATAGATCAAATCAAAAGATAAGAGTTTACAGGAACCAAATGCATGAAAGCTATTACATAACAATTCAAACAAATGTGGGTACTTCTTTCTCATTTCTTCCTCGATTTCCCAAGTGGCTTCCTCAACCTGCTGGTTCCGCCATAACACTTTTACAGAGGCAATTTCCTTAGTTCTCAATTTCCGGACTTGCCTATCAAGAATGGCAACTGGAATTTCTTCATAAGATAGTTCTTCATTAACCTCAATAGCTTCAATTGGCACAATAACGGATGGATCTCCCACTACCTTGTTCATCATGGACACATGGAAGACCGGTTGTACCAATGATATCTCGGGTGGTAGCTCGAGCTTGTATGCCACCTGACCGATCGTCTGAATGATTCTATACGGTCCGACATACCTCAACTTAACTTCCCTTTCTTCCCGAATCGTATGACTCCCTTCATGGGAGATACTTTCAATAACACCCAATCATCTACTTGGAATTCCAATTCTCTTTGACGCACATATGCATAGGATTTCTGACGACTCTGAGCAGTTTTCAACCTCTCCTGAATGACTTTAACTTTTTCCATAGCATGATGCACAAGATCTGGCCCTAACAGTTCTGCTTTACCAACCTCAAACCACATAATCGAAGATCTACAACTCTTTCCATACAATGTGTCGAATGGGGCCATCTAAATACTAGCGTGAAAGCTGTTATTGTAAGCAAACTCAACAAGCGGCAAATGGTCATCCCAACTACCTTTGAAAGCTAGAACACAAGATTGCAACATATCTTCAAGCGCCTGAATAGTCTGCTCTGACTGACCGTCAGTCTACGGATGGAAGGCTGTACTGAGATTTACTTGATACCCAAACCTTAGTGAAATTTCGTCCGAAAGTTTGCTATGAACTGAGCCCCTCAATCCGAGATAATAGAAACTGGAGTGCCGTGAAGTCTGACTACTTCCTTGATGTACAAATGAGCATACTATTCTATAGTATCAGTGGACTTGACTGGTAAGACGTGTCACACCTCCTTTTTACCTACACCCGCAAGGGCATAAAGGAGTTTTTCCACTTAAAGGACAATCAGAACGGGATTTATTATTATTTGTTCTGAGTCGACACTTGGGAGATTAATGGTGTCCCAAGTCACCGGTTGAATCCCGAACCGAGGAACATATGACTCTGTTAACAGTCCACGAACCAGAATTCCGAGTAAGGAATTCTGTTAACCTGGGAGAAGGTGTTAGGCATTCCTGGGTTCTGCGGTTCTAGCATGGTCGCTCAACTGTCGTGTTTAGATTTTATCTGATTTTAATACATGTTGAACTTATGTGCCAAATTTAAAGATCAATTACCGCTTTAATTAAAAAAATTACGAAAGTGAACGTCGTTTAACAAACGTGTTTTCGGATCACGTCACATGAAATGCACCCGGATACTTGATACATTTTTATATAATGTTTTAGGATTTGGATTTGGGTTGCATGAAATGCACACCCGAATTTAAGTATGTAATTTTTTTAAAAATCGCGCCTAAAGAGTCTAATGCATTATTATCTTTGGGGAGGGCCGTGAAATTCGCTAAACGACCTGTCCCTAAATCTAAGTATTTTAAACAAATATTTATTGAGGGCCCCGCAATTTTGCATTTTTATTCGGCGAGGCTCGTCTCATTTTTATTTAAAGGCCAATCCTAAAGAGACTATGATTTTCTATCTTTATTGTCTCTACAGATAAAAGAAGGGTCCTAATTAATTTGTTGTTGGACTAAGGCCAACCACATAATAAATCTGCACCAAAGCCATCGGGCTCTAAGACAAGCCCAACGAAGAGAGTGTTACGCTCATGCTCACGACAATGATGGGCTATGCGCTGATTTCAGCCTGGACCCAAATATACACGGCCATCAGAGATGGGCCTGGGCTGCTCATTCAAGGACTGAAAACTATATTGAGTCAAAAGCCTAGACACAACAATTCGAATTGAGCAATTACTCCTGAGTTTTCTCAAGTTTATTCACTCAATTCAAGCTAGTATTGATTGTTTTGATTGTAGCTTCATACTCAGGCATGCAAATAACTGAAGATATTTATTTGAAGGTGTTGATCAAATTAAGTGAGGTTATTAACTAAAGCAAACTACTAAACTCAATGAACCAATTCCATGAATCTGAATACTCACAAATCCTAACGCTAATTCAACGATAATAATTCAAATACACACATTAACTAAGTCCAGAACACTTATTCTCATGTATATGTTAAAATGGTGGACAGCCATATTACCAACCTAGTCCAGTTAAACTATTATCACATCTGAGATGACCTCAACATTAAATCATGACTGGGCTCAAATCAATTTTCAATTTGTAGTTAAACTTCTACTTTGAATTCTGTAGCTTCAATCAACATTCATTAATATCAACTGGAAGTTTAAATCAGATCCAATTATCACCTAATGACTACAAAATTTGCAAAAGAAGACCTTGATTCAGCTAACAGTCCATGAATAAAAATAAATCCACCGTTTGTATATAACAAATCAATACTCAACTATGCTTAACAATTCTAACATCTATTTAAATCCAACAGCCAACAGCAGTTCTCAGAACCAAGCAAGTGGGCAATTTATTCCATGTTCAAGCTCATAATTACATCAGAATTTTGAATGTGTACCTGGAAATGGAAGAAGGAAGCAGAAAAATGAGGTATCAGCAGTAACCAACAACAACAGTAGTATTCAACACCAGAAAATGAACCAGTAGACTAATTTTGAAACCAAGGGATGTGATACAATAGTCAGACCCTAATTTCAGTCTTAGTGAATTAGCAGACCCCAAACCAGACTCGACTTAACCCCTTTTTATTATCAGCTAACCAGAAATTACTTCCATATTAGAGGAAAACTTCAGAAAATACCAAATGACTCAATGAAACAGTGTATTTTTTTGAAATTCTGCAATCGTTTTTTGATTAATTTTTTTTCTTTCTGTATCTATATATGTGTATCTCCCTCCTATATCTCTCACAGTGTATATTTCTCTACTTTTCAAGTACTAGCCCCCTTCTTCTCCTGAATTTTAACTCCCTTAAATGGGCATTCAATTAAAGCATTTTCCACTACCAATTTAACTTTTCATTTCTTTAATCCTCCACTCCATTGTCCACTCAATTATTCACTTAATTATTTAATCCATTAGTGCAAATACTACCCTACTATCCACTAGAAACTTCTTAAGTAGGTGAACACTTAAATAATTCCCACTATTATCTTAAAGTTTCTGTTTTTAAACTTGAAATTCATGGTCCAGGCTGAACTCAATTCATATCGTTTTAGGTTATTCAATCTTTATACAAACAAATATTTCCAGCAGACTGCCTAATAGTTCTTAAAATGAAATAATTTCAATAAAATGAACAGGGATCAATTCAAGAACTACTATGAGTTTAAACTACCGAGAAACAAAACAACACCAAACGAAATCAACAAACAATCTATTACTAAAAATATAGAACAATACTGACCAAATAAATATTCTAATAACAGAAAGGAGTAGAAGAAGATAGTAATAAGAAAAATAGAAAAAATTAAAATCAGGAAATCTACCTCCAAATATCTGAATACTGTCTCTAATTAGGACTTTGATTTTTTCGAATTTGTGGACGGAATAGACCTTAATCGAGTGTTCTCGACTGAGAACACACAACTAAGGTCGATTTTGATCTCAAATCTTCGAGCATCTAACGATTTGGATTTTTGGGATTTGGGGTTCGTTTTTTTCCTTTCAAATCCAGATTCGAGGGGCTTCAAGGGTGTTTGAGGGAAACTGGTGATGGATTAGGTATGAGGGGGTCAAGGCGGTTGTGTGGTGTTAATTTGGGAGGGATTGGAGTTGGCTAGGGTTCAGAGGTTTTGGGATTTGAACCTTAGATCTAAAATTCGAGAGGTTTGGGCAAGATTCGAGGGAAACGAGTCATGGATTTGGAAAAAGGGGGTTGGGGTGGTTCTGGGGTGCGATTTTGGAGGGGAACAGAGCCGGCGCCGCCACCGGAAGCCCGTGGGGAATGGTGACGGTTGGTCTCTAGGGTTTGGGGTGAGGGAGACGATAGACGATATGTGGGGGGGGGGGGTTCTAAGGGGGTGGGGTTTATTTGGATGTATATATACTGGGGTGGAATTGGATCCAGGCCATTCGATCAAACGAGATCAACGGCTTGGATAATCGGACTAAATGAAGCGACGTCGTTTGAGTGAGCTGAAGACCGGATCGACCTCAGATGAAATGGGTCGAATACGGGTGATGGGCAAAGCTTTGGGCCGTTCGATCAAATAAAATTGACGGCCCCGATCAAAGCATGTCCAAACGACGTCGTTTGGTTTTGGTAAGGGCGGGCCGGGTTGGGACGGGTCTGGGCTGGTTTTTGGCTGGGTTTTGGTTTTGAGCTTCTTAAATCAACTTAAATTTGGCCCAATTCTGAAAAGTTAAAACCAAAATCCTAAATTAAATTATAAAAACACCAAATTAACTTAAAAATACTAATTAACTCCAACCAATAGTTATCACAAATAATTAAATGCCAAATTAAAAGAAAATCACAACAATTTGACTAAAATTACAAAAAATATGTTATTATTTTTTGAATTTTCATTTTTGTAAAACATCTAAATATTAATTAATTCAAAAAATGTAAAAATCAAATCATAAATGAAAATGCTATATTTTTGTATTTATAATGCATTAATAAAATTAAACATGCACAAAAATATATGCGAACAATCAGGGAAATCACACAATAATTCCTAAAAATAACACATAATTAACGAAAAGACCTAATTTTGGGAATTCGTTTTGGAGTAATTCGTATGAGGCAAAAATTACGTGCTCACAGCTGCCCCTCTTTGTCCGGAAACATGAAGAGTTTTCGTGCAAAGATAAAGTGAGCGGATACGAGCGATTTTTGCCTGTTTGAACACTCAGTGGGAAGCATTTTTGAAAGATTTGACTGAACCTCTGCTTCAAAGGTTTCCTACATGTCCTTGGCTATAAATGAATCAGGTCAATGTAGTTCGGGACGTTTTGGTAGTTGGGACTACAATGAAGCTGCAGTTTTGCTATTACTGATGTTGCTGCTGTTGATACTGCCTACTGACCTCCTTATTACACCATGACAAAAATGAAGAAGCTAGACTAAGCTATAATCTATGCTTTACAAAGATTTATTTCCAAACTTGATCTTGTGACTGATGTTGCCTTGTTGATTTGTGTTTCCTCCGCTGTTTCTTTACTTCTGGCTCTTGTGGTCTTCCTTATGATTTCTACTGGGGATTTTTGTTGTAACCCTCCGCTTTACTGACTTCAAACTTCAATGTATTCCTCTGCTATATAGGCAGGCTCCCAACTTCAAAACTTGAAAAATGTAAAGACTGAAATGTATTCCTTGCTCTCCAGGCAGGCTCCTGACTGCTAAACTTGAACTGCTTTCTCCCTGTTCTTCAAGCGGGTACCTGATCGCTAGACTTGAAATGTATTCCTCGCTCTCTAGGCGGGCTCCTGACTGCTAACTTGAAATGTATTCCCTGCTCTTCAGGCGGGCTCCTGAATTCAACCAAAATAGATGAAAACAAAGGAAATTTTTCTGCCCCTATTTGGGTATCTGGGAACATATGTAAGTGTAAAACGAATCACATTACCAAATATCAATAAGAACATGAAAACTAAAACTTGAATTGTACTCCCTTGTTCTCTAGGCGGGCTCCTGACTGCTGAACTTGAATGTATTCCCTGCTCTCCAGGCGGGCTCCTGACTGTTAACTTGAAATGTATTCCCTGCTCTCCAGGCGGGCTCCTGACTGCTGAACTTGAATGTATTACCTGCTCTCCAGGTGGGCTCCTGACTGCTGCGCTTGAAAGTATTCCCTGCTCTCCAGGCGGGCTCCTGACTTCAATGAAACAGATAAAATAAAGAAAACTTTCTGCCCCCGTTTGGATGTTGGGCACATATGTGAGTGTTAAACTGAATCATATTACCAAATATTACTAAAATTCGAAAGCTAGGTCCCATTATCCAGGGGGGTCCTGACAACTCTTATCTAAGCGACAATTTTAAATCTAAGTTATATCTCCTAAATGTGTGACTTCCGCTAAATCTTGTTATCTAATAGGGTCTTAAAGCTATCCCATTATCCAGGAGGGTCCTGGAAACTCCTAATTACATCCTATCTTAGACATGCAAACTTTGAAACCAACTTATATTCCCTGGGGTATATTCATGCTACTTATGATTGTTTCGATTTTTAAACTAGGTCCCATTTTCCAGGAGGGTCCTGAAAACTTCAAATTAAATCCTATCCTAACAATAAAAAATCTTTAAAGCCAACTTATATTCTTTTGGGGTACATTTATACTAGATCTTGCTACTCATGATTGTTTTGAATTTTAAACTAAGTCCCATTTTCCGGGAGGGTTCTGAAAATTTCAAATTAAATCTCACCTTAGAGTGACAACTTCAAAGCTAAATCATATTTACTAAAGGTAAAACTTACGCTAAATCTCATTTTCTATGAAGGTCTTAGAACTAAATCCCATTGTCCAGGAGGGTCCTGAACACTTAAAACTAAATCCCATTATCCAGGAGGGTCCTGAAGAGCCCAGAATGAACTTACCTGAGCCATGCTTTCGTTCTGGAGGATCTCTGCATGACGAACAAAATTCCTTGCCTCTGAACCATGATTTTCCTCATGGAGGGTTCCTACAGATCAAACAAATTTTCCTTTCCCCTTCTCAAATTGCCTTAGTGCTGACAAAATTTGGGCATGACATTTGAAAAAAAATCAATCTTCCAAGCTTTGATTTGGACACAATATTTGTCCCTGTTTCAAACAAAGAAAACTTGTGAGTTTATAAATATGGTGGTTGTTTTGTGGCATTGACTTTGAAGGCGATTGATCCTTCACTTCCATGATAACTTTGGTTTCAACTTGAAATACCTTGCCTGTTTATTGACTGACCACTTTCTCTGTCACCCTTATCACAGAAAATACCTCTGATCCGTTCAGACCCAATACCTTCTATCTATTGCAATGCTCATTAACCGGCATCTACCAAACCTTTGTGTTTCACATGATCCCCACGGTATATTGATTTTACCAACTTCAATGCACACATTGTTCTTTCCCGATTTAAATCACTGGCCTTGGTCTTGAGGTCAATTGCTCCATTGCTTGCCATGATAGCTTTGATTTATGCATGGAAGATCTTGCTTGTCACTGGTTTACCACCCTTTTTTTTCTCCTTGTATTTCACATGGATCCCAACGCATGTTGATTGTTACCAACTCGGTGTATATGCTATTCTTCCTTGACTTAAACCACTGGCCATGGCCTTGAGGTCTACCGATCCCTCGCTTGCCATGATAACTTTAATTTCTGCTTGGAATACCTCGCTTGCCACTAGTTAACCACTTTTGTCAATCTTAACACAAAAGATACATTTGATCCGTTCACCTAACACCTTCTATTTGTTGCATTGTCTATGGATTGATATGCACCAAAGCTTTTTATTTCACAAGGATCCCAAAGTAATTTGATTGTTACCAGTTCAGTGCGCTTGTTGTTCTTTACTGACTTATGATGTTTTGATGTGCTAGCCAGATCTCATTTTGTGCACTTGGAAAGCTAGTAGAAAATTTTGAAGTCATTTCTCACTTGTTTGGACCAAACAAACTCAGAAAAAGGAAGTAAACACGACAAAAGAAACAAAGTAAAAGACAAGGGAAAGAGATGATTCCTAACAAGAAAACTGCAAATGAGAAACCTATCAGATTGGATACCAACTCTAATGACCATGACATGCACCTGTGGCCTATTCTGTCAAGCAAGTCTGATGTTCAACTATTGTTGTACCCTCTAAGCCGTGAAACTGGGCTTCAATGCTCCGATTATCCAATCTGATTTACAATCCTTATTCGACTTGTAGTGCCCAAAGGGTTTTCACCATCAAGCCTCTCTCATTTGGTTCTTTCTATCAACTTTGGTCACCTCAAGGTGCCCGTGAAGGTTTTCACCAATAAGACTCTCTCATTTTCATTACTTTTCCTGCTTGGACCAGAGTGTTACCCTGATATGAAACACCTTTATTTGCTCGACTTGGCATCTCTCGAAGACTGATCGGAAGGTCTTTATTTGGACTGTAATGTGGGATTTTGGATGGGGTTAGAAAGAAAGGGTATCAAAGGATCAAAACAGTTCGACATGAGTTTAAAATTACAACCTTTTGGAATCAGATTTTTTACAGCAAACACAACTTCTGCCCCAGTTTCTTTGCTTGGGGACTTTTGGATTTTTATTTTAATGGGACCGAACCGTGAGGCTGCCTACGTATCCTTAAAAGGAATCAGGTCGAACGTAGTTCATGACATAGGAATTGCTCTGTTGTTGTGATTTTTCTTTTCTCTTTCTCTTTTCTTTTCTTTTCTTTCTTCCTTTTTCTTTTTTTTTTGTTGTTTTGTTGTTTTTTTTCTTTCTTCTTTTTCCTCTTTTTTTTTTCTTTTTCTTCTTTTCTTTTTTTTTTGTTCAATTTTCATTTTTCTTCTCTCCCTTTTCGTTCTATTCTTTTCTCCTTTTCCTCTACTTATCTTTCACGCTTGTGTTTCTGATCTTTGCTACTGATACCGAAAGAGGGGTATGAAAGAAAATAAATGAGGCTCAAAGGGGTAACGAAGGATAAGGTGTTTAGATAGCAAAACAAAATGCCTTCGTCATTCCAATCTTCAAAACATGCCAAGTACAAACAACACAATTAAACAAACCAAGGAAAACAATTGTAACATCTTTTGATTGTACCAGACTTGATAACCATATCTACACATTCGCCTTCTACATCTGTTAAACATAAAGCACCATTGGACAATACTCTCACCCTCAATACCACGAACGACTCCTGTCAATTTGGGCAAACTTGCCTTTAGCTTCAACCCAATGCGGCATGATGCATTTTAGTAGGGTTTTCTTTACGTTCTACCTGCCCCAGTTTCACACAATTCGGGCTGGAAGTGATCTCAAAATGCCTTTACTTATTTCCCTCAAATGTCCCTATCATCTTCAAAATTGTTCCATTGCTTCATAACTAAACTGACTTTAAGACCAGGCCTAGAATTTTGCATGCATGTCATGTCACTAGAACCAGCATTAGACAAAAGACAAAATGAAAGGATAGAAAAGAACTAAACAAAGAAAACGACTGGAAATAACAAAAGACAGGACATTGCATTAGACAGACGGTGAAACGGTTCGAATAACCAAACAAGTAAAAAAAACTAGGATACAACCTTGGAACAAACCTAGAAAACACTAAATGAGATATTACGACTAAAGGAACAAGACAAAATAAAAGGATAGAAGGGTTTGAGTCACAAGACAATATCCGGATTACAACCCTAAAATAACCCGGACAACAGAAATGACAACAAACTAAGCCACAAAAGCTGCTCCCTGGTTCACCAAGAAAAGAGCATCTTTCCAATCCTCAAACTCAACATCTTAGCCACTGACTTCTACATCAACAATACTAGGAACTTCACACGTCTTCATCACATTGTTCTTAACAAATTGCTTTTGGGTTCCTTCCACCGGCTCATTCTTAAGATCAACCTCTGATAGCGCTGAAAGCTTAGTAGCATGTGAGCCTCCAAGGCTCACAGAAGAATTCTCACATTCCTTTTCAAAATAAATCATACCCACCATATGCGTCTCATTATGCACAGGCGATGGACTTTGGCTGGTGTCTGCTGCATCTTGATTTTGCACGACAATGTCGCCTGAATCAATAAGCTTCTGAATCACATTTTTCAGATTCCAACACTTTTCTATGTCATTCCCTGGGGCATCTGATCAATATGCGCACCTTTGAGAAAAATCAAACTTCTTTGATAGGGGGTTCGGCATTTTTATATGGATCAGCTTCAACATGTCCAATTGCTTCAACTTTTGGAACAAACTGGCGTATGACACTCCTAATGGGGTGAAAGCCTTTTATTTTTTCAGCAACCTCTCATTCTTAAATGCTTGATTGGGCCGGAAACCTGATCCAAGAGGTTTTCGATAGGCTTGTATGGGTGGATAGGCATTTTGTGGAGCTGGGTACTGAGAGAGTGATGTACGATTTTGGGAGTTCCGTGGAGAGAAGTGGCATTGGGGATGATCTCCAGGTGCATCAGGATATCCATGGGGATGATATCGAGGCTGGAAGTGTTGATCGGGAAAGCCCAGCGGATCATCTTTTCTGTTTCTCTTTCTTCCACCCAAGCTTACTGGGATGTTCTGAATGTCTTTCGAACAACTCATGATTTTGCCTGAATTGATTCCCTCATCTACTACCTCCCCCATTTTTAACACATCTTTGAAAGGCTTTCCCAAGGTCGGGATCAAATGACTGAAGTAGGTGGGCCCTTGGGCTCGTATGAAAAGCTCAACCATTTCTTCTTCACCAATCGGGGTATTGACGCGAGAAGCCTATTCCCTCCATATGAGCCCAAACTCTCTAAAGCTTTCCTCCAGCTTCTTTTCCATTCTAGATAGGGAGGAGCGGTCTGGGGTAACGCTTTATCTGTACTGAAAGTATCGAACAAAATCTTGAGCCATGTCTCCCAATGTAGGCCACTTATCAACATCTTGACGAATATGTCAGGCTAAAGCTGCCCCAGCTAGGCTCTTACTGAAATATGCCCTCAACAGGACATATTTCTCTCCAACGCTTCTCATTTCACTGCAATAGACCCTTAGGTGGGCTACCGGATATCCACACCCATCATACAAGTTAAATTTTGGCACTTTGAACCCCGCGGGCAGGCGAACGTCAGGGGACACAGACAGTTCTTTGTAAGCCATGCTACCCTGGTCTTCCCTTCCTTGTTTGTTCTTCAAGGATTTTTCTATGCCTTTCAGCCTCCTGGGTATCCCTTCTTTCCCTTCTCTTCCTGTGAACCTTTCATTTTCAACATGAAGCTTATCCCGAGGGCTCTTCTTGTATGAGTCAGGAACCTTGTAGGCAACCTCTACGGGGTAGTTTTGGTCATGAGCTTTGAGTGGATATTCATTGTTGGGAATAGTGGATATGACAGGAGGAACTTTTGGGAAAAGATAGTTGGAGGACGAGTGATGGAGCTACTAGGGTGGTTGGGCAAGTTGTGATAAGCGGGTAGATCTGGAGAGTATGGATGATCATCTGGCATTGTGTCCGGAGTTTGGGTAAGGGCAGCATCTAGGAAGCTAGGTGGTGGCGGGGGTGGTTCCTTCCCAGTCATCCAAGCCTGATACATGTCAGCCATGTGTTGTCTTAACATCTCTACCTCTTCAACCAACCCATTGTCCTATTCAACCAACTGCTTTCGGGCACCGGTATCAACCAACTCAGTTTTGTTGTTGTCTGCCATTGCCTTCTGACTTTGTGTTGTAGAGAAGAGTTACCACTTTAAAAACCACAAACCAACCACCCTTCTGCTATGAATATAACAAAATAAGGCCATCACGTTAGCGTTAGGGCATTTAACAACAAAAATATCATATTGTGTGCAATGCACCTAGCCACAATTAACGGTTCTAGAATGACTTCGAGGTTCATAAGGTCACTTGGCATCATCCCAATTTGTTCATTTCAACCTCCCTTTTCTTTGCTTTTCTAGCACTTGCTTGATCATTTTTCTTCCTTTTTTTTTAATTATTACTCTTTTCTTTCCTCTCATTTCTCACGTCCCATAATTTCACCCTTTTTTCTTTTCTTTTTTCCCCTTTTTTCCTTCTTTTTTTCTTTTTAAAAAAAAATTAAAATGATTCGATCGAACCCTATGTAGGTTTCCTACGTATCATGACGCCGTATGAATCAGATATTTGCGTAGTTCTGGAAGGACGAGAATAAAGTAAACAAACTGACACTCTCCTTTTTTTTTTACCTCCACAACTACTCTGATGAGAATAGATAAATAAAACTAGCAAATCCTTTTTTTTGAATTTCTAGACTTAACGTTCTATGAACTATTCTAAACTCAAGCTTAACGGGCATGTTTTTTTTTTATCCTTTTGAAACAAATATTCTATTAAGGAAAATCCTAGAAGAGAAAAATATTTTTTTTTGATTCTTTTTTTATTTAGGAAGAAAATCTAAAGAATAAACCACAGAAAATTATTTTGAATTTTCCTTTGATATCTTGACGCAAGATTTTGAAACAAGCAAAAAAAAAATATTTTTGGGTTTCAATTTTGATTGCCTAAAAGAGAAACTTTGAAAATAAATCAAAGATAAAATATGTTGTCTTTTTTTTCTTCTATGTACAATATCCTAAAGTTCTAATGAAAAGAATTTTTTTTCATTTTTTACTAATTTCCCAAAGAAACTTCTCAAAAGAAAATCTTTTTGGATTTTGAATTAACACCTTAAATAAAGCTTTTAAAGAAATACTAAAAGAAAATTCTCTTTTTTTTTTTTTGAATTTTGGTCCTACTATACTTAAAGGAAACATAAAAACTATTCATTTTAAGTCCTAGATATTTATTGCCTAAAGGAAAAACAACCTTAGAAATTTTTCTTTTTTTTCATTTCTAAATTAGTAATCTAAAGAAAAACTTATAACGGAAATATAAAATGCAATATCTTTTTTTTTTGAGTTACAGTACATTTTTTCAAATATAAAGAAGAAAATACAATAACAAAAGACTTGACATTACTATACAAAAGTAAAAAGTAAAAGACGACATAAAATAAAGAACGGACTCAAAACATAAAAATAAAACAAATCTCCTTAAGCAACTCCTGATTAAGCGATCCTGACTGGATGGTCACGGGGTGTCTGTCATGCTCAAACTACGGTAAATAAATCCACACCTTTATGAGAAAATTTTAAACCAACACTATGTGAGACAATAACACTCCCTACTAGACACAAACAAGACATGATTGAGGCTATTTTTGCAAAATGGCTTATTTGGCCAAAAGGTGGCTAGAAGTGCAAAATTTGGCTAAGACCCCGCAAAACCAAGAACATAATATTTACTTGTAAAACCGGACCCTATGTGGGTTGCCTACGTATCCCGCCCCGAGAGACGAGAATCAGGTTCGCGTAGTTCGGGCTGATAGGATACGGGCGAGAAATAAAAATAACAACTAATTTAGAGAAAATATGTTTTTTTTTCTTTCTCTTTTTTTGAAAAATGATGAAACATGTAAACTCTTTTTTTTATTTTCTTTTTCCCTTTTTTTTGATATTTGATTTTTGAAAAATGATGAAAAAGTATAAAAATCTTTTGAATTTTCAAAGCTTTTTTTTTTTCTTTTCTCTTAAAAAAATGTAACAGAAAACATAAATAGGCCCCACTCGCTTTATCTTTACACTACACCCTCTCTTTTTTTCATTTTTTTTTCATTTGCCCTCAACTATCATTAGTCTGCCAAATGACCCTTTTACCCTCGAAGAAATGCAACATGTAGCACACAGGATGCATCAAAATGGTTTGTTATTTTGGGTACACCTGACCTAGACGGACCAAACCCCTGTGTTGAGTCCCCTAAGTTAAATTCACGTGATGCAACAAATGTTCCTACTAGGGATCCGGCATGAGATCTTGTTATACTAGATTTTAAACCTGGGTTTATTGTTCTAGACCTGGCTAACCCGAGCGGACAACTCGAGCCGGCGGAGCCGATGTGGGGCAGCGTACCGGGAATACAGAAGCTTCACCGGCTTTGCAACTTGTCTGAACCTCATTCTAAAATTTGGGATATGACTCTAACAGAAGATAAGTCACACGAAGTGCACACTCCTCCATGATTTAGAAGACTCGGAGAGAAGAAGGGTTTCGTAGCAGTTTATATACAGTTCACATAATATCAAAGCGGTAAAAGCAACACATAGCACATTAGAACCAAACATGCAAAAATCAGATAATAAACAAAAGCCAACTATAACAATTATTCCAAGCTCGAATTTTGAACCCCGAACCAAAGGTTCTGGGTTAAAGTCCCCAGCAGAGTCGCCAGAGATGTCACACCTCCTTTTTACCTACACCCGCAAGGGCATAAAGGAGTTTTTCCACTTAAAGGACAATCAGAACAAGATTTATTATTATTTTTTTAGAGTCGCCACATGGGAGATTAATGGTGTCCCAAGTCACCGGTTGAATCCCGAACCGATGAACATATGACTCTGTTAACAGTCTGCGAACCAGAAATCCAAGTAAGGAATTTTGTTAACCCGGGAGAAGGTGTTAGGTATTCCTGGGTTCCGTGGTTCTAGCACAGTCGCTCAACTGTCATGTTTAGCTCTTATCTGATTTTAATACATGTTGAACTTATGTGCCAATTTTAAAGATCATTTACTGCTTTAATTAAAAAATTTAAGAAAGTGAACGTCGTTTAACAAACGTGTTTTCGGATCATGTCACATGAAATGCACTCGGATCCTTGAAACATTTTTATATAACGTTTTAGGATTTGGATTTGGGTCTCATGAAATGCACACCCGAATTTAAGAATGTAATTTTATTAAAATCGCGCCTAAAGAGTCTAACGCGTTATTATCTTTGGGGAGGGCCGTGAAAATCGCTAAACGGCCCGTCCCTAAATCTAAGTATTTTAAACAAATATTTATTGAGGGCCCCGCAAATTTGCATTTTTATTCGGCGAGGCTCATCTCATTTTTATTTAAAGGCCAATCCTAAAGAGATTATGATTTTCTACCTTTATTGTCTCTACAGATAAAAGAAGGGTCCTAATTAATTTGTTGTTGGACTAAGTCCAACCACATAATAAATCTGTACCAAAGCCATCGGGCTCTAAGACAAGCCAAACGAAGAGGGTGTTATGCTCATGCTCACGCCAATGATGGGCTATGCGCTGATTTCTGCCTGGACCCAAATATACACGGCCATCAGAGATGGGCCTGGGCTGCTCATTCAAGGACTGAAAACTATATTGAGTCAAAGGCCTAGACACAACAATTCGAATTGAGCGATTACTCTGAGTTGTCTCAAGTTTATTCACTTAATTCAAGCTAGTATTGATTGTAGCTTCATACTCAGGCATGCAAATAAGTGAAGGTATTTATTTGAAGGTGTTTATCAAATTAAGGGAGGTTATTAACTAAAGCAAACTACTAAACTCAATAAACCAATTCCATGAATCTGAATACTCACAAATCCTAACGTTAATTCAACGATAACAATTCAAATACACACATTAACTAAGTCTAGAACACTTATTCTCTTGTATATGTTAAAACGATGGACATCCATAATACCAACCTAGTCCAGTTAAACTATTATTACATCTGAGCTGACCTCAACATTAAATCATGACTGGGCTCAAATCAATTTTCAATTTGTAGTTAAACTTCTACTTTGAATTTAGTAGCTTCAATCAACATTCAATAATATCAACTGGAAGTTTAAATCAGATCAAATTATCACCTAATGAATACAAAATTCGCATCAGAAGACCTTGAATCAGCTAACAGTCCATGAATAAAAATAAATCCACCGTTTGTATACAACAAATCACTACTCAACTATGCTTAACAATTTTAACATCTATTTAAATCCAACAGTCAGCAGCACTTCTCATAACCAAGCAAGTGTGCAATTTATTCCATGTTCAAGCTCATAATTACATCAGAATTTTGAATGTGTACCTGGAAATGGAAGAAGGAAGCAGAAAAATGAGGTATCAGCAGTAACCAACAACAGCAGTAGTATTCAACACTAGAAAATGAACCAGCAGACTAATTTTGAAACCAACGGATGTGATACGATAGTCAGACCCTAATTTCAGTCTTAGTAAATCAGCAGACCCCAAACCAGACTCGACTTAAACCCTTTTTATTATCAGCTAACCAGAAATTACTTCCATATTAGAGGAAAACTTCAGAAAATACCAAATGACTCAATGAAACAGTGTATTTTTTTGAAATTCTGCAATCGTTTTTTGATTATTTTTTTCTTTCTGTATCTATTTCTATGTATCTCCCTCCTATGTCTCTCTCAGTGTATATTTCTCTATTTTTCAAGTACTAGCCCCCTCCCTCTCCTGAATTTCAACTCCCTTAAATGGGCATTCAATTAGTGTATTTTTCACTACCAATTTAACTTTTCATTTCTTTAATCCTCCACTCCATTGTCCACTCAATTATACACTTAATTATTTAATCCATTAGTGCAAATACTACCCTACTATCCACTAGAAACTTCTTAAGTAGGTGAACACTTAAATAATTCCCACTATTAGTTTAAAGTTTTTGTTTTTAAACTTGAAATTCACGGGCCAGGCTGAACTCAAATCATATCGTTTTAGGTTATTCAGTCTTTATACAAACAAACTTTCCCAGCAGACTGCCTAATAGTTCTTAAAATGAAATAATTTCAATAAAATTAACAGGAATCAATTCAAGAACTACTGTGAGTTTAAACTACTGAGAAACAAAACAACACCAAACAAAATCAACAAACAATCTATTAACTAAAAACATAGAACAATACTGACCAAATAAATATTCTAATAACAGAAAAGAGTAGAAGAAGATAGTAATAAGAAAAATAGAAAAAATTAAAATCAGGAAATCTACCTCCAAATATCTGAATAATGTCTCTAATTAGGCCTTTGATTTTCTTCGAATTTGTGGCCGGAATATACCTTAATCGAGTGTTCTCGACTGAGAACACACAACTAAGGTCGATTTCGATCTCAAATCTTCAAGCATCTAACGATTTGGATTTTTGGGATTTGGGGTTCGTTTTTATTTCTTTCCAATCCAGATTCGAGGGAAACTGGTGATAGATTAGGTATAAGGGGGTCAAGGCGGTTGTGTGGTGTTAATTTGGGATTGATTGGAGTCGGCTAGGGTTCAGAGGTTTTGGGATTTGACCCTTAGATCTAAAATTCGAGAGGTTCGGGCAAGATTCGAGGGAAACGAGTCATGGATTTTGAAAGAGGGAGTTGGGGTGGTTCTGGGGTGTGATTTTGGAGGGGAACGGAACCGGCACCGCCACCGGAAGGCAAGTGAGGAATGGTGGCGGCTGGTCTCTAGGGTTTGGAGTGAGGGAGACGATAGACGAGATGGGGGGGGGGTTCTAAGGGGGGCGTGGTTTGTTTGGATGTATATATACTGGGGTGGGATTTGATCCAGGTCGTTCGATCAAACGAGATCAACGGCTTGGATCATCTGACTAAATGAAGCGACATCATTTGAGTGAGCTTAAGACCGGATAAGTCTTAGATGAAATAGGTCGGATACGGGTGATGGGCAAAGATTTGGGCCGTTCGATCAAATAAAATTGACGACCCTGATTAAAGCGTGTCCAAACGACGTCGTTTGGTTCTGGTAAGGGCGGACCGGGTTGGGACGGGTCTGGGCTGGTTTTTGGCTGGGTTTGGCTGGGTTTTGGTTTTGGGCTTCTTAAATCAACTTAAATTTGGCCCAATTCTGAAAACTTAAAACCAAAATCCTAAATTAAATTATAAAAACACCAAATTAACTTAAAAATACTAATTAACTCCAACTAATAATTATCACAAATAATTAAATGCCAAATTAAAAAAAATCACAACAATTTGACTAAAATTACAAAAAATATGTTATTATTTTTTGAATTTTCATTTTTGTAAAACATCTAATTATTAATTAATTCCAAAAATATAAAAATCAAATCTTAAATGAAAATGCTATATTTTTGTATTTTTAATGCATTAATAAAATTAAACATGCACAAAAATATATGCGAACAATCAGGAAAATCACACAATAATTCCTAAAAATAACACGTAATTAAAGAAAAGACCTAATTTTGGGAATTCATTTTGGAGTAATTTGTATGAGGCAAAAATCACGTGCTTACAAGAAGTGCGCTGATTTCGTGAGTCTGTCCGCAATCACCCAAATTGAGTCAAACCTGTGCATAGTGCGAGGTAATCCTACCACAAAATCCATATTGATCCTTTCCCATTTTCACGTTAGAATTTCTATGCTTTGTAACAATCCTCTTCGATGTTCAACCTTCACTTGCTAACAGTTCGGACATTTTGTCACAAAGTCTGCCACATCTCTTTTCATGTTATTCCACCAATAAAATTCTTTGAGATCATGATACATTTTAGTAGAACCTGGGTGTACGAAATACCTAGAAGTGTGAGCTTTTACCAAAATCCTTTCCCGAAGACTATCAATATCTAGAACACATATGCGCTCTTGGCACCTTAGGGTACCATCATCAATGCCAAAAGAAAAGATGTGATATTGCGTTTATGAATTCCTTCCTTCAGCTGTACCAACAATGGATCGTTGTATTGCTTTTCTTTTACCTCCGCTACAAGCGACGATTCAGCCTTATTCTACACAATTACTCTCCCCTCACTAGAGTCCGCAAGATGAACTCCTATACTAGCCAACTGGTGAACCTCCCTGGCCAACGGCCTTTGATATATATCTAAGTGAGATAACTACCCATAGATTTCCGTCTAAGAGCATCCTCCACAATATTGGCCTTTCCCAGGTGATAGAGAATCACAATATCATAGTCCTCAAGTAGCCCGAGCCATCCTCTATGTCTCAGATTCAACTCCGTTTGTTTAAAAATATATTGAAGGCTCTTGTGGTTCATAAATACATCAACGTGGACCCCATACACATAATGTCGCCAAATCTTTATACAAAAACTACCGCCGCAAGTTCTAAACCATGTGCCGAATAGTTCTTTCCAGGATTCCTGGGTTGCCTAGAGGCATAAGTGATCACCTAGCCATGTTCTATCAATAGTGAACCATCTATATCATATTTCTCTTGCAACTTGCTCTTCCAAATTCTTAACAAAAGACATTACTGGATGAGTTTTCTTATAGAACCTTCTATTTCAAATGAATAACATCTTCTAGGCTGCGCACGCACCTTAATATCATTAACATGCACGACATTGCATCAAGTGTAATGTAACATTGTGCTCAGACCTTTCCTGGTCAACCTCTTTCCTCCTTGTGTGCCTTATAGGATTTAAGAAACCACTCCACTTTCCCTTGTAAACATTCTCTTGATCTCTCTTTACTGTTCAACACCACCCAAAACACATATCAACACCCTTCGTACATATTCAATTCAAAAAGCGCCACTGGCCCGAACAATATATTGGTACCATCATTTCTTTCTAAATGGAATATTCATTCCCATTCTATTATGCACATAGTGCATAATTGCCTTATTTTGCCACACACTTTTCTACCTCCCGTGAACTTGTAATATCATTGTGCCTAGTTTAATGAGTTTATCATATCGCAACTTTACCATCAGTAGTCTTACTTTCCGTTATATGTAGACATGAACTATATCTAGCTCCTTTAGTTACCATTCAGTGTCACCCAAGTCGATAGCATTATGGTTAGTCCTTTCTACCTTCTATTAACACTTGTGCTCCAGGCGAGTCCACCATTCTGATATGAAATATTTTGCGATAACCATGGACATCTCAATTTATAGATTTTCTTCTTATTTCTTCTAGCCTCATTATTCCTAGCTAGTGAATAGCCACGCACTCTTCCACATGTTACGCGGTCTTTTTCCTCAATTTTTTTTAACCCGCTCACCTCTTAATTCTTGTTAGGATATTCGTGGGAAAGTGTGTTCATCCACATATCACTTAACACTTACTTGCTTGTAAGGTTTCCATCAATCCCAAATACTCTCTTGGGTTATTATAGCATCATATTTATTTCTCCCACTCGTTCCACCTTTCTTAATGTCTTGGAACTTTAGTTGAATCGCAATTCCATAATTAACCCATTCTAAAAACTCGCAAAACTTTAACCTTTGATCTATAGTACTTCATTAGAATGCATTGTCCCGAGCCCTCTAACAAGTATAGAACCCCTTTACAAACCTACTCTTAGTTTCTAGGATCGTTGATCCTATCATTCACATTGCCATGTATGAAGAATTTACCTTCCTTAACCTTCCACCTTTTTGGAGGTACTAGTGGTCTATCATTAGCATATCCTTTCAGATAATCACATTATCAATTATCACTTTTCTAGACTACGCCTATCTTCAACAAAAATATTCAAACATCAAAGCTACATGGTCTTACTCTTGTTTCATTGTATTTAAGTGGCCTTGCTATGGTCCTTCCTCCCCCACTTAGGTGAATGTCCCGGATTTTGACACAAGTCTTGAATTTAGCAACTTCATGGACATATGTTTCATTTCTCTATCCCTCACATATATGTTCGAGTATTAGGGAGATTGAAATAACAATGGTATTAACCTCATAAGTCCTTTTCTCTTATTCAGCCACATGGGTTTGGGATTCCAATTCCTCATACCAATATCCTTTAGGAGTGTAACAAAACTTCATACACTTATGGGGTTCTTATAACATTCGTATCATAAGGGTCTTCTCATTATGGGTTCAATTGACTCTCATTTCATAACTTCTTGTCTCCTAGGAGAGACTTGCACTCTCATCATCAATCGCCTTGTCATGTCTCCCATATATCACGTGCTTATATAACCAGCTTTCTTTCACACCTTAGGAGCATTTACATACTTCTCACACTATCCACATGTTCTATTAATGCTTATATAGAACTTATCAATTCAATGTTTCTTTGGAGGTTACAATCATTTTTAACACTTTCTCAAATAAAGTATGCTTCTGGTACTATGTACGTACCTCATATATTTGTATCATTAGTTCAACATAACACATATGCCATCTCCTTAATATCCAGGCCTTTGCCCACTGGTCATTCCGCATGACAACATTACTTGAAATAGACGAAAGAGCGTCTAAACTTACCTTGAATCTCAACGCACGAGTTATAAGACAATATTATAGTAAAGCTTTATCGCACGATCTGGAGTGTTGAAGAAGGGTAACATTCCTAAATGTCCATGTAGCCTCCAACTTATATATATGGTCGACAACACACCGATAAGAAGGAGTCTACTAGACACGGCTCCGAGACATTCTAGGACACTTTAAAACCTTAGGCTCTGATACCAAGTTTGTCACGCCCCAAAACTGAAGGGCGCGACAAGCGCTCGACAGGGTAACCCCAGTCAAGCGGACCTGGGTGCCTTTCCTATCCCACGTGTTACCTCGCATTTTCATTATGCGTTAACCAAGTGAAATATCCATTTATGATTTAAACACTTTCTTATCAGAATTACATATTATACATGGTTACATAGCGTGCTTTACAAGTTACACTGACCAAATACAAAATACATAATTACATAACCTACATTTCCTGTCTACGGAGCCTATAGGGATACAAAAGAGTGTTACAATACTTGTCCGTAACAAGGCTCCGGCTATACCTTATGCAAATACCAAAATAAGATTTCCGGGAGGAAAAGCGACATGAGCCACGCAGGGCCCCGAGAGGAAAAAGGGGCTCACCAATACAGCTGACGGAAAGTGAAGGAGTGCTACTATTGGTAGACTTGAGTACCTGCTATAGAACCACCTACAATCATAACACAAATGTATCGCCCCCGGCAAAAGGGACGTCAGTACATTTGAATTGTACTGGTATGTATGAACAAAATTTACCCCAAGTAAAATCAAGAAATACACAGGTAACAAATAGTAATAGAATCAACAATCCAATGCACATGAAAGGAACAACCAAAGCCAAACAAGTTCCACAATCTCTTCTTTTCCCCTTTCAACATTATTTCATCACATCAATGGTTTCACAACTTTCACATATTATCATTTCAATAGTGATTTCGATCACTTTTCCACCCTTATTACCTCGGCCACCCTTATCACCACAACCCACACCTTATAACTTTGTGTTGCGGCGTGCAACCCTATCCCACCGGACAATCAAATTTCACACGACAACAACAATAATTCACAAAGAATTTTCATAACATCAAATACCATTTCCATCATATGCAGCAGCCCGTATACAATTTAAGTCACATCGACAATTGCCCGCGACAAGTCACGTATGATATTACCACAGTTGTTTCAATTGCATCAATTACGATTTATTTCCATCATTTATTACACAATTCTTACGACATGAACACATTCACACACACACACTTGGTTTGTTGCCATTTACTTACACCATTATATCGCGAGACTTAACCAACAACGTTCAAAGCATATTAATCACAAGAATCATCATTTCAAGAAAGTACAAGTTCATATCAACAATTCATACATTTGGGCCCAAGACACCATAGATGTCACCAAGTAGTAATTCATGTACAAGGTGTTGTCGTAATCGTTCAACTCATTTACGTCATTTCACAATACAATCATTCATTACATACCACGCAGGGTTTTAGCCATTATACACATTCCCACATTAGGACACATTAACGTTCTTTCATTCGTTAATACATACCCTCATATCGTCATCCTCAAGCATTTACAAGCTTAGAACATAATAAGGTAGGAACATCAAATCACTTTTCACAATCACATATAACACGGTGGTGTGGAAATCAACTAAGACAATCAATACACATATTTTCATACAAGGTACATATACCATATGCTCGTCACAACAAGGGGATTCTACAAGAGTTAAAGTTAGCCATACATACCTCAAAGATCTTTTCCTTAAGTTACTACAACGTTCCGGAAATTCTAGCAATGCCAATCTACTTCGAGACATAATAAAATTGAACACAAATTAGGAAGATATTCATAATTCTAGCTCATTCGAGCATTTTATCAAACACCATATGTGCGTTAAATCTTTATGGTCCTTTTATAGAGGATTTCATCAAACCACAACCCATACTTTACCATCCTTAGCTCAACAATATTTCTACAACCTTTGACAACACATGCAAGCAAGACAACAACTCCAATACCCACAAACGTTCTTTATAATTACCCATCTTTAGCTAGATTCAAAATTAAAGGTTAGGGTATAGAATCATACCTCAAGGATGAAGGCCTAGTGTGGTTTTCCTTGTTAATACTTTAATATTTGAGCAAGAGTTGTAGAAGAATTGATGAGGGATACTTTCTCACTCTAGGGCACTCTCTCACTCTAAAATATCTGATTTTTGCTCAAGAAATGGTTCCTTGAATCTATTTGACGAAATGTGGTCGTTTTATAATAAAAATCCCAATTTTTGCACAGCCGCGCCGCATGAGGCGCCGCATTGGTCGGGGCGGTAATGAAAAACGTGCTTAGAAACAAAACTGGAGGTGCTCTGATAATTTACACAGCCGCGCCGCATGGGGCGGCGCGGTAGTGTAAACTTCTGCGCCGCTTTTGGTAATTTGGTCATAACTTTTGGTAGGAGTGTCCGAATGACGAACGGTTTGAAGCGTTGGAAACTAGACTCAAAGTAATTGTATTTGATAGGTTGTGCATCATACAAGTCATTATATAACTGGAGATATGATTGTCCAAAGTGAGGTCTTGTGCACACTCATTTGCAACTTTTGTCTTTTATGAAATTTTCCAACTTGGCTTAGACTTAGGCCACTCCTTAGACCCCAATTCACTTCTACTATGACTTATACACTTATTAACATATCCAATTGATATTCATAAACTCCTTAATCCTCATTTGCATGCAAGATAAAATATTTGGCCTACCTTGGCAACACGAAATCTTAAATTACTAAGCAAAATTTTCTGGGGCTTTACATAAGGACCCTCAAGTATTTATTGATAGGGTGCAGAGGACGTTAAGGGTAATGAAGGCCGCTGCGACTAAGTCAGTTGAGCTAGATTCCTATAGACTCCGAGATGTTGCCGTTAATTGGTACGAGTCTTGGGAATTGTCCAGAGGTGAGGATGCCCCTCCGGCGGTATGGCAGGAGTTTGCAGAAGCTTATCTTCATCATTATCTACCACTAGAGCTTAAACAGGCCAAAGTTGATAGGCTCTTGACCCTTTGGTAGGGTAATATGAGTGTTCGGAGTATAGTCTTCAGTTTAATTCGTTGGTTAGGTATGCTCCCACTATTGTATCTAAGATGGATGATCGGGTTCAACGGTTTGTGATGTAATTAGAGCCTCACTTGCTTAATCATTGTATGTCGGTCTCACTTCAGCCAGACATAGATCTTTCTCATACTCAGGCATATGCTCAGGGTGTAAAGAGCATAAACAGAAACAGAGGGCCAATCATGAGCATGATAAGGCCTAGAATAAGAGAGCAAGGTCTTCGGGTCCTTCTGGTCAGAGGCAGCAGTACTCGAGCTATCCATCCCAGCACTCGTCTAGCGCGCGCCCACATTTAGACGGTAAGATATTTGATCATTCTACATATTCAGGGTCATGTCAGAATTTTAGGGCCTTAGGTTCTCAGTATAGGGGTGAGTCAAATCAGATGAGGCCATCCTTGCCACGATGTACCCAATGTGGTAAGCAGCATACCGAGCAGTGCCGTATAGGGTTAGGGTTTTGTTATACTTGTTGTTATTCAGGCCACATTATGAGGGATTGTTTGATGAAAGGTGATGAAAGCATAAATCAGACGTCGGGATCTGCATCTAGTTCGTCATCATCAGTACGCCCCCCTAGGCAAGGTCCCCAAGCACCAATGAGTCGTGGTAGAGGCATAGGTGGAGCATCTAGCCCGAGCAGTCCTCAAAATTGCATTTATGCGTTGGTAGGACGACATGACCAAGAGTCATCGCCTGATGTTGTTTCATGTATATTATCAGTCTCCTCATATGATGTATATGCACTGATTGACCCAACTTCCACCTTATCATACGTTACTCTGTTAGTTGCTGGTAAGTTTGGAATAAAACCTTAATTGGTTAAACCTTTTGAGGTATCTACACCTATTGGTGACTCGGTGATAGCTAAGCAAGTATATAGGGGTTGTATAATAATAATTCATGGTCGACCTACTGTATAAGACTTAATCGAGTTAGATATGGTAGAATTTGATGTTATAATGGGTATGGATTGGCTGGCTTCTTGTCATGCCAACATTGATTGTAGATCAAAGATAGTCCGATTTCAATTTCTGGGGAAGCCTGTTTTTGAGTGGAAAGGTAACACGGCATCGCCGAGAGGTAGATTTATTTCATATCTCAAGGCAAGAAAGATGATCAATAAGGGTTGTATTTATCACTTAGATCGGGTTGAGGTTATGGAAGTGGAGTCACCAACCATTTAGTCCATCCCTGTGGTAAATGAGTTTCCTGATGTTTTTCCCGATGAGTTTTCAGGTCTCTCGCTAGAGCGAGAAATTGAGTTTGCCATTGACCTGCTACCAGATACTCATCCAATATCCATTCCTCCATATAGAATGGCCCCCGCAGAGCTGAAAAAGTTAAAGGAACAACTAAGTGACTTGCTTGAAAAAGGTTTTATTAGACCCAGTACGTCACCATGGGGAGAAACTGTGTTGTTTGTGATAAAGAAAGATGGTTCCTTACGAATGTGTATTGCTTATAAGCAACTAAATAAGGTGAAGATCAAGAATAAGTACCCACTACCGAGAATTGATGATATATTTGATCAGTTACAAGGTGACAATTGTTTTTCAAAGATAGACTTGAGGTCTGACTACCATGATGTAAGGGTTAAGGATGAAGATATTCTGAAGACAACATTCAGAACTAGATATGGGCACTTTGAGTTTCGGGTTATGTCGTTTTGTCTAACCAATACCCTAGTAGTATTCATGGATTTATGCATCGTGTGTTCGGGCCTTTCTAGATCTATTCGTATTTTATTTATTGATGATATATTGGTATATTCTCGTTAAGAGGCTGAGCATGCAGATCATTTGCGTACTGTGCTCAGAGTTCTACAAAAAAGGAAGTTGTATGCAAAATTCTCTATGTGTGAATTCCAGTTAAACTCTGTAGCTTTCATTGGGCATATCGTTTCGGGTAAAGGCATCCGAGTGGATATACAAAAGATTGAGGCAGTAAAGACTTAGCTTAGACCCACAACACTAACGGAGGTTAGTAGCTTTCTTGGTTTGGTAGGTTATTACAAGAGATTTGTAGAGGGATTTTCTTCCCTTTAGCACCTTTGACAAAGTTCACTCAGAAGGGAGAAAAGTTTCAGTGGACTGATGCTTGCGAACGGAGTTTCAGGCATTAAAGGAAAGATTAGCGCATGCACCGGTTCTAACGCTTCTAGAAGGGACTGATGGTTACTTTATCTATTGTGACGCTTCAGTCGCTGGAGTGGGTTGTGTACAGAAGCAGCATGGTAATGTTGTGGCTTATGCTTCTAGACAACTAAGAAAGCATGAGAAGAACTACCTAACCCATGATTTAGAATTAGCTGTGCTGAGTCATGCACTAAAGATGTGGAGGAACTACTTGTATGTCATTTATGTTGACATCTATATGGATCATAAGAGCCTCCAGTACCTTTTTAAGGAAAAAGAATTGAATCTACATCAAAGGATATTGTTTACCGTGAAAATGATAATAATAAGCAAATTTGATTATGGGACTCTAAAAATACGTAAACCATTTACATGCTAGTTGTTAAGCAGTTGACGCTAAGTGTGAGGTTTAGAAACGAGATAAATGTAAGGAATGAAGTGATAACCATACCAATAAGTTAACAATCAGGGCCTTGAGCTTGTTTACGGTAACCATATCAATATGGTTACGGTATCATAACCATATCAATTCTGGAGCTCGGCTGGGAGCTATCGAGGGGGGTCGAAGTATGGCTAACTATTTACCGTGAAAATGGTAACAACATTTAAATTTGTAAATGGGATTCTAAAAATACGTGATCTATTTCCGAGCTAGTTGTTAGAGCAGTTGATTCTAATAAGGTGGAGTTTAATGACGAAATACAAGCTAAAACGAGATAGTAATCGAACCGAAGGGCCTGCTACTCGGGTATAGGTCTAGTGGATGGCGGACCTAGGGGTCAATATCGAAGTCGAGCTCAAGCTATTAGGGATAGTCAGGGATGGGATAACAGTTTAGGATATAATTAAACAAGGATCTTTGCGGCCAATACTGAGAAATACGATGAAGAACTAGTAAGAAAGCAATGGAGATTAAGGCAACTTCGAGCCAGCGAGAACAAGCAAGTTAGAAAGAAAAGAGCGAGAGAGAGAGTGAGATATTATTGCACTTGTGGATAAATGAAGCAACATCAGTCGAGTCTACAAAGTAATGGGGATCCCCTTTATATAGTAGGGGAATCCGTTATGGTACAGAACGTGTTAATCATAAAGGTATAGAGATAGGATGGCTAGACATGACATCTTGAAAATAGGCCCTTGATAGACCAACCATGTCAGGTTAAGCCACGTGCCTTGGGAAATCCCCTCTCGCCTATCATAGCTTATTGTACCTATTAGAATACGATATCCTTCGGACCGATATATATGTCGAGCCTTGAGTATGAGTCTTGACCTTGGCATCGAGCTCGAGGGGCACGACTGCGAGATGTTTCTATGACGGGGGGAATCAGGTCCCCGAATTTTCCGTATACCGATCGTTTCCGCATTTCTTAGAGTGAAGGTGACAAGAAACAATAAGAAATGGTTCTGAACCACTGCTTCCTCTGGTGCCCTTGCGAACGGATACAAGGTATTAAGGCACATTATATGCATTGTTCCTGTAGATTTTGACATTGACTGTGGTGGTTGGCTTCCTTCAATATACCAGGATGCTTTTATAAATACTTGTTTCTTCTTTTTTAGATTCCATCATGTGTTCAAAACCCTCAGTGTGGTCTGTTTCCCCTCGTTTGCATTCTTTCTCAGGGACAAAATACCCTTTTTTCTTATTTCCTCAGATTTCTCCAAGGATAACGAATATTACCACTTCTGCTTTCAGGAGGCTGCGGGCTCATCCTCTTCGCTTTTTCTCTCGAGGTGTAGTGGTCACTCCCTCCCATGCTGAGAAGTACGTTCTAGGACCCTTTGTGATGACCTCTGATTTTAGGGTCGAGAAACCCTCCTCGAAGTCAGGGTGCCGCGAGACTGTGACTCGGTATATCAGTTCGATAACAGATACCGAAAGAATGAAGGAAAATCGCTGCTAGGGAGATACCGTGCTCATGGAGATCCCCTCTTAGGATGAAGATATTATGGCTCATAAGCCGACTTTCTAAGTGTGTATACCTACCCATTCTCTTTATGGTCGGTGGGGCCATCCTCGCCCCTAACTGACCTCGTAATTCCCGACTTCTACCGGAGTTACCAGATAACTCTAGGTCAAGTCCACCCTTCGTTCTTGTGCGTGGTTTATATGATCAGGCATTATTTGAGAATGATAGAGGGAATTCCCTTCACCCTGAACCATTTGATCCGGATGTATAGCCCTCGTACACGTTGCGGAGGCTTTGTAAAGCTTTGCTGTCGTGCTTCGAGGTCCCTTTTTGCCCCCACCGAGGAATTCGGGGATGATGCGTGGGTAAGCCGATTCGTCCAAGTAAGGACATTTGATCTGATTTCAGCGGAAAAGATGTCATTCCTTGAGAAATGGAACGCTTGGAGTAAGTAGACATGGTGGCATTGCCATTTCTTGGTAAATTTTCTTTATACATCTGACTTTGCCTTTCTTGTCCTTTTAGCCGCAGCGATCTACCCTGGTGCGGTGCCGGACCTTCTGTGTTGGGTTGGTTGTTTGCACTCAATCTGCCACCTATACTAACCAAGCGTGGCAGGATTTATCTCGAGCTCGGTGGGAGGCCGGAGGACCTAGTAAGGCTTGAGTCTAGACGCATCCATGCATTTGATGTAGCTTGATGTTAGTAGCTTTCTTCATACCGTACATTTTAACATCTGCATCTATGTAGGTCTGGGAGGAACCCTACTGGTAAGAGAGGCGCCATCCGTTGGAGGGGACATTCGGATGCATGACGAGGAGGGGAATAGGCAGGAGAGCTTACCGGGTGAGCTGCTGGAGCCCAAAAGGATCAGAGTGGAGGATTCCAAGGTTGACTCATTGGCTCCAGTATCTGGGACAACGGGAAATCCTTGTGCTGAAGGCGAGGGAGAAAGCAGCTTCTCGACACCGTTTGAATAGCATTTGGGGTTGATTGACCCTCAAGCCATAGGAATAGATGCGTTCGGATAGGAGTCTGATGTTGGCGTGACTCAGATTCGTGGTGACGAGGCAATGGCTACGATATTGAGTACTGACCTTGAATTGACAGGTGGCCAGAGTTCTCCCTGAACTGGGACGCCCTTGACAGGAAGTTTGGAGGGACCTCGAGCTGGGTCCCAGGATGAACAGAGGATGGAGATTAGGTTAACCCCGTTAGCCCGTTGGATATTGTTAATTCTCCAAAGGGGGATATCCTTCCATCTTCTGGAATGCAAGAGGAGTCTCACGAGTAGCCTTTTGTGGCTGGAGCACTGATCAAAGGTAGAAACGCAGTCGGGAGGCCGGCGATCACCCTTTAGGGTAGTTCCGATGTCGATGCCTCATCTATTTTTGGCGAGATGGGCATGTTTGTGAGTGGGTAACCTCATCTTGCCTTGTTTGTTGCTACGAGCTGCTCCATCCTTTATCTTCTTAACTTTTTATGCTGTTTTAGGTTGAGGAGCTTTATAACCAAGTCCTCACTCAGTGCCAGGATGAGGTGAGTCGTCGTGAGTATGAGAATTCTTTCTTCACCGAACATGTTATCTATCCCTTGCTTTTTCTATTATTTGAGCCCTTGTAAAATTTCTTTGCATTCAACTTTTCGTGCCTCGATCTGTGTAGTTTGAGAAGGAAAAAGCCCTGCTGAGAGGGGAGCTTCGGACCAGAGATGCTGAAATCTCTAAGATTAGCTGGTGTGTGAGCAAGGTGTCTTCTAAAAGGGACAACCTCAAGGAGAGAGTTACCTTGAATGAGCACCACCTTCAGGGCGCAAGGGAGGATAACGACATGTATAAAAGCATTCATTCCGAGTTGGTGGCCGCATTGCTCCGGATCAAAGTTGAGGCCGAGGCACTTGTATATTCACAAGGGGGAGGAGCGGTTATCGTAGATTCCCACGTTGAGAGAGCATTCGAGGGGAATGGCCTGAATTTTCCTTGAACCGTAGGTCATGCTTGGCCAGTTTCTCAAAGACTGACCGTCGAGAGTGTATTGGAAGGTAGCTCGAGCGGGGTTAAAAATGGGGGTTGATCCTCGGAGAGCGGGGCTCTATAATCTCCTAGATGCAACCTTTGAGGCCATTGGTTTGGTAATCGATTAGGATCTGCTATTTTTGTTGATCTCCCTGTTCGTTGTATAGTACTTTTTTATCTGGCATGTGTATGAGGAGAATTTTGCGACTCTGTTTCCCTTTGTGTTTTGAATTCACCAATGATTGGTGAAAAAACCTTTGGACTTGTAATAGAGCCCTGTGGCCCTTTTGGGCTGGCTTGGGAGTTTGTCACGTGGCTGGTTTATTTGGCGTCCAACATGAACCGCCATGAGGGATCTTACGCTTTTGCCTCGCTGATTTGCGTTGGGTTTCCGGGCCAGGTTTGTCCTGAGCCTTGTTGATTTATGCTTTCCCGTGCCCGCGCAGTCGTGTGATGACGGTTTTTATCTTTTGCCCTAGGACATTTTGTTGTTTCAACTATTTTGGGTCCAGTGTCGGAGTCACGTTGCGATTCAAACTTTTATCGATCCTAAAGTTCCTTTCCTGCCTACATGGGCGGGCAATGATGGCCTTTTATGCTTCGGGTCGGAGTGACCTTATAAGCGCATGGCCTGGAGGCTCATTCGACTGGTTGACAATGGCATTTATGTCGTTCCCTTAGGCATATTGTAGTTTAGCCATTTCGTCTCCAGTCTCTGAGTCGCATTGCGACTCGAGGTTCAACTGACCCTCAAGTATTTTCATACCGGCGATAGTCCCTCTTACGTTGTTCTGTCCATTCAGACCTTTCAATATGTGGCCTGGAGGCTTGCATAGTTAACTATGTTGGATCCGATCTCCGAATCGGGTTACGATTCGAGCTCATTTGAATCCTCAAGTTGTCAATTTTTTAGCTGGTGACAATGACTCTTGCACTCTTGGGTTGTAGAGACCTTTTAATATATGGCCTGGAGGCTTGCTTAGCTGGCGACAATGGCTCTTACACTGTTTTTTCCCATGGGCTTTTCTGCAGGCTTTGTTTTCTGCTCGTTAAGGTCTTTTGAAATACTTTTTCCTGGCCCGTCGTCAATTCTAGAAGAACCTTGATTTCAAGTCATTATCGGCGATGTTTCGAGCACCTCAAAAGGTTCATAGCTCCTTTTTGCCTATTGAAGGAAGCCTGTTTTAACCGGTTCTTTCCGAAGTATATTCAAAGTAGTTGCCTGCGATTTTGTTTAGTGACGGTCAGGCATCCCCGAGTCACGTTAGTTTGGTTGTATATGCCGTTTTGAGCATAGTCATATATGTTTGGCCGGAGCCATTTTTGATCCCGAGTGATAGTTCCGTCATCTGCACCGAGGGTATGCCCTTTCAGGATTCTTAACAATGCGACGTATAGCCTGAACTTCAGGATTTTCATGCCTGTTGAGGTGTTACAGTTTATCATGCCTATTGAGGTCTTACAATTGTTGTTGTAATGTAGAATAGATCTAGTTACGCCGAGTCTTCCCGCTAGGGGTCTTACAGTTTTGGGTTTCCCAGTGCATGGCGATTGGCGATGAATGACAGTTTTATGCTTGAAGACCGCTTTTCGTGAGCTTGGAGTTTCCTTGTAGGGGCTTTATGAGCCTGGAGTTCCGAACCTGGGGTCGTGCGTGTGCTGAATTGCTGACGTTAAGCCTCCGAGTATCTCGGGACACATTTGGTAGAGAGGCCCCTATCGGGGGTCTACTTGAGATTTCATTGTTTGGAGAATAAGATGTTGAAAAGATATCCTTTTATTGCTTAGTGTAGATACATGTATTTTGTTTTCGCAAGCTCAGCCCAATACGTTGTTCCATATCGGAGCCTTGTTCGTCTTTTTCTCGGGCGGGGCTGACTGCGAAAGAAATCTTGTAGGTTCCTCGAATCCTTCTGGCAAAATGTATGGACGTCATCTCATTACAAACATTGTTAGCAAAAACCCGTTCCGGGGTAAAAAAACTCGATCGAAGGAAAAAAGTGCGATGTTTTCTCAAGGACATTTGTGAGGTTCCACATCCGGCCGCCCTAGCAGTAATACTGCTTAAGAATAGATACATTCCAGTTACTCGCAAGCTGCTCGCCCTCCATGGTACCAAGCTTATAGGATCCTTTGCCAACTATCACAAGGACACGGTACGGTCTTTCCTAATTTTTGCCCAACTATTCTTCATTAGGGTTTCAGGTGTTGAGGGTAACCTTCCTTAGGACCAAGTCTCTGATTCTGAAGTTTCGGAGATTTGTTCTTCTATTGTAGTATCTTTTGATTTTCTATTTCTGGGCAGCCATCCGAACCAGCGAGGCTTCCCGTCTTTCGTCGAGCAGTTTAAGGGCCATTGCCATGGCTTCATTGTTTGACCCCTCGCTAGTGTGACGTAATATGGCACTTGGTTCTCCAGCCTCTACCGGTATTAGTTCCTCGACGCCATACACTAGAGTGGAGGGTGTCTCCTCGGTGCTCGATTTTGGAGTTGTCCGAAATTCCCACAACACCTCGGGCAGTGTTTCTCTCCATTTTCCCTTGGTGCTTTCCAACTTCTTTTTTAAGTTCTGAATGATGGTTTTACTCGTAGATTCGGCTTGGCCATTTGCACACGGTTGGTATGGCGTCGACAAGATTCTCTTGATTTTGTTGTCTTCAATGAACTGTATTACCTTGCTCCCGATGAATTGCTTCCCATTGTCATATGTTATTTCGGACTGGATTCCGAACCGGCATACGATGTGTTCCCATATAAATTTGATGACTTCCTTCTCTATTATTTTCTCGAAGTCCTATGCTTCCACCCACTTTGAGAAAAAGTCAGTCATAAATAAAATGAATCTGGCCTTACCTGGCGCTGTTTACAAAGGGCCAAAAATGTCCATCCCCCATTTCATGAATGGCTATGGTGATAAAACGAAATGCAGTCGTTCCTTGAGCTGGTGGATCATGGGAGCGAACCTCTGGCACTTGCCACAATTTTTTATGAATTCCCTGGCGTCTTTTTCTACTCTGTCACAATGTAGCCCGCTCTGATCACTTTTCGGACTAAAAAATCGGCCCTAGAGTGATTTCCGCAGGTGCCCTCGTGGATCTCCCGGAGCACGTAATCCGTGTCGCCCAGCCCCAAGCATATCGCCAGGGGACCATCAAAAGTTCTACTTTAAAGAGCCCCATTTTCGTCGAGTGAGAACTAGGCTGCTTTGGTTCGTAGGGCCCTCGATTCTTTTGGATCCGTGGGTAGCCTTCCGTCCTTCAAATAAACTATGTATTTGTTTTGTCCAATCCCATGTCAGGCTGGTGGAGTTAATTTCCGCGTGACCTTCCTCGACCACAGATTTGAATAGTTGAACGACGGTTCCGGGGAGCATTCCATTTTCTTAAGTGAAAGATACTAGGTTCGTGAGGGCATCGGCCTCGCAATTTTGCTCTCAAGGTACATGGACTAAGGTCCATTCTTTGAAGCAGCGCAATGTGATTTGGATTTTTTCCAAATACCTTTGCATCCTGTCTTCTTGGGCGTTGTAGCTTCCGTTTACTGGCTTTCCACGAGGAGCGAGTCGCATTTTGCCTCGACAGTTTCGGCTCCCAATCTTTTGGCCAACTCTAAACCTGCAATCATAGCCTCATACTCGGCTTCATTATTAGTCAGTTTTGTGGTTTTTATGGATTTTTTGATTATGCCGCCTACGGAAGGCTTTAGGTCTTTACCAAGTCCGGATCCCCTTACGTTTGTGGAACCATATGTCAATAGGGTCCATACCCCATAGGATGTGGCTAATTTTAATAAAAGCTCTTTCTCTACCTCGGGCACGAGGGATGGCGAGAAGTCGGCCACGAAATCTGCAAGGATTTGGGACTTGATGGTCGTCCGAGGTTGATACTCGATGTCATACCCTCCGAGTTTGATGGCCCACTTGGCCGATAGACCTGATAACTCAGGTTTATGCAGTTACTACGGAGGGGATAAGTTGACATGACGCAAATACGGTGGCACTGAAAGTAAGGCTTCAGTTTGCGCGAGGTGCTTATTAGTGCGAGAGTCAATTTTTCCAGATGGGGGCACCTGGTTTCGGTGTCCCCCAAGATTCGGCTCACATAATAAATAGAAAATTGCGTACCTTTCTCTTCTCAGACCAGTACACCACTTACCGCTATTTCAGATATGGCCAGGTATAGGTATACGTCTCATCCTCCTTGGGCGTGTGCAGCAAAGACGGGCTAGACAGGTACCGTTTCAGTTCTTCCCAGGCGTGTTGGCATTCTAGAGTCTATTCGAAGTTGTTCTTTCTTTTGAGCATGGCGAAGAAATAGTGGCGTTTGTCTGACGATCTCGATATGAATCTGCCTAGGGCTATGATCTTCCCCATCAGCCATTGAACGGCTTTTACGTTGTTTACCACCGTAATCTCTTCGATGGCTTTTCTTTTGTCGGGATTGATTTTGATCCCCTTGTTTGAGACCATGAAGCCCAGGAATTTGCCCGAACCTACTCTGAAGGCGCATTTCTCACGATTTAGCTTCATGTTGTAGCTTCTGAAGATGTCAAAGGTTTCCTGCAAATGGGTCAGATGGTCCTCTGCGCGCAGGGATTTGACTAACATATCATCAATATATTCCTCCATTGATTTTCCTACTTGGTGTTCGAACATTTTGTTAACTAGCCATTGTTATGTTGCTCCTGCATTTTTTATCCCGAAGGGCATTACGTTATAACAATATGTACCGTATTTCGTGATAAATGAGGTCTTTTCCCTATACTCGGGGTTCATCTGGATTTGATTGTACCCCGAGTAGGCATCGAGGAAAGTGGGGGTCTTGTGGCCGGCCGTAGCATCGATCAGGCAATCCATATTAGCCAACGGGAAGGAATCTTTCGGGCACGCTTTGTTCAAGTCTTTATAGGGTATCCAGTGAACACGGGGGAACCAATTCCCCCCTCCCCCCCCCCGACGTAATTCTTCGAAGAGTGACCCCTGAAGCACGGGATCTCAGGTCGGTCGCTTCCCTCGAAACTTGTCGATGCCCTACCAAGAATAAACATCGGTCGAGGCCCCGACGAATGTAGTAATTCCTCGAGGAATGCACTCGGGGTCAATCAAATCTATTCAAGCGGCTGGATGCCAACCCTCATGCGACGTAAAACTAACGGTCTGTCACATCTCATTATTTTTTATCATACTAAGTATTTTGTACTAAGTTTGGGCATCCCCTTTCTATAAAAGGGGGGTCGCCAACGCCTCGCAAGGCAGAGCTCCATTGATCCTACTCAAGTGAAATAATATCCTCTCTCTCTCTCTCTTCTATAATTTGCTTATTCCCTTTGGTTCAAAGTCATTTATCTTCGGTCATTCTCCTTACCACTTGGTACTGGCCCGAGGCCGCCCCCGTATTCATTGCTTCTTAACTTGTTCTTCATTCTATATCTTAATATTGGCCGAAAGAGCCCATCCCTAGTAGTTCGAGATCGATATCAACGCCGACCCCGAGGTCCCATCGACCATCTCTGCCCTCGGATAACAGGCCCCTTTGGTTTGATTACTGCCTCGTCTTAGCTCGCATTTTATCATTATGCTTCACGTTCTTAGCATTAACTACTTTAACAACTATCTCGGGAATAGAACACATATTTTTAGAATTCCATTTACAAATTTAATTGTTGTTACCATTTTCATGGTAAACAGTTTAGCGCCTACCGTGGGGCTAAAAATTATAGTGATTATTTTCTTGTTGGTTTCGTCACACGAACGCACATTATCTTTTACACTTTTTCTTGTCCAGGATCCTTTGATTTCAGGCCAAAATGTCTAGCTTGGTAAACGTAGTTGAGAACGACAACCTCAAAAATCACGGGAAAAATGGAGTGGCTATCCCGGCCACTGGAGCACCTCCATAAAATCCTGATATCACTCCCGGACTGATCCTAGCGGAGGCAGATTCATAGGACGCACAATAAGTAGACGAAAATTCTCACACCGATAGAAGCGTACGACACAGCGACCAACAAGAAGCACAAAAAACCCCAGCCTGGGAAGAATAGGAAGTTAGTCTTCATGTTATTTTTGAGATGTTATAGGCACAACAATAGGCCATCGCTCAGCTATAAAGCCACCCAAGAAGCCCCAACACAGTGGCATCAGAGACGACTCCTCCCGCCAAGTGAGTACTCGAAAAGTCAAGCAACAACGGATCAATGGCTGATCCCACAATCGTAAAAATGCTCGAGGAGCTATCCAAAAGGATCGAAACAGGTGAGAAAATGATTGCATCCAATGATAAAAAAGTCGAGACCTAAAACTCTAGGGTCGATCAGATCCCAGGTGCGCCCCCAGTCCTCAAAGGTTTGGATTCAAAGAAGTTCATTCAAAGGTCGTTTCCCTGAGGAAGCGGCCCCGAAGCCCATTTCGAAAAGTTTCAGGATGCCAAAACTTCCTAAGTACAATGGTACATCCGACCCTAACAAACACATCGCTGCTTACACCTGCGCAGTAAAAGGCAACGACATAAAAAACGACGAGATCGAGTCTGTGTTGCTGAAAAAATTTAGAGAACCGCTTTCAAAGGGGGCCATGATGTGGTACCACAACTTGGCTCCCAACTCCATAGATTCGTTCACCACACTAGCACACTCCTTCGTAAAAGCACGTGACAGAGCCATCAAGGTAGCAACGAGGAAATCTGACGTTTTGAAAATCAAGTAGAGAGAGAATGAGATGTTGCAGGAGTTCGTATCCCGCTTCCAGATGGAACAGATGGAGCTGCCACCAGTCTCCGAAAAATGGGCGGTGCAGGCCTTCACCCAAGTCCTGAACGAACAAAGCTCGATGGCTTCAAAACAGCTAAAACAAAATCTAATCGAATACCTGGTCGTGACCTAGTCGGACGTTCCCAACTGATACCAGTTAAAGATCAAGGCCGAGGATGACCAGTTGGGAGCCCATTCGGGCTTAGTATACCCAAACAGACTCCTACAAAAAGAGATAAAACCGAGCAGAGAAAGGTACCAACCGTACCTTGAAGACAGAAGGAATGCACTGAGGCGCAACCTACCTCGAAACTATCGGAGAATAGATTGAGGAAAAGACCCACGGGGGCTCATCAACAGAACCAGGTTCGATCAAAACATGGCGCCAATGAACGCGCCCCACTTATCGTAATACAACTTCAGCGTCGACATATCAGACATCGTGTTCGCTATCGGCAAAATCTGGGACGCCAAGTGGCCCAAACCAATAGTATCTGAGTTCCACAACACATACGACCATAGGACCGAGGATTGCCATCAACTACGAGAAGAAGTGGCCCGACAACTCAACAAAGGGCACCTTCGGGAATTCCTTAGCGACCGGGCCAAAAATCAGTTTCGGGATAGGGAGGCAACCAAGAAAAATGAGGCAAACGAGCCGCAACACGTCATCCACATGATCATGGGGAGCACCGATGCCCCGCAGGAACCCATGATGAGGAAAACAAAAATATCCATTACCAGGGAAAAATGAACTCGGGGATATATTCTCGAAAACGCCCTCACGTTTAGCGAAGAAGATACCCAGGCTCTGTCTCAACCCCACAATGACGCCCTAGTAATCTCCTTTCTTGTGAATTCTTTTCAGATAAAACGTGTACTCGTGGATCCAGGTAGCTCTGCCAATATTATCAAGTCAAAGGTAGTAGAATAGCTCGGACTAACTGAACGGATCGTGCCCTCCACTCGAGTCCTTAATGGGTTCAACATGGCGAGCGAAACAACGAAAGGATAAATCATCATTCCGATTACCGTGGCAGGCACAACCCAAGATACCAAATTCCTTGTCATCTAGGGAGATATGAGGTATAACGCCTTGTTTGGGTGTTCGTGGATACACTGCATGAGAGCGGTACCATCCACTCTCCACCAGATGATAAAATTCCCGACAAAAGACGGGATCAAAATCGTCTATGGGGAATAACACGCGTCAAGGGAAATGTTCGCAATACATGATGTGTTACCAGCGCCCGTACCTCCGTTCCCAAAAATGCCAATGGGTGAATCATGTCTCAATCCCGTTCGGGTTTACCAGTACAAATAGAAATTTGCATCGCGTGTCCGCCCTTGGTCGGTCATAATAAGCCAACCCCAAGGCACCACTAGCCTATCTCGTTTTAAAGTACATCTATTCCTTTTGTTTTATTTCAGATTAAGAACTAACCCTCATGCAGGCACTCAACCGAAGATACCAAGACACTAACACTATGAGGAGACCTCGAGACCACCAAAAGCGCGCCCGTGGCACTCTTTTCCTTCAACCGAGTTTTTTATCCCAGAAAAGAAGGGTTTTTACCGGCAAGGTTTTTAACGAGGCAATGACTACGAAGCTTCTCAAAGGGGAAAAGCTCCACAGAACTACTCGAAGCTACTCTTACGGCCAACTTTCAAGCGGCGAGGGGCATTCCCCTTGGAAGCCACCCAACTCGCAGGAGGTGGAGAAACGCTAAGCAAAGATTCCTATGGGGAGACGATGTATAGGGCCAAACGGTCGATGTAATTAGTTCCCGCCAATGCGGAAGCATATATTATTATATCGGGCAATCAAAAAATACCCTTTTTCTCCCATGAAAAAGAGGAGGGCTCCATCTCGGAGTAAGGCAACATGAATATCTCCAAAGCAACCGCAGTCAACCAAAAATAGGTTAACTCAGCACAACAACACATGTATTGCGCCAATGGATCGAAGAATATCTTCCAACTTCTCACTCTCCAAAAAGGGAAAGTCGTAGTATACTTTCGACAAAAACCTCTCCACCAAATATATCCTGAGACACTCGGAGACTTAAATGGTTCAGTGCCCACACAAATACAAAGCCCCCACAATGCAACTCCGAGTTCAAGAGAAGCTATCTTAAGCTTAACCAAACTCGATAACTCAGAAACTGTCCCCAATCACCATGCACTAGAAATTTCGAAACTATAAGACCCTAACGAGTAGACTCGACATAACTAGATCTATTCTATGAGCAGTAAGACCTCAATAGGCATGACAAACTGTAAGACCTCAACAGGCATGACAAACTGTAAGACCTCAACAGCCATGGAAAATCCCGATGTTTAATCTGTACATTGCATTTGTAAGAATCCTTAAAGGGCATACCCTCGATATAGACGCCTAAACTATCACTAGGGATAAAACATGGCTACGGCCAAACGCATATGACTACGGTTAAAATGGCGAATACAGCCGAAATAATGCGACTCGGGGATGCCCGACTGTCGCTAAAGAATTGCAAGCCACTACTCCAAATATAATTCGGAAAGAACCGGTTAAAACAGGCTTCCCTCAACAGGCAAAAATGAGCTCCGACAATGTTGGCTCCCAAATACAAGAGTGTCTATCTACTCGACCTACGAGCTATGAACCTTACGAGGTGCTCGAAACATTGCCGACAACGACTTGAAATCGAGGTTCCTCTAGCAACCGATGACGGGTCAGGAAAAAATACTCTAAAAGACCATAACGAGGGGAACCAAAGCTTACAAAAAAGCCCACGGGCAAAAATAGCATAAGAGCCATTGTCGCCAGCTAAGCAAGCCTACAGGCCTCATATTGAAAGGTCTCTACGACCAATCAGCGCAAGAGCCATTGTCGCCAGCTAAAAAATCTTGACAACTTAAGGATTAAAATGAGCTGGAATCGTAACCCGATTCGGAGACCTGATCCAAAATAGTTAACTATGCAAGCCTCCGGGCCACATACTAAAAGGTCTCAACGACCAAATAGCGTAAGTTCCACTATCGCCAGCCAGAAACTCCAGTAAATTTAAGGGTCGATCACAGCTCGAATCGCAACGCGACTCAGAGACTGGACCCAAAAATTGCAATATGCCTAACGGCGGGGAATAAATGCCACTATCGTTGGCAAGGGAATCAGGGAAACTTAAGGGTCGATTACATCTCGAATCGCGACGCGACTAGGAGACTGGACCCAAAATAGTTGAACTGCAGGATGCCTAAGGGCACGGATCGAAAGATACCGTCGTCAGTCGATTAAATTTCCAAGCCACGCACCCGTGAGGTCACTTCGACCAAAAGCACAGAGAGCTCTCCCATGCAAGCAAGGGAGAGCTTGAGCGTAGATTTAAGCACCAGTCATAATGCAGCTCGGAAACTAGACCCACCAAATAGTTGGAGCAGCGAATGGCGAAGGGCAAGAGATCAAAACAAATACTACCTACCCGCACAAGCAAAAAAAATTTAAAGAACAAGAAGGCTCGAGTCGGAGCCCGACTCGGAGACCAAGCCTAAACAGCCAAGCCAAGCACGGAGGCCCCGGTACCTAATCATGTCAAAAATCATGCTTAAGAGCCCCCAATCTGCTCGTTCCGTTCTGGACCTACGAGGATCCAATCAAATAGCAAAACCAGCCTGCCTAGTAGAAAGCAATAGCAAATAAAAAGGTACAGAAGAAACAAAGATTCAAATTCCTTCTTATATATTGCATGCGCAAGAAAGGCGCACTCTCCATCTACAGGCATATTCTGCATATATCAAAAAGAAAGTGACAATAAATGGCAAAATCTACACTTCGCGCTACATGGTATACAACTTGTAAAAAATTGCCCTCCGCAACTTCAGCAAGAAGTGACCAAGTGCCATGATTATTCCCCTGGATCGAGCCAATTCCTCCGGGAAAATGGAACCCCTTGCACCAACCTACTCGAGTACCTCTGCTCGGGACCTGCAACGAACATATTCCTTGATCCTCTTCTCTTGGTCTAGGGCTCGCTGCACCTCGGCTTGGGCATCAGTAGCACCCTTCATACGAATCACCATCTCCCGACCCGCCTTGGTTCGACTTAGTGTCACTTCGGCCCAAGCATCAATTATCTTTGCTCTAAAACTTCAGAAGTTCAAATTCGAAGTTTCCCAATCATACCTGGTTGAACATTGGCACTGTCACAAGTCAAAAGAAGTTGGACCTCGAAAGGCAAAGACCATTGCCGAGACATTCGTCCCCTCAGAAGCTTGAGCCTGCACTTGAGCCCTTAGCACCCCACGAGTCACTCTGGCGAAGCTTGACATCGCCCTTACGGTACTTTGAAACCTCCACTTTTTTCTGCAGCTAATATAATAGAAAGGGGGTTATCCCTAAGGGCATAGGGGGGCGAAGCGTGTACTACAGAAAGCCACCTGCTCCATCAAATAGCTCCCATAACTTGGGTCGGTCACCCAAGAATCAAGGTCTCTAGAAACACCCGGCTCAAATCGATGCATTCTCCTCAGAGGCATGAAACGGCCACGCCTTAATAAAAGGATCCATCACATCACATATCTCACTATCATCGTTGACCACTGGGACCGTTCAACACCAACAACGTCCACAATAGAGTAAGGAAAGAACGGTTGCTTGATTCACCATCATCACAGATAGAATCGGCGAAGCGTGGGGCATACCGCCTGAAGGACATCCTTTCATCCCTTCAAATAACTGACGAGGGTTTCGAATGTATGGCACCAACACCTGGGAGGAACAATTCGCCCAAGCCCAGTCTCTACCTTCCCCAAATAAAGTAGCCATTAAAGGCAGGTTTCGACGACCCCCGAGGAGGCGAAAGCAGCCTCACATTCCATGACAGAAAAATGGTGACAAATTCAAAAACAACCAATGGCACCAGCCATCAGCATCATATCCGGCGCCAGTATGATAGCCAACCCCGGAAGCCTCCATCACGGTAAGATAAAGCCCTAAAAGACCAGCAATGCCTTTACCAACACGAGATCAGCACACAAAGGCCTCCACCAAAGGAAGCTAGATAGCAAATACAGTTGCATCTTAACATACACTCATATGGAACAGTCCCCGGATATCGATCTAGATAATCCAAATGCAGGAAGATCTCTGCACAGAGACTACATTCGAGAAGCCACTTGCATCCCTAAACCCGCCGGTCCTCGGTCAAGCCTCCTCTCAAAGGCCACTACGATGTCCGAAGACACAACTCATGCCTTCACGGTAAGCATCCGGTGGCCCGATGTTACTGGTCTTATTTTGGGCCAGGACACAAAGAATCCTATGCGGAGCCATTTTATCAATCGAAAGCTCCACAAATGTCCAAGGAAGCACCTAAATACAAGAAAACTCCTCAGCAGCAGTCAATCCTATACATTCTAAAAGGATTGTCTACATCAAGGTCAATAGGGACCCCCCGAGTACTCGAAGATGACCTTCATCCGGGATGACGTTCCCAAAGGCCCCAGAATTCGATGCATGATCTCCAAACAAATCGGAGGGCTTCGCTAGCTCGGAACTATCAGAATGATCCCAGATTGGTCCGAAGTACGATGGCGGGTTGGAGGAGAACCATGTTGATCAGCAGGAGATCAGAATGAACGCACTCACTCAATTCAGATATCGGCAGTCAACAAATAAAAGAAGGCATTCAAAGAGCCTCTAAGGGCATGGGAGCATACAGAAACAAAGCAAAGTAAGGAAAGCAGAAGTCAGAAAAAGTATATTCATATTCATAAGAAATCCATAAATAACAGCCCTCGAGGAGTCCTTACATATGATTACAAAAGTCCGCGAGGGGATCATCACGCAAAAAAGAAATCCAAAGATATGCATACAACAAAAGCCTAAGAGTCTAGCCTACTTTTTGCATGGCATCTCCGTCGTCATCCCCTCGGGCATATGACCTCAAAGACAATATCTTCCGAGTCTGAGGCCCTCAAGGACCTCATCTCAATTCCTTAGAATGACATCTTCAAAAGGAAGAAAGGTGAGGGATGGAGATAAGAAGTGGCTGGGTGAAAAATCTGGCTGTCATGAATCCCGCCAGTTAAACCCATCAAGCCACTTCTTGAGATGTTGCCTCAGCCCAGAGGCAACATCCTGCAAAAACAGCCGCCACACCCCCAGGAATCCAAAAGGGGCGTAGCGCGCCAAACCGAGGGAGGAGGGTGAGCAACAGTGTATAATCTGAGCCCCCTCTTGAGTAGTGGTGCATAGTCCAAAAAATACACCCAGTGTTGGAAGGAATCGGCCCTCTGCCTCATCGCCCCGAGCTTACAACGACTGAAGCAACAACAATAACAACAACATCAACAATAGCAACATCATGGCGACACCATTTTGTCCAATCAAAAAGAGATCAAGAAAGGAGTCAAGGCGCATATAGTATTAAATCTTGAAGCCTGGGCCTCAAACACAGCAAGATGGTGGAACTTCAACATGATATAAAAAGAAAGAGAGATAGGTATCGAAGAAAGTCTAAGTAGAAAAGCTAGCCACAAGGAGCCTCATTTACAAGGAGGGAAAAGCAGCCGACGATGCCATTACCGCCCTCCAAAAACATAACAACAGGCGCAGTCAATGCATTCATAGAAGCTAAACCGATAGCAACAATATGACTCCAAGGGTCGTAACATTTCGGGTGATCTCGAAGAAGCGAAAAGGCGAAGTACCTCGATACTTGTCAAAGGAGGGCTACACCATAAACATAATACTGCTATAGGGGATCAGGACATGATATGTCTATATTGTTTCTTATCACTTCCCTCTAAGAAACATAGAGACTATCTGTATGCGGTTAAAACCGGGGAACCGATCGCTCCTCCCCCCCCCCGATGTAATGCTTTGGAGAGAGGCCCCGAAAGCAGGGGATCTTGGGTCGGTTGCTTCCCTCAAAACCTGTCAAAGCCCTGCCAAGAATAATCATAGGCAGAGGCCCCAACGAATGCAGGAATTCCCCGAGGAATGCACTCGGGGTCGATCAAATCTATTCAAGTGGCTCGATGCTAGCCCTCATGCGACGTAAAACTAATGGGCTGTCACATCTCATTCTTTTTGTCATACTAACTATTTTGTACTATGTTTGGGCGTCCCTTTTCTAAAAAGGGGGGGGTCGCCAACACCTTGCAAGGCAGAGCTCCATTGATCCTACTCAAGTGCAATTATATTCTCTCTCTCTCTTCTCTAATTTGCTTATTCCCCTTGGTTCAAAGTCATTTATCTTTGGTCATTCTCCTTAACACTTGGTACTGTCCTGAGGCCGCCTCCGTATTCATTGCTTCTTAACTTGTTGTTCATTCTATAGCTTAATATTGATCAAAAGAGCCCTATTTTATTATTCCTTTAACTGTTATCCCATCCCTGCTTGTCCCCGGTAGTTCGAGATCAATATCAACGCCGACCCCAAGGTCCCATCAACCATCTCTGCACTCGGATAATAGGCCCCTTCGGTTTGATTACTTCCTTGTCTTAGCTCGCATTTTATCATTAAACTTCACTTTATTAGCATTAACTGCTTTAACAAGTAGCTCGGGAATAGATCATGTATTTTTAGAATCATATATATAAATTTAATTGTTGTTACCATTTTCACGGTAATCATATAGTCTACGCACATCCTTAGCTTATTCCCCTATTTGGCACTACAACTACGTTATCTAGCCATTCAGGATACTTTACCTCCGTGACGGATCCGATTTTATGGAGTTTCGCCACTTCTTCATTGATGAAGGCATGCTTCACCTCGGACTGCGGTCTTTTTTTTCTGCTTCACAGGTTTGAATTTGGGGTCAACATTTGTTTGTGGGAGGTTATTTCCGGTGTGATACCTATCATACATAAGTGGGACCAAGCAAAACAGTCGATATTATTAATAAGGAATTGAATAAACTCTGCCCTGAGTTTAGGGTTCAGCCCCGTTCCCAGGTATACCTTACGATCTGGGAGGTGTTTGATCAAAACGATTTGCTCCAGATCTTCGACTATTAACTTGGTCGCATCGGATTCCTCGGGGGCTAATGTGATTTGCCAAGATGTTCGGTTTTGAGTTTTGGGGAATTTTGGGACACTTAGTCCCTAAATGAGAGCTTAAGTGTTGGAAAGTTGACCGTAGTCAGAACAGTGTGAAGACGGCCTTAGAATGGAAATCTGATGGTTCCATTAGCTTCGTTGGGTGATTTTGGGTTAGGAGCGTGTTCAGATTGTGTTTTGGAGGTCCGTAGCTAATTTAGGATTGAAATACCGAAAGTTGAATTTTGGAAGTTTCCGATTCGATAGTGAGATTTTGATCAGAGGGTGGAAATGAATTTCCGAGAGTTACAGTAGTTCCGTTATGTCATTTGGGATGTGTGTGAAAATTTCAGGTCATTCGGACATGTTTTGGTTGGGTTTTTGATTGAAAGCGGAATTCGGAAGATTTTAGGAACTTAGGCTTGAATCCTATGTGTTTAGGTTGTTTTGATGTTGTTTGAAGTGTTTTAAAGATTTGTACAAGTTTGAATAAGGTTTTAGGATATGTTGATGCCTTTGGTTGAGGTCCCGGGGGCCTCGGGATGAATTCGGATGGTTGACGGAGGAAATTTTGGTGTGACGTTGCTGCAACAGCTGTTCTTCTGGTATTTCTGCATCTGCGGTTTAGGGATCGTATATGCAAAGCTACAGAAGTGGCATAGAGGACCACAGAAGTGAACTTTGGGATTTTCCTCAGGAAACGCACATGAAGTGCGATTTCCATAGAAGTAGAACCGCTCTTACAGTTAGAGTACCACAGATGCGAAAGCTGGGTCCTTAAGTGAAAGTTGCAGATGCGACAGTTGTTCCGCAAAAGCAGGACCGTAGATGCGGTCCCTGGGCCGCAAATGCGAAAATCACTGGGCAGAACATATAAATAGTTGCCTTCGTGAATTTGAGGGATTCTTTCACCATTTTCATCCGGGTTTTAAGCATTTGAGAGGGTTTATTAAGGAAAACAAAGAAAAATCACTTGGAGTTAACATTTTTGACTTCATAACTCATTTTTATGTGATTAAAGACCTAATTAGTAGTGAGAATTTTGGGAAAATGATTAATTAGGGCTTGGGTTTAAGATGCCTTTAAATGAGTATTTGAGTGGTCATTTGGACTCCTATTTCAGTGTTCTTGTTATGTATAGACTCATGAGAGTACGAGCTTTTTGAAAATGGAAATTTAACCTGATTTTGAGATGTGGGCCCGAGGGGTGTTTTGGTCATTTTACATAATTTCGCGTATTAGGTTAGACTTTAATTGTAGAATCAGTTACTTGAAGTGTTATTTACATTGTGCAATTGAATTGAATACATTTGGGCCATTTGGAGTCAAGTACTGGTGGCAAAGACGTGGTGTCGGGTTGATTTTGAGCTGGTTCGAGGTAAGTGACTTGTCTAACTTTGTGTAGGGGACCTTCCCCTTAGGATATGGTATATTTGGTAATGGAAATTCCTTGTATTTGAGGTGACGAGTGCGTACTTGAGCTAATTGTTGAAAATCCTATTTTACTTTAAGTATTTCAATTGAGTTCCTTTTTCTGCTTTATTCTACTTGCAAATTTAGCCTGTTATTGTTTAGAAAAGCATGTTTAGTTGACTTAATTGCCTATTTTCTTAAACTGCTTTAATTGCATTACGTGAAGCATGTTAGGCTAGAATTAACTATTTACTTGGTACGAAATTTGCATTTAATTGAGTATTCTTGTGTTGCTTCTATGTGTTTTTAATTTGGGGCAACGGGACGGCATCTCGGGAGATCCCCTGTACGTATTTATGATCTGTACTAAGGTGCGGGATACTAAAAGATCCCTGCCACGTATATTGAGGTTACCAAGAGATCCTCGGGATACCAAGAGATCCATGCTACGTATATTGAGTTACCAAGAGATCCTCGAGATACCAAGAGATCCCGAGCATATATTGAGGATACCGAGAGATCCTCGGGATACCAAGAGATCCCTAGCCTATATTGAGGATACCGAGAGATTCTCGGGATACCATGAGATCCCCGGTTACTTCCTTGTGGTTTTCCTTCATCTCTGTTACGTTATTGTACTCTTGTTATCCTGTGTAAATTCTTATTGTAGATTCTTAATTGTACTGCTTATCTTATCCTGTCATCATTATAATTATTTAATCCCAGTAGGGCCCTAACCTTCCTCGTCACTACCCAACCGAGGTTAGGCTTGGCACTTACTGAGTACCGTTGTGGTGTACTCATGCCTCTGTTGCGCATGTTTTTTATGTGCATATCTAGGTAACACTGCTCAGGCCTATCATCTTTGAGGAGGCGAATTCTCTTGAGACTTTGAGGTACATCTGCCGCGTCCGCAGACCAAGAAGTCCCTTTCTATTCCTGCATTTATTATTAGCCCTTCTGTATTTTTCTGTTCTTATTAGACATTCCGGAGTTAGAAATTGATCTTTGCTTGTGATTCGTCAGTTTCCAGGTTTTGGGATAGTGTATCGGATTTTGAGAAGTCATGTGTATATGCTGGGTGGCATTTAGATATTATTACTTTAAGTTGTTTTTAGCTTTTGATTATTTATTCCACAAGTTAGTTCTTTTTTTGCATTTGTTAGGCTTACTTAGTCGCCATGACTAGGTGCCGTTACGATAGTTCACGGAGGGAGAACTATTTTATTAGAGTCTTGTCGATCGGTACAGAGAAGTCTATACTTATCTACTTGAGGCTATGTAGCCATTAGGAAAATTCCACTTCATTTGAATTCCTTGTCGGGCGAGATTTTTGATTTCACAATTCTAAACTTCTGTATCCTATTCTCTCGCAGATGGTGAAGACACGTGCTACCCTAGACGATCAGGCACCCGTGCCCCCCTACTACAGCCGTTAAAGACCGGGGTCTGGGTAGAGGCTGAGGACACACACGTGGTGCAGCTAGAGCATATGCGCGAGTTGCCGCCGAGGTACCGCCGGTATATCTAGTTGGAGTCCAGGCACCTGATACACCTAACACTACTACTACTCCGACTTTTTAGGAGACTTTGGCACAGTTCATGAGTATATACACCACTCTAGCTCAGGCAGGGTTGCTTCCTCTTGCTGCAACCACATCTCAAGACAGGGGAATTAGCACAGACTCCCACCACCCGAACTCCTAAGCAGCAAGTACATGTTGAGCAGGCCCTTGAGATTATTCCTGTACCGCCTATATTGCTAGTTTAGCCCGATGATAGGCCAGCGTCTTCCGAGGAGGAGTAGTTGAGGCTTGAAAGGTTCAAGAGTTACAAGCCTCCTATATTTGGCGGTCTAGCATCGGAGGATGCTCTGGGATTTCTAGATAAGAGTTACCGTATTCTTCGTACCATGGGTATATCAGGATCGAGCGCGGTTTTCTTCACTACCTTCCAGCTTTGAGTAGCCGCCTATGAGTGGTGGTGCACCTATGAGTTAGACAGACCAAATGAGGCTGCTTCACTGACTTGGACTTAGTTTTCAGATCTGTTCCTGAGTGAGTATGTTCCTCAGAGCCTTAGGGACGTATGGCGGACAGAGTTTGAGCATTTGCGCCAGGGTGTTATGACTGTTTCAGAGTATGCTGTCCGTTACACCAATTTGGCTAGGCATGCACCAACTTTGGTTTCTACTATCCGTGAGATGGTTCGTCGATTTATTGAGGGCCTTATTCCCAACATCAGATCTAGCATGGCTCGTGAGGTAGAGATGGATATTTCTTATCAGTAGATGGTGAGCATTGTTAGGAGGATTGAGGGTATGCATTCTAGGGAGAGAGAGGAGAGGGATGCCAAGAGGTCTCGAGAGTTGGGCCATAATTCTGGTGCCCGTACCCTAGCTGCAGGTCATCATGGTAGGGTTATATGAGTTGTCCTGTTCATTCAGCTCTTCTAGTAGACGGTGGTATTCCAGCTCCTCCTACACCTCATGAGCCTTACTATGCACCTCTGGTATCTAACGTGCCTCCTGCATGGGGTGCTTTCAAAGGTTAGTCAGTAGACCTGGCCCTAGTCAGTCACAGCCACCATGTCCTTCCAAAGCTTGTTTTGAGTGTAGTAACACACGCCACGTGGTGAGGGATTGTCCTATACTTGAGAGTAGTGCACCTCCACAGACTTCTCATCCACAGCGTGCCCCGCAGAGTTCTCAAGCTATGATTATAGCTCCAGTTACTACCCCACCTACTCAGCTAGCTAGAGGTGGAGGTCGGGGAGGTAGAGGTTGTCCTAGAGGGGGAGGGCATGATAGATACTATGCACTTCCTGCTCGTACCGAAGCTGTTGCCTCCGATTCCTTCATCACAGGTATTTTCATGGTTTGTCATAGAGATGTACCGGTTCTATTCGATCTAGGATCCACTTACTATTATGTGTCCTCTTATTTTGATCTACATTTGGGTGTATATCGGGATTCTTTGAGTTCCCCTATTTATGTTTCTACTCCCGTAGGAGATTCCGTTATTGTGGACTGCGTCTATCGGTCGTGTTTGGTTGCTCTTAGTGGTTTTGAGACCAGAGCCGATTTATTGTTGCTCAACATGGTTGATTTTGATATTATCTTGGGCATGGACTGGTTATCGCCCCATTATGATATTCTTCATTGTCACGCCAAGACCGTGATGCTAGCTATGCCAGGTGTAATACATGTTAAGTGGAGGGGTACTTTAGATCACACTCCTAGTAGAGTTATTTCTTTTCTTAAAGCTCAACATATTGTTGAGAACGGGTGTGACGCGTATTTAGCTTATATGAGAGATGTCAATATTGATACCCTTTTAGTTGATTGAGTTCCAGTAGTACGGGATTTTCCCAAAGTGTTTTCAGCTGATTTTCCAGGCATGCCATTAGATAATGATATTGATTTTGGCATTGATTTGTTGCCGGGCACTCAGCCCATTTCTATTCCTCCGTATCGTATGGATCATCCTAAGTTGAAGGAGTTGAAGGATCAGTTACAGGAATTGCTTGATATGGGTTTTATTCGGCCTAGTGTATCACCTTGAGGTGTTCCTATCTTGTTTGTGAAGAAAAAAGATGGTTCTATGCATATGTGTATTGATTATCGCTAGTTAAACAATGTTACATTGAAGAACTGTTATCCTTTGGCTCATATTGACGATCTGTTTGACCAGCTTCAGGGCAGACAGGTGTTTTCTAAGATTGATTTGCACTCAAGTTACGATCAGTTCAAGATTCAGGAGTTAGATATCCCGAAGACTACTTTCAAGACTCGGTATGGTTATTAAGAGTTCCTTGTTATGTCATTTGGGCTGACCAATGCCCCAGCAGCCTTTATGCATTTGATAAACACTGTGTTCCGGTCGTATCTTGACTCGTTCGTCATTGTCTTTATTGATAATATTCTGGTATATTTCCGGAGTCAAGAAGATCATGAGCAGCACATGAGGACTGTGCTTCAGACTTTGGGAGAGAAGAAGTTATATGCTAAGTTCTCTAAATGTGAGTTTTCTTTGGATTCAGTGGCATTCTTAGACCACGTGGCATTGAGTTAGGGTATTCAGGTGGATCCGAAAAAGATAGAGGCCGTGCAGAGTTGACGCAAACAATCCTCAGCTACCGAGATCCACAGGTTCATAGGAGTCATAGATCACAAGCCGATTTATTAGAGTCTCGCTGATCGGTACAGAGACGTCTATACTTATCTACGAGAGGCTATGTAACCGTTAAGAAAATTCCACTTTATTTGAATTCCTTGTCATGCAAGATTTTTGATTTCACAATTCTAAACTTCTGTCTTTTATTCTCTCGCAGATGGTGAGGACACGTGCTACCTGAGATGATCAGGCAGTCGCGCCCCCTACTGCAGAGACCGGGGCCAGGGTAGAGGCTGAGGACGCACAAGTGGTGCAACCAGAGCACATACGCAAGCTGCCGCCGAGGTACCAACAGCAGATCCAGCTGGAGTCCAGGCACCTGATACGCCTACCACTACTACTATTCCGGCTCTTCAGGTGACTTTGGCACATATCAAGAGTATGTACACCACTCTGGCTCAAGCAATGTTGCTTCCCCTTGCTGCAACCTTATATTAGGCTGGGGTAATTAGCATAGGCTCTCGTTGCTCGCACTCCTGAGCAGCGAGTGAATGTTGAGCAGGCCCTTGAGATTATTCCTGTACTGCCTGTAGTGCCAATTCAGCCCGAGGAAAGGGCAACGGCTTCCGAGGAGGAGTAGCTGAGGCTTGAAAGGTTCAAGAGGTACAAGCCCCCTGTATTTGGTGGTCTAGCATTGAATGATGCTCTAGGATTTCTAGATGAGAGTTACCGCATTCTCCGTACCATGGGTATATCAGGATCGAACGGGGTTTCCTTCACTACCTTCTAGCTTTGAGGAGCCGCCTATGAGTGGTGGCACACTTATTAGTTAGACAGTCTAGATGATGATGCTTCACTAACTTGGTATCAATTTTTAGATCTTTTCCTGAGGGAGTATGTTACTCAGAGCCTCAGGGAGACGTGGTGTGCAGAGTTTGAGTATTTGCGCCAGGGTGCTATGACTGTTTCAGAGTATGCTATCCATTACACCAGTTTGGCTAGGCATGCACTAGCCTTGGTTTCTGCTATCCGCGAGATGGTTCGCCAATTTATTGAGGGCCTTATTCCCAGGATCAGATCTAGCATGGCGTGTGAGTTGGAGATGGATATTTCTTCTCAGCAGGTGGTGAGCATTGATAGGAGGATTGAGGGTATGCATGCTAGGGAGAGAGAGGAGAGGGAGGCCAAGAGGTCTCAAGAGTCAGGCCATAATTCTAGTGCACGTACCCTAGCTGCAGGTTGTCATGGTAGGGGTTATATGAGTCGCCCTATTCATTCAACTCTTCCAGCAGCTAGTGGTATTCCAGTTCCTCCTAAACCTTAGGAGCCTTAATATGCACATCCGGTATCTAGCACACCTCCTGCGTGGGGTGCTTTCAGAGGTCAGTCCAGCAGACCTGGCCCTAGCCAGTCACAGCCACCATGTCCTTCCAAAGCTTGTTTCGAGTGTGGTGACAAATGCCACATGGTGATGGATTGCCCTAGACTTGCGAGGAGTGCACCTTCACAGACTTCTCAGCGACAGCGTGCCCCACAGAGTTCTCAGGCTATGATTACAGCTCTATTTGCTACCCCACCTGCTCAACTAGCTAGAGGTAGAGGTCGGGGAGGTAGAGGTCGCCCTGGAGGGGGAGGCCAGGCCAGATACTATGCACTTCCTGCTCGTACCGAAGTTGTTGCCGCTGATTCTATCATCACAGGTATTGTCATGGTTTGTCATAGAGATACACCAGTTCTATTCGATCCAGGCTCCACTTACTCTTATGTGTCTTCTTATTTTGCTCCACATTTGGGTGTATCTCGGGATTCTTTTAGTTCCCTTGTTTATATTTCTACTCTTGTGGGAGATTCTCTTATTGTGGACCGCATCTATCGGTCATGTTTGGTTGCTCTTAGTGGTTTTGAGACCATAGCCGATTTATTATTGCTCACCATGATTGATTTTGATATTATTCTATCTTAGAGGGTACTTTAGATCACACTCCTAGTAGAGTTATTTCTTTTCTTAAAGCTCAACATATGGTTGAGAAGGGGTGTGACACATATTTAGCTTATGTGAGAGATGTCAGTATTGATACCCTTTTAGTTGATTCAGTTCCAGTAGTACGGGATTTTCTCGATGTGTTTCCAGCTGATCTTCCAGGCATGCTGTCTGATAGAGATATTGATTTTGACATTGATTTGTTTCCGGGCACTTAGCCCATTTCTATTCCTCTGTATCGTGTGGCTACTCCTGACTTGAAGGATCAGTTACAGGAATTGCTTGATATGGGTTTTATTCAGCCCAGTGTATCACCTTAGGGTACTCTTGTCTTCTTTGTGAAGAAAAAAGATGGTTCTATGCGTATGTGTATTGATTATCACTAGTTAAACAAGGTTACAGTGAAGAATTGTTATTCTTTGCCTCGTATTAATGATCTGTTTGACCAGGTTCAGGGCACACATGTGTTTTCTAAGATTTATTTGCGCTCAGGTTACGATCAGTTGAATATTCGTGAACCAGATATCCCGAAAACTACTTTCAGGACTTGGTATGGTCATTACGAGTTCCTTTTTATGTCATTTGGGATGACCAATGCCACAACACCCTTTATGCATTTGATGCACAATATGTTCCAGCCGTATCTTGACTCGTTCGTCATTAACTTTATTGATGATATTCTAGTATATTCCCGGAGTCGAGAAGATCATGATCATCACATGAGGACTATGCTTCAGACTTTGAGAGAGAAGAAGTTATATGCTAAGTTCTCTAAATGTGAGTTTTGGTTGGATTCAGTGGCATTCTTAGGCCATGTGGTATCGAGTGAGGGTATTCAGGTGGATCCGAAGAAGATAGAGGTCGTGCAGAGTTGGCCCAGACCATCCTCAGCTACCGAGATCCGCAGCTTCCTTGGTTTGGCCTAGACCATCCTTAGTTTACCTAGTCGTCAAGACTAGGTGCCGTCATGATGGTTCATGGAGGCCGAACTGGGGTCGTGACACCTAGGCAGCGCATGCGGGGGTTGGCATCTCGTGGTGGACCGCTAAAATTTTCCTCGCTGCCCGTTGTTCCCTGTGTATGGTCGTAATTTTATCCCTGGTACGAAACCTTATCACCTAGTGCAAGGTCGAGGGCAGTGCCCTTATGTTGGGTATCCAAGGTCTGCCAAGTAGGGCATTGTATCTCATGTCACCGTCGATGACTTGAAACTCAATGTTCCGGGTCGTGCTAGATGTATCGATCGGGAGAATCATTTCTCCCTTTGTTTCTTCTCTGATCATGTTGAAATCAAAGAAGATAGAGGCCGTGCAGAGTTGGCCTAGACCATCCTCAGCTACCAAGATCCGCAGCTTCCTTGGTTTGGCCCAGACCATCCTTGGTTTACCTAGTCGTCAAGACTAGGTGCCGTCATGATGGTTCACGGAGGACGAACCAGGGTCATGACACCGAGGCCGGGCATGCGGGGGTTGGCGTCTCGTGGTGGACCGCTAAAATTTTCCTTGCTTCCCGCTGTTCCCCGTTTATGGTCGTGATGCTATCCCTGGTAAGAAACCTTATCACCTAGTGCAAGGTTGAGGGCAGTGCCCTTATGTTGTGTATCCAAGGTCTGCCAAGTAGTGCGTTGTATCTCATGTCGCTGTCGATGACTTGAAACTCGGTGTTCCAGGTCGTGCTAGATGTATCGATCGGGAGAATGATTTCTCCCTTTGTTTCTTCTCTGATCATGTTGAAACCGTGGAGGACTAGATGGGCGGGAACAACTTGATTGAGCAACACTAGCTACTCTACTACTTCTGACCTGATTATATTGACCAAGCTACCTGGATCTACGAGCACGCACTTTATTCTTGTGTTGTTTGAGAGAAACAAGATTACTAGCACATCGTTGTGCGGTTCCATCGTAGCTTCGAGATCCTCCTCGCTAAATATGAGGGTTTTTCGAAGTAAGCATTCTCGGGCCGACCCCTCCTCTGTAGCGGGCATTCTCACTCGTTTGGACATGGGTCGTAGGGGAATGTTGGCTCGCCCAATAATCTTGTGGACATCGGCCCCTGGGTCGGTCGTGCCTTTTTCTCCGTCGCCTTCGAGGTTCCGGCTTCCTATTTCACTAGTCGAACCAGACACTTTGTCCTGAAAAAAGAGATCTTTGTGCGAGAAAAAGCGTGAAAGATAACGTGTGTTTGTGCAATAGAACCAGCAAGAAAATAACAACAAAAAATTTTAACCCCACGGTGGGCGCCAAACTATTTACCGTGAAAATGGTAACAACAATTAAATTTGTAAATGGGATTTTAAAAATACGCGATCTATTCACAAGCTAGTTGTTGGAGTGTTTGATGCTAATAAGGCGGAGTTTAATGACGAAATGCAAGCTAAAACGAGATAGTAATCGAACCGAAGGGCCTACTGCCCGAGTGTAGATCTGGCCGATGGGGGACCTCGGGGTCAATGTCGTGGTCGAGCTCGAGCTATCGGGGATAGTCACGGATGGGATAACAGTTGAGGATATAATTACCCAAGGATCTTCGAAGCCAATACTGAGCAATACGATGAAGAACTAGTAAGAAATAAATGGAGATTAAGGCGACTTCGGGCCAGCGAGAACAAGCAAGTTAGAAAGAAAAGAGAGAAAGGGAGTGAGATATTATTGCACTTGTGAAAAAATTGAGCAACATCAGCCGAGTCTACAAAGTAATGGGGATCCCCTTTATATAGGAGGGGAATCCGTTATGGTACAAAACGTGTTAATTGTAAAGGTATGGAGATAGGATGGCTAGACATGACATCTTGAAAATAGGCCTCGGATAGACCAACCATGTCAGGTTAAGTCGCGTGCCTTGGGAACTCCCCTCTCGCCTGTCATAACTTGCTTTACATGTCAGAATACGATATCATTCAGACTGATATGTATGATGAGCCTCAAGGATGAGTCTCGACCTTGGCTTCAAGCTTCGAGGGGCACCACTGCGAGATGGTTCTATGACGGGGGGAATCAGGCCCCCGAATTCACCGTACACACTAACAGTTATGGTTAAATCAACGAAGGCTCTTTATGGTCAATGATAAGAAATAAATGATGAACAAGAATGAAGATAATAAATAGAAACAGTAATATCATGAGAATATGTTAGATAGCAAAGAGAATGTTCTTGTATATTTTGTGTAGAGCAGCTGAAGCAACAGGGGTTTAAAAAATGACAAGGATCCACTTTATATATGAGGGGAGTCCCAACACAGTACAAAATGCATTAATTACAATGATATGGGGATGGGACAGCTAGGTGACACCCTGATTTAGGGTTAGGGTAGTCCACTAGGCTTTGTCAGTCCTAGCCGTGTACCTTGGGAACTCCTCATTTCTAGCATATATGTGATCGACATTATCCCAATGTCGGGTGTTGATGTACCTCGAGGGCGAAACTCGACCATAGCCTTGTAGCCTCGAGGCTTCAAGATGATCTTCTGAGGTGCCTTGATGATGAGAAATTGGGCCCTCTGATTTCACCGTATACAGATAGTCCCCGCGTTTCTTAGAGAGGAGTGACAAGAAACAATTTTGACATCCAGCTCTTCTGGCTTCCCGCGATGATGTCACGTTGATGATATTATACTTATGACATAAGTCTTCACGATAATCGGGACATCCCATGGACTTTTCTTTTGCTACATGTGTACTTTTTCTCTTCTTTATTTATTTGTAAGGACCCCTTGTAGTCTTTTGTAATCATATGTAACGGCCCCTCGTGGGCTTTTGTAATCAAAAAGTTTTATGAATACAAAGAAGTTTCTTCAATTTCGTCTTTGATGCTTGATGTATTCCCTTTTATTTGCATTTATGGAGATTCGGAATGTATGACTCTACCGGTTGTTGCCACTATCGAGCCCAGAGGTGAATGTTATTTCCTGATTTTTGATTGATTAGTATGGCTTATCGTGGAGTCCTTCGCCGTTCCTTGGATCGAGCCTTGATTGGACCAATAAACTTGGGTCATTGGGACCCTTACTTCGAGTCGAATGAAAGTAACGCTTCGAGCCTTGAAATCGTGATTTATCACTTAGGCGCCGCGGTAACCTTTAAGGGGAAATTTGCTCGGAGGCCCATGGATAGGGACTGCCTTTAAGCTTTCGATGGCAGTCCCCGAGTGGAAGTTCGTTCAAATTCGGACCACCTGGAAACTTGCATTGAACTTAGTGTAGATAACCTTAAAGTGCTGTAGATGGATCCTGGAAGTGGGTTTGTCCGAACTCAGACGATACCCCGGGCCCAAGCCCATACGGGTGTATTTGAAGTGTTTATTTCCTTGGAGCCTAATTTTTTGATAAAATCCCCCGAGGTCAGGTACTACCTCGGGACTAGTGATGATGTAGTTGGCTTCTTAGAGCCTAACCTCTCATTGCTGGAGGTCCCCGAGGTCGGGTACCACCTCCGGATTGGCGATGATTTTATTTGCTTGTTGGAGCCTAACTCCTTTCTAATGGAAGTCCTCGAGGTCGGGTTCCACCTCGGGACTGGCGATGATGTTGTTGGCTTCTTGGAGCTTAACTTTCCTTTGATGGAGGTCCTTGAGGTCGGGTACCACCTCGAAACTAGCAAGGATGTTGTTGTCTTCTTAGAGCCTAACCTCTCCTTGCTGGAGGTCCCCAAGGTCGGGTACCACCTCGGGACTGATGATTATGTTACTGGCTTCCTGGAGCATAACTCCTTTCTGACAAAAGTCCCCGAGTTTGGGTACCATCTCAGGACTAGAAATGATGTCGTTGGCTTTTTAGAGCCTAACCTCTCTTTGTTGGAGGTCTCCGAGGTCGGGTATCACCTCGGGACTGTTGATGATGTTATTTTCTTCTTAGAGCATAACTCCTTTCTAATGGAAGTCCTCGAGGTTGGGTACCACCTCGGTACTGGTGATGATGTCATTGGCTTCTTAGAGCCTAACATTCTTTTGACGGAGGTCCTCGAGGTCGGGTACCACCTGGAGACTAGCGAGGATGTCATTGGCTTCTTAGAGCCTAACTTTCCATTGACGGAGGTCCTCGAGGTTGGGTACCACCTCGGGACTTGCGATGATGTCATTGGCTTCCTGGAGCCATAACCGCTACATCGGGGTCTATACGGCAGATAGGGGAGGTTTCCACCTCCGACATTCAGGACTAACGAGAGTATAACCCGAAGATCACTTCTTTGATAGGAGAAGAGCACCTTGGGTTAGTGAGAAAAGACTGTGGATAGGAGGGAGAAAGTAGTGTTACAGACATTTTCCTCGGATGAGGGCATCACAGATCGCGCCGATGGATTTTTGAATGTGGACATGTATACTTTCACACTGGGCCCCCTTGATAAAATTGTGCTTGACTTCTGTTTAACATATCGGGTTACATTGGTGCAGATCCATCCGTCATTTTGTTGAACAATATTGATGATCAGATTTTTTGCGGAGAAAGCGGGGCTTGAACTTATGCTTAGTCATCTTATTAGGTTGTACCGGCCCTTTCACCATTGTGGTCTGCTAACCTTGCAATGCCGATCGACCATGCTCTTCGTTGTTGATGATGAGGGAGATGGACACCGGGAGTAGGTGAATCATTTCTTCCGAGTTCAGACTGCTGACATTATCCCCGTGGAGCTTATGCCATTCCCTGAGGAATGGAACTATACATGTAAGTGGTGCATTTCATGCCTTCTCAGTTTTGTCTTTCACGAAAGCTGGTTTCACAACCGTGCCTTCTTTTCTTTTTCTACAGCAATTTCATAGGTACCGGGCGACATTCCTAATCTGCCGGATTGGGTGCAGAAGTTGGCGATCCACTCGACCTGCGATGAGCGCAAGTGGAGAGCTTTGTCCCGGGGTAGATGGGAAGAAAAACATCATGGTGCGTGTCGTGTTATTTTTTCCTCTACATTCCTTCATTTGGAGAGTAATTTTCCTTTTGCGCGTTTAATCTTGCTATTGTAGTCATCGGAGAGCCTTTTGAGGTGAGGTCGTGCTCCTCTAGTGAGGGGGAAAGGTTGTCAGCTTCCGGGCTAAAGAACGACAACAATAAGTGAGAGATGCTTTTTCAGGGCTTTGGAGCAGAAGCATCGTCCGAGCCCGCCGCGCTCGTGGTTCCTGGAATGGAAAAGATGGTCTCTCCTTTCCTATTGCCTTCTTTTTCCATTGATAGTACTTCGAGAGATACTAAAAACCCAGGGTCGCATACACCGAGCGATTGTGCCTCGACCGGAGTCGACCCTTACAAAGCTGAGGGAACTAGGTTGCAAGATGTGCGCTCGGCCTTCGAGGAAGCTCAGTGGCTTCACTTTGTGGTGAGTTTCGGCACAGGCCTTTTGAGCTTCATGCCTTTCCCTTCCTTATTGGGTTTTCTTTTGCAGGCTTTCGACAAGCTTAAGTCTGGGATGCTTCGCCGTGAAGCCAGGCTTCAGAAAGATCTAGATGAGGAGAGATCCCTTAGGCTCCTTTGTGATGAAAAGGAAGTCGAGTTGGTACACTTGCGGTATGAGGTGAGCCGGAGCTTGCATTATGAGAACTACTTGAAGAAGCACATAATTTTCTATCCCAGATGAGCGTGGATTCTTCCTTCTAGCTTCTGAGGCTAACGCTTCAATTATTTAAGTTGCATAAAAGGATAGAGGCCCTGGAGAGCCTTCGGGATGAAGCTGACCGAGCCTGGCATAAGCGTGATGAGCTAAAAGCTCGGGCGGAGGCTCAAGCTTTATAGGGGAAGGGTACTCTGGCTAGAGTTCCTACTTTTGAGGCTCGACTTCACTTAGTTCGCGATGACGCTTCGGTTCAAACAAATATGATTACGAAGCTCGAGTCCAAGCTTTCGAAGGTCAGGGCTGAGATCATTGATGCCTGGGCTAAAGTCGCAATGAGCCGAGCTAAGGCTTACCAGGTAATGGAGATCTATATAAAGGATGCTACCGATGCTCAGGCTGAGCTGAGAAGGGTCCTCGACTGCAAAGAGAGGATTGAAGAATATGCTCATTGCAAGTCTCAGAGAAAGACCCTAGAGGAGATCCGTGCTAGAGGTTTCGTCCACTCGGAAGAGTTGGCACTAGCGAGGCCGGACAAGGGTAATTCTCGGTTACTTTTGTTCGTCACCGAAGAAAGCGAAGATGAGGCCGGTAGGCCGTTGCTCCCAGGGGTCATAGATTTTGCCATTTGTATATAGCATTTCAAATCATGTTTTTAGATAGAGGTTGTGTTTTTTCATATATGTGTATAAAAGAAAACCTTCCGGATTTGTTTCGTCTATATCTCTTTCTGTCTCGAATTTGGCCGGGTGAACTAGTCTTTAAGTTGGTAGGAATCCTTAGATTCGTGATATGGCCCTAGGGATTATTAGGCGGGCCCGTGGGCTCTTACGCGCTTTTGCTCTTAGGCATATTTAGGCCAACTGTTTTGGGCTCAGTCCCCACCTTCAAGTTGCTGAGTTTTACGCTGGCAACAGTGGCTCTACCCTTTTGGTCGATGCGACCTTTTAGTGTATATGGGCTGGCGACAGTGGCTCTTATACTTTTGGTCGATGCAACCTTTTTTGTTAACTGTTTTGGGTTTAGTTTCCGAATCAGGTTACGAATCAAGCTCATTGACCCTCAAGTTTTCGGATTTGTGTGGGCTGGCCACAACGGCTCTTACACTTTTGGTCGATGCGACCTTTTTAGTTTGTGTTGGCAATAATGGTGCTTACACCTTAGACCAATGCGGCCTTTTAGTGTGGGTTGGCGACAATGGCTTTTACGCCTTGGGCCTATGCGACCTTTTAGTGTGGGCTGGCGACAATGGCTCTTACACCTTGGGTCGAATCGACCTTTATTGGATTTATTTTTCCCTTGTTAAGGATTTTTTGAAATGATTTTTGCCTGACTCTTCGACGGTTCGATAAAAACCTCTATTACGAGTCGTTATATGGCGATAATCGAGCACCTCGGGAGGTTTGGATCGGAGGCTAAGTATCTTGAATCCTGTGATTTGGAGATGACATAGTCGAAGCTCTTTTGCCTATGTCGAGGGTAGCCTGTTTAACAGGTTCTTTTTGAAGTAGATTCGAAGTAATTGAAGGCCTGTGATTTTGTAGCGACGATCGGGAGTACCCGAGTCACATTAGTTTGGCTGGTACAGCCTTGTGACCAGAGTCATTTGTGTTTGGCCGGAGTCTATAAGTCCGAGTGAATTAGTTTCGGCATCTATATCGAGGGTATGCCTTTTTAGGGGTCTTACAAGTTCGATATATAGCCGAAACTTTGAGATCGGGTTTATGCCTTTAGTGAGGTCTTACAAGTTTTACATGCCTTTGAGGTCATACAGTTTTACATGCCTTTGAGGTCTTACAGTTTTGGATAATCAGTACAAGTATTTTTCTAGCCTTGCTTGAGGTTTTACAGATAACGTTGTTGCCTTATGTAGGTCTTACAAGACTGAAGCTGCCCGCATGTGGCCTTACAACCTCGGGTTTTGATAAGTCGAAGGAGATGGTGCTTGACGGTAGTCCCCGAGACGTCGAGGTTTTTTTTACTAGGGAGCCATTACTTGTAAACAAGGTATTTCCTTATTGAGGGCTTATGAATTCGAAGATTCCGACCCTAAGATCATGCTTTTTTGATATTTTGACGCTAGTACCCGAGAGTTTTGGGCACTTTCAGCCTTGGAGATGATTTGTGATTTTCATGTTGCCTCGTTGAGGGTTTATGAGTTTGCAGTCCTGACCCGAAGGTCGTTCAGGTTTTAAATTGTTAACGCTAGTCCCCGAGTGTTTGAGACATTTTTGGCGGATGAGTTGTTTCTGCGAAGGTGTCGAGCTTCTTTTGAAGTGTGAGATGCTTTGATAAAAGATATTCTTCAATTATTTGGTAAAAGTGTAGGTGTTTTCGCCGCTGGGGGCCCAACTATACGAACATGGTTCATTCGATCGTTTGGCCCGGTACATCATTTTCCGATTGGGACCCCATTTGACATTTCTTGGCTTTTCCGAGCGGATGGCCTTTCGGGGGGGATGGGGGGTGCCCTCCTAATATTCGATGTTGAATACAAAAGAATCCTTGAATACTTGTCTAGTCGTCCTTAGGTAGCATGTGAAGGTTGCCTCATTAAAAACCTTGCCGGTAAAACCCTTTTCGGGATAAAAACTAGGTCGAAGGAAAATAGTGCAACGGATGCTTTAAACCTTAAGGTCTTCGGGTTGGGTTAGAGCTTTGACTGCTTCGGTTGAGCTCCTTCATAAGGGTTAGCGTGAAATATATAATGAAATAGGAGATGGTTATAACTTAGTGTGGGATGTGCCGGCGATGTTTTGAGGTCCAATATGTCTCCGTCGCTTGCGATGAGGACGTGGTACGGTCCTTTGTATTGGAGGTAGAACTTAACCTCGGAAGGCAGAATGGTCGCCTTATGCAATGCAAAAAATGCAGATGGAGACAATGTTTAGTCTCGGAAGGCAAAATGGTAGCCTTATGCAATGCAAATGTAGATGGAGACAGTGTTTAGTCTCGGAAGGCAGAATGGTAGCCTTATGCAATACAAATGTATACGGAGGCAGAATGGCAGCCTTATGCAAGAAACAAATTAGCAAATGGTAGTAGAGCTTTCTTAGCTGATAGCAGATTGCGACATTGTGATTGCTAGGGACATTGTGACATACAGAATATCACTGGTGTGTACGGAAATGAAATGTTGGTAAGTTCAATGGTTCTAAGAGTTGTATTCCTGAACAATGTTTGTCCCATGGGTGTTTAATATGTTTGATGATTTTGCAATCCAAGTGCCTGCATCCAAAGAAAAATCGTGAGTTTTGTAAAAGGGAAGGTCAATTCGTATCCTCGCTGGCTTTACTTGACTTACTCAGCTTTGATCTGGTGGTACTATATGTATCATTGGGGTAGCATTGCCAAACAAAGTAATTTCAGTAATATGCATGATTTAGTAAAAATATGACATAATAATGTTTTATATGAACTGACGACTGTGACATGGTTCGAGACATTGCAACATCTCTTTCTGCCCCACTTTAATTGGTTGATGCTCCTAACTGTTGCTTGCGACGATTGGCTGAAATTACTTCGGAATTTTTAGGGTCGTCCTCAAAATTCTGCTCTAGTTTCCAATTGCGGGGGAGGGGGGATGAAATTTTATGTAATTGTGACCGAACTCATAGGGCTGCCTACGTATCCCCTCATAAACTGGAATCAGATCAGGCATAGTTCAAATTACATCATATAAGGGAAGCATGAAAATTAGACATAGTAACGCTTGACTGCATCTGAATTGATTGGCTTCGGCCATACTTCTCCGTCCATATCTGCAAGTATGAGGGCTCCTCCTGTCAGAACCCAGTGGACCATGTATGGACCCTGCCAATTGGGAGAGAACTTCCCCTTGACTTCATCTTGAAGTGGAAAAATTTCCTTTAACACTAGTTGCCCCGGTGTGAACTGTCTCGGATTGACTCTTTTGTTGAAGGCTCTAGACATTATGTTCTGATAGAGTTGACCATGGCAGACTGCATTCATTCTCTATCCATCTATAAGGGCTAGCTGCTCATAATGACTTTTCACCCATTCTGCATCGCCGAGCTCAACTTCTTGTATGATCCTTAGGGAAGGAATTTCTACCTCATCGGGAATGACATCCTCTGTACCGTAAACCAGCATATAGGGGGTTGCCCTGGTTGATGTGCGGACTATGGTACGATATCCTAATAGAGAAAATGATAGCTTCTCGTGCCACTGTTTATGTTTTTCTATCATTTTCCTCAATATCTTCTTGATATTCTTGTTGGTGGCTTCTACAACTACATTCATCTGAGGCTTGTCAACTGTGGAATTCTTGTGTCTGATCTTGAAAGTCTCACTCATAGCTTTCATCAAGTCGATGTTGAGGTTGGAGCCATTATCAGTAATGATTGACTATGGAATCTCGAATCGACAAACAATGTGGTCGTCGAACAAAGTCTGCCATTACTTTCTTAGTTACTACTCTGTAAGATGCTGCTTCGACCTACTTGGTGAAATAGTCGATGGCTACTAGGATAAACCTGTGTCCGTTGGAAGCAGCAGGCTCGATTGGTCCAATAACATCCATTCCTCAGGTGGTGAAAGGCCATGGTGAGTTTGTTGCATTAAGCTCATTTTGAGGTACATTTATCATATCTTCATGTATCTAACAGCGGTGGCATTTCCGTACATACTGAATGTAGTCCATTTCTATAGTCATCCAAAAGTAACCGGCCCAGAGTATCTTCTTTGCTAAGACAAAACCATTCATATGTGGACTGCAGGTCCCAGCATGAATTTCCTCTAGTAGCTTGGATGCTTCCTTTGAGTCGACACACCTTAATAGTCCTAAATCGGGAGTCCTCCTATACAGGATTCCTCCGCTGTGAAAAAAATTGTTGGACAACCTCCAAAGGGTGCGTTTCTGAGTATGATTTGCAAGCTCTAGGTATTCTCCTTTTGCAAAATATTCAACATGGGTACAGTAAGCTGGCTGATCATGGATCTTTACTAGAATAGGATCAATGAAATTTTTGTCTGGACGATGTATCATTGACATGGTAGCCAATGCGTCGGCGAACTAATTCTGGACTCTAGGAACATGTTGGAACTCCGTCTTCTTGAACTTTTTCTTCAATTCCTGTACATGATACAAATGCGGGAGTATCTTGGAGTTCTTGGTTGCCCATTCTTCTCGTACATGATGTATAAGTATGTCTGAATCTCCAATCACCAGCAACTCTTGAACATTCATGTCAATGGCCATTTTGAGTCCTAAGACGCAAGCTTCATACTCGGCCATATTGTTGGTGCACGGGAACCTGAGTTTGGCGGACATCGGATAATGCTGACCGGTTTTTGATACTAGGACTGCTCATATGCCAACTCTTTTGAAAGTTGCTGCTCCATCGAAAAACATTCTCTAACCATCATAGGATTATGCAATGTCTTCTCCTATAAATGATATCTTTTTGCAAAAAAAAAAGTTTTCAGGGGTTCGTATTCTCCATCCACGGGATTCTTCGCAAGGTGGTCTGCTAGTGCTTGTACCTTGACCGCTTTCTGAGTTACGTAAATAATGTCAAACTCACTCCACAAGATTTGCCACTTGTCTAGCTTGCTAGTGGGCATGGTCTTCTAAGAGATGTACTTAAAATGATCCATCCTTGATATGAGATATGTAGTATAGGCACAGAAATAATGCCTCAGCTTCTGAGCTACCCAAGTCGAGGCGTTATAGGTGAATTCTAACAGAGAATACCGGGCCTCGTATGGGGTGAACTTCTTACTGAAATAATAGATGGCCAGATCTTTCCTCCCGTTTCATCATGCTGACCCATAACGCAACTGAAAGCTCCATCCAATACTGCAAGGTAGAGTAATAATGGTCTACCTGGCTCAGGCGGGACCAAGCTGGTGGTGTTTACAGGTACTCCTTGATTCTATCGAAGGCCTTTTGGAAGTCATCAGTCTATTTGGTGGCGGTGTCCTTCTTCAACATCTTAAAGATTGGCTCACAGATAACTGTACACTGTGCTATGAACCAGATGATGTAGTTAAGTCTTCCCAAGAAGCTCATCACATCATTCTTGTTCTTTGGCAGTGGAAATTCTTGAATAGCTTTGACTTCTGATGGATCCAGTTCTATTCCTCGGCGACTCACAATAAACCCAAGAAATTTTCCAGCATAAACCCCAAATGTGCACTTTGCGGGATTCAGTTTCAGGTTGTACCTTCACAATCTATTGAAGAATTTCAACAAATCTTCCATGTGATCAGTGGCTATCTTGGACTTGATGATGACATCATCTATATATACCTCAACCTCCTTGTGTATCATATCATGAAAAATGGTAGTCATGGCCCTCATGTAGGTGGCCCCTGCATTCTTCAAACCAAACGACATCATCTTGTAACAGTACATTCCCTACGGCGTAATGAAAGTCGTTTTCTCAGCATCTTCTTCACCCATCCAGATCTGATGATAACCCACGAAACAATCTACAAATGACTCCAGCTCTTGCTTGGCGCAATCGTCAATCAGGATGTGTATGTTCGGCAGAGGCAAGTCGTCTTTTGGACTGGACCGATTGAGATCCCGGTAGTCGACACAGACTCAGACCTTCCCATCCTTCTTTGGCACTATCACGATGTTGACTAACCACGTCGGGTATTCTACTACCCTGAGAACCTTAGCCTTGACTTAGAGACTTTTTCCTTGATTTTCAAACTATTATCAGGCTTGAACTTTCTGAGCTTTTGCTTTATCGGAGGACATGTTGGATTGATTGACAATTGGTGAGCCACAATAGACGTACTCAGACCAGTCATGTCATCATACAACTAGGCGAATATGTCCTCATATTCCTTTAGAAATTCTGTGTATTGCTTCTTTTCTGATAGCGATAAGTGAATGTTGATTTGTGTTTCCTTGACATTTTCTGTATCTCCCAGGTTAACAATTTCGGTCTCGTCCTGGTTGGACTTAGGTTTGTTCTCAAAGTTCTCAACTTCTTTGACAATCTCATCTAGTATGTCATCTTCCTCTAAATCAATGTCCATTTGTTACATTGTCTCATTGCATGTCACAGTCATTGGTTCATCAAGTTAAGTAATAGTAATGCTATATAAGTAAAGTAATGAGAGAAAATAATAATGAGTGTTGATTCATAAGAAAAGTCAAAATGCTTTGATAAATTGCATAACTATTTTGAACATTGGAGATCTTATTGCTGGAAATGAAAAATGCGAAAGGAAAAGCATTTAGTAAATAAGCAGTGCATGATGCTTGTTTTAGCCATGCTACCCCGAAGCTCTTCGGGCTTTCGTTGTCCTGATGGTCCAATTATTGAGATGTGCACCTTTGCTCACAGCCTATATGGAAGGGCCTCCTCCCCCTCCTCCTTGAGAATAACACAACAGACCTTAACAGGACTAAGAGGATGAGTGGGTGGAGGGCCCCTAGATCTTGTGAAATAGGATAATGTTTCCAGAGTGCACGAACTAACCTTTGGGGAAGGGAATAATAAAGACAAAAACAAAGACAAAAACAAAGAATAAAACGAAAAGGGAACCAAGTTAGTGAGGATCATAAAAAGTATTGTAATATTTAAACACATAGTGCGGGAAGGTAAATCATGTCCTAGAGACAAATTGATTTGGATAACTTGGATGCTAAATGCCTCATTTTATTGATAAAAAGTAGACGAATCCCAAATTGACACTAAATAAATAGGAAATGAAAAATTACTAATGGCCATTGGCCTTATTACATTTTATAAAGCAAAAAGATAAACTCCTATCTATTTGGTCCTAGAAGGACCTTCCCCAGATTCGACATCCTTGGCTCCGTGGAATAGCCTTCCTAACTCACAAAGTCCTAGCAACAGGTAGGCTCTGGCTAGATGTCCGCCTTCAGTGCTCTGGACTTCTGGTAGTTGGTTGCATTTCTGGCTTTAGTAATGATAAAATCCATTTTTGGACTTCATCCATATCTCCTTGTCGTAGTTCTTTTGAGTTGGCATATATAATTAATTGGTCTCTGGAATAATAGCTCCAGATAGCATTTCCTTGTAGATAATTGTTAGCTAGTTCTTGAATAATAGTTGCTATACCAATTATTCTTTTGTTGGCATAGAAACTTGGTATCTCCATTTTCTGTATCTCCGGTTGTTTCTCTATTTCTTCCGATATTATCATATCTCGTGTTAGTCCTATCTTTATCACCTGTATAATGGGTTTTATTTCATCATATAGTATTTCAGCTGGTGCTGTATAGAATTTGATGAAGAATAGGTTGCCTTTTGTAATTCTTTTGAAGGTGACAAATGCTTTGTATAGCTCTGGTATTCCAATTATTTCTTCTCCGTCGTGGGTATATACGGTGCTGAGTAGTCCGTAGTTGTAACATGTCTTTACTAGGTTGGCTTTTGTTTTTAGTTGGGCTATTAGCCTATTATATCCCTGTAGTTTTTGGGATATATAATCTTGTGTTGGATCTGTAGTAGTAGTTGATCTGGGGTTTAGGTTTAGAAATGTCTGAATTTTATATATATTCTCAATATATGTTTGAGTAATATGGTTATATACCTTTTTGTTGTGGTGTAGGCTATTAGCATAGGTTGTAGTTTGTGGGGTTATAGCTATTGCTTCTTTTGGCTTTTTTGATGTAAATGGCTTATCAAATACGTTGTTTAAATTTACATTGGTATGTAGCTTCTTATTCACCTGTTTGCTTGTGCCTGCAGCTGTAGGTAAACAAACTTTGTCATGGGTTTTTTGGAGTTTCCCAACGTCTCCTTCTAATTCTGGAATTTTTAAGTCTTCCGATCGACTTAGCTCCGCATTTTTATAGTCATGCTGCTGACTTTCTAGCTGTTGTAATCTTTTGCCCATACTATCCATCTGTAATGATAGGGTAGTAAGGATTGCAAATATATCTTTCGATTCTTGATTCTCATCAGTTTGAGTACTTTTGTCTTGATAAGTAATCTGCAATAACATTCTTGTCAGTTCGTATTACTTCAATTGTAAATGTAAAATTTTGTATATTCAATACAAGTCTTCTTATTTCCTTTGTAGTTACTGAATCTTGTACTTTCCGTGTTATCCACCATTTTACTTGTGTATTATCTGTTCTTACAATAAACTTGTTATAAACAATATATGGCTCAAATGCTAACAAACATTTATATAATCCAAATAGTTCTTTCCTATTTATCTCCCATTTAATTTGTGGTTCCGTGTATGATCCTGAATAATATCTACAATGGTGTTCAATATTTTCATTATCATATTTATATTTTAGAACTCCTCCATAGCTGTGATCACTAGAATCAGTTTCTACAATATATGTGAACTTTTTCTTTTCATCTGGGAAATATAGTTTTGGTAATTTTTTACACATATTTTTTATCTTCTGTATATGTATTTTATCCTTTTCGTCAAAATGATATTCTATATCCTTTTTTAATTTTCTCTGTAATGGTTTTAAGTTTTCTGCTAATTTAGGAATATATTCTCTTACTTGGTTAACCAATCCTAAAAATGATTGTAACTTCTTTTTTGTATCAATTGTTTCATTTAAGTTAATTATTTTTGTACTATATGGGTTTGCATTTTTATTCCGTTTTTGTCTATTTGTATACCTAAAAATTCTATTTGATTTTTCATTACTTCTGCTTTCTTTTTACTTAAACTTATTCCTGATATTTCTACAATGTGTATGAATTTTTCTAGTAGTTTTATATGTTCGTTCTCTGTTCTAGAATATAACAGTATATCATCTATATATATTATACAATTTTCTAATTGGTTAAAGTAGTTATCCATAAAATGTTGATATCTACCTGGTGCATTTTTATATCCAAATGGTAATACATTCCATTCATAAAATCCTTGTGGTACTGTGAATGCTGTTAACTTCTTAGATTCGTCTTCTAGTTTTAAATGGTAAAATCCTGATTTACAATCAAACTTACTGAAATAGTTATATCCTTGTATTTGTCTGATTTTTAGTATTTTATTTGGTATCGGATAATTATATGTTTTTGTTTTTGCATTTAAATTTCTATAATCTATAACCATACGGCTTTTTCCTCGTTTTTGTTCACTATACTTATTTACTATAAATGCCGGGCTAGTATGTTTACTATTACTTTCTTGTATGTACTTATTGTCTAATAATTCCTTTATATGCATTTTAAATTCTGTTAAATCATTAAAGTTGTATTTTAAAGGTTTTTGTGTTACTATGCTATTTTCATCTATTAGTTCAATCTTTATTTTTGTTTTATGTTTTTCCCATCCTTGGAGTGGATTATCATTATATAGTAATTCTAATTTATCTTGCAGTAGTTTTATTTTATTTATTGAGAAAATGATTATCTCTATATTATGGTTGCTTTGTATTACATTTTCTAATTTTTGGGTAATCTTTTCACTTCCTTTAATCCAGGGTGTTGTTTTTCTTACTTTATTATTTACTCTTTTTGCTCCTAATTTTTGTTTACACGGGGTAGTAAACCACCAATGTGTTTTTGTTATTATATGTGGGTATAATTTATCTAAAAATGGCATTCCTAATAATATATCTTTATTTGTGAATTCATAACTATATATTTCTTCTATGGTTAATATTTTATCCCATATTTGTATCTTTATATTTCTTGCTTTGTATGTTATCATACTTCCCTCATTATTGAATCCTGTTACTACTATAGGGGTTTTTAGCTTTTCCCATTTACTTTCTGGTAAACAATTATGTCTACACATGTTAGCTTCTGCTCCTGTATCCATCATAGGTGTATAGTATCTATTATAATATCCTTCTACTATTATCTTGGCAAGTATGTATATCTTTGGCATTATATCAAAGTTCTTTTTATTATTATTTTCTTATTTTCATAACTTATCGTTAATTGTCTATCTTCTAATTTATATGGTTTGACTTTTTCTAACCATTTTATTCCTAGTGTAATGTTTTTATCGCCTTGATATATTTTAAAATTTATTAATATTGGTATTCCTCCAATAATTAATTCTTTTTCAGTTGTTTCTTCGTTTTTTCTTAACGCTTTTGGTAGTTCTGAATTTTGCTGTTCTATTGTCACTATCTCTTGTTCTGGTATTAATTCTCTTATAACATAATTCTCTTCCTGCCCTGTATTTATTAATATTAAATATTTTCTTTGGTCCATTATTCCTGTTATATAATAATGGTGTGGGTTTATTTCTTCTATTTTTTGTTCTATTAATTTTTGTGGAGTTATATAATTTATTCTTCTTGATGTACTTCTTGATGTACTTATTCTTGATGACGTTTCTGGCATTTCATTATTTGTTCGTTTTGACGTGCTTAATCTTTCTTTTACTATTTCTAAATCTTCTTCCATGTCCATTTCCGTATAACTGTAATCATTGTTGTCTATAACTGATACTATTCTTTCGAATGGATTTTCTATTTTTATTTTATTTATTTTATTTTTAGCTGTTATCTTATGTTTTGTTGTTAAGACATATAGATTTTTACATCTTGCTGTGAATATTTTACTTCCTGGTGCTAATTCTATTCCAGACATTTTCCAGTATAGCACTAATGATTTATCTATATTTTTATCATCTATTACTTTCTTCGTCTGATTCCTCTATATTATTGTCTATTTCTTTTTCATTTTTGGGGAACTCGTTTTCTGATATCTCATATATGTTGTCTTCACTGCTTAATTCATAATCTACATATTCTATTTGTGTATATTTATCATTATCTATCAATATTTCGGTAATTTGTTTCTTCTTTGGGTTTTTTGGTAATTTACAATCTTTGGCTAAGTGTCCTAGCTTTCCACAATTATAGCAAGTACATTCTGTTAGTTTTTTCTTTTTCCTATATGGTTTTTTATGTTTATAATTTTTTACATAATATCTTCCTCTTGGTTTCCTATATTTATATTTTGAATATTTTGATTTAAATTTCTTTCTCTTTCCTTCTTTTTTGTAATATTTATCTGTGCAGCCAAATTGGGGTGCTATTCTACTTTTGCAGCATGCCAAATTTTTTACTAATATTTTATCCATTTTGATATTTTCTTTATACTTTTCGCATAATTCTATAAACCAGTTTTGTAGAAATTTTATTCGAGCTCCTAGAGTATCTGCTAGTTCTGCTTCATTCCAATTTTTTATTATTTTTGAGCTAAACGGTTCTGGTAATTTTGTAAAATATAATTTTCTTATTTCCTTACTTTCATCTGGACTATATGTTCCTTTATAATAATAGTCTCTAAATGCACAAGTATATTCGTCTATATAACACATATTACATATTGCTAATTTTGTCATCAAATTTCTATTTGTAGTTTTTTCTTTATTTTGTTCTTCTACTTCTGTTGTCATACTACTAAACTCATTTCTTATTGCTATTTCATATTTATTCAATATATCTGTCACTGTTGTTGCTGTTGTTCCATCAAGTTTTTTATTATTTCTTAATGTATCCAGGCTTTCACTTGATAAATTTTGTAACCATAGTTTTACCGTTCCTATAAGTGTTCTTTCTATATATCCTGGTGTTTCAGCTATTGCAATTTTATTATCTATTAGTTGTTTGGAGATGTACCCTATCCATAATTGGATTGTTTTATTTATATCTGCTACACAATCTAGATCTAAAAAATTACATTGTTCAGTTATCTGTCTTGGTGTCCATTTCCTATTTAGCCTTTTATCCCATAATGTTTTATTTCTATCATATGAATCATAACTTACTCTGTAATAGGTTGAGTTTAGTTGTCTTGGATTTTTTACTCCTGATGTGCTTGGTTTATCTTCGATCATATCTCCTGTATTTATTTCTGGATTTGTTTTCATCTTTTCCGTTTTTTCTATTAGTTCTGTGTATGTTTCACTTGTTTCTGAATAGTCTTCTCCTAGATTTGTGTCGTTATCACTTTGGTCATTTATTTCGTTCATGCTTATTTTTGGTGGATTATCATGTATTTCTTCTAACTGTAATTTGAACTTTTCTATCTCATTTGTCGGTTTTAGCTCTTGTTCTTCTTCTTTATATTTTTCTTTTTCTTTTAGTTTATTAGCGTATAGGTGTTTTAGCATTTCTAATTCTTTTTCTAATTCTGTTATCTTAGTATTTTTTACTTTCTTCTATCTGTTGTAGTTTTTCTTTAGCTTGCTGTTGTATTTCTTTTATTTCTCTTTTTCTGTCTATTTCTTCATTTTCTTTTGTTATTCTAACCATTGCAGTTAAACTATCTTCTAGTTTTACAGTTTCTTTTTCTAACATTAAGTTCAGGTTATTTCCTATTTTCTTGTATCTTCTTCCTAAGTTGGAAAATATTATTGTTATTTTTAATCCTTCTGGATTTTCATATGTTTTCGCTTCTAGTGCGAACTCTTCTTTATTCATCTTTTCTTTTTAAGATAGCAAATATATTTATATTCTGTTTTAGATATTATATTGATTAATTCAGATAGCCTAGCTTTGTTTGTTTTTGTAATACTTAGGTATTCATATTCTAGGTATAGTTTTTTCAGTTTCTTCCTTATTTTCCTTGATTTTTTAATTATTTTAATCTGTGTATTTTCTGTAATTGTCTCACTGTTTATGAGTATTTTTTGCAGATTTGTACTATTAATGTCAGTGTTCCTTTCCATGGTTTTGTTTCTTAAAGTATATGTTTATTTGTCATAGCTCTGATACCAATTTTTTTTTTTGGGGGGGGAGGTCATTTTAATTTTAATACTGCGATGTATACCTGCTGATACATATATTCATTGTTTTAATATTTGTAAGAATTATTGTTTTTCTGTGTTGATAAGTCTCAAGATTATCTCTATAAAATTCAATTTCTTTCTCTATAGTTAATAAAGCTTTATTACGTAATCTATTATATTTAATTATGTCTTTGCAGGTTTTAATATTGTGTTTAACACGGGTCATTTTAATTTTAATACTGCGATGTATACCTGCTGATACATATATTCATTGTTTTAATATTTGTAAGAATTATTGTTTTTCTATGTTGATAAGTCTCAAGATTATCTCTATAAAATTCAATTTATTTCTCTATAGTTAATAAAGCTTTATTACGTAATCTATTATATTTAATTATGTCTTTGCAGGTTTTAATATTGTGTTTAACACAATCTATTTTTCTATTTATGTTACTGAGGTTTTTAAGAAGTTTCCATTTCTGGGTGTTATAGAATCTTATGTAATGAAAAGTGTTATGTTTCATTTATAAACAGATTTTATTAACTTGATATGTGATCATTAATCTGAATATAAATCTAATTCATATAGATCTAATATATCTATTTCTTGTGATACAATTAGTTCTGTAAATGCTTGTTCCATTACATATATTATTTCAAAAGTAACTAAAATATCATAAATTTTTCTTTTAACATCGTTATTAAGTCTGTTAAAGATATATAATATAAGTATTTTGTAGTCAATATTTTCTTCTAATAAATACGTGTGGTTGTTCATTCAGATTTACTATTTATCCTTATCATGTGTTTACTAAACATATTCCCTCTAACCTCTTTGTTTATCATAGAGTTTATCATATTTTAATAAGTTATACTGAACAATCTTTTCTGGTCACTACCATGTTTTTCATGCTTCAATCATTTACCCTAACAGCGCCTCAACTCTGTGTACTCCCCTAAACGGCTTCCTTGCCTACTGGTTTCCACTTTAGGATGGCATAGTCTGGGCTTAACTACTCTCAGCATTATTAGACAGGCAAACTTTCTCAAGATGTTCTTTATAACAGTACTATAACATGATAAACAATTATGATATTCAAGAGATTATAAGGAATATAAGAGTTTAGTTAAACATGATTATGAATAAACTTACCTGGTTTTGTAACTCGTTTGAATGCTCCATAGCTTTCAGAAGTTTGTATATAATCAGATATTTTATTGAGAGAAGATAAGAGAGAGAAGGTGAGTATGAGGATGTCCCTTCTTCCTCGGATTTACATTCTATATATAGAAAATTAAAACGACTCCTACTGTTCACAAATGACTCTTACTATTCATGAACGACATTTACTGTTCATGATTATGACTCTTACTATTTACTTTACGACTTTTTTACATGACTCTTACTATTCATGAACGACCTTTACTGTTCATGATTATGACTCTTACTTTACGACTTTTTTAAATGACTCGACCCTTTACATTATTTGTTTTCAATAGCTGTTTCCTTCATTTGTCTTCTTGCTGATACCTTCATTCTAGTTGGACTTCTGGTACATAGTTATCATCTCCGTTGCACTTTGAACATATGTGGTCTGGATATTTGTGTCCCACTAGTTTGCAGTATCTTGTCAATAACTCGTTTGAAATAAATTCTTTTTTCAATGCTCTGGTAGTTGGTTGCATTTCTGGCTTTAATAATGATAAAATCCATTTCTGGACTTCATCCATATCTCCTTGTCGTAGTTCCTTTGAGTTGGCATATATCATTAACTGGTCTCTGGAATAGTAGCTCCAGATAGCATTTCCTTGTAGATAATTGTTAGCTAGTTCTTGAATAATAGTTGCTATACCAATTATTCTTTTATTGGCATAGAAACTTGGTATCTCCATTTTCTGTATCTCCGGTTGTTTCTCTATCTCTTCCGGTATTATCATATCTCGTGTTAGTCCTATCTTTATCACCTGTATTATGGGTTTTATTTCGTCATATAGTATTTCCGCTGGTGCTGTATAGAATTTGATGAAGAATAGGTTGCCTTTTGTAATTCTCTTGAAGGTGACAAATGCTTTGTATAGCTCTGGTATTCCAATTATTTCTTCTCCGTCTTAGGTATATACGGTGCTGAGTAGTCCGTAGTTGTAACATGTCTTTACTAGGTTGGCTTTTTGTTTTTGGTTGGGCTATTAGCCTATTATATCCCTGTAGTTTTTGGGTTATATAATCTTGTGTTGGATCTGTAGTAGTAGTTGATCTGGGGTTTAGGTTTAGAAATGTCTGAATTTTATATATATTCTCAATATATGTTTGAGTAATATGGTTATATACCTTTTTGTTGTGGTGTAGGCTATTAGCATAGGTTGTAGTTTGTGGGGTTATAGCTATTGCTTCTTTTGGCTTTTTTGATGTAAATGGCTTATCAAATACGTTGTTTAAATTTACATTGGTATGTAGCTTCTTATTCACCTGTTTGCTTGTGCCTGCAGCTGTAGGTAAACAAACTTTGTCATGGGTTTTTTGGAGTTTCCCAACGTCTCCTTCTAATTCTGGAATTTTTAAGTCTTCCGATCGACTTAGCTCCGCATTTTTTTAGTCATGCTGCTGACTTTCTAGCTGTTGTAATCTTTTGCCCATACTATCCATCTGTAATGATAGGGTAGTAGGGATTGCAAATATATCTTTCGATTCTTGATTCTCATCAGTTTGAGTACTTTTGTATTGATAAGTAATCTACAATAACATTCTTGTTAGTTCGTATTACTTCAATTGTAAATGTAAAATTTTGTATATTCAATACAAGTCTTCTTATTTCCTTTGTAGTTACTGAATCTTGTACTTTCCGTGTTATCCACCATTTTACTTGTGTATTATCTGTTCTTACAATAAACTTGTTATAAACAATATATGGCTCAAATGCTAACAAACATTTATATAATCCAAATAGTTCTTTCCTATTTATCTCCCATTTAATTTGTGCTTCCGTGTATGATCCTGAATAATATCCACAATGGTGTTCAATATTTTCATTATCATATTTATATTTTAGAACTCCTCCATAGCTGTGATCACTAGAATCAGTTTCTACAATATATGTGAACTTTTTCTTTTCATCTGGGAAATATAGTTTTGGTAATTTTTTACACATATTTTTTATCTTCTGTATATGTATTTTATCCTTTTCGTCAAAATGATATTCTATATCCTTTTTTAATTTTTTCTGTAATGGTTTTAAGTTTTCTGCTAATTTAGGAATATATTCTCTTACTTGGTTAACCAATCCTAAAAATGATTGTAACTTCTTTTTTGTATCAAGTGTTTCATTTAAGTTAATTATTTTTTGTACTATATGGGTTTGCATTTTTATTCCGTTTTTGTCTATTTGTATACCTAAAAATTCTATTTGATTTTTCATTACTTCTGCTTTCTTTTTACTTAAACTTATTCCTGATATTTCTACAATGTGTATGAATTTTTCTAGTAGTTTTATATGTTCGTTCTCTGTTCTAGAATATAACAGTATATCATCTATATATATTATACAATTTTCTAATTGGTTAAAGTAGTTATCCATAAAATGTTGATATCTACCTGGTGCATTTTTATATCCAAATGGTAATACATTCCATTCATAAAATCCTTGTGGTACTGTGAATGCTGTTAACTTCTTAGATTCGTCTTCTAGTTTTAAATGGTAAAATCCTGATTTACAATCAAACTTACTGAAATAGTTATATCCTTGTATTTGTCTGATTTTTAGTATTTTATTTGGTATCGGATAATTATATGTTTTTGTTTTTGCATTTAAATTTCTATAATCTATAACCATACGGCTTTTTCCTCGTTTTTGTTCACTATACTTATTTACTATAAATGCCGGGCTAGTATGTTTACTATTACTTTCTTGTATGTACTTATTGTCTAATAATTCCTTTATATGCATTTTAAATTCTGTTAAATCATTAAAGTTGTATTTTAAAGGTTTTTGTGTTACTATGCTATTTTCATCTATTAGTTCAATCTTTATTTTTGTTTTATGTTTTTCCCATCCTTGGAGTGGATTATCATTATATAGTAATTCTAATTTATCTTGCAGTAGTTTTATTTTATTTATTGAGAAAATGATTATCTCTATATTATGGTTGCTTTGTATTACATTTTCTAATTTTTGGGTAATCTTTTCACTTCCTTTAATCCAGGGTGTTGTTTTTCTTACTTTATTATTTACTCTTTTTGCTCCTAATTTTTGTTTACACGGGGTAGTAAACCACCAATGTGTTTTTGTTATTATATGTGGGTATAATTTATCTAAAAATGGCATTCCTAATAATATATCTTTATTTGTGAATTCATAACTATATATTTCTTCTATGGTTAATATTTTATCCCATATTTGTATCTTTATATTTCTTGCTTTGTATGTTATCATACTTCCCTCATTATTGAATCCTGTTATTACTATGGGTTTTTTTGGCTTTTCCCATTTACTTTCTGGTAAACAATTATGTCTACACATGTTAGCTTCTGCTCCTGTATCCATCATAGGTGTATAGTATCTATTATAATATCCTTCTACTATTATCTTGGCAAGTATGTATATCTTTGGCATTATATCAAAGTTCTTTTTATTATTATTTTCTTATTTTCATAACTTATCGTTAATTGTCTATCTTCTAATTTATATGGTTTGACTTTTTCTAACCATTTTATTCCTAGTGTAATGTTTTTATCGCCTTGATATATTTTAAAATTTATTAATATTGGTATTCCTCCAATAATTAATTCTTTTTCAGTTGTTTCTTCGTTTTTTCTTAACGCTTTTGGTAGTTCTGAATTTTGCTGTTCTATTGTCACTATCTCTTGTTCTGGTATTAATTCTCTTATAACATAATTCTCTTCCTGCCCTGTATTTATTAATATTAAATATTTTCTTTGGTCCATTATTCCTGTTATATAATAATAGTGTGGGTTTATTTCTTCTATTTTCTGTTCTATTAATTTTTGTGGAGTTATATAATTTATTCTTCTTGATGTACTTCTTGATGTACTTATTCTTGATGACGTTTCTGGCATTTCATTATTTGTTCGTTTTGACGTGCTTAATCTTTCTTTTACTATTTCTAAATCTTCTTCCATGTCCATTTCCGTATAACTGTAATCATTGTTGTCTATAACTGATACTATTCTTTCGAATGGATTTTCTATTTTTATTTTATTTATTTTATTTTTAGCTGTTATCTTATGTTTTGTTGTTAAGACATATAGATTTTTACATCTTGCTGTGAATATTTTACTTCCTGGTGCTAATTCTATTCCAGACATTTTCCAGTATAATACTAATGATTTATCTATATTTTTATCATCTATTGCTACTGAATAGTTGGCACTTACTATAAATTTAAATTTTTGGTATATTAAGTTACCTCTTACGACACTTATTATACTCTTTTCTATAGGTTGTACAATTCTATCATCTGCCAAGTATATTTCTATAGGGGTATCTATTCCTTCCCTAAAACATGCTTTTATTAGGATCTCCGTTCCTCCTAAGTGTACATATTTTATTGGATTTTTTGCTTTTATATCTTGTATTTCTTTATTTAGTAGTCTTTTATTTAAAATTGGTATTTGTGCTTTACCTTTGATGTATTTACAATCTATTATATGTTCTCTTTGGCTTACTACATAGTATTCTTCTTTCTGTCTTTTAAACCAATTCTTTATTGTTGGTACTTCTAATATTTTGTCTATGCTTAGATCCAATTCTTTTCCTTTTATTTGTTCAAATATATTAGCGTCAAATATTATTTTTTGTTCTGAAGATTGTTCATCTTGGTGTTCTTCTTGTTGTATAATTTGTATATCTTTTTCAGTCATTACTTTCTTCGTCTGATTCCTCTATATTATTGTCTATTTCTTTTTCATTTTCGGGGAACTCGTTTTCTGATATCTCATATATGCTGTTTTCACTGCTTAATTCATAATCTACATATTCTATTTGTGTATATTTATCATTATCTATCAATATTTCGGTAATTTGTTTCTTCTTTGGGTTTTTTGGTAATTTACAATCTTTGGCTAAGTGTCCTAGCTTTCCACAATTATAGCAAGTACATTCTGTTAGTTTTTTCTTTTTCCTATATGGTTTTTTATGTTTATAATTTTTTACATAATATCTTCCTCTTGGTTTCCTATATTTATATTTTGAATATTTTGATTTAAATTTCTTTCTCTTTCCTTCTTTTTTGTAATATTTATCTGTGCAGCCAAATTGGGGTGCTATTCTACTTTTACAGCATGCCAAATTTTTTACTAATATTTTATCCATTTTGATATTTTCTTTATACTTTTCGCATAATTCTATAAACCAATTTTGTAGAAATTTTTTTCGAGCTCCTAGAGTATCTGCTAGTTCTGCTTCATTCCAATTTTTTATTATTTTTGAGCTAAACGGTTCTGGTAATTTTGTAAAATATAATTTTCTTATTTCCTTACTTTCATCTGGACTATATGTTCCTTTATAATAATAGTCTCTAAATGCACAAGTATATTCGTCTATATAACACATATTACATATTGCTAATTTTGTCATCAAATTTCTATTTGTAGTTTTTTCTTTATTTTGTTCTTCTACTTCTGTTGTCATACTACTAAACTCATTTCTTATTGCTATTTCATATTTATTCAATATATCTGTCACTGTTGTTGCTGTTGTTCCATCAAGTTTTTTATTATTTCTTAATGTATCTAGGCTTTCACTTGATAAATTTTGTAACCATAGTTTTACCGTTCCTATAAGTGTTCTTTCTATATATCCTGGTGTTTTAGCTATTACAATTTTATTATCTATTAGTTGTTTGGAGATGTACCCTATCCATAATTGGATTGTTTTATTTATATCTGCTACACAATCTAGATCTAAAAAATTACATTGTTCAGTTATCTGTCTTGGTGTCCATTTCCTATTTAGCCTTTTATCCCATAATGTTTTATTTCTATCATATGAATCATAACTTACTCTGTAATAGGTTGAGTTTAGTTGTCTTGGATTTTTTACTCCTGATGTGCTTGGTTTATCTTCGATCATATCTCCTGTATTTATTTCTGGATTTGTTTTCATCTTTTCCGTTTTTTCTATTAGTTCTGTGTATGTTTCACTTGTTTTTGAATAGTCTTCTCCTAGATTTGTGTCGTTATCACTTTGGTCATTTATTTCGTTCATGCTTATTTTTGGTGGATTATCCTGTATTTCTTCTAACTGTAATTTGAACTTTTCTATCTCATTTGTCAGTTTTAGCTCTTGTTCTTCTTCTTTACGTTTTTCTTTTTCTTTTAGTTTATTAGCGTATAGCTGTTTTAGCATTTCTAATTCTTTTTCTAATTCTGTTATCTTAGTGTTTTTTACTTCTTCTATCTATTGTATTTTTTCTTTAGCTTGCTGTTGTATTTCTTTTATTTCTCTTTTTCTGTCTATTTCTTCGTTTTCTTTTGTTATTCTAACCATTGCGGTTAAACTATCTTCTAGTTTTACAGTTTCTTTTTTTAACATTAAGTTCAGGTTATTTCCTATTTTCTTGTATCTTCTTCCTAAGTTGGAAAATATTATTGTTATTTTTAATCCTTCTGGATTTTCATATGTTTTCGCTTCTAGTGTGAATTCTTCTTTATTCATCTTTTCTTTTTAAGATAGCAAATATATTTATATTCTGTTTCAGATATTATATCGATTAATTCAGATAGCCTAGCTTTGTTTGTTTTTGTAATACTTAGGTATTCATATTCTAGGTATAGTTTTTTCAGTTTCTTCCTTATTTTCCTTGATTTTTTAATTATTTTAATCTGTGTATTTTCTGTAATTGTCTCACTGTTTATGAGTATTTTTTGCAGATTTGTACTATTAATGTCAGTGTTCCTTTCCATGGTTTTGTTTCTTAAAGTATATGTTTATTTGTCATAGCTCTGATACCAATTTTTTTTTTTGGGGGGGGGGGTCATTTTAATTTTAATACTGCGATGTATACCTGCTGATACATATATTCATTGTTTTAATATTTGTAAGAATTATTGTTTTTCTGTGTTGATAAGTCTCAAGATTATCTCTATAAAATTCAATTTCTTTCTCTATAGTTAATAAAGCTTTATTACGTAATCTATTATATTTAATTATGTCTTTGCAGGTTTTAATATTGTGTTTAACACAATCTATTTTTCTATTTATGTTACTGAGGTTTTGAAAGAAGTTTCCATTTCTGGGTGTTATAGAATCTTATGTAATGAAAAGTGTTATGTTTCATTTATAAACAGATTTTATTAACTTGATATGTGATCATTAATCTGAATATAAATCTAATTCATATAGATCTAATATATCTATTTCTTGTGATACAATTAGTTCTGTAAATGCTTGTTCCATTACATATATTATTTCAAAAGTAACTAAAATATCATAAATTTTTCTTTTAACATCGTTATTAAGTCTGTTAAAGATATATAATATAAGTATTTTGTAGTCAATATTTTCTTCTAATAAATACGTGTGGTTGTTCATTCAGATTTACTATTTATCCTTATCATGTGTTTACTAAACATATTCCCTCTAACCTCTTTGTTTATCATAGAGTTTATCATATTTTAATAAGTTATACTGAACAATCTTTTCTGGTCACTACCATGTTTTTCATGCTTCAATCATTTACCCTAACAGCGCCTCAACTCTGTGTACTCCCCTAAACGGCTTCCTTGATATAGTTTCTTGATTTGGTTCCAAGATGGTGGTACAGTCGGTTCTGGTACTACTCTTATTGGCTTTGCCTTAGTGGCTACGTCTAGCCAGCTGTGACATTAAAGCCCGCTGAAGTTGTCAAAAGGGCTACCTCTTTCACAGTTAGAACTGCTAGACACATGGGCTCAGTAAGAGTATGTATCAGGCTTAGACAGGCCCCTTGCTTGGGTAAAAGGATATAGATCCTTCCATACAGTCATTAAACTATAATAGAATTTCCGTATATTTCGAATCCTTAATTGGTCATGCGGACTACCGCCAACCTTTAAAGGTTACTAAAGCAGCTAGATCTGGATGGTCGTGCGAACTACCGCCTGCCTACCCTAGATACTGGTGAAAATGGTATTAGAGACTCTCAATACCAGGTCTTTGGGTATTTATAGGGCTGCTACGCGCGCGACCGCGGTCAAAACGCGCCTGGGAGGCGGTGTCCGGGCTCAGGCCGAGCTCGGGAGGGAGAAACTCTCAATTTACCCACGGACGCGCAAATGACACAGGTCCGGTAAAATGGTCATAACGTTTTGTATACACCTCTAAATGTCGAACGGTTTGATGCGTTGGAAACTATACTCAAAGAGATTTAATTTGATAGGTTGTGTATCACACAACACCTTATATAAATGTAGATATTGTTGTCCAAAGTGAGGTCTTGTGCGTACTCATTTACAACTTTAGTCTATTATGAAATTTTCCAACTTGGCTTAGACTTAGGTATATCCTTAGACCCCAAATCACTTATAATATGACTTATACGCTTATTAACATATCCAATTGATATCCATTATATCATGAATCCTCATTTGCACACACAAATAAAATAATTAGCCTACCTTGGCACCACAAAATCTTAAATTACTTAGCAAAATTTTTTGGGGCTTTACATTCTCCCCCGCTTAGGATCATTCGTCCTTGAATGATAATTGGAGTCAATCCGCAAATCCTTAGTATAACTTATCTCCTTTCTCACACATTTTTAACTCCCAAATTTTGACTAACTCCCAAATTTTTCAGAAATTTCGGTAAAGTTTCCCTTGTAACTGGGCATATCCACTTGTCAGAGAATCCTAGAAATGCATCCTATCAACATTTACATAATCCAAAGATGCAACATAATATAAAATGATGCCAACCGTGGCCCAATAAGAAATGCATTTCTAGAATAGAAGAATACATAGTTTACTCCAGGAACTATGGACCAAATCCCTGTGACACACCTTTTGGGAACAAAAATTACCTTACACTCTCAACCTTTCTCGAGTGTGTCTAATACATACCTCTTTAGTGTTTGACCACTTTTTTCTCAACAAGTGTAATCACGCACTAATAATAATGTGGCACGTGTGATTAACCTTTTGTAAAAAATAAAAAATACTTGAATTTATAATTATATCCTAATTGCCAAAATATTCTTCCATCTTCTTCATCTTCCCCAAGCTATACCACCATGATTGCTAACTCTCTAAAGCGAAACACTGATGCAAAAAGAAAAAAAAATACCACTACCTCATCCTACCACATTTAAGACCCACCACCCCAACCGCATAAATTCCCCGCTAATCTTCATTTTCTTTGCCCCATTTAACACCCCGAAAGTTTAAATTCACTATTACTCTTTATTTTTTTGTCGCGTTCAACATTCCACCCATTAAATTATAAAACTCAGATTTGTCTGTGCTATAATTTTGAAAACTGGTGGTGTCTCTTCCAGTTCATGAGATCGTAGACAAGGTCTTCGTCATTGCCATATATAAATAAGACTTCAGAAAAAGGACTGCATATCAAAGTTGTTAGAGAGAAAAAAATAAAACCCGATTGGGATTATTCTGTATCTAGTTTATCAAAACTGGTAAAAGAGCAATCATTCTGGGATTAAATCACCTTCCTTATTATTTCTAGAAGCTAATCAAAATCTAAATCTGAAAAACACCAAATTTCCAAAACAATTATCAATTTGGAGATTTGAATCGCGAGTCATAACCAAAATATATTGGTGTTCAAATATGGAAACTCTGGTTCTTTGTATTTTCTCGTTCCCCTTTAGATCTTGGGGGAAGAATTTGGTGGGGGGGGGGGGGGGGTTGTGGTGTTGTGACAGAAGAACTTGGAAAAGAATTGATAAAATCTTTTTAGAAAATAAAAAAATGAAAAATGAAAAATCTACACAAATAGTTTCCTGATGACGATTTAGATACAACAGGTTAACTCTTCACTTGCCTCTTATGCGTGTAAATCACGAGTGTAAAAGTAGTGTGTATTAGACACACTCGGAAAAGGTTGAGTGTGTAAGGTTGAGTGTGTAAGGTATTTTGTGCCTTCTAGAAAAGAAACACTATTATCATCAACTAACCATGTGATACATAATTCATATAATGTAATCTTTTGACATCTTCATAGGACACAAATACTTAATTACATAGCTAGCCAAACAAGTGAGGGTACTTCTTCTTCATTTCTTTCTCGGCTTCCCAAGTGGCTTCCTCACTTTGCTGGTTTCACCATAACACTTCCACGGAGGCAATTTCTTTATTTCTCAACTTTAGGACTTGCCTATCAAGGATGGCAACTGGAATTTGTTCGTACAATAATTATTCATTAACCTCAATACTCTCAACAGGCACAATCGTGGACGGATATCCCACTACCTTTTTCAACATAGACATATGGAAAACTAGGTGTACTAATGACTTCTCGGGTGGCAGCTCGAGCTTGTATGTCACCTGACCAATCCTCTGAATGATTTTTACGGTCCAACATACCTCAAACTCAATTTTCCCTTCTTTCCAAGCTGCATGATACCCTTCATGGGGGAAACCTTCAAAGATACCCAATCATCTTCTTTGAACTCCAAATCTCTGCGACGAACATCTGAATACAATTTTTGAAGACACTGAGCAGTTTTCAACCTCTCTTTAATAATCTTGACTTTCTCCATAGACTGATGCACGAGGTCCGGCCCTATCAATTCAGCTTCTCCAACCTCGAACCACCCAATGGGAGATCTACATCTCCTACCATACAATGACTCAAATGGTGCAATCTAGATACTAGCAAGGAAGCTGTTATTGTAAGCAGATTCTATGAGTGGTAAATGGTCATCCCAACTACCTTTGAAATCAAGAATTCAAGCACGCAACATCTCCTCAAGCGTCTAAATAGTACGCTCTACTTGCCCGTCAGTTTGAGGAAGGAATGTTGTGCTAAGATGTACCTGCGTACCCAAACCTTGTTGAAATTTCTTCCAAAAGTTGGCAGTGAACTGAGCCCTTCGATCTGAAATAATTGAGCCTGGAGTGCCATGCAACCTGGCTATTTCTTTGGTATACAACTGAGCATACTGTTCCGCTGTGTCGGTAGATTTAACTGGCAAGAAGTACGCTGATTTTGTGAGTCGGTCTACAATCACCCAAATTGATTCAAACTTCCTACCACCAAAACCAAGTTTATCATCTCCCATTTCCACATTGGAATCTATATGCTTTGGGCCAATCCACCAGGCCTCTGATGTTCGGCCTTTACTTGCTGACAGTTCAGACATTTTTCCACAAAGTCCTCCACATCCTTTTTCATGTTGTTCCACCAATAAATTTCCCTAAGATCATGATACATTTTTGTAGAACCTGGGTGCACTGAATACCTGGAAGTATGAGCTTCTGCCATGATCCTCTCTCGAAGACCGTCAATATCCGGAACACATAGGTGGCCTTGGTACCGTAGGGTACCATCATCCATGCTAAAGGAAAAAAATGTGGTCGTGTGTTTATGAATCCCCTCTTTTAGTTGTGCTAACAATAGATCGTTGAATTACTTCTCTTTAAATTCCGCCACAAGCAATGATTCAGCCCTATTCTGCACAATTACTTCTCCTTCGTTAGAGTTCGCAAGGAGAACTCCCAAGCTAGCCAGCCGGTGAACCTCCCTGGCCAACGGCCTCTTATATGCCTCCAAGTGAGCCAAGATCCCCATAGATTTTTGACTAAGAGCATTCGCTACAACATTAGCCTTTCCCGGGTGATAGAGAATATCAATGTCATAGTCCTTGAGTAACTCTAGCTATCTTCTTTGTCTCAGATTCAACTCCTTCTTTTTGAAAATATATTGAAGGCTCATGTGGTCCGTAAATACATCCATATGCACCCCATACAAATAATGTGGACAAATCTGTAGTGCAAACACCCCTTCCACAAGCTCTATGTCATGGGTTGGATAGTTCCTTTCATGATTCTTGAGTTGCCTAGAGGCATAAGCGATCACCGGGCCATGTTGCATCAATAGCGGACCATCTATATCACATTTCTCTTACATATGACCTCCTAGAAAATGAGTTATTCAATAATTTCCTTGATATGGTTATAATCTTATGTGAATACTTGCAACTTGCTCTTCTAAATTCTCAACAAAAGACATTACTGGATGAGCTTTCTTATAAGTCCTTTTTATTTCAAAGGAATAACATCTTCTAGCCTGCGCACATAGCTTAATATCCTCAACCTACACGACATTGTATCAAATGTAAAGTAACATTGTGCTCAGACCTTCCCTAGCCAACCTCTCTCCTCCTTATGTGCCTTATATGATTTAATAAACCACTCTACTTCCCTTTGTCCTTTGGGTAGATTGTGTTGTTTTTCCCTTTTTGTTCTCCTTTTCGGTGTAACCAATACATTGGTACTATCTCTTCTTTGTGAATGGGACATTCATTCCCATTCCATTTTGCTCATAATCCATAGTTGATAGCCGTATTGTGCCACACACTTGTCTGCCTCCCATGAACTCGTAGTATCATTGTGTCTGGTTTGTTGAGTTTCTCACACCACTAGGAGTCTCACTTTCCATTGTAATATGTAGACATGAACTCCCTCTAAATATTTTAGTTTATATTCAGTGTCACCCAAGTCCTTTGTGTTATGGTTAGTCCTTTATACCTTCTATTAACACTTGTGCTCTAGGTGAGTCCACCATTCTGATACAAACTATTTTGTGATAACCATGGATGTCTCAATTTATAGATTTTCTTCCAATTCTTCTCGCCTCATTCTTCCTAATTAGGGGATAGCTATGCACTCTTCCGTATGTTATGTGGTCTTTTCTCTTAGTTAGGAATTCATCCTGCTCACCTGTCGATACTTGTTGGGATATCTGCGGGAAAGTGTGTTCATCCGCGTATCACTTAACACTTCCTTTCTTGAAATATTTTAAGGGGCTCTCTATCAAGTCAAAATGCAATCTTGGTTTATTATAGCATCACCTTTATTTCTCTTACACGTTCTGCCTTTCTCAAAGACTTGTCACTTTAGTTGAATCGCAATTCGATGATTAACCCATTCTAAAAACTCACAACCCTTCACTTTTGATCAATAGTACTTCCTTGGGTTCCATTGTTCATGACCCTCTATTAAGAATAAAATCCCTATACAAACACTACTCATGGTTTCTAGAACCGTTGCCCCTATCATTCACATTTCCACATATGAAAAGTTTTCCTTTCTTAAACTTCTACCTTCCTGGGGTACTAGCGGTCTATCACTAGCATATCCTTTCATAGAATCACGTTACCCATTATCTATTTTTCTAGTCTACACCCGTCTTCAACAAAATATTCATACATCATAGCTACATGGTCTTACTCTTGTTTCAAGGTGTTTCAGTGTGGCCTCACTATGGCCTTTCCTCCCCAACTTAGGGTGAATCTCCCAGATTTCGACACAAGTCTTGAATTTAGCAATTTCAGGAACATATGCCTCATGTCTCTAGCCCATGTATGTGTATATATACATATACATATATATATATATATATATATATATATATATGTCTATTAAGTCGTTATGGTATTACCTCAGAAGTTCTCTGCTTTTATCCGGCCATGTGGTATTGGGGTTCTAATTCCTCATGTCAAAATTCTTTACGAGTGTAATACAATTTCGAACAATTTTGGATTTGTGCAAGGATTCCCTCTTTAAGGGCTCAATTGACTTTCCTTTTATAACTTCTTGGCTCCTAGGAAAGACTTACACTTTCATTATAAATCTCATGGCCATGCCTTTCATATATCATGTGCTTATATAATAAAATTTTCTTTTACACCTTAGGATCATCTACATGTTTCCCATACTATCCAAATTTGTTGTTCAAGCTTACATATCATTTATCAAATTGATATCTCTTTGGAGGTGAGTAATCACTTCTATCGCCTCTCTCAAGTAAAGTATGCTCATGGTATTATATACTTATCCACCCTATATGTCCATACCATTCGTTCAACAAGAAACATGTGACATCTCCTTAATACTCAGGCATTTTCCCATTTGTCATGTCGTATGACAACATTACTTGGAATAGATGAAAGAGCATTTAAACTTGCCTTGAATCTCAACGCATGAGTTAGAAGACAAACTTATAGCCAAGCTTTATTGCACGATATGGAGTGTTGAAGAAGGGTAACATTTCTAAAATGTCCATGTATCCTCCAAATTATAGATGTGGTAGACAACACACCGATAAGAAGGACTCTACTAGACATCGCTCTGAAACATCCTAGGACACTTTAAAACCATAGGCTCTGATACCAAGTTTGCCATGCCCCAACCTTGGGAGACGCGACCAGCGCTCAATTGAGTAAACCCCAACTGACTATTCATACATTTCTATCCAACTCACTACGGTTAAGGAAATTATGCTTTCTTTTATTTAGACAATAGCAAAAATGAACTTTCACAATATTAGCCCATTTTCATTTCACAAACCACAAACCATGGTTAAGTTTCAAAATTTTATACGGTTATAGTTTAGAAGAAGTAGAGTACAAAGTTACAACATCGTTCATCAACCCATCCAACACCCTTACCTTGCACACACAAACGTCTACGGAGCCTCTAAGGATACAAATAATGACAATGCCGGCAACAAGGCCCCGGCTATACCTCAAAAGTGGATATCTATAACAAAAGATGTACAACATAACCCCTTGAAGGAGAATATCGATCGCCTAATCGATGCTATGGCCGGCCACGAGACCCTCACTTTCCTTGATGCCTGCTCGGGGTACAATCAAATCCAGATGAACCCCGAGGATAGGGAAAAGACCACATTTATCAAGAAATACAGTATGTATTATTATAATGTAATGCCTTTCAGGCTAAAAACTGCGGGAGCAACATACCAACGGTTAGTTATTAAAATGTTCTAGCACCAAGTAGGAAAATCTATGGAAATATATATTGATGATATGCTAGTCAAGTCCCTGCGCGCAGAGGACCTATCTGACCCATTTGAAGGAAACTTTCGACATCCTCAGAAGCTACAACTTGAAGCTCAATCCTGAGAAGTGCTCCTTCGAAGTAGGCTCGGGAAATTTCTAGGCTTCATGGTATCAAACAGGGGGATCAAAATCAATCCCGACAAAATAAAGCCCATTAAAGAGATTACGGTGGTGAACAACGTAAAAGCCATTCAATGGCTGATAGGGCGGATCGCGGCCTTGGGCAAATTCATATCAAGATTGTCGGACAAAAGCCACCATTTCTTTGCCCTACTCAAAAGAAAGAACAACTTCGAATGGACTCCAGAATGCCAACACGCTCTGGAAGAACTGAAATGGTACCTGTCCAGCCCGCCTTGACTGCACACACCCAAGGAGGATGAAACGCTATACCTATACCTGACCGTATCTGAAATAGCAGTTAGCGGCATACTTGTCCAAGAAGATCAAGGTACGCAATTTCCTATTAATTATGTAAGCCGAACATTGGGGGACGCCGAAACCTGGTACCCCCATCTGGAAAAATTAGCTTTCGCACTAATAAGCGCCTTGCGGAAACTGAAGCCTTACTTTTAGTGCCACCGTATCTGCGTCCTCTCAACTTATCCCCTTCGAAGTGTACTGCATAAACCTGAGTTATCAGTTAATTGGCCAAGTGGGCCATCGAACTCGGAGGGTATGACATCGAGTATCACCCCCAGACAGCCATCAAGTCCCAAATCCTGGCGGATTTCGGGGCTGACATCTTGCCAACCCTCAGGCCCCAGATAGAGAAGGAGTTATTATTAAAAGCAGGCACATCCTCTGGGGTGTGGACCTTGTTCACAGATGGTGCCACAAACGTAAGAGGATCCGTACTCAGTATAGTACTAAAGCCGCCCGTCGGTGGCATAATCAGGCAATCCATAAAAACCACAAAGCTGACTAACAATAAAGCTGAGTATAAGGCTATGATTGCAGGTTTAAAGTTGGCCAAAAGTTTAGGATCCGAGACTGTCGAGGCAAAATGAGACTCGCTGCTCGTGGTAAGCCAAGTTAATGGAAGCTACAAAGCCCGATAAGATAGGATGCAAGGGTATTTCGGACAAAATCCAAATCGCATTACATCGAATCAAAGAATGGACCATAGTCCATGTACCTCGAGAGAAAAATTACGAGGCTGATGCCCTCGCGAACCTAGAATCTTCTGTAAAAGAAGACCTGCTCCCCGGAATTGCCGTCCAACTATTCAAATCTGTGGTCGAGGAAGGTCACGCGAAAATTAACTCCACCAGCCTGACATGGGATTGGAGAAACAAATATATCGTTTATTTGAAGGACGGGAAGCTACCCACGGATCCAAAAGAATCGAGGGCCCTGTGAACCAAAGCGTCCGGGTTCTCACTCGATGAAAATGAGGCTCTCTATAGGAGAACTTTTGATGGTTGACGATATGCCTGCGACCGGGCGACACAGATTACCTGCTCTGGGAGATCCACGAGGGAAGCTACAGAAATCACTCTGGGGCAGATTCCTTAGTCTGAAAAGTGATCAGAACGGGCTACTATTGGGATGCCATGGAAAAAGTCGCAAGGGAATTCGTTCGAAAATGCGATAAGTGTAAGAGGTTCGCTCCAATGATCCACTAGCCTTGGGAGCAACTGCATTCCGTTTTATCACCATGTCCATTCATGAAGTGGGGGATGGACATTGTCGGCCCTTTGTCGATGGTGCCAGGTAAGGCCAGATTCATTTTATTTATTATTGACTATTTCTCAAAATAGGTGGAAGCGCAGGCCTTCGAGAAAATAAGAGAGAAGGAAGTCATAAATTTTATATGGGAACACATCATATGCTAGTTCGGGATCCCGTCCGAAATAACATGCGACAATGCAAGGCAATTCATCGGAAGCAAGGTAACATAGTTCCTTAAAGACAACAAAATCAAGAGAATCCTATCGATGCCATAAAACCTGTGTGCGAACAGCCAAGCTGAATCTACAACTAAAACCATCATTCAAAACTTGAAAAAGAATTTGGAAAGTGCCAAGGGAAAATGGGAGAAATGTTGCCCGAGGTGCTCTGGGCATATCGGACAACTCCAAAATCAAGCATCGGGGAGACACCTTTCTCCCTAGTGTATGGTGTCGAGGCACTGATACCGGTGGAGACCGGGGAACCAAGCACCAGATTTATCCACACTAGCGAGGGATCAAACAACGAAGCCATGGCAATGCCCCTCGAGCTTGTCGACGAAAGACGAGAAGCCTCGCTGGTTCAGATGGCTGCCTAGAAGCAGAAAACTGAAAGATACTACATTAGAAGAACGAATCTCCGATACTTTGGAATCGGAAACTTGGTCCTAAGGAAGGTTACCTTCAACACCAAAAACCCTAATGAAGGGAAGTTGGGCCAAAATTGGGAAGGACCGTACAATATACTTGGGATAGTTGGCAAAGGATCCGATAAACTTGGTACCATGAAGGACGAGCAGCTTCCGAAATACAGGAATGTATTGATGCTTAAGCGGTATTACTGCTAGGGCGGCCGGATGAGGAACCCCACACATATCCTCGAGAAAGCGTTGCACTCTTTTCCTTCGACCGGGTTTTTTATCCCGAAACAGGTTTTTGACAGCAAGGGTTTTAATGAGACGGCGTCTATACATCTCCCTAGAAGGATTCGAAGAGCCTCCAAGATTTATTTTACAATCTGCTTCTCACTGGAAAAAAGATGAACAAGGCTCTAATAGGGAACAATGTATCAGGTCAAACAGCCCAAGAAGCCGCACCCGTGCGGTCCGAACACGCAAAAACAAAATAGCATGTATTTATGCCAAGCAATAAAGAATATCTTTTGGCATATCGTATTCCAGAAAAGGGATTTCAACATGCCCACGGTGAAGGCCTCTCAACCAAACGCGTCCCGAGATACTCGGAGACTTAGCGTCAGCAATTCAACACCTGCACGACCCTAGGGTCAGAACTCCGGGCTCATAAAGCCCTATAAGGCAATTCCGAGCTCACAAAAAACAATCTTGAAGCTTAAACTCGATGGCTCAGAGACTGTCATCATGCACTGGAAAACCAACTTTAAGACCCCTAGCGAGCAGACTCAGCGTAACTAAATCTATTCTACATCACAAAAAAAAAACTGTAAGACCTCAATAGGCATGGACAACTGTAAGACCTCAACAGGCATGACAAACTGTAATACCTCAACAGGTATGACAAACTGTAAGACCTCAATATGCATGACAAACTGTAAGACCTCAATAGGCATGACAAACTATAATACCTCAACAGGCCTGAAAATCCCGAAGTTCGGGCTATACGTCGCATTTGTAAGAGTCTCAAAAAGGCATACCCTCGGTGTGGACGCCTGAACTGTCACTCGGGATCAAATTGGCTCCGGCCAAACAAATATGACTACGGTCAAAACGGCTGATACAACCATAATAAGGTGACTCAGGGATGCCCGACCGTCACTAATCAAAAATCACAGGCCACTACTTCGATTATACTTCAGAAAGAACCGGTTAAAGCAGGCTTCCCTCAATAGGAAAAAACGATCTTCGACCATGTCAACTCCCAATCACAAGGCTTCGACCTACTCAGCCTACGAGCTATGAATCTTCTGAGGTGCTCAAACATTGTCGATAACAACTTGAAATCGAGGTTGTTCCAGAACCGACACTGGGTCAGGCAAAATTATTTCAAAAAGACCTTAACAAGCGGAAAACAAAGCCTACAAAAATCCCACGGGCAAATCAGTGTAAGAGCCAATGTCGCCAGCCAAACAAGCCTCCGGGCCGCATATTGAAAGGTCTCTACGACCAAACAGCGTAAGAGCCATTATCGCTAGCTTAAAAATTGAAAATGTGAGGATTAAAATGATCTCGTATCGTAACCCGATTCGGAGACCGGATCCAAAAAAGTTAACTATGCAAGCCTCCGGGCCACATATTAAATGGTTTCAACGACCAAAATAATGTAAGAGGCACTATCGCCGGTCTGAAAATTCTTAAGGGCCAATTGAAGCTCGAATCGCAATGCGACTTGGAGACTGGACCCAAAATAGTTAAACTACAACATGCCTAAAGGCACGGCATAAATTCCACTGTCGATCAGCCGAGTGAGCCCCTGGGCCACGCGTCTGTAAGGTCACTACGACCCGAAACACAAAATGCCATTGTTGCCCGCCCATGTAGGTAGGAAAGAACTTTAGGGTCAATTAAAGCTCGAATCGCGACGCGACTTGGAGACTGGACCCAAAATAGTTGAAACAGCGAAATGACCAAGGGCAAAAGATAAGAACCATCGTCACCCAACCGCACGAGCACGGGAGAGTGGAAATCAATAAGGCTCAGGACAAATACCATCCAAAAACCCAACGTAAGACAGCAGGGCAAAAGCATGAGATCCCTTATGGTGGTTTGCATCGGAGGCCACATCAACCGACCACACAACAATTCCCGAGCCTGTCCAAAAGGCCACAGGGCTATATTACATGTCTAAAGGTTTTTTCAATAATCGCTGTTGAATTCAAAGCAAAAGGGAATAAGGGAAATAGAATCACTGAATTCTCCGCATACATCTGCCAAAATAAAAGTACTGTACAACAAACAGGGAAATCAACAGGAAAAAATAGCAGATCCTAATCTATCGCCGAACCGACGGCCCCAAAGGTTGCATCTAGTTGATTACAAATCCCCGATGGCCCCTTCTCGATGGCTTCCCCCCTCTTCGGGGATCCACCCCCATTTTTAACCCTACTTGAGCTTCCTTCCAATACGTCCTCCATGATCAGCCCTCGGGAACTCGGCCAAGCGTGATCCACGATTTGAGTAAAAACTAGGCCAGCCCCTCTAACGCCCCCTCAACACAGGAATCTTCGATAACTGCTTCTCCCTATGCGAAGATACAAGCGCCTCGGCCTCAACTTTGATCTGGAGCAAGGAAGCCACCAACTCGGAATGAAGGCTCTTATAATTGCCACTATCCTCCTTCGCTCTCTAAAGCTAATGTTGAATCAAGGTAACTCTTTCCCTGAGGTTGTCCCTTTCAGAAGACACCTCGCTCACATGCTGGCTAAACTCGGAGATTTCAGCATCCCTGGCCCGAAGCTCTCCTCTCAGCAGGGCATTTTCCTTCTCACACTGCACAGATCAGTTCACGAAGAGTTAAAAGCACAAAAATTTTACAAGGGATCAAATGATAGCGAAAACATGGGATGGATAACCTATTCGGTGAAAAGGGCTTTCTCACATCGTGAGGCAAGGACCTGGCTATAAAGTGCCTCATCCTGAAACAGCATAAAAAAGTTAAAAGGATAAAGGACAGAGCAGCCCAAAGCAGCAAACAAGGCTAGATGAAGTTACCCGCTCACAAAGTCTGCCCATCTCGCCAAAAATAGATGAGGCGTTGACCTCGGGATTACCCTCAAGAATGATCGTTGGCCTCCCGAGTGCGTCTCCGCCTTTGATCAGTTTTCCCGCCATGAAAGGCTCCTCGTGAGATGCCTCTTACATACCGGAAGATGGAAGGATCTCCCCCTTTGGAGAATCAATGATATCGAGCGGGCCAATGGGGTTAACCTACATCTCCATCCTCTGTTCATCATGGGTCCCAACTCAAGGTGCATCCAAACTGCCTATCAAGGGTGTCCCGGATCAGGGGGAACTTCGGCCACCTATCAATTCAAGGTTAGTGCTCGATACCCCATGTGCTACCTCACCACCATAAATCTGAGCCGTGCCAGCATCAAACTCCTATCCGAAAGCATCTATTTCCACGGCCTGAGGATCGGTCAACCCCAAACGCTCTTCAAAGGGTACCGAGAAGCTTCTTTCTCCCTCGCATTCAACATGAGGATTTCCCATCGCCCCGGATACTGGAGCCAATGGGTAAACCTTAGAATACTCCACTCTGACCCTCTTGGGATCCAGTGGCTCAATCGATAGGCTCTCTTGCCTCTTCCTCTCCTCGTCATGCATCAGAATGTCCCCTCCAACAGACGACACCTCCCTCATCAGTAGGGTCCCTCCCAGACCTACATAGATGCAGATGTTGAAATGCACGGTATGGAGAAAGCTACTAATAGCATGCTACATCAAAATTCATATATGCAGCACGACTCAAGGCTTACCAAGGCCTCCGGCCTCATACCGAGCTCGGGATAAATCCTACCATGCTTGGTCGGTATACGAGTAGAGTGAGTGCAAACGACCAACCCAACCCTGAAGGTCTGGCACCGCGCCGGGGTAGATCACTACGGCTAAAAAGACAAGAAAGGCAGAGTTAGATGTATGAAGAAAAGTTATTAAGAAAGGGCAAGGGCACAATGTCTACTTACACCCAACGTTCCACATCTCAGGGAACGACATCTTTTCTGCTAGAATCAGATCAGACGTCCTCACTCAGACGAATCAGCTTAACCACCCATCACCCTCAAACTCCTCGGTACGGGCAAAAAGGGACCTCAAGGCTCGACAACGAAGCTTGACTAAGCCTCCAGGAAGCAAACGAGGGATATACGTCCGAAACAAATGGTTCAGGGTGAAGACCTAATAATATAAACCATGTGCCAAAACGAAAGGTGGACTTTACCTAGAGTTACTTGGTAACTCAGGCAGACGTCGAGAATCACGGGGTTGATCAGGGGCGAGAATGGCCCCACCGGCCCCAAAGAGAGTGGGTAGGTGTACACACTCAGAAAGTCGGCTTTATGAGCCGTAATATCCTCATCCTGAGCGGTAATCTCCATGAGCACGGTATCTCCCCAGCATTAGTCTACCTTCACTCTTTTGATGTCTATTATAGAACTAATATATCGAGTTACAGGCTCGCGATGCCCTGACTTCGAGGAGGGTCTCTTGACCCTAAAATCGGAGGTCATCACAAAGTGTCATGGAATGCACTCCTTGGCGGGGGGGGGAGTGGCCACTTCGCCTTGAGAGAAAAGCGAAGAAGATGACCCCGCAGCCTCCTGGAAAGCAGAAATGGAAATATTCGTCATCCTAGGAGAAATATGAAGAAATAAGAAAAAGGGGTTGCATCCCTAGGAAAAAGCGAGAACGAATGGAAATATACCTCACTAAGGGTTTTGAACACAAGATGGAATCTAGAAAGGAAGAGACGAGTATTTATAAAAGCATCATGGGTATATTGAATGAAACCAACCGCCGCAGTCAATTCTAAAATCAGCAGGAACGGTGCGCGTAATGCGCCTTAATACCTTGTATCTATTCGCAAGGGCACTAGAGGAAGCAGGGGTTCACACCGATTTCTTATCATTTCTTGTCGTCTTCACTCTAAGAAACACGGAGACTATCTGTATGCGGTGAATCCTAGGGCCTAATTCCCCCGCCATAGAACCATCTCGCGGTCATGCCCCTTGAAGCTCGAAGCCAAGGTCGAGACTCATCCTCGAGGTTCGATACATGTCGGTCCAAAGGATATCATATTCTGACAAGTACATCAAGCTAAGATAGGCGAGAAGGGAGTTCCCAAGGCATGCGGCTTAACCTGACATGGCTAGTCTATCTGGGGCCTATTTTCAAGATGTCAGGTCTAGCCGTCCTATCTCGATAAATTTGTGGCTAATATGTTCTGTACCATAACGGGTTCCCCTCTTATGTAAAAGGGATCCCCATTATTGTGTAGGCTCAGCTGATGTTGCTCCATTTTTCTCCATAAGTGCAATAATATCTCTCTCCCTCTCTTTTTTCTTTCTAGCTTTTTTGTTCTCACTGGCCCGAGGCCATCCTTACATCCATCGTTCTCTCACTTGTTCTTCATTATATAGCTTAATATTTACCATAAAGATCCTTGTTTAATTATATTCTGAGGTGGTATCCCATTCCCGATTATCCTCGATAGCTCGAACTTGACCCTGACATCGACCCCGAGGTCCCCCTTCGACTAGACCTACACCTGGGCAGCAGGCCCCTCAGTTCGATTATTGTCTCATTTTAAGCTTGCATTTCATCATTAAACTTCATATTGTTAGCATCAACTTCTCTAGCAACTAGCTTGGGAATAGATCACGTATTTTTAGAATCCCATTTACAAATTTAATTGTTGTTATCATTTTCACGGTAAATAGGGTCCATCTTGGATATAAGGTACGTGGTGTAGGCACATAAGTAATGCCTCAATTTCTGAGTTGTCCAGGCTAAAGCAAAGCAAGTGCATTCTAGTAGAGAGTATCGTGCTTATGGTGTGAATTTTTTTACTCAGGTATTATATGGATTGCTACTTTCTCCCTATCCCATCTTGTTGTCCCAAAATGCATTTGAAGGCTCCATATAATACAAATAGATAGAGTAGCATAGGTCGACCTGGCTCTGGTCGGACCAACACCGGTGGTGTGGACAAGTACTCCTTCATTTTGTCGAAAGATTTCTGACAATCCTCGGTCTAGCTTGTTTCGGCATCATTCCTCCACATCTTGAAGATGGGTTTACATATAACTGTGGACTGTGCTATAACGCGACTTATATAGTTGGGACGTCCTAGAAATCTCATCACGTCCTTTTTTCTCCTAGGTGGCGGTAACTCCTGAATAGCCTTAACTTTGGACGGGTCTAGCTCGATCCCTCGATGGCTGACAATGAATCCTAGTAACTTTCTGTGAGAACCCCGAAGACATACTTTGCGGGGTTTAGTTTTAAGTTGTACCTCCTTAACCTGTCAAAGAACTTTCTCAGGTCCGTTATGTGATTTGCGGCCCTCTTGAATTTGATAATGACGTCATCCACACACAACTCTATTTCTTTGTGTATCATATCATGGAAGATGGTTGTCATGGCTCTCATGTAAGTATCCCCAGCATTCTTTAGACCGAATGGCACCATTTTATAGTAGTATACCCCCCACGGTGTAATAAAAACTGCTTTCTCTGCGTCTTCTTCATCCATCCAGATCTGGTGATAACCCGCGAAGCAATCTACAAAGTATTGGAGTTGATGCTTGGCGTAATTGTCGATCAGGATGTGTATATTTGGTAGTGGAAAGTCGTCCTTGGGAGTTGCTCTATTTAAGTCTCGATAGTCAACACATACTTTGACTTTCCCATCTTTCTTCGGAACTGGTACAATGTTGGCTTACCAGGTTAGGTATTCAACTACCCTGCAGACTTTGGCTTTGTTTACCGTTAAAATGGTAACAACAATTAGATTTTAAATGGGATTCTAAAAATACGTGATCTAATCCCGAGCTAGTTGTTAGAGCAGTTGATGAAAATAAAATGGAGTTTAATGATGAAACGCAAGCTAAAACGAGATAGTAATCGAACCGAAGGGGGACCTCGGGGTCAATGTCAGGGTCGAGTTTCAGCTATCGAGGATAATCGGGAATGAGATAACAACTAAGTATATAATCAAGCAAGGCCCTTCACGGCCAATACTGAGCTATATAATGAAGAACAAGTAAGAGAACGATAGATATAAAATGGACTCGGGTTAGTGAGAACAAGCAAGTTAGAAAGAAAAAAGAGGGAGAGAGAGATATTATTGCACTCGTAGAGAAAATGGAGCAACATCAGCCTTTTCAAGGTAGTGTGAGTCCCCTTTATATAGGAGGGGAACTCGGCTACAAGTACATGGACAGTAATTACAAAGTATGGAGATGGGATGGCTTGACGTGATGCCTCAACATAGGCTCTAGATAGGCCGGCCCTATCACACTTAGTCGTGTGCATTAGGATCTTCCCCCTTTGTCCTGGCTTCGATTTTTGTCTTCCCTGAGTCGGGACTCGATGAGCCCCAAAGTCGATAACGCATTCATGGCTTCCCGTCCTCGGGGTCTCGAGGTGTTCTTCTGAAATGACTTGATAGCGAGAAATCAAGTTCTCTGATTTTGTCGTGTACAGATAGACTCTGCCTTTCCCATAACAAAGTGATGGGAAATGATTCTGACACTTGCCTCCTCGAGCTTCATACTGCAACGTCAAACCGATGATGTGACTCCTAGCATGAGCTATGTGGTAACTGGGCATCCATAGGCTTTCGTATTTCGACCTCATTCGATGCACTCCCGATTCCTTCTCTCCTGGATGAAGGTACTACCATCGGTACGGTTTTCCATGGTTGCATTAACTACGCCCGTCGGTCAATCTTCCAAAGCCTCGATGACCGTGTCGTAACCCCCTATAAATGACGGTGCTTTGGCATTTTTTTCCTATCCTAGTGCTTTTGTTGGCATATTTTCCTGTTCCTTCTTATCATCTTCTTCTATCATTGAACATCATGATTGGGGCTCATGGCCTTAAGCCCGCTTGGCGGAGCTTCCTTAGATCGTGTTGCGGCTCTCTGCTGGGGCTTCCCTTTGTCGAGCATGATCATGCTGTCCCATTACTGTCGTGGTTGTTGACTTGCTTGTCTTTGTTGCTGTTGTTGGCTCGAGATGGTGACATACGAAGGTAATATTTCCTTGTTCGTAGGAAGCTCTTTGGATAACATACCGCTGCTCAAAAGGGGGTTTGGATTATACACCGCTTCTCACCTTCAAACCCCAACTCGACGTGGTGTTCTGCCCCGAGTTGGAGGCTTGCACGACTAGAGACCTTCCGAGTTGTATTGAGATAATATACCAAATTTCGAGGCCTTCTAGGATGTTATCATGAATGAAGGTTAGCTTTGGGAACCTAGGGGTCCCTTTTGATCTTTCCGTAGATAGCCTTCTTAAAATGTCTATGATAGACTTCTGCTGAGGAGTTGCCCGTACTCAGGCGCTGCCTCGGACCTTCATGGAGCTTTCATGATTGGAGCTTCTTGTGCTTATTCCTCTTTTTAGAAAAGGGAACCATGACACCAGGTACTGCCTCGCGTCGAGTGATGGCGTTGAAAGCTTCCCAAAGTCCAACTTCTTTGTGGCGGGGATACTCAAGGTAGAATGCTGCCTCGAGATTGGAGATAATACGGATGATTCCTCGAGTACTGACTTCTCGTCGAGGGATGTTTTCTGGATCGGGTATCACTCCATTGATTTGTATCGAGGCTATTGGCTTCCCGGGGGCCACTCCAGGTAGGCAAACCGTCGCTGCTTCTCGCATATATGTGGGGCAACTTCGGCTTTTTCGCAAGATCTCACTATTTTTAGATGGTGGCCCTTCCGCTTTGGCATAGGGTTCTTCATTTCTTCAGGGGCAAAAAAGTGTTGGCGCACGCCCTTTCTCTGATCTGTTAGTTTTTCCATAATCATGGCAACCACTTCGGGGCCGGCCTGGCAGGGAGTGGGGAGTGCTGCTCCCAGTGCTCAGGAACCGTGGGAGTTCGCTTTGAAAACAATGTCTTTGATAAGAGGGGAACATCTGGAGATGGTGAGGAGGTATTATGGATGGAGCGAGGGGATAGCACTATAGGTGCTTTCCCCGGATGAGAGCATTACGGACTCTACTAATGGATTCTTGAGTGTATACCTATATCCTTTCACATTTGTCCCCTTGATAGGGTCATGCTTGATTTTGCTTGAAGTATCGGGTTACTTTGGCGCAAATACATCCGTCATTTTGGCGAGTTGTGCTGATGATGAGGTTCTTTTTGGAGAAGGCTAGGCTTGAATTCATGCTTAACTATCTCATCAGGCTATACCGGCCCTTTCATCACCAGGGCTTGCTAACTCTGAGGTACTATTCGTCCACGCCCTTTGTAGTTGATGACGAAGAGTGAGGGGATCGAGAGTGGGCTAGTTGGTTTATCCGGGTCCGGACGGTCGACATTATCCCCGTGGAGCTTTTGCCATTTCTCGAAGGGTGGAATTATGCACGTGAGCAGAGCGTCTGGTGACTCTATAGATTTTGCCTATAGCAAGAATCAGTTGAATAATAGTGTTTTCTCCCTTGTTGCAGCACCTTCATGGATGTCGGGCGAAGTCCTTGACTTGCTTGACTGGGTCTGGAGGCTAGTGACTCATTCAACATGCGATGAGCGTCGGTGGCGAGCTGTATTTCATGCCAGATAGGGAGTGAAATACCAAGGTATGTGTGCATGCTACCTTAGTCTTGTACTTCGTATATTTGAAGTAACATTTCCCTCCTTTATTTTGCACTAGCTTTGCGGTTTGCAGGTATCAGGCGGTTCTTCGGGATGACGCAGTGCTCTTTAGAAGAGGGGAAGGAGTTGTCAGCCTCTGATTTGAGGGACGATGGAGCTAAGAGGGATCAACACCTACAGTGTGATAGAGCTTTTAACGGAGCTGGACGAGCCCGTATCTTTAACGAGAGGACCTCGTTCGGGCCTGCTGTTCTCAGAGTATCAGATTCCCGGGAGGCGGTTCCTCCGAGTGAATATGATCTGCCCGAGGTTGGTTCTCCCAGGGTTGAAGAGGCAGGATCATCAGGAGTGTGTTTTGACTTCAAGGAAGTCCATCGACTTCACTCCGTGGTGAGTTTAGGCACATTTTTCCTGTATTTCGCATCCTTCTCCCTCTACTGAGCTTTCCTTGTGCAGGCTTGTGATAGGATTATGTCTGAGCTTTTCCGCCAAAGGGCCAGGTTTCAGAAAATTTTGGACGAGGGCGAGTCCCTTAGGCTCCTTAGCGAGGAGAAGGAGGTTGAGTTGCTATATTAGCGATATAAGGAATATCAGAGCTTGAATTACGAGAGTTTTTTGACGGAGCAGGTAACTTTTTGCAGCTCGTGCTTTGCTCCTTTAGGACCTTAAGGTTAAACCCCTTTTTTGTTATATTAGCTGCAGAAAAAGGCAAAGGCCTTAGAGTGCATCAAGGGCGACATTGACCGCGTCAGAACTGCCTGTGGTGAGCTAAGGGCTCAGGTGCAAGCTCAAGCTTCAGAGGAGACAGGCGCCTCAGCCAAGGTCCCTGCCTTCAAAGCCCGACTCTGGTTGGCTCGTGACAATGCCAAAGTTTAGCCGGATATGATCGGGAAACTTGAATCTAATCTCTGGAATATCAGGGCTGAGATAATTGATGCTCGGGCTGAAGCGACACTAAGCCAAACCAAGGCTGATCAGGAGATGGCGATTCGCATAAAGGACGTTGTTGATGCCCAAGCCAAGCTGATGCGAGCCATTGACCGGGAGAAGAGGATCTAGGAATATGTTCGTTGCACATCCTAAAGGGAGATACTCGAGGAGATTAGTGCAAGGGGATTCCTTCTCTCGAAGGAATTGGCTCGAGAAAGGGCGGACGAGCGTGACGCGTGGTCACTTCTTGCTGACGACGCAAAGAGAGAATCCGACAAGTTGTAGCCCTTTGGGGCAGAATGTAGATTTCGCCGTTTTCCCGCTTTATATTTGATATTTTTAGAGCATGTTTGAAGATGGAGAGTGCCCCTTTTTTGAATATGTAAGATAGAGGGGACTTGAAGCTTTATTTCTTCTGTATCTCTTTCTGTATTGCTTTTGACCAGACGGGCTGGTTTCGGAGTTTGGCGGGATCCTTGTAGGTCTGAAATTTATCGGGAAGGCCAGGAATCTTTTAAGTGTGATCATTCACGAGAGTAGGCGTCAGGGCCTCCGTGTAGGCAAGTAAAACTTCGAATAAGAGGGGTTCACATAATGGTTACAAACAAAATTGGAAAGAATTAAAAGGAAGCTGATTTTATTAAAAGAAATAGTTTGAAATCTTTAGAATAAACAAAGAAACGAAGGGAAAGGGGGTCCTAGGTTTATTAATAATATGGATCACCCCACACAATGCCCGGTAATGACTCCTTAATGAGGGGCTACACGTGACATTATCGCGTAGTCATCATATCCATATCTACCCTTCCCACCCCATTAAGGTATTAATGTGCAAAATGCTCTCGATTACTTATTGCATGTTATTACCCATCCCAATCCTATCACTCCGGAGGCATTTAGTACTATTAATCCTAAGAGGGAAGGATATTAGGCTTATTTGTAGTTTCAAAGGCAAAATTCTAAGGTGACATACAAATTACATGTATAGCAAGTTGAGGAAAGAACATAACAAGTAAAAGGCTCAGATATACCTCCTTGAGCAAAGAAAGCACATAATTGGCATGACTTTCACATACTATTTATGGTCTGATAAAGAACTTAAAGGTTGAGGCAGACTGATTAATTACATAATTCAGATAAGAAACCCGAGTCAGGCCTGCCTACTAGTTGTAGTTAATAGCACAGATTCAGTTTATAGCTATTACCCTAAGGCTTTCCTAAGTGTTAGGACAAAGATCCTATAGGCATGATTCAAAAGACAGTAAAACATAAATTAATTATTTGAAACCCTATATGCATACTTGTTAAACTGGCTAAGTGAGAGACTCAAATTATTAAAAGAAAGGCAGAATTTAAACAAATTGATTATAAGCTCTGCAACTGACAGCATCTATTGTTACTGATTTTATATCTAACTTTAAGCGAGGCGAATCAGATTCAATTAGTAAACTCCTATATGCATGCTTTATAGGCATTGCTGATTTTAAAACCTTGTAGATGTAGTATAAAAGATGCAGAAGACTAATCTTAAACCTATGAACATGATATCTAGATGTTGAATTTTGTTTAAGACATGATACCTAAGTGCAATTGAATGTTTAAGTCCTATGAGCATGGTATCTAGGTGCAAAAATTTGTTTAAGACATATGAACATGATTTATATATAAGAAAATGGACATACAAGATTCAAAAAGACCTATAGGAATATTTTCTATATGCGTATGCAGAATTCAGATTGACTTATAGGCATGAATTCTAGACGAGAGTAGCAGACCTATGATCATGATTTTTATATGAAAATGGACATTCAGAATTCCCTATAGACATGCTTTCTATATGTATTTGAATGTGCAGAATTCGAAAACCTATAGACATGGTATCTATGCAGAATTCAGAATTCTTATAAACATGGTATCTTTGTGAGAATGCAGAATTCAGAATTCATATAGACATGGTATCTACCCTTTTTACATACATAATTCCCTGCCCTTTTCACTAATCAACCCTAAATGTTTATTACAAAATTATTACAGCCCAGAATAAAGTAAAAGAATATATTAGAAATTAAAAGTACAACCAAGGAGAGCCTGATTCAGACTTCATGTTTGAAATATGAGGTAAACCAACTCCAAGAGATTCATGATCCAAAGTCTTTCTCCTATTTGAGTGTGTCAGAGTAACCTAAGATACTCAAATGAACTCCGGGAAGTGCTCACACCCAAATGTATTACCAGATTATGACAAGTGCAGTGTGGAAAGGCCAGCACTCAAGTGTCCAAGTTCAGAGGGAACTCAAGGTCCCAAGGCAAGGCAAACAAGAGGGGGGCAGAACTTACAGACTAAAAGAGAGTGCAAGTGCAGGAACAAAATTCTGAGAGGGGGAAGGGGAAGGGGATGGGAAACATTTACAAATAAGTACACATAGGGGTTCAGGGGAATGGGGAGATTGTAAAGAGACAAGAGCAGGCTGTGGGCATACCCAGCAATGGTGAATGCTAGCACACCTATAAGCTTGTTAGAACACACTATTTAGAGGCTAGGATCCCAAAGGATCAAATTTAATTCATGGACAATAATTTGCATATTGCCATGCCTTAAACCGTAGCTCAAACACATAGGGGGCAGGGGTCTGGGATTCATAATATAAACAGGCAGAAAGAAATCAGCATACTAATTTAAGTGTTGAACTATACAGAAAAGTAAGTAGACATGGATACAAAAGCTGTAAATAAATACATTGTCATGGTGCTAAAGCTTAAATCAAGACATACCTGTTTCAAAAAGACAAATAGAGAAAAGCATTAGGTCTTGTAAATAGGCCACAATGCAGACTAGAAGAGAGAATACTATTGCGTATAAGTGTAAGTTCAGAAAGACTATGAATGAGTGATCCTCCCTTGTGTCAATGAAAGAGTCATGTATATAGTATGAAAAACATGCAGAAATAAGGTAAAAACAGTTAAGGAACTGAATATCAATTAAGAATCAATCACACAACACTTCCATTAATTAAGGAACTCAGATTCAAACGGGAAAACTATTTAAGGGAAGAAATCAAATAAGCATCTTGTGCAAAGCATGTAATTAGGGGTAAATACATAAAAAGTTACTTAAGGGAAGAATTTTGAAATACACGGTTACATAAATAAGGTAAGAAAAATCAATTAGCAGCCAGTAAATCAAGGATCAAAGATTTTGTAATCAATGGTCTATGAATGAACCGAGTTAAAAAAGTTAAGGAAAGTCAAGTAACTTAAATCGAGTCATAGGGAAATCAGCAAATAAGGAAAGAAATCAATCAAACCTATACAGAAGGAAGTCTGAAACAAATCAAGATTTGAAAACCATTTTAGAGGGGAAGTCCAGCACATATAAAGAGCATACAAACATGTTAAGCCGAAAGAAGATGTCATGTCATTGCAAAAATGAGTAGATAACAGACTACAGGAGCATAGCTGTCACATAGGTTAGCAATGTAGAAGAGAGGTAACATCTAGTAGCATACAAAAATCTAGTGTAAAAGTCATTAGAAGAGTTTAGCAAAAGTCAGAATCATATGAAAAACAAGGACTTCAAAACTCAATTCAGCGACTCGAAATAGGTCTGAAAGAGTTCGGGTTTCTTTTGAGATAAAACCATTTCAAAAAAATCACATAGCCAATGGTTTCCAAACTTGGAAACCCCCCCCCCAAATTCTAGGGTTTCTACCATCAATCTAGTGTAGAGATGAGAGGGCAAGTAATTAAGTCGAAACAGGTTTAGAGGTCTCAGAAAAGAACTGAAACCTTTAACATGTTCCTTTAGCAACAGAAACTCATGAGAAACATGGTAGAAGAGTAACATGCAAAACATAGTAGAAACGCTCAAAGAAAACATATTAGAAGAAACTAATACACAACATAGTAGAAGAAAACTAATCAGAACACAGTAGAGGAAACCTAGTAGAAGAAACATAGTAGAAGAAACTAATGCGAAACATAGTAGAAGAAAACTAATCAAAACATAGTAGAGGAAACTTAACAAGAAACACAAAAGAACATAGTAAAAAATACAGTAGAAGAAACACACGAAAGAAAGAGAAAATCGGAGAAACATCTAAATAACTCAGAAAACCCTAGATCGAAAAAAATGGTTTTGAAAGCATAGTTTTTTTAAAGGAAATCGTTTAAAAACCTCAGGGAAAGCATAGATCTGGAATAGATCTAAAGATATCAGAGAGGAGGTGAAAGGGGGAGGTTCTAGAGAGAACTGGAGGTAGAGAGATAGAGATGAGCGAGGAAATGAGGGGTATTGGGGGGTTGTTTTGAATTAAAAATGGTAAGAACGAGGGAGGGCCGTTGATCTTTTAGATTAACGTCCAGGATTTAATAAGGTTTTGGGTCGGGCAGGGGTAATTGGGGCCTGGGTCGGGTTTTAATTAAAATTGGGCTGGAAATTGGGGTCCAATTTGCGGTCAGATTTTAGGCTAAAATTGAAACGAATTGGGCTATTATTTAAATAGCCACGTTTCTTGGAAATTAAAGGTAAATAGCCAAATTTTAAAATTACAAAAAATAGTAAATTAATTTCTTGGAGTAAATTAAAGGTATAAAATGATTAATAATATACAATGATGAAAATAAAAATACTGGAGTCAATTTTATAATTATAAACATAATTAAATATTGAAATAGGCTAATATTGCAATTATATGCGATTTAGCTTAAAAATATTAAATAAATTTGTAAAAATATGCAAAACTTATGTTAGCTATATTTTAGTATAAATATGAGAATCTAATAAGTGAATCATCAAAATGATAATTTTGAGGACAATTATTGGGTTTTACTTGATAGAATAGGGTAGTAAATTGATTAAAAAAATCTTTGAAAATTTACCTGGGAAGGATGAAAGAGTTGTCGGGTAGAGATATGATGGCCAATTTTGACCGAACGAAAGGGTTCAAGGAGACTTTCAAGAACGAACGCAATATTTAGATCGGGATGAATGGTTAAGGTCTAAAAGGGGTGCAGGAATCAGAGCGAGACTGCTGCTGCTGAGATAGCCATTACTCGCTGGTTTACCTGCAAATAAGCAATACAAGCATATATTGTGCGTAAATTTAAACATGATGCAAGTTCCCATCGGACCATGAATGTTGTCTTTGGACGGTTAGGATGACGTACTCAGACCATGATGTCCTGGGCCACGAAGCAAATAATAAAGGATTCGCAAGCCAAGAAATGATGCTCTCGGGCTATGAGAATGATGCCTTTGAATAATAATATGCAAAAGATTAAAAAGGGGGTCGTCAGGCCATGATATGGTGTTCTCGAGCTATGAAAATGGTGCCTCCAAACAATGACGCCTTCGGATGATTTAGCGATCTTTCAGCCCATGAGGTGCAGTATGTGGCGATCTTTCAGCCGATGAGATGAAATGGGTGGCGATCTTTCAGCCATGCAAATGTAGAGGTGGCGATCTTTCAGCCAATGAGAATGTAAATAAGGTGGCGATCTTTCAGCCATGCAAATGTAGAGGTGGCGATCTTTCAGCCATGCAAATACAAGTAAGGTGGCGATCATTCAGCCATGAAAATGTAGAGGTGGAGATCTTTCAGCCATGCAAATGTAGAGGTGGCAATCTTTCAGCCATGCAAAGGTAGAGGTGGAGATATTTCAGCCATGCAAATGTAAATAAGGTGGCGATCTTTCAGCCAATGCAAATGTAAATAAGGTGGTGATCTTTCAGCCATGCAAATGTAGAGGTGGCAATCTTTCAGCCATGCAAATGTAAATAAGGTGGCAATCTTTCACCCATGCAGATGGAGGTAGAGCTTAACCTCAGAAGGTAGAATGGTAGCCTTATGCAATGCAGGAAATGTAGATGGAGACAGTGCTTAGTCTCGGAAGGCAGAATGGTAGCCTTACGCAATGCAAGAAAATGCAGATGGAGACAATGCTTAGTCTCAAAAGGCAGAATGGTAGCCTTATGTAATACAAGAAAATGCAGATGGAGACAGTGCTTAGTCTCAGAAGGCAGAATGGTAGCCTTATGCAGGAAGTAAAAAGGGACAACGACAATAGAGTTTTCTTAGCTGATAGCAGATTGCGATATCGTGATTGCTGGGGCTATTGTGCTTGTTGGGGACGCTGTTGTGTGCGGATAGCAGTTGCGAGGAAGTGCAATAGTTCAGAGATTTGTATTCCTGAACTTTGTGAGTGAGCGTATAGTATATTTTATGATTTTGCAACTCAAGTGCCTGCATCCAAAGAAAAATTGTGAGTTTTGTAAAGGGGGACGTTAGTTCGTATTCCCGCTGGCTCTGCTTGACCTGCTCGGCTTTAATCAGGTGATACTCTATGTATAATTAGGGTAGCGTTGCTAAACAAAGCGATTTCAGAAATAAATATGCATGATTTTTTTAAAAATATAACATAAGTGTATAATCAAGAACAACTTTTAGATGAACCGACGACCATGTCATGGTTCAAGACATTGCAACCTCTCTTATTACTGAATTTTGAGGGTCTTCCTCAAAATTTTGCCCCAGTTTAATGGGTTGATGCTTTTGACTGCTGCTGGCGCTGAAATCGACTTCAGAACTTTGAGGGTCCTCCTCAAAATTATACCCCAGTATCCAATTGTGGGAGGAAATGAAATTTTATTGAATTGTGATCGAACCCATAAGGCTGCCTACGTATCCCCTCTTATACGGGAATCGGGTCAGGCGTAGTTCAATATATTGATGAGGAAAGCATGAAAATTACACATAGTAACACTTGACTGCATCTGAATTGATCGGTTTTGGCCAGACTTCTCCGTCCATTTCTGCGAGTATGAGGGCTCCTCCTGTTAGAACCCGGTGAACCATGTATGGACCCTGCCAGTTGGGAGAAAACTTCCCTTTGGCTACATCTTGATTCAGGAAAATTTTCTTTAACACCAGTTGCCTCGGTACGAATCATCTCGGTTTGACTGTTTTGTTGAAGGCTTTGGAAATCCTATTCTGATAAAGCTGACCGTGGCAAACTACATTCATTCTCTTTCCATCTATAAGAGCTAGCTGCTCATAACGATTCTTTAGCCATTCTGCATCATCTGGCTTTACTTCCTGTATAATTCTTAATGAGGGAATTTCCACCTCGGCAGGAATGACGACTTCTGTACCATAAACCAACATATAGGGGGTTGCCTCAGTTGATGTGCGGACTGTGGTACGGTATTCCAATAAAGCAAATGATAGCTTCTCATGCCACTGTTTATGCTTCTCTATCATTTTCCTTAGTATCTTCTTGATATTCTTATGGGCGTTTTCGACGGCTCCGTTCATCTGAAGTCTGTAGGCTGAAATATGATTCAAACAGCGTTATATATGCGTATATATGTACTTATTTATGTGTCGTACATACTCGGTATATTATTCGTACTGACGTCCCTTTTGCTTGGGGACATTGCGTTTCATGCCCGCAGGTCCCGATAGACAGGTTGAGAGCTCTCCAAGTAGGCTATCAACTCAGCGGAAGATGTTGGTGCGCTCCATTTTCTTCGGAGTTGCTTGTTTGGTTAGTACGATTTAGACATGTATTGTTTTGTATGGCAGGATGTACTCTTAGAGGCTTGTAGTCATATGTCGTATACGTGAAAGATTGTACGGCCTTGTCGGCCTATGTCTTGAGGTATAAATAATTTAGTTATCCTATTAGGCCCATATGTCACGTGTATATGATAATGTAATAAGAAAGATACGTTACGTTGGTACTCAGTTGAGTAAGGTACCGGGTGCCTGTCGAGGCCCGTCGGTTTGGGTCGTGACAGAAGTGGTATCAGAGCAGTTATGTCCTAGGAAGTCTACAAGCCGTGTCTAGTAGAGTCTTGTTTATGGGTGTGTCGTGCACCACACTTAGAAGCAGAAGGCTACAGGGAATTTAAGATTGTCACTCTTTTTTCTTAATCTAGATCATGTGGTAGAGCTCAGTCATAAGAATTCAAATTCCTAAATCCTATTCGTAATGAGACGATACCTATATCTGTAAAGAAGGTTGGAAAGAGAGATTGTTTTGGAAGAGTTGAGTCAGAGGAACTCCATTTTTGCATCATGCTTAGGATGAATAAAGTTGAGGTATTCGGAAAATCGTGTGTATACTAAGATGTGTAAGTTTCTTGATAAAGATTCCAAAGGCAAGAATGCCTATCCACTCTTACGGTAAAAAGGAACAAGAGAATCAGAAGGTAGATACAAGTTTTAGCAAGTAAAAGAAGCAAGGTGAAGAAGGGTACGAGGCGCCCAGTTAATGAAGGTTAACAATGTTTATAATTAAGGCAGACGAACATAATCTTTTTGAGTTATATTCAATAGTAACAGAGGTATATATAATTGGTCGCACCCATTCCATATATGCCATATGGGGGGTTTAATAGAAGTAGTATAAGAAGATAGGATGGATGAATTATTTATGTAAGTTGACATTTCCGAATGATATTGCAAATGTGCTAATAGATCTCCTTGCAAGACACCAAGATTGTACACTTTAAAATCGTGTTGGCAGATATGAGTACTACAAAGACAGGCACTAGAAGCCTGAAAAGGATAAATATTATCTTATTATGGCTCTCGTCCCTAGTAAAGAGAAAATGCTAGGCAACCCAAAAATCCAGTGGATGGTGCAAAGGGGAGCTAAAAGTAAAAGAATATCCTGTTGAAGTTTTCAGAATAAAGTGATAGACAGAAATGTTCGCAGGAAATAAGAAGAGAGCTAATGAAGCATTAAGAGTAAGAAGTGATACATGGATGACAACGGTAGGCCAAAAAGATGATAGTATTCCAAAGTCGATAGTCAAGTGAAGGAAAAGACGAGAAGTGACAAGCCTTGATATAACAAAAGAGCATAGGCCATAAAGTTATATCCTCACTTCGAGAAACAAGTTCGCGAGGCTGACGTGATTCAGAAGAAAAAGTTAGACCCTAAGGTAATAGAAGTCAGCATGGGCTGGTGGAAAAAGATAAACTAAACATGAATTAGGGACTGAGTAATTTGATGGTGGCCGACATCATGAGAACTTCATGTTGCATTCCAACAATAATAGAATGGACCACAGAGGAAGATTCATGAGAAACTTAGAGAATGGTTATTTAGGAAGACGCTTCCCTAAAGCAAACAATGTGAGCAAAGTTAAGCTTAAGGGATTGTATGTGCCAGTTACACTAAGTATCACCTTCGTGAGTGAGGAATTTTGTTATCTTTGGTACAGAAGGATTACCACAAGGCGAGTAAGGGTCATTAATAATGTGAAAAGATGCCAAAGATGAAAAGGTAACACATCTATAGGTAGATCCTCGTGGCTTCAACTCTTAGTACACCCCTAGAGGGGGGAATATGGAATGGTGTGGTATTAAATCAGAATTAAGTGTATCTAGTAACTATGGAATGATAAAGGAAGAATGCGATAAGAATGAGAAAGGGATGAGATTGTACTCCCATAAGAATGTTATGGATAAATAAGGAGCCAGTGCGAGGCGTAAGTTAAGACAAAGGAAATAACCCAAGAAAGATTATGTGGAATATTTATATGAGAATGGGCCAACGAGTAGTTAGTAGTTGATTAAGGAAGAGCCTAACTACGACTAGACAGGATATTACAGACGAATCAACACATCGTGCAAGATAACATAGTAAAACCCAATATAGTGAATTCAGCTTCGCAGTAATGTTATTATAATACTTGAATTATATTCAGCTAGGAGTCAGGGTAGTTGAAGGTACTGTATGAATGTTACGGGAATAAATGAGAGTGCCACTGGGGAGATAGTCAAAATATTAGTTCAGAAGCAACCCTACAAGCCAAGGGCATGGAGGTAAGAAACTACAAATAATTATAGGCAATGAAGGACATCAAAAGGTCCATAATAAGCTCACAACTTTACAGGATCAAGGGTTCTCCCTAAGTACTATAACGAAAGACTAGCTGAGGAAATAAGGAAGAAGGCTTCAACCTAAGCACAACGACCTAAAGAGGAAAGGGTCGTGTAACAATAGTCTCACAACAACATTGTAAGCACTCCAAAGGAAAGTAGTCCCTATCATGGATAATGAACAGGAAGAAAAATTAAAAGTAATATTCGAAGGTCATATGAGTTGCATGAAAACTCTAGCATGCATGGGAACTAAGATAAGATAAGTACGCATGCAACAAGGAGGCAGAAAGACCAAGAAAGGTAATAGATTACATTGAAGAAAGCTAAGAAGGAACGAAAGAAATTATTCAATCAATGATCCCGAGTTGGTGACGTTATGAATGCACTTAAGAGTTTGGAGTTTTGTACCTGCATCATATACATCCATAGAAGATTATGGTATACATTAAAAAAGAAAGAATTGAGCCCAGGTCATAAATGAAGGATTGAATTGTTAAAGGATTTTATCATAAATATCCCTCAGCGCCTATGAAAGGCTAAAGTACTAACTAATACCAGGAGCCACAGGTCAGAAGATATCTTAAGCCTACATAGAGGCTGATCAGAAAGAAGAGGAGACTAAAAAGTTACATCGACTAAGCATAACAGGAGGGACCAAGAGAATTATAGACCTCAAGATCACTCTTAAGTAGCAGAGGTATAAAAAAGATAGTATAGTAGCCATATTTTATAATAGCTCTATGATGAAGCAAATTGAAGAGTACCAGCCTCATAAGAAGTCAGTACGAAGCTCCCATCGGATTGTATGCACTAGAGGTGTAAGAATTATAATAGAGCTTCAAGTTATGGACGTCAATTATACCTATGTGGAAAGGAGGTAATGAAAGAGATAGAAGATACGATGAGAGATTTTAAGGTAAGTAAGGTAAAGGTGAACAACGTACGAGATACTCAAAGGAGGAAGGCTATACGTCGGATAGAAGGCTAGAAGTCCTGGGATTCAATATCCAAGAATGACAGTGGCATAGTCAGTGGCATATCTCATAGCCTATGGTTTCTAGGCATCGAGGAGGCTAATTAAGACAGTAAAGAAGCGTTAGAGACGTTGTGATGTCTCGCTTAATGTCCCAGAATGACATAAGCAAATCTATGATACAAGCAAGTTGAAAGGTTGCAAGTAATATAAATAGTGTTGTGTAGGTAGCAAGCCATTGTATGGTGAAGCGACAAGGTTCTAGAAGACAGAGTAGTGATAAGAAAGGGCGAGTGAGAAGGTAACGAAAATGGATAAGTCCTCAGGATTAAGCCCATGAAAACAAGAAGAGCAGATGGGTTTTCTAAATTATACAAAGCTCATTATAGCCTGAATGAACTCAAAGGAGTCTAAGATTAATAGCATTTAGAATGCCACCCTGGTAATAAATAAAATGAGACGTTTGGGCCTTCGATTGAGTAATGATTCAACGAAGAAAATAAATGGATCTTATGAATTGGACAGGATTAAAGTACCTACGCAAGGTGAATCGCATTGGGATGCTGTGAGGTACGGTTATGAAAGCAGGGTATCGCCCCAGGTCGATCAATCTAATCATTTCAGACGTTCCCTGGTAAAACGTGAATCCTAATAGCAATATTACATAAAAGGTTAAGTTATCAGTGGTATATTGTAGACCAATATTGAGGTGAATCAACAATGGATGGACAAAAGTTACAAGGTATGAGATAAGATTAGGTCGTCATTCTAAAGATGAATAGCGATGAGGAATCATTAAAGGACTTAAATTTATACATATGGAATGAGCAACGATAGTAAGCTGGGATTTGGTAGCAGACCTCAGCAACAATAAATTAAAGTAAGAGTTATGGTAGTAAATTCATACGGATGGTTAAACGGACCTATGCGATGAGATATAACAATATTCATGAATTCAACCAAGTACCGAGCGAAGAACTTCAGTATACTCATAAATGCCCAAAGGGACATCTTATCAAGCTCTACATGTGAAGCCTAGAGATTGGGCACACTTACAAGATCAAAACTATACATGCTGCATGATGAAAGGTAGCAACAGTTGCGAGATTGGAAGGATTCCGACTACAAGTTCTGGTGTGAGAAGGAGGCCTAAGGGGGGATGCCCTATACTTTGGACTTATTCATAGAACAGTCGCCTAGATGGCAAGGAATGTTCTAAAGTATTCAGAAGATATAAGTAAAGAAAATGATAAGAGCATTATTCAACATTCGAAGACGAATGTTCCAAAGGGGGGAATGATGTTACACCCCGCAATATTACGTCAATATTATGTCCCCCGATATTATTCTTACGACAATGTTATGCTCTAAAGTAATATGTTACGATGATGTCACCCTGTAGTTTACATTATGGTGATGTTACGCTTCGCAGTAATAAGTTATGACAGTTTTGCACCCTGCAGTATTGTACGTTGAATTTGTCGTAAGGTAATTGACATCAGACCAAGGAAGAGATTATTTGGAGATTTTAAGGATTGTATGTGATGAATAAATTCATGAAGGTGAGAAGGGAAGCAAGTCGAAAAAAATAAATTTTCGTGCAAGTTTGACATTTTGGGATAAAATACGGCCCGAGCTAAAATACACAGTATATATGGACTAGTACTATACAAGGTACTATATGACCATGGTAGTGTAATATATAAAGTATATATGAAGTTTTTTTGAAAATAAATAGAATTTTAAGTAATTTATGATAATTTTTAAATTATGAAGAAAATAGATTAATTAGCGGTTAACGAAATATTACCCGGTTAACTAAGAGGTGGATAATTAATAAAATAATCTCCTCCCAAAAACGTGGCAATAGCCTACACTTGAGGCAAATGATTAAGTAGTTAGATGATATTAGGTGACAATCTAATAAAATTCATTACATAAATTGGGTTAGTGTCATATATGTCGATAACTACTTTTCTATCCATTATAGACTTTTCATTTGATCATCATCTAATCTATTACTTCTTGGCACAAAGGGATTGTTTTATAAGAATCACTTATACAAAATGGAAAAGAACGTATAAGAATTCTCAATTCCTTCATTCCTTTAATCACCTAAATTAGAGTCATTTTCCCAATCTTGCGACAACCCCCCTATCGATTCCCTACCCTCTGATGCCATCAAACAAGAACAACTCCTATTCATACTTCTAAATTTCCTAGCTACAATCACTGGCCTCTATCTTCTCTTAGTCCATTCGATAGATCCATCACCGGCTCGTGTGATTTTTGCTGGTGCAATTTCAGTTCTTGGCTATAGTACTGTCAAGAAGATAAAATAATCTGAGAATCATAACCTCAAATTGCACTTCTCATTAGACATTTTTGTTGGCAATGAAAGTTCAAAACGTTCTCAAACCATACGCTACGGCTCAATCCAGCCAAGAATATTATACGGATTTTTCCTACTCCATGTATGTTAAGGCCATCCCTTCTTCCTTTTGGCATGATCCATACGATACGAACGAAACGTGCAAATGCACAAATTTCATAAGTGACTCTATTCATAGAAGTATTAGAAATATCTATGTTCTTTAATTTCTATGTGTCATAATATTTTGTCATATGTTCATGGGTCTCATAAAAATAAGAAAGTTGAAAAGATGTGACCTTGTGATATTGCTCAAGAGGCAAAATGGTCTTATGACATTCCGAATGATTTTATTGACGTACTTTTCATGCAATGCATTCATGTTCATTGACGCATGACCATATGGAGTTATATACGCGTATATATAGAAATATATGTATATGGGACATGGGAAAAGGTTATGGCGTTATATACGCACCACCACCTGATCAGTTGGTGTATGATGATGATGTTGCCCACAGTGGCTGAAATATGATTCAAACGGCATTATATAAGCGTATATATGTAAATATGTTTCAAACGGCATTATATACGTGTATATATGTATGTATATATATATGTACATGGGATATGGGAAAGGTTATGGCATTATATACGCACCACCACCTCACCAGCTCGTATAAGATGATGATTTTGCCCACAGTGGCCGATATGATATGATTGGATGCCCTTAGAGGCTGATGATGCCATGAAACATGTACTTATGCACGACATGACATTCATACGCATATGCAAGTCGCTAAAAGTAATTTATGATTTACAAAGTTAGTCAAACTTACAGGTTGAGTCATGTACTCTATATTTCTTTCATGTCTCTTATGTACTTATTTATGTGCCTTACATACTCGGTACATTATTCGTACTGACGTCCCTTTTGCTTGATGACACTGCATTTCATGCTCGCAGGTCCTGATAGACAGGTCGAGAGCCCTCCAAGTAGGCTATCAGCTCAGCGGAAGATGTTGGTGCGCTCCATTTGCTTCGGAGTTGCTTGTTTGGTTAGTATGATTTAGACGTGTATTGTCTTGTATGGAGGGACACTATCCCGACCTTTATGACATTTATGTACTCTTAGAGGCTTGTAGACATATGTCTTGTACATGAAAGATTATAAGGCCTTGCCAGCCTATATCTTGAGTTATAAATAATTATGTTGGCCTATTAGGCCCACATGTCCGTGTATATGATAATGTAATAAGCAAAATATGTTACATTGGTACTCAGTTGAGTAAGGTACTAGTTGCCCGTCGAGGCACATCGGTTTGGGTCGTGACAATTCATAAGGAAAGTCAAAAATGCTTTGATAAATTGCATAATCGTTTTGAACATTGGAGATCTTATTGCAGGAACTTAAAATGCGAAAGGAAAATCATTTAGTAAATAAAAACAATGCATGATGCTTGTTTTAGCCTTGCTACCCCGAGACTCGTCGGGCTCTGATTGTCCTAATGGTCCAATTATTGAGGCGTGCCCCTCTGCTTACGGACTGTATGGAAGGGCCTTCCTCCCCCTCCTCCTCGAAAACAACACAACAATCTATATCATTGTCTTCCAGGAAAAAATCCCTTAATGCTGCCACTGCTTTCTCTTTTTCTGACCCATAGATAACATCGGCTAGTTGGAAAGTCTGCTTCAAATGTGGTATTAGCTGCTCCAGCGGATAGTAAGGGCCACGCCATGGTGGCGACCAGTTGTTGAATTCCTCCCAAGTGTACTCATATCCCAGACCGAAGGTGGTGCCATGTTTCTTTAGTTTGATATGCTTAGCGACTCTTTGAAGGTTCTTGCCAAGTCCCTTGACAGGTTCGTATCTACTCCAGTTCAATATGCTTTCAATTTTATTGTCCCACCATTTGTCCATGTCGATGGCGTTGACTCGCTCAATGTGGTGATAGGTCTCCCCGCCTATTTTTCTTTTGCCTCCGATTTGTGGGATGGTCTGGCGACTGTATATGGGATTGCTACCGTCGACATGAATGATCACCTCTTGGTGGTTCCACTCAAATTTCACCGCCTGATGTAGTGTTGATGGTACGGCCCCAGCGGCATGAATCCATGGTCATCCCAACAACAAATTGTAAGATGTTGGCACGCTTGAAAATCAACATCGAACCAAGTAGACCCCATTTGCAAACATAGGCTGATTTACCCAATGGTTGACCTTTGGGAACCGTCGAAAGCTTTAACGTTGTTGGACCCGTCCTTGATCTCATGCAGCCCCTTTCCCAATATCCTGAGTGTTACCAATGGACAAATGTTAAGGTTGGACCCTCCATCAATCAGGATTTTGGTATTAACATAATATTTGCATTACACGGTGATGTTCAATGCCTTGTTGTGACTCAACCCTTCTGGTGGCAGCTCATCTTAATGAGAAGTGATATTGTGACTTTCCAATACCTGCCCTACCATGTTTGCCATCTCTCCTCCAGGGATATTTCTTGGTACATATGCCTCACTCAGCACCTTTAACAGAGCATTCTTGTGTGCCTCAGAATTTTGTAGCAAAGCAAGTATGTAGATCTGCGCCGGTGTTTTGTTCAGCTGGTCGATGACCAAGTATTCCTTGGCCTATATCTTTCTCCAAAGATCGTCTGGACCCCTCTCAATAATGGGCGACCGATTGGAGGCCTGCTTGCTTGACTCAACTAGGTTTTCCGGGGTATAGACCCTACCAGTTCTTGTCATACCCTGTGCGGCAACAGTTTTCTCGAACCTAACCTTGCCTTTCCTCCTTGCCTCAGCTGTATAGTCCCATGGTATAGCCTTTGTATGAAATGGCATCCCGACTGACATCACTACTGGAATCTGTGTGGCTATCTTCACCCCGAACAGAGCATGTCCCTTGGGTGGTAAAACTGCAACTTTGAATGGTGTAGGTGCATTTGCTAGTGACATAAATTCGACCTCAATCGGCGTTGGCGTCTTTGTAGAGGATGGTGCTTCAAACTCAAGTGGAATGGACATATTTACCTCAGCGTCCCCAGAAGGATGAATCTGGACTATAATTGGATTAACAGTAACTATTGGCTTTTTTGGGTCATCACCTTCTGCGATCAATCCGATCGATCCCTCGGGATCCCAATCATCCTCAATTTTAATTATGTGAATGCCTCCACCCTTATGGTCTGGCAGAGGGCTGTTGCGGACATTTGGAGCGGGTTCCTTTGCCACAATAATTTTGTTGTCAATCAGAGCCTGGATCTTATCCTTTAGGGAGCGACATTCGTCGATGGTGTGTCCTTTCATGCCAGAATGGTATGCACAACATTTGTTTGGATTAACCCACTGAGAAGGGTTCTCAGGAGTTATAGCGGGGATAGGGGTGACATAACCAGCAGCTTCGAGTCTCTCATACAACTGGTCAATGGGTTCGGCAATGGCTGTATACTGTTTAGGAGGTCTGCGGTCAAAATTTGGTCAAGGTCTAGGGAAGTTTTGGCGAGTAAGAGGTGATGGATGGTGGTATGGTTGAGCATTGTAGGCTTGGTAAACATGTGCGGGTTGGAAATATCTGGGTGAAGTAGCTTGATATGTGGGAGGTGGAGGTGATTGATAAGTGGGTGACGGAGTTTGGTAAGAGGGTGAGGGTGCTTGGTATTTTGGAGTAGGCTGATATGTGAGTGGATTCATTCGATAGGTTTGGTATTTGATGGGAGATTTGGTTCTATGTGCCACCATTACAGCTCCTATGTCCCTTTTCTTGGACGCACCACCAGACTGTAAGGCCTTATTTGTAGCTTGCAAGGCCTCGAGGTTCGTAACCATACCACTTTTGATGCCTTCTTCAATCCTTTCACCCAGCTTGATAATGTCGGAAAATTTGAGGCTCTCAATCATCATCAGCCTTTCATAATACTGCGGGTCCTGGGCTCGAACAAATAATTTGTTCATTTGTTCCTATTCTAAGGCAGGCCTGACCTTAGCAGCTTCGGACCTCCAACGAGTAGCTGTTGATACCCAATTTTTCCTATGTATTTTATATACAAAATAATTTCAAAATAGCATGTGCATACATATATAATCATCCAAGAGTTTTGGTATTTTTTCCTAATCTTTTAAGATTTTAAAATCAATTTATTGACTATTTTTAGCAGTACAAAATCCAATAATTATTCCCAAGATTATCATTTTGGTGAATAACTTATTTTATTCTCATATTTAGACAAAAATATAATTAAGGTGATTTTTGTATATTTTTTACAAATCTATTTGGTATTTTAAGCTAAATGGCATGTAATTGCAATTATAGCCTATTTCACGATTAGTAGCATTTTATAATTATAAAATTATTTCCAGTATTTTTAAATTAATATTTATATAATATTTGTTGGCTCAGTGTTTTTAACTTACTTTTAAAATTATTATTACGATTTTTATAAAATAAAAAGGGAAAATTGGCTATTTAACACTTAGCCCATTTCTATTTCAATTACAGCCCTTTCACCTTTCAATTTTGGCCCTCAATTTGACCAAATTCCGCCCCAAATTAAACCATGCCAATCCCTAAATTACCCGACCCCTGACCCGATTAAAAAAAACCCACCCGGCTCCCATTTGATCCAGGTCGTTGATCATTTTGATCAACGACCATAATTAACCCTTTCTTTTTTAATTCCCAAACCCTCTTGACCTAATTCATTTCACCTAAGATGCGCCTTTGAACCCCTTCGTCTCTTAAATCCTCTCGAGCCTATCCGAAACCCTAATAGTCTCCCACGTTATCTCACCATGTTTCCACCGGAAACAATGTCGTCTCCGGCCATGGATGGTCTATACTTATCCTTTCTCACCATCAGACCTAAACTGTTCAAGGTTTTGAAGCCCGACTTCAATGGCTCCCTTCAGATCCATCTTAGATCTGTAGATCTATGGCTTCTCCGGCCATTACCCCGGCATGTTCAAGCAATATGAGTCTTTTTGACTAAGGATCTGACTTTCCTCAAGACATTTCTCATTTCTAGGATTTTCTCTGAAACTTTAGCTATCTGAGGTTCTTTACTTGCTTATTTTCTTAGATATGGAAAATGTCTGTGTTCTATTGAACTTTTTAAAGGTTTTCCCCAAATTCTCTTTTCAAAATCGTTTAATTTCGATTTAGGGTTTCTGAAATATTTTTCAAAATCATCTTTCTGATTCTTTTTGTTCTTTCTTTATGTGTGTTTTTCTGTGTTATGCTCGTATGACTTCTTTTACTACGCATGTACTATTCTTCTACTTCCTTTTTCTACTATACACGTTACTGTTGTACTCACATGTTAACATGTGTTATGTTTTCCTTACTCTTCTACTATATGTGTTTATTGTGAGTTCTTTGATGTTGTTGGCTTTACAGGACTATGTTTGTGTTCTTACTAAGCATGATTCATCTGTTTTTGCCTAAGTTTGTATCACTTTTTCTTCTGAACTTGTTTAAGTTCTAAGTTTTCTTTTTCTCAAAACGTGTTCTCCATGCTCTTAACTGTGTAACGTGTCTGTTTGTTTCTCATAAGTCGTTGAAAAAGACTTCTGAGCCTCTATCTAGTGGCTTGCCTTCTCATCTCTATTGTATGATTCACTTTGAAACCCCAGTATTTAGGGTTTCCTTTGGCAATTTTGATTTCTGTGTTTGAATCAGGGTTCCACTTTGGGACCTTAGACTCTTAGACTCATTGTGAGTCTACAACGGGACTTGCAACCTTTCTTGCTTATGATTCTGAACCTCTCTTTGATTAAACTCTCTTCTAAATAAACTTCTTGATTCACATGTTCGTGTTCTTTTATATATGAGAACTCTTCTTTCAAAAGGTCTTTACCAACTAATTGATTGATTTCGAATTCCTTTTAATAAGTACTGACAGATTGTTACTGATTTCCTTTTATTGAACCCTCTTTACCTATTCCTGACTTGGTTCATTCGAACTGAGCCTGTAATGTTGATTTTACTGGTTGTCTGATTGATTCCCTTTCCTTTTTCTTTACAAAACAAGTACCAATGGACTTTTTCCTTAAATAAACTCTATGTATTTACCCTTTTTATGCTATTGTGAAAAGATTTTAATCAAATTTCTTTCCTCAATTGTATTCTACCCGTTTGAAATCAAATCCCTTAACTGAAGGGAGATCATATGAGACTGATTTCAATGTTATTTCCTTACCTTTCTTACTCATTTTCTGCACTTTAAAAGGGACTACCCTTCTGCACTTTTGACACCAATTCGAGTTCAATACACGACACCTTCACACTACCAATCTTTGAACTTTCAATTCAATACTTACAATACTACTTTGAATTCAATACTTCTTTCAATACTCTGCTTTGCTTGAGATCTTTTGGCACTGTTTCGCTTACAACTTGTCTCTTTCAAGACTACTGTTTTTACTTGTTTTCCCTGAAACTGGTATGTTATGGTTTAATTTTTTGCCTCACCCCTATGTGTTTACTTCATAGCTTCAGCATTCCTGTCAACTTTACTATTGTTGTTCAATGATTAAACTACGTATGTCCTTTCTTTGCATCTGTTTCTATTGTGAATCCCTACCCCCTATTACCTTCTATGTGTTTGAGTTAAGTTTCTTGGCTTGGCAGTATCCAAATTACTGCCCAGGTCATAACCTGATCCACAATGGATCCTAACTCCTAAGATTTGGCTATTAGGATGGTTAGGGATGTGCCAGCATTCCCAATTGATGGGCATGACCACCAGCCTGCCATGGCTTTCCTTGATCCCCCCCCATGCACTTACACTTACTTTTAGACTCTTAAGTTCTGCCCACTCTTACGAGCCTTGCTTTGGGACCTTGAGTTCCTTCTAAACTTGGACATCTGAGGGTTAGCCCTTCCACACTGCACTATGATCTTAATTTTGCAATGTGTTTGGGGTGTAAGCACTGCCTAGACCCCCTTTGAGACTCTTAGGAACTTTGACACATCCCAAGTATGAGAAAGGCTTTTGGAAATCCGATCCTGGAAGTTGGTTTATCTCATATTGTTGGACTTTGAGTCTGAATTAGGCTGTTTGGTTGTAGCTGGAACTTCTTATGTAATTTTTTACCTTTTTTTTTCTGAGTCATTCGGGTATGTAATAATTTGTAATAACTATTGGGGATGGCTAGTGGAAAGGGATGGGATGAATGTATGCAAAGGGGTAGATAACTTTCCTATAGGATTTTCTGATTCCTGTATTCACATAAACAGCATGCCTATATGTTACTTATAAATTTCTGAATATTAGAAATTATGCCTATAAGTTCTGCATTTCTGCATATAGAAATCCTGTATCTAGGTTTCTGCATTTCTGCATATAGAAATCATGTCTCTAAGTTTCTGCATTTCTGCATATAGAAATCATGATCATAGGTTTTCTGCACTTCTGCATATACATGTCATTTGGCAAAAAACCATAGGTTTAATAATAATCAACTTTATTCTAAATATCATGCCTATAGGACTCTTGCATTTTTGCAATTGTTTAAAAACTAATAACGCTTAGAAATCATGCCTATAGGAGTAACCATTTGAATCAGCTCCGCTATTCCATCTCTAAGTTTTGAATTAGTAGTAATATCGTTTACAATCTGCAGAACTCTTGTTCATAAAACCAGTAATCCTTTCTTTAAAATTAGTATTGTTAGATGTCATGCCTATAGGACTCACCTAGGCAATCCATTAGGTGATTAATTAACTGTGTCGATTTTGATAAACTGCAATCAGACAAGGCTAATTCGAACTCCTCATCTGAGAAATATGTGATAAATTATCCTGTCCTAATGCTTTAATTCAGACCATAACCAGTATTTGAATTCATGCTATATATTTGCTCCTCTAGGTGAGGAGGCTTGTTTGAGCCTTAAATGCTATTTGTTTTCCCCTAATTGCTTATGTGTTAGGTTTGTCGCCTAGACTTTTTATCCTTTTAAACTCTGAAAAGCCCCAACTCCCTCCCCTTTAGGATTAGTAGTCTCAAATGCCTACGGGCTGATAGGATTGCCTAAGACCCCCTTTCCTTTATTTGTTTATTTTTATTCTCAAGCTATTTCTTTAAAATTTATGCTTTATTTACTTTCGTCAAACTCTCAACTTGCTTGCAATATTATGTGAAAACCCCCTCTACTTGAGACTTCTATTTGCTTACTTGTTATTCAAAGTCACAATTGTAACATGGCCGGGAACCACACTAGTGGATCTTGGGGGATGCCTAACACCTTTCCCTCGAGATAATTTCTAGACCTTACCCGAACTCTTCTTTAGTGTCCTAATGCACTTTAATCATTTGGTGGCGACTCTTCAACCCAAAAAACCCAATTCCCAAGAGGGAACGAGTTGTCCTCCCAAATGTCATGAACCCGATTTTGCCTTAGAAAAGGGGGGCGCGAAAGCATGGCGACTCTACTGGGGACTTCTTTAGGCTTTTACCATCTCATGTTACTTGTGACTTCACTGCTTCTTTATTACCTTTATTTAATGTCTTTACCTCTTTCCTGCTTTGAAACTGACTTGGCTGTTTGTTTCTTTTCTTTAATGCTTTATTTTACCGCTTTCCTTCAATGCCGTTGTAATTATTAGCAATTATTCTAATCATTACTTTATGAACGTGCAAATATGTGACAACTTGTTTCATTCTTGTAATTGCATATTCAACATCATATTCCACTCATGCCAAACAAAATATCATAGCAACGCTTATAATGAGTGGTTGCGCCCTTCCAATATTATCACCCCCTAAATTTGGTAAAGGCGTATTTGCGGTAAAACCAGTCGATCAGCGGTGCAGTCGACGGTTCCGTGCCTTTCCCTCTTAAGTTGTCCGCTCAAAGGTACGGGTCTAATACCTCATAGAAACCTTACTCTGTTGAATTGTGCATGCATCACTGTAAAACCTAGTCTAGTCAGTCATGTTGTCCGCATAATGACTTTTTAAGATAGCCTTGTCCAAAGTCCACTGGGTTTCCTTGAAACCCGAATGGACGCTACCATGTCTGTGCATTTATTTGGAGAATTAAATGCTACTCATGCTAATTGTTGATATTTAATAGCCGAGTCTGTCAGATGTATGGCCTCACCCTTTTGTTTTGCAGAAATGAATGATGAAGTTCCCGAATTTGGTATGGTCAACATACCCTCACTCTTGCTGACCTGGTGGATGAACCTCCCATCAAGTAACCAAATCAATGAATGGAAAGAGAGAGTCACTAGGGCTAGTGAGAAACTGGAATATCTGGAATACAGTCTGCTGGAGTTAGAAGGGAAAGTGAGGAAAAGAGTCACCGACTGTCAAGACACTGAGGAAGGCAAAGGAGAACGCCTAGCGAATGAATTTTTACTAGAAAATCTGCGCGAGCTGGAGGATCTGATCAATGAAAACATTCAACCTGAAGAAGGTCCTTCTAGGACCAAGTAGCTAGGAGTCTTTTCTTTTGCTTTAAGAATGTAATAAGGCCAATGGCCATTAATGACATTTTATTTTCTGCGATTTTTAGTGTCGTTTTGGGATTCGTCTTATTTTTATCAATAAAATGAGGCATTTAGCATTATAATTTCTCCAAATCAACTTGTCGCTAGGCCTACCTCGGGCACAACGAGGCTCCCAAAATAGGACACGAATTATATTCTCGTACTATGTGTTTAAATATCGCAACTTCTTTTTCTTACAACCCGCACTAACTTGCTACCTTTGTTTTTTTTATTTTATTCCCCTCCCCAAAGGTTAGTTCGTTCACTTTGGCATCGTCATCATACTCCACAAGATCTAAGGGGCCTCTGCCTCCACCTCCTCCGAGTCCTATCAGAAACAAGAACAAGGGAAAAATGGAAGATTTGAGCAACATAAGAAAGGAGAACTCAGTTGAAAGGGTAGAGGTTCCTCAGGGTATTCAGGTTTTCAAGAAAAGTTCCTCCTAGCTCGAGCAAAAGATGTTGAAATTTCAGGAAGAACTGGGTCAAGTTCGGAACTTGGCAAGCTTGTCATTTTCCCTCACCACCCCAGATGTCAACTTTCCCAACACTCAAAACCCTACACCTCCACAAAACATCCCGAAACCACAAAACCAACCCGCTCCCCATCACCACTGCAACACATGCCACACTTCAAACAACACCCCACTGCTCATTCCTGAACCACTAAACTCCACAAATGATCATTTATACAACACCACCATCTATGTGGAAACAATACCACACTATACTCAACCTATTTCAAGCACACCTGAGTCGATGACAAAGACTCTCTTATCAGGAATCTGGCCACAAAACTCAAGAAGCTGACTAGTCGAGTTTAGGGTGTTGAAGGAAGCAAGAGGATCGACGGATCGAATTACGAAGACCTTTACATTCAGCTAGATGTCGAACTACCCGAAGGGTACAAACCTCCCATGTTTGAGATGTTTGATGGCACGGGGATACCAAAGTCCATTTGAGTACCTACTGCAACAAGCTGGTCGAAGTAGGGAAGGATGAAAAGATTCGCATGAAGCTCTTTATGAGAAGCCTGAAAGGGGATGCTCTATCTTTGTACATTATCCAAGACCAGAAAAAGTGATCGAATTGGGTAAGTATTGCGTTCGATTTCATGGACAGATTCAGATTCAACATGGAGAATGCGCCAGATGTGTTCTACATCCAGAACTTAAAGAAGAAACCTACAGAGACATTCCGCGAGTATGCTACTTGTTGGAGATCAGAAGCTGCTAAGGTCAGGTCGGCTTTAGAGGAAGAACAAATGAATAGGTTTTTAGTCCGGGCTTAAGACCCACAATATTATGGGAGGTTGATGTTGATTGAAGGCAAGAAATTTTCCGACATCATTAAGCTAAGGGAAAGGATCGAGGAAGGTATTAAAAGTGGTATGGTCACAAACTTTGAAACATTACGGGCCACCAACAAGGCTCTACAGCTTGGTGGCACATCTAAGAAAAGGGATGTGAGTGTCGTGATGGTTGCACAGAGAACAAAGTCCCTAATCAAACACTAAACCTACCCATTACCTCCACTGACATATCAGCCTACCCCAAATTACCAAGCACCCTTGCCCTCTTACCAAGCTCCACCGCCTACTTACCAATCATCTCCACCTCCCACATATCAACCCACTTCGCCCAGATACTCTCAACCCGCACCTGTCTACCAAGCCTACAACACCCAACAAACCCACTATCAATCACCTCCCCCTCGCCAAAATTTCCCTATACCCCGACCAAACTTCGACCGCAGGCCCCCAAAACAGTATGCTATCATTGCTGAACCTATCGAACAGCTGTATGAAAGGCTCAAAGGTGATAGTTACGTCACCCTTATCCCTGCCATAAACCCCGAAAACCCCTCCAAATGGGTCAACCCAAACAAAACCTATGCGTACCATTCCGACATGAAGGGGCATACCATTGATGAGTGACACTCTCTAAAGGATAAGATCCAAGCTTTATTTGACAACAAGATCATTGTGGAAAAGAAGCCTACTCTGAATGTCCGTAACAACCCTCTACCAGACCACAAGGGTGGAGGTGTTCACATGATTGAGATAGAAGATAATTGGGACCCCAAAAGGTCGATTGGATTGATCACTGAAGGTGACGAGCCAAAGAAACCAACAGCCACCCTTAACCCAATTGTGGTCCAGATGCAACCTTCTGCAAAGACGTCAGGGCCTATTGAGCTCGAGTTTGGGTCCCTAAAGGCACTTGTACCATTTGAGGTTACTGTATTACCTCCCAAAGCAAGGGTGCCCATTCCGGTGGCCATGACAGCCGTAACATCGTTCCACCCAATGGCCATACCGTGGGATTACACCGTCGAGGCGAGAAGGAAAAGGAAAACCAAATTTGGAGAAACATTTACAGCATAGGGTATGACAAGAACCGACAGGGTTTATACTCCAGAACATCTAGCTGAGTCCAGTAAGTAGGCGTCTGGACGACCAACCGTCACTGAAACTGGGCCTGATGATCTGTGGAGGAAGATACAAGCCCAATAGTATTCGGTCATTGATAAGTTGAAATAAATACCAGCCCAGATCTCTATCTTGGCTCTACTACAAAGCTCTGACGTATATAAGAATTCCTTATTGAAGGTGCTGAGCGAGGCATATGTGCCCAGCAACATAATTGGAGGAGAAATGGCAAACATGGTAGGGCAAGTATTGGAGAGTCACAAAATCACTTTCCACGAAGATGAGTTGCCACCTGAAGGGCTAAGCCACAACAAGGAATTGCACATCACTGTGTAGTGCGAAGATTTTTTTCATCACTAGAATCCGGATTGACGGAGGGTCCAGCCTCAATATTTGTCCATTGGTGACTCTCAGAACATTGGGAAAGAGCCTGCATGAGATCAAGGATGGAGCCATCACTGTCAAAGCTATCAATGGATCCCATAGGTCCACTATTGGGGAAATAAGTTTGTGTCTGCAAATGGGACCGGCTTGGTTCGACGTTAATTTTTAAGTGATAGACATCCTAGTATCTTACAACTTGCTATTGAGATGGCCTTGGATCCATGCCGCTGGGGCTGTAGCATCAACCCTACATCAAGTAGTGAAATTCGAGTGGAATCACTAAGAGGTAATTATTCACAACGACGGTAGCAATACCATATATAGTTGCCAGACCATCCCAGCAATCGGAGGAAGAAGGAAGATAGGCGTTGAAACCTACCATCATATTGAGCGAGTCAACGCTGTGGATAAGGATAAATGGTGGGATAACAAAATTGAAAGTATACTGAATTGGTGTGGATACGAACCTAGAAAGGGACTTGGCAAGAATCTCCAAGGAATCACTAAGCATATCAAGTTGAAGAAACACGATACCACTTTCAGTTTGGGGTATGAATACACTTGGGATGAGTTCAACCACAGGTCGCCACCATGCTACAGTCCCTACTACCCGCTAGAGAATCCGATACCTCACTTAGAGTAGACCTTCCAGCCAGTCGATGTCATATATAGGTCGGAAGAAGAAGAAGTACTAGCGGCGATGAGGAATTTGTTTTTGGAAGATGATAATATGGACCGTTGTGTCATTTTCGAGGAGGAGAGGGAGGAAGGCCCTTCTATACAAGCTGTGAGCGGAGGAGCATGCCTCAACAGTTGGTCCATTAGAACCACCATGGCCTGGAAAGCTTTGGGGTAGCAAGGCTGAACAAAGCACTATGCATTATCTTTATTTTTCGCTAGTTGACTTACTTTCCGCATTTTTAATATTGAAATAAGAGCTCCAATTTTCAAAACAGTTATGAAATTTATCAAAGCATTTCAGTTTCTTATAAATCTTGCTCTTATTACTTTTTATCGTTTACTTTATTTACATAGCATTACTATTACTTATCTTGATGAACCGACGATTGTGACATGCAATGAGACAACGCAACAAACGGATATAGACTCAGAAGAAGATGATATACCAGAAGAGGTTGTTAAAGAGGTTGAGGATTTTGAGAACAGACCTAACTCTAACCTGGACGAAGAGATTGTCAACCTGGGAGATGCAAAAAATGTCAAAGAAACGCGCATCAGTGTTCATTTGTCACCATCAGAAAAGAAATAGTACACGAAATTTCTAAGGGAATACGAGGACATATTCACCTAGTCTTATGATGACATGACTGGTCTTAGTACATCTATTGTAGCTCACAAATTGCCAACCGATCCGACATGTCCACCAGTAAAACAGAAGCTCAGGAAGTTCAAACCTGACATGAGTTTGAAAATCAAGGAAGAAGTTACCAAGAAAGTCAAAGACAAGGTTCTCATAGTAGTAGAGTATCCAACATGGTCAGCCAATATTGTGCCAGTGCTAAAGAAGGATGCGAAGGTTAGAGTCTGTGTCGACTACTGGGATCTCAACTGGGCCAGTCCGAAAGACGACTTCCCCTTACCAAACATACACATTCTAATTTACAACTGCGCCAAGCATGAACTGCATTCGTTCGTTTATTGTTTTGCTGGGTATCATCAGTTATGGATGGATGAGGAAGACGCGGAGAAAACGGCTTTCATTACGCTGTGGGGGATGTATTGTTACAAGATGATGCCACTTGGGTTAGAGAATGTTGGGTCCACCTAAATAAGGGCCACGACTACTATTTTCCAAGGCATGATACACAAAGAGATCGAGGTGTATGTAGACGATGTCATCATCAAATGCAAGAGAGCCACTGACCACATAGAAGATCTGAGGAAGTTCTTCAATAGACTAAGAAGGTACAACTTGAAGCTGAATCCCGCCAAGTGTGCATTCGTGGTTCTTGCTGGAAAACTACTTGGGTTCATTGAGAGTCACTGAGGAATAGAACTGGATCCGTCAAAGGTCAAAGCCATCCAAGAATTGCAACCACCGAAGAACAAGAAAGAGGTTATGAGATTCTTGGGAATACTTAACTACATCAGCCGGTTCATAGCTCAATCCACTGTCATTTGTGAGCCAATCTTTAAGATGTTGAAGAAGGACAACGCTACCAAATGGACTGATGATTGTTAGAAAGCCTTTGACAGAATCAAGGAATACATGTCAACGCTGCCAGTTTTGGTCCCGCCCGAGCCGGGTAGACCTCTACTACACTACCTTACAGTATTGGATGGAGCTTTTGGTTGTTTTTTGGGGAAGCATGATGAAACGAGAAGAAAAGAGCATGCCATCTATTATCTCAGCAAGAAGTTCACCCCATACGAGGCCCGATATTCTCTATTGGAATGCACCTGTTGTGCTTTGACTTGGGTAGCTCAGAAGTTGAGGCACTATTTCTGTGCCTATACTACTTAACTCATATCAAGAAAGGATCCTTTGAAGTACATCATTCAGAATCCCATGCCCACTGGCAAGCTAGCCAAGTGGCAAATCCTGTTGAGTGAATTCGACATTATTTACGTGACTTAGAAGGCAATCAAAGGACAAGCACTGGCAGATCATCTTGCTGAAAATCCCGTGGATGGAGAATACGAGCCTCTAAAGACGTATTTTCCTGATGAAAAGGTATCTTCCATAGGGGAAGATATTGCAGAATCCTATGATGGTTGGAGAAAGTTTTTCGATGGAGCAGCAAACTTCAAAGGAGTTGGCATAGGAGCGGTCCTAGTATTAGAAACTGGCCAGCATTATCCAATGTCTGCCAAGCTCAGGTTCCCATGCACCAACAACATGGCCGAGTAAGAAGCCTGCATCTTAGGGCTCAAGCTGGCCATTAACATGAACATTCAGGAATTGCTAGTGATTGGAGATTCAGACCTGCTTATACATCAGGTCTGAGAAGAATGGGAAACCAAGAACTCCAAGATACTCCCTTATCTGCATCATGTACAGGAGTTGAGGAAGAGGTTCACAAAGACAGAGTTCCAACATGTTCCAGAGTTCAGAATGAGTTTGTCGATGCATTGGCTACCCTATCGTCCATGATACAGCACCCAGACAAGAACTTCAATGATCCTATTCCGGTAAAGATCTATGATTAGCCAGCTTACTGTGCTCATGTAGAAGAAGAAGCAGACGGAAAACCTTGGTTTCATGTTATCAAGGAATATTTGACGAAGGGAGAATATCCAGAACTCGCAAATCCTGCTCAGAAGCGCACACTTCGGAGATTATCTAACAACTTCTTTCATAGCGGAGGAATCTTATATAGGAAGCATCCAGGCTATTGGAGGAAATTCATGCAGGGACCTGCGGTCCACATATGAACGGCTTTGTCTTAGCTAAGAAAATACTCCGAGCTGGTTATTTTTGGATGATTTGGAAACGGACTGCATCAAGTATGTCCGAAAATGCCATCACTAAATACATGCAGACATGATAAAGGTGCCTCCAAATGAGCTTACTGCAACAAGCTCGCCATGGTCGTTCGCCGCTTGGGGAATGGATGTTATCGGACCTATCGAGCCTGCCGCATCAAACGGGCACAGGTTCATTCTAGTGGCAATTGATTATTTCACCAAATGGGTTGAAGCAGCATGGTACAAAGTAGTGACTAAGAAAGTGGTAGCAGATTTTGTCCGCGACCGTATTGTTTGTCAGTTCTGAATTCCGGAGTCAATCATCACTGATAATGGTTCCAATCTCAACAGCGACTTGATGAAAGCAATGTGTGAAACCTTCAATATCAAACATAAGAATTCTACATCTTACAGACCTTAGATGAACGGAGCTGTAGAAGCCGCCAATAAGAATATCAATGAGATACTAAGGAAGATGATAAAGAAGCATAAGAAGTGGCATGAGAAGTTATCATTTTCTTTATTGGGATACCTCACCACAGTTCGCACATCAACTGGGGAAACTCCCAATATGTTGGTTTATGGTACAGAGGTAGTAATTCCTGCCGAGGTAGAAATTCCCTCCTTGAGAATCATACAGGAAGCAGAACTTGACGATGCAGAATGGGTAAGGAGTCGCTACGAGTAGTTAGCTCTTATAGATAGGAAAAAAATGAATGTAGTTTTCCATGGTCAACTTTATCAGAACAGAATGTCCAGAGCCTTCAAAAAAAGAGTCAAGCCGAGACAGTTTACAAAGGGGCAGCTGGTGTTAAAGAAGATTTTCCCATATCAAGATGAAGCCAAAAGGAAGTTCTCTCCCAACTAGCAGGGACCATACATGGTTCACCAGGTTCTAACCGGAGGAGCCTCATACCTGCAGAAATGGACGGTGAAGTTTGGCCGAAGCCGATCAATTCAAATGCAGTGAAGGGATACTATGTCTAACTCTTACGATTTCCTGTATGATGTAATTTGAACTATGCCTGACCTGATTCCCGTTTAAGAGGGGATATGTAGGTAGTCTTATGGGTTCGGTCACAATTCAATAAAATTTTCATTTCCCCCCGCTATTGGAAACTGGGGTAGAATTTTGAGGACCCTCAAAATTCCGAAGTTGATTTCAGCCATTTATCGCACGCAGCTGTCAGAAGCACCAGCCCAGTATACTAGGGTAGAATTTTAAGGAGGACCCTCAAAATTCCGGAGCGAGAGAGGCTGCAACGTCTTGAACCACGTCGCATTCGTAGGTTCATCTAAAGAAAACCATTTTAAATTATGTATTTATGTTACATTTTTTCTAAATCATGCATGTCTGGTATCCAAATTTCTTTGTTTAGCAACGCTACCCCAACGATACACAACGCCAAGCAGGACAAGCGAAGCTCATGGGGAAACAAACTAACCTTCCCCCCCCCCTACAAAACTCATGAATTTTCTTTGGATGCAGGCACTCAAGTCGTAAAATCATTAGATATATATATACACTGATACTTCCCGGGAATAAAACTCTCGGAATCATCACCTATGTACAGTTGCTATCCGTACACGACATCCACAGCAGCCACAATATAGCAATCAACTATCAGCTAAGAGATTTCATTACTATTCGCCTTTTATTTTCTGCATTGTATAAGGCTACCTTTCTTCCTTTCGAGACTAAGCTCTATCTCTATCTGCATTTTCTACATTGCATAAGGCTACCTTTCAGCCTTCTAAGACTAAGCTCTGTCTCCATCTGCATTTTTTGCATTGCATAAGACTACCTTTCTGCCTTCCAAGACTAAGCTCTGTCTCCATCTGCATCTTCTGCATTGCATAAGGCTACCTTTCTACCTTCCGAGTTTAAGATCTACCTCCATCTGCATCTCCTGCATTGAATAAGGCTACCTTTGTGCCTTCCAAGACTAAGCTCTGTCTCCATTTGCATTTTCTGCATTGTATAAGGCTACCTTTCTGCCTTCCGAGGTTAAGCTTTACCTCCATCTGCATCTCATGCATTGCATAAGGCTACCTTTATGCCTTCCGAGGTTAAGCTCTACCCCCATCTGCATTTCCTGCATTGCATAAGGCTACCTTTATGCCTTCCGAGGTTAATCTCTACCTCTATCTACATGGCTGAAATACCACCACTCTTTATTTACGTCTTGCCTCGGCTGAAAGATCGCCACCTTCTGCATTTTCATGGGCTGAAAGATTGCCAAATTGTCCAAAGGCGTCATTGTTCGGAGGCACCATTTTCATAGCCCGAGAACGCCTTGCCATTGCTTGAGGACCCCATCTTATCTTTTGCATATCATTATTCAAAGGCATCATGGTTCGGAGGCATCATCCTCATAGCCCGAGAACATCATTTCATAGCCTAAGAATCCTTTATCATACGCTTCATGGCCCAGGACATCATGGTCTGAGGACGTCATCCTAACCGTCCAAAGACAACATTCACGGTCCAACGGGAACTTGCATCACGTTTAAATTTATGCATAATATATATATATATATATATATATATGCTGGTATTTTCATTCGCAGGTACACCGGCTAGCAACGACCGTCTCAGCAGGAGCGATCCCGCTCCAGTTCCCGCAACCTATCAGACTCTGACCATCCCTTGTCAACTTGAACATCGCGTCCGCTTTTCGAAAATCTCCATCTACTTACTCTGCCGATGGATCCCGAATTACATATGGCCCGATTCCTATATTACCAGGGATATGTAGGCAACTGAGAAACCATAGCTCGGTCAAAACTCTTCAAAATCGTTTCATTCGGTCAAGATTGACCATCATATCTTTACCTGACAACTCTTTCATCCTTCTCGGGTAAAAAGGGGCAGTCGTTGATACCCAATTTTACCCTATGTATTTTATATACAAAATACTTTCACAATAGCATGTACATACATATATAAGCATGCCCAAGAGTTTTGGTATTTTTTTAAAAATCAATTTATTGTCCATTTTTAGCAGTACAAAATCCAATAATTATTCCCAAGATTATCATTTTGGTGAATAACTTATTTTATTCTCATATTACACAAAAATATAATTAAGGTGATTTTTGTATATTTTTTACAAATTTATTTGGTATTTTTAAATTAAATTGAATGTAATTGCAATTATAGACTATTTCACGATTAGTAGCATTTTATAATTATAAAGTTATTTTCAGTATTTTTAAATTAATATTTATATAGTATTTGTTGGCTTAGTGTTTTTAACTTACTTTTAAAATTAATATTACTATTTTTATAAAATAAAAGGGAAATAGGCTATTTAACACTTAGCCCATTACTATTTCAATTACAGCCCGTTCACCTTTCAATTTTGGCCATCAATTTGACCCAATTCCGCCCCCAAATTAAACCATCCCAATCCCCAAATTACCCGACCCCTGACTCGATTAAAAAAAAATCCACCCGGCTCCCCTTTGATCCAGGCCGTTAATCATTTTGATCAACGACCGTAATTCACCCTTTCCTTTTTAATTCCCAAACCCCCTTGACATAATTCATTTCACCTGAGACGCCGCCTTTGAACCTCTTCATCTCTCAAATCCTCTCGAGCCTCTCTGAAACCCTAATCGTCTCCCACCTTATCTCACCATGTTTCCACCGGAATCCATGGCGTCTCCGGCCATGGATGGTCTATATTCATCCTTTCTCACCATCAGACCTAAACTATTCAAGGTTTAGAAGCCCGACTTCAATAGCTCTCTTCAGATCCTTCTCAGATCTGTAGATCTATGGCTTCTCTGGCCATTACCCCGGCATGTTCAAGCAATATGAGTCTTTTCGACTAAGGATCTGACTTTCCTCAAGACCTTTCTCATTTCTAGGGTTTTCTCTGAAACCCTAAGCTGTCCGAGGTTCTTTACTTGTGTAACGACCCGACCGGTCGTTTTGAGCTACGGCGCATCATTCAGCAGTTTAAGGCCAGGAGCGGCTTCATCTCAGGTATATTGACTTGTGTGTATGGTCAGAATTAAAATTCAGGGAGTTTGGAGTCAAATCTAAATGGAAATTCTCATTTTGAAAGATTAAAATTGAAGAAATGAACTAGGATTGGAATTTTGAGTAAACGACCTCGGAATTGGGATCCGAAGGTTCCAGCAGGTTCGTATAATGACTTCGGACTTGGGCATATGCCCGGATCGGGTTTTGGATAACCCGGGAGCGTTTTGGAGCCTATTGTGGAAGATAACATTTTAGAAGAAATTGCATCAGTTTGGTTTAAAATGCATTTCAGTGTTATTGATGTCCGTTTGGGATTCCGAGACTGGGAGTAGCTCTGTATGGTAATTCTGGATTTGGGAGCGCAATCGGAAGTGAATTCGGAGGTCCGTAGGTTATTTTGGAGGCGTTCGGCTAAAGATGGAAAATTAAAGGTTTTTGAGAAAATTTGGCCGAAAGTGGAAATTTTGATATCGGATTCAAAAAGCGAATTTTATGGTTTGGATAGCTTCGTTAGGTTATTTGGGACTTAGGAGTGTGTCAAAAATATCTTTGTGTTGAAATATATGAATTATGGGAAAAAATTGAAATTTTTTGATATTTAATATTGTTAAAGTTGACTTTGGTCAATATTTTTGGTAAACGGACCCGGACCCGTGATTTTTCGGTCTCGAAAGGTCCATAGAAAAATATGGGAGTTGAACGTGTTTCCGGAATCGAATTCCGAGGTCCCAGGCCCGAGAAATGAATTTTTTCGTGAAATTGTTTTCTGAAAATGTTTAAGGAAAATGAAAATGAAATTTGATTCCGACGCCCGGTACAGGTCATATATGTTGGTTAAGCGCTTCCTGCAAAGTTTGGTTACAAATGGACGTTGTTTAACGTGTTTTGGCCTTAAATTGGAAAATTTGAAAGTTTATGAAATTTGAAAGAATTCTTGGATTTAAGGCACAAATCATTGATTTTGATGTTATTTTGGCGATTTAATCGCTCGAGCAATTCGTGTGATGTTTTAGAGTCAGTGTTCATATTTGGTTTGGAGCCCCGAGGGCTCGGGAGTGTTTCGGAGGTGTCTCGGAGTGATTTCGGACTTAGGAAAAATTGCAGAAAATTCTGCTGTGCCCAGAAAATTTTAGGTGCGAGTAGTCCAGTTTGGAAACTCATATCTTGTAATCTATAAGAAATCTGAAAAAGTGCAAAACACGAAAGTTGTAGCCCATACATTCTAGTTTTCGGAAAGTTAAAGCATTCGCGATTTGGATATTATATCAGAAAGTTACCGTGGATCGAAAAGGGCTGCTGGAGTGATTTCGGCAGAATTACGATGCACTTTAGAAGCTCATTTCTCGGGATATAGTTATATGGTGAACAACCTATCAAATTAAAGATCTTTGAGTCTAGTTTCTAAATCTTCAAACCTTTTGTCATTTGGATATTTATACAAGCCGTTATGGGTGTTTAAACAGAAGGTGTCTGACAAGGAACAATTTTAATAGGATGTACAACTTGTATAGCACAAATGCAAGGTACAACTCGACGAAGAACAGACAGATTCTTTTATACACGGGTTTAGCTCGCTTTTATTCATTTCTTCAAAGTATGGACGATTTTTGGGGAGCTTCAAGAGGGGATTTTCATCATCAATGTGAAGGTAAGTTATCCCCACCTATTTTGAGTTAAGTACATCAATTATGTATGGATTTGAGCATGAAAATTCTAGAAAAATTGAGGATTTAGGCCTAGGGATTTGAAAATAAGATTTGGTGATTTGAGGGGTCAAATGAACTCCGAATTTCGTAAATTTTATATGTACGGACTCGTGGCGAGGCAAGGAATCCGGTGATGTGACTTTCATAATTTTTCGAGAAGTGGGCCTAGGGCTCGGATTTTGCAAATCTCGTGATTTTCGATATTTTTCGAGTTTTTTTGATTGAGTTATATTCCCTTAGCCTATTGTAATATATTCCTTGTGGTTTTGGCAAGATTCAACGCGCGAGGAGGTCGATTCGAAAGGAAAGGGCATCGCGGAGTAGACTTTTGGCCATCTTGAGGTGAGTAATAGATGTAAATGTTGTTCTGAGGGTTTGAAACCCCAGACTTTCACATCGTAACGCTATATTGAGGCGTGACACGCACTCCATGGAGAGTGCGAGGTCGGATACTATTGGTGATTGTGACTTGGTCCATCTCGTGTGATGTTTATACTATACTGGTGATTGATACACATACTTCATTGATATTACTGGGCTTGATGCCATGTTTGGGGCCTTGTGCCGGTTTGTAAAATCCTTAGAGGATTGATATTACTACTTAACATGATTTGCATATCATTTAATTTCAGTCCAAGGTTTTAAATTCTGTTTTGTAAATGCCCAAGGGGCTTATTATATTATTTTTTGGACTGATTATAAAGTGACTTGAAACAGTGGTAACAATGACACTGTGTGATATACTTGAAACAGTGGTAACAATGACACTGTGTGATATACTTAAAACAGTGGTAACAATGACACTGTGTGATATACTTGAAATAGTAGTAACAATGACACTGGATGATATACTTGAACAGTGGTACTAATGGCACTGTATGATATAAATTGGTCAGGTAACAATGGCTGACCGGTCAGGTAACAATGACTGACCAAGATATTGCGCTTGGGCTGTAGGAGCCCCTCCGGAGTCTGTACACACCCCCAGTGAGCGCCGTCGACGATAAATAAATATGGATGGCTCGGGCTGCACGCCGCAGTGGGTACTGGAATGTACCATCATATGCATTGCATTGCATTCATGTATTTGTATTTATACTGGTGTTTAGCTGCTCAGTTCCATATGTTGCTGTATATTCGGATTGTAGCTTACTTTGTGTATTTACTGGATTTTCTTATCTTCGGACTGTAGTTACTTTTATTACTCACTGGGTCGGAGTACTCACTTTACTCCCTGCACCTTGTGTGCAGATCCAGGGCAGTCTCAGGCTCAGTAGATCTAGTTGATCAGCAGATCCAGCCTCTGGGAGTATCGAGGTAGCTGCACGGCGCTTGCAGCCATTGATCTTCTCCCTCTTATCCTATCTCTTTATTTCCGCACTATCGGACTTTGGATATACCATGTATTAGGATGATATTTTGTATTCTAGAGACTCAGATTCGTAACACCGGGTCCTAGTGAGATTATATTGTGTATTTTGTTAAAATCTTCAGTACTTTAATCTTGCTTACTTGATATTTCTTTCCGCTATTTTTGATAAATTGGGTTAAGTGTTGAATAATGGTCGGGCTTGCCTAGTAGTGTGCTGGGTGCCATCACGACCGGGATTTGGGTCGCGACAAGTTGGTATCAAAGCCTAGGTTACTTGGTCTCGCGAGTCATGAGCCAGTTTAGTAGAGTCTCGCAGATCGGTACGGAGACGTCTGTACTTATCCTCGAGAGGCTGCCGAACCTTTAGGAAAACTTCACATTCTAGAATTCTTATCGTGCGTCCTTGATTCAGCTTGAATAGAAACTTTTGAAATTCCTTCCGCGTGATCATATGCACCAACGGGCGCTCAGTATCAGATGTGTCTCGATGGCTTTTGATTCCCCGATCGAGGGGCGAGGTGTAATCTCTATGAGTTTGAAGTTAGACCAGTCTGGAGGACTTGAGGTCAAATCTTTGCCAATGGCTTGAGCACCGAGGTGCTAATTTTGTGAGCAAGTGTTTTGAACTCATATGTTCATTATTGTCCTTGTTAGCCGGAATGGCGGTTGGATATCCACGTGATGAGTATGTTAGTGTTGCGAGGTGTATTTGTACGACTTGGTAGTGGCGAAGAAGCCTACTGGATAGTAGATGAACTGTTAAGTGATTCGTTTCTTATTGTGATTTGTTGAGTAGCCCGAGTTATGGGCGCGTGAAGAATATTTTTCGTGTCTCCTAGTTAGATAAGTCTGGGAGCTGAGATCGCTTCCGTAAATGTATTATGACGAAATCGTTGAGTCAAGGAGACCACCTTGAAGGTCGAAAATATTAAAGGAAGAATATGTTCCTACTTGGTTGAATAGCCCAATAATGGAGGGTTGAAGGGTATTTTCTATGTGTTATGATTCAAATAGGTGCAACGCATGTCCATGTATCAATTTAGATTTATGTAATTGATATGCATTGTGATGCTTTGTCAAGTTGTGGATGTGTTGTTAGGATGGTTTTGGTGATTCTCTGGCAGGTGGATAGGACCAATTACAAAGGAGGCTCTGCCGAAATTTTTGAAAAATTAAGGACTTAAAAAAAAAATGTTCGCCTAGAGAGTGGGCTTAAGTGTTGTGTGAGTAAATGCAAGAATTGCGTAAGAGTTAAAATTCCAGATGATTCGTGTTTCCACGAGCTTATGATGGAGTGAGTTTAATCTCACCATGATATTACGACAGCAATAGAGTATATGTGTTGTGATCTATGGCTTCGAGCCAAGTTGGGGAGCTTGCTGTTGATTAGCTGATTGCACGGTTTATTACCTGCGTGAATTCTGGTTATTGGCGTATTGGTGGGTTATTGCAGCTACGGAAAAGGACCATGAGTGGTAATTTGAGTAAATGAATTGTTGGATGCATGCTATGGTTAGCCTTATTGGCTCATGTTCAGACTTGAGGGAAGATTCATGATTTATGCCTCGTATAGGTGCAGGCTTCGAGGGAAGTGATCCCTCTAGGTGCTTTATCGAGAGGGTATTCATATGTTATAAAATTCAGTAGAGTTGGTTGCATTCGGGGCCAAGTCAGAGCTGGGTGGCTCTCAATAGCGGTCCTAGTTAATTCAAGAGGTAAAGTGTGGTGCCTAATGATTTTGAGTCTATAAGTACGGTTAAGAGTCAAGCTTTTGAAGCAGCTTATGAAGAAAGGCACAGAATGTTCTATGATGTTTTGACTTGCGGTGTAGCATTTGAGAGACATGAAATGGTCATGGTATTTGAGACAGCATGGTCTCGTGATTTAAGGTCACTCGGGGTGAGTTTGGTTGAAATAAGTTAGGTGTTAAAGGGAGATATTATTATTTCTAAGGCAATCAAGGATAAATTGGAAGGAAGTAGATTGATTAGCCATAGTTGAGTTGGTATACTGGTGTCAGTGATCGGTTCGTTCAGCGTGATCGAGTTATGCATGTGAGGCTTGTCGGCCGCAGTGATTGATGTTATTCTGAAGCATTCTTTTGTTAGGGCCTATTATGAGTAGGCGGATCCCAGAAAGTGTTATGGTGGCTTGGACAACTACTTAGAGATTGGCATATTCGACGATTATGAGGATTCGCCTGTATGCTGCTATAGTTCTCCTGAAGTGAGTTAAATGGAAAGTCTTATGTGATGAAGTATTAGCCTATCGGCGGTTCCAGAGTTGTGATGGAAATCGCGTCTATCGTATATTGGCACGTGAGGTGCAGTGAGTGGTATGGAATTTGAAGTAAGGACCAAGGTTGCAGTTTGGTCAATGACTGTGATGTCACGATCTCGGATGAGCAGTATATGAGTTTCAGTGTTTTGAGTAAGATGGGTATTGACGTCAGTATCACCTGAGGTCGGTGTTCTGTGAGAAAGGCTTTGCATCCTGGTTAGGGATTCTTGATCGCTTTTCAGCGTTAGTGCAGCCGGTGGTTTGGATGTGCAGACCCGTTAATTATTTCGGAAGATGGTGGGAGCTTGTCCCACAGGAATATTGTATAAGTGTGACATGTAGTCACTTGATTAATTAGAAATTTAAACCAAGTATGAGGATTTTGGTAATATCATCCATTTGAGAATTTATGCCTGGAGGGCACTCTGTTTATTGGGTTATGGACCTGTGAAAGATTATTGGCCTAGCTTGGCACGATCAGGATCGACTTGAGGTCGGTGGATAGATTTAAATGTGGAAGTGAGCCTTACGTCAGGCCAGTTGTGTTTATTTCAGCAATGCGCTCTTTATGGAAGGATAGTCGCAGTCTTATTTCGTGGTCAGTTAATTCATGTAAAGATATATTGCACCGTATGAGTTGTGAGACGGCTTGGTAAATTCCTTATGTGTTGAGGTTCCGCTCAGCGGTGATGTTATATGAGCAGGATGAGACTTAGATCATGTATCGCACCTCAGTTGTGCTTGAGTTTGTAGCCTATAGCGCTATATGTTTCCTTGGGAATGATATTATGCACCTTAGTGTGTTTATGACCGATATTCGGTATTTTGATGTGATGAGCTATTCAGCTCGACGTATATCTCCTTATGTAAGTTCTATATGTGGATCGTGTGGCACACCGCCATGGTATGTTGTTTGGATCGGGTTGCACGCCGCAAAAGTGTGATGTTCAGTTCAGTACCCATATTTGCTTTTGTGTGTTCTGTTTCCCTGTTTTTTGAGGAAGTCTATGTTAGTGTGCGAGTTGAGTAGTTCCTTCTAGAGTTCGCCTTCCTTTTGTATCGCGTTCGAATTGATAGCATACTGGCACATTGTGGCATCTTGTGGGATTTTTGATTATGTCTGAGGTGGCTTATTTCCTGAGCAGTTCGTACTGGGTAAGACGAGGTTACTAGATTTGGGGTCAGTGCAAACTGATTATATGAAGCATATTATAGAGCAAAGATCATTCTTTGGTTTGGGACAAGGTAATAGAACTTGTCAGGAGTGTAGATCCAATGAATTGTTGATTCAGCAGTTGGTTGTGAATTTCGGCACATCTCTTCAGTCGTATCGGTGTTGAAAAAAAAACTAGAGCAACACCTGTGTAGATCATGAGATGCAATGGGAGCATCAGATTCGTGGAATTTCGACTATTATGTTTAAAGAATGTTATTGTGGTTCTATAAATAAAGTGATGCAAAGTGTGAATTCAACAAAGTTATGCAGTCATGTTTGGGTACAGCGTGTGGAGATTGATATGTTGGTCGTATGATGGAAACAGGCTTGGCAGGGAAATTCAGGATGTTGGAATTGGGCCTAATGGCTTATTTGCTTGAATAAATAAGTATATCTACAGAATTATCGAGCTAATGTGCTCAACGGAGTAGTGGTAGCATGGGAAGGTGCATGATGTGTTAAACAAGTGATTTCAAACTACTTCAGTGTAGTTCTCAGCACGTTCGAGGACGAATGTATGTTTAAGTGGGGGAGATTGTAACGACCTGACCGGTTGTTTTGAGCTCCGGCGCGTAATTCAGCAGTTTTAGGCCAGGAGCAGCTTCATATCAGGTATATTGACTTGTGTGTATAGTCAGAATTAAAATTGAGGAAGTTTGGAGTCAAATCTAAATGGAAATTCTCATTTTGAAAGCTTGAAATTGAAGAAATGAACTAGGATTGGAATTTTGAGTAAACGACCTCGGAATTGGGATCCGAAGGTTCCAGCAGGTTTGTATGATGATTTCGGACTTGGGCGCATGCCCGGATCGGGTTTTGGATAACCCGGGAGCGTTTTGGCAAATATTGTGGAAGATAGCATTTTAGAAGAAATTGCATCAGTTTGGTTTAAAATGCATTTCAATGTTATTGATGTCCGTTTGGGATTCCGAGACTTGGAGTAGCTCCGTATGGTGATTCTGGATTTGGGAGCGCGATCGGAAGTGAATTCGGAGGATCGTAGGTCATTTTAGAGTCGTTCGGCTAAAGATGGAAAATTGATGGTTTTAGAGAAAATTTGGCCGGAAGTGGAAATTTTGATATCGGATTCGAAATGCGTATTTTAGGGTTTGGATAGCTTCGTTAGGTTATTTGGGACTTAGGATTGTGTTCGGAATATCTTTGTGTTGAAATATATGAATTATGGGAAAATTTTGAAAAATTTTGATATTTAATATTGTTAAAGTTGACTTTGGTCAACATTTTTGGTAAACGGACCCGGACCCGTGATTTTTCAGACTCGAAAGGTCCATAGAAAAATATGAGAGTTGAACGTGTTTCCGGAATCGAATTCCGAGGTCCCAGGCCCGAGAAATGAATTTTTTCGTGAAATTGTTTTATGAAAATGTTTAAGGAAAATGAAAATGAAATTTGATCAGAAAGTAATGGTATCAGGCTCGTATTTTGGTTCCGATGCCCGGTACAGGTCATATATGTTGGTTAAGCGCTTCCTGTAAAGTTTGGTTACAAACGGACGTTGTTTGACGGGTTTCGTCCTTAAATTGGAAAATTTGAAAGTTTATGAAATTTGAAAGAATTCTTTGATTTAAGGCTCAAATCATTGATTTTGATGTTATTTTGACGATTTGATCGCTCGAGCAAGTTCGTGTGATGTTTTAGAGTCAGTGTTCATATTTGGTTTGGAGCCCCAAGGGCTCGAGAGTGTTTCGGAGGTGTCTCGGAGTGATTTCGGACTTAGGAAAACTTGCAGAAAATTCTGCTGTGCCCAGAAAATTTTAGGTGAGAGTAGTCCAGTTTGGAAGCTCATATCTTGTAATCTATAAGAAATCAGAAAAAGTGCAAAACTCGAAAGTTGTAGTCCATACATTCTAGTTTTCGGAAAGTTAAACCATTTGCGATTTGGATATTATCTCAGGAAGTTACGATGGATCGAAAAGGGCTGCTGGGAGCAATTTCGGCAGAATTTACGATGCACTTTAGAAGCTCATATCTCGGGATATATGAAGAGTTATATGGTGTACAACCAATAAAATTAAAGATCTCTGTGTCTAGTTTCTAAATAATCAATCCTTTTGTCATTTGGATATTTATATAAGAAGTTATGGGTGTTTAACAGAAGGTGTCTGACAAAGAACAATTTTAATAGGATGTACAACTTGTATAGCACAAGTGCAAGGTACAACTCGACGAAGCACAGGCAGATTCTTTTATACACGGATTTAGCTCACTTTTCTTCATTTCTTCAAAGTATGGACGATTTTTGGGGAGCTTCAAGAGGGGATTTTCATCATCAATGTGAAGGTAAGTTATCCCCACCTATTTTGAGTTAAGTACATCAATTATGTATGGATTTGAGCATGAAAATTGTAGAAAAATTGAGGATTTAGGCCTAGGGATTTGAAAATAAGATTTGGTGATTTGAGGGGTCAAATGAACTCCGATTTTGGTAAATTTTATATGTACGGACTCGTGGCGAGACGAGGAATCCGGTGATGTGACTTTTGTATTTTTTCGAGAAGTGGGCTCGGGGCTCGGGTTTTGCAAATTTCGTGATTTTCGATATTTTTCGAGTCTTTTCGATTGGATTATATTCCCTTAGCCTATTATAATATATTCCTTGTGGTTTTGGCAAGATTCGACGCTCGAGGAGGTCAATTCGAAAGGAAAGGGCATCGCGGAGTAGACTTTTGGCCATCTTGAGGTGAGTAATAGATGTAAATTTGTTCTAAGGGTTTGAAACCCCGGACTTTCACATCGTAACGCTATATTGAGCCGTGACACGCACTCCATGGCGAGTGCGGGGTCAAATACTATTGGGGATTGTGACTTGGTCTATCCTGTGTGATGTTTATACTATACTGGTGATTGATACACATACTTCATTGATATTACTGGGCTTGATGCCATGTTTGGGGCCTTGTGCCGATTTGTAAAATCCTTCGAGGATTGATATTACTGCTTAGCATGATTTGCATATCATTTAATTTCAGTCCAAGGTTTTAAATGCTGTTTTGCAAACTCAGCCATAATTCTAAGTGTTGAAAACTTAAATGATATTTTTAAATGTATTCCGGGCTGGGAACTTCTGTTTTGTAAATGCCCAAGGGGCTTATTATATTATTTTCTGGACTGATTATAAAGTGACTTGAAACAGTGGTAACAATGACACTGTGTGATATACTTGAAACAGTGGTAACAATGACACTGTGTGATATACTTGAAATAGTGGTAACAATGACACTGGATGATATACTTGAACAGTGGTAACAATGGCACTGTATGATATAAATTGGTCAGGTAACAATGGCTGACCGGTCAGGTAACAATGACTGACCAAGATATTGCGCTTGGGCTGTAGGAGCCCCTCCGGAGTCTGTACACACCCCCAGTGAGCGTCGTCGACGATAAATAAATATGGATGGCTCGGGCTGCACGCCGCAGTGGGTACTAGAATGTACCATCATATGCATTGCATTGCATTCATGTATTTGTATTTATACTGGTGTTTAGCTGCTCAGTTCCATATGTTGTTGTATATTCGGATTGTAGCTTACTTTGTGTATTTACTGGATTTTCTTATCTTCGGACTGTAGTTACTTTTATTACTCACTGGGTCGGAGTACTCACTTTACTCCCTGCACCTTGTGTGCAGATCCAGGGCAGTCTCAGGCTCAGTAGATCCAGTTGATCAGCAGATCCAGCCTCTGGGAGTATCGAGGTAGCTGCACGGCGTTCGCAACCATTGATCTTCTCCCTCCTATCCTATCTCTTTATTTACGCATTATCGGACTTTGGATATACCATGTATTAGGATGATATTTTGTATTCTAGAGACTCTGATTCGTGACACCGGGTCCTAGTGAGATTATATTGTGTATTTTGGTAAAATCTTCAGTACTTTAATCTTGCTTACTTGATATTTATTTCCGCTATTTTTGATAAATTGGGTTAAGTGTTGAATAATGGTCGGGCTTGCCTAGAAGTGTGTTGGGCGCCATCACTACCGGGATTTGGGTCGCGACAACTTGCTTATTTTTTTAGATCTGGAAAATGTCTATGTTCTATTGAATTTTTTAAAGGTTTTCCGCAAATTCTCTTTTCAAAATCGTTTAATTTCGATTTAGGGTTTCTGAAATGTTTTTCAAAACCATCTTTCTGATTCTTTTTGTTCTTTCTTTATATGTCTTTGTCTGTGTTATGCTTGTATGACTTCTTTTACTACGCATGTACTGTTCTTCTACTTCCATTTTCTACTATATACGTTACTCCTGTACTCACATGTTAATCCGTGTTATGTTTTCCTTACTCTTCTACTATATATGTTTACTATGAGTTCTTTGATGTTGTTGGCTTTACTGGACTAAGTTTGTGTTCTTACTAAGCATGATTCATCTGTTTTTGCCTAAGTTTGTATCACTTTTTCTTCTGAGTTTTCTTTTTCTCAAAACGTGTTCTCCATGCTCTTAACTGTGTATCGTGTCTGTTTGTTTCTCATAAGTCTTTGGAAAAGACTTTTGAGCCTCTATCGAATAGCTTGCCTTCTTATCTCTATTGTCTTATTCATCTTGAAACCCCAGTATTTAGGGTTTCCTTTAGCAATTTTGATTTTTGTGTTTGAATTAGGGTTCCACTTTAGGACCCTGGACTCTTAGACTCACCGTGAGTCTACAAACGGGACTTGCAGCCTTTCCTGCTTGTGATTCTGAACCTCTCTTTGATTGAACTCTCTTCTAAATAAACTTCTTGATTCACATGTTCATGTTCTTTTATATATGAGAACTTTTCTTTCAAAAGGTCTTTACCAACTAATTGATTGATTTCGAATTCCTTTTAATAAGTCCTTACTGATTGTTACTGATTTCCTTTAATTGAACTATCTTTACCTATTCCTGACTTGGTTCATTCGAACTAAGCCTGTAATGTTGATTTTACTGGCTGTCTGATTGATTCCCTTTCCTTTTTCTTTAAAAACCAAGTACCAATGGACTTTTGCCTTAAATAAACTCTATGTATTTACCCTTTTTATGCTGCTATGAAAAGATTTTAATCAAATTTCTTTCCTCAATTGTATTTTACCCGTTTGAAATAAAATCCCTTAACTGAAGGGAGATCATATGAGATTGATTTCAAAGTTATTTCCTTACCTTTCTTACTCGTTTTCTGCACTATAAAAGGGACTACCCTTCTGCACTTTTGACACCAATTCGAGTTCAATACACGACACCTTCACACTACCAATCTTTAAACTTTCAATTCGATACTTAGAATACTGCTTTGAATTCAATACTTCTTTCAATACTCTGCTTTGCTTGAGATCTTTTAGAACTGCTTTGCTTACAACTTGGCTCCTTCAAGACTACTGTTTTTACTTGTTTTCCCTAAAACTGGTATGTTCTGGTTTAATTTTCTGCCTCACCCCTATGTGTTTACTTCATAGCTTCAGCATTCCTGTCTACTTTACTATTGTTGAGTACAGTCCATTCTTCACATCTGTTTCTATTATGAATCCCTACCCCCTATTCCCTTCTATGTGTTTGAGTTAAGGTTCTTGGCCTGGCAGTATCCAAATTACTGCCCAGGTCATAACCTGATCCACAATGGATCCTAACTCCTAAGATTTGGCTAACAGGCTGGTCAGGGATGTGCCAGCATTCCCAATTGCTGGGCATGACCAACAGCCTGACATGGCTTTCCCTGATCCCCTCCCCCATGCACTTACACTTACTCTTAGACTCTTAAGTTCTGCCCCCCTCTTATGAGCCTTGATTTGGGACCTTGAGTTCCTTCTGAACTTGGACATCTGAGGGCTAGCCCTTCCACACTACACTATGATCTTAATTCTGCAATGTGTTTGGGGTGTAAGCACTGCCCGGAGCCTCTTTGAGATTCTTAGGAACTTTGACACATCCCATGTATGAGAAAGGCTTTTGGAAATCCGATCCTGGAAGTTGGTTTATCTCACATTGTTGGACTTTTAGTTTGAATTAGTCTGTTTGGTTGTAGCTGGAACTTCTGATGTAATTTTTTACCTTTTTTTTTCTAAGTCATTCGAGTCTGTAATAATTTGTAATACCTATTGGGGATGTCTAGGGGAAAGGGATGGGATGAATGTATGCAAAGGTATGGGATGAATGTATGTAAAGGGGTAGATAACTTGCCTATAGGATTTTCTGATTCCTGCATTCACATAAACAACATGCCTATAGGTTACTTATAAATTTCTGCATCTTAGAAATTATGCCTATAAGTTCTTCATTTCTGCATATAGAAATCCTGTATCTAGGTTTCTGCATTTCTACATATAGAAATCCTGTCTCTAAGTTTCTGCATTTTTGCATATAGAAATCATGATCATAGGTTTTCTGCACTTCTGCATATACATGTCATTAGGCAAAAAATCATAGGTTTAATAATAATCAACTTTATTCTAAATATCATGCCTATAGGACTCTTGCATTTTTGCAATCGTTTAAAAACTAATAACACTTAGAAATCATGCCTATAGGAGTAATCATTTGAATCAATTTCGCTATTCCATCTCTGAGTTTAAAATCAGTAGTAATATGGTTTACAATCTGCAGAACTCTTGTTTATAAAACCAGTAATCCTTTCTTTAAAATTTGTAATGTTAGATGTCATGCCTATAGGTCTCACTTAGGCAAACTATTAGATGATTAGTTAACTGTGTCGGTTTTGACAAACTACAATCAGGCAAGGCTAATTCGGACTCCTCATCTGAGAAATATATGATAAATCAGCCTGTCCTAACGCTTTAATTTAGACCATAACCAGTATTTGAAGTCATGCAATATATTTGCTCCTCTGGGTGAGGAGGCTTGTTTGAGCCTTAACTACTATTTGTTTTCCCCTAATTACTTATGTTATTTGTTTGTTGCCAAGACTTTTTATCCTTTTAAAACTCTGAAAAGCCCCAACTCCCTCCCCTTTAGGATTAGTAGTCTCAAATACCTCCGCGACAGATAGGATTGGGACGGGTAATAGCATGCAATAAGAAATGATACTATTCCTCGCTTTAATACCTTAACGGGGTGGGAAGGGTAGATATGGATATGATGACCGGTGCACTAATACCAAGTGTAGCCCCTCTTCTAAGGTGTTATTACCGGGTATTGCATTGATGTGATTCATATTATTTGTAAACCTAGGACCCTTTTCCTTTATTTGTTTATTTTTATTCTCAAACTATTTCTTTAAAATTTTTGCTTTCTTTACTTTCGTCAAACTCTCAACTTGCTTGCAATATTATGTGAAAACCCCCCTGTACTTGAGACTTCTATTTGCTTACTTGTTATTAAAAGTCACAATTGTAACATGGCCGGGAACCACACTAGTTTATCTTGGGGGTGCCTAACACCTTCCCCTCGAGATTATTTCTATCCCTTACCCGAACTCTGGCTTTCCAACTCGAACTCTTCTTTAGTGTCCTAATGCACTTTGATCATTAGGTGGTGAATCTTCAACCCAAAAAACCCAATTCCGAAGAGGGAACGAGTTGTCCTCCCAAATGTCATGAACCCGATTTCGCCTTAGAAAAAGGGGGCGCGACAGTAACATACTCGTGAAATGTTTCTGCGGGCTTCTTCTTTAGATTCTGAATATAGAACACATCTGGCGCATTCTCTGTGTTGAACCTGAACCTGTCCATAAAGTCGGACGCCATGCTTACCCAGCTTGACCATTTCTTTGGATCCTGGTTGATGTACCAAGACAAAGCATCTCCTTTCAAGCTTCTCATGAAAAGCTTCATGTGGATTCTCTCGTATTTCCCTACTCCAACCAGCTTGTCACAGTACATTCTCAGATGGACCCTTGGATCTCCTATACCATCAAACATTTCGTAACATCGGAGGTTTGTACTCCTCGGGCAGTTCAACATCGGGATGTATGCAGAGATCTTCATAGTTCAGTCCGTTAATTCTTTTGCTTCCTTCGATGCCTTGAATCCGGCTAGTCAATTTCTTAAGTTTTTCAGCTAGATTCCTAATGAGAAAGTCTTTATCATCAGACTTGAGTGCGCTTAAGATGGGTTGAGTGTAGTGTGGCAGGGTTTCCACATAGATAAGGGTGTTATGATGAGCGTGGGAATGGTCATTTGTGGATATCAACGGTTTTGGGATGAGTAGTGGAGTATTGTTGCAGGTGTGGCAAGTGTTGTAGTGGTACTGTGGAGCGGGATGGTTTTGTGTTTTTGGGATATTTTGCCGAGGTGTGGGGTTCTGAGCATTTGGGAAATTAACGTCTGGAGTGGTGATGGAAAATGACAAATTTGCTAGATTCCGAACTTGATCAAGTTCCTCCTGGAACTTTAACAGTTTCTGCTTGAGTTGGGATGCACTTTCTTTGGAAACCTGAGTACCATGAGTGACTTCTACCCGTTCAGTTGAGTTCTCCTTTCTAGCGTTGTTTGAATCTTCCATCTTCCCTTTGTTCTTGCTTCTGATAGGACTAAGAGGAGAATTGGGTGGAGGGCCCCTGGATCTCGTTGAATAAGATGATGTTGCCAGAGTGCATGAACTAACCTTTGGGTAGGGGAATAAATAAACAAAAAGTAAAACAAAAAGGTAACAAGTCAGTGAGGATTATAAGAAAATGTTGCGATATTTAAACACGTAGTACAAGAATGTAAATCGTGTCCTATTTGGGAACCTCTTTGTGCCCAAGGTAGGCCTAGCAACAAGTTGATTTGGAGAACTTATAATGCTAAATGCCTCATTTTATTGATAAAAAGTAGACGAATCCCAAATTGACCCTAAATAACAGGAAATAAAGTCACTAATGGCCATTGGCCTTATTATATTTTCAAAAGAAAAACTCCTATCTATTTGGTCCCGGAAGGACCTTTCTCAGGTTGAATTCTCTCGTTGATCAGATCCTCCAGTTCGCGTAGGTTCACTAGTAAAAATGCCTTCGCTAGGTGTTCTCCTTCGTTTCCCTCAGTGTTCTGGCAGTCGGTGACTCTCTTCCTTACTTTCCCTTCTAATTCTAGCAGAATGTATTCCAGATATTCTAACTTTCGCTAGCTCTGGCGGCCCTCTCTTTCCACTCATTAATTTGGTCATCTGATAGAAGACTCCTCCACTAGTCTAGCAAGAGCGGGGGCATGCTAACCATACCAAAACTGGGGACCTCGTTCTTCATTTTCTGTAAGACAAACAAGGTTAGGCCCTTACCCCCTCAAGACTAGACTATTTAACATCAACAATTAGCATAAAGCATTTAGTTCTCCAAATAAATGCACTGAACGTGATAATGTCCGTTTGGGTTTTAGGGAAACCCAGTGGACTTTGGACAAGGCTATCTTAAAAAGTCATTATGTGGACAACATAACTGACTCGACTAGGTTTGACCATGATGCGTGCACAGTTCAAATAGAGTAAGGTTTCTATGGGGTTTTAGGCTGGTAGCCTTGAGCGGACAACTCAAGGGGGGAAAGGCACGGAACCGTTGACTACACCCTTGAATGACCGGTTTTACGGCAAATAATCCTTTTCCCGATTTAAAGGGGTGATAATATCGTAAGAGCGCAACCACTCATTATAAGCGTTGCTATAGGATTTGTTTGGCACGAGTGGAATATGATGTTGATCATGATTATGCAATAATTATAGGCATGTTGTCACATATTTGCACGTTTAAGAAAGCAGTAAATACAACAGTTTCATAATTTAAAGCGGTAATTAAGGAAAGCAGTAAAGGAAAGGAAACAAAAGACGAGTCAGTTTTGCAATCGAAAAGAAAATTGAATGCTTAAAAGAAATAAACAAATAATTGCGCATAAAGAAGCATAAATTCACAATAATAGTCTGAAATGGTAAAAGCATAAAAGATCCCCAACAGAGTCACCACGCTATCATGCCCCTTCTTTCTCGAGCGAAATTGGGTTTATGACATTTGGGAGGACAACTCATTCCCTTTTGGGAGTTTGGGTTTGAATTTGATGAGTCTCCACCTAATGATTAGGATGAATTAGGGCACCAAGAGAGTTTGATTTGAGTAACCAGAGATAGGGCAAGGGCTTGAAATTATCCCAAGGAGAAGGTCTTAGGCACCCCTCAGGATCGACTAGTGTGGTTCCCGACCAAACTATTGTCGTGAACATAGGTGCAAGTATCGTGTAGGCAAATAAAACTTCGAGTAAGAGGGGATTTTCACATAATGGTTACAAACAAAATTTGAAAGAATTAAAAGAAAGCTGATTTTCTTAAAAGAAATAGTTTTAAATCTTTAGAAGAAACAAAGAAACGAAGGGAAAGGGGGGGGGGGGGTCCTAGGTTTATTAATAATATGGATGACCCCATACAATGCCCGATAATCACTCCTCAATGAGGGCTACACGTAACATTATCGTGTGGTCATCATATCCATATCTACCCTTCCCACCCCATTAAGGTATTAAAGCGCGAAATGGTCTCGATTACTTATTCCATGTTATTACCCATCCCAATCCTATCAGTCCGGAGGCATTTAGGACTACTAATCCTAAGAGGGAAGGATACTAGGCTTATTTGTAGTTTCAAAGGCAAAATTCTAAGGCGACATACAAAAATTATGTATAGCAAGATGGGGAAAGCACATAACAAGTAAAAGGCTCAGATATACCTCCTTGAGCAAAAAAACACATAATTGGCATGACTTTCACATACTGTTTATGGTCTAATAAAGAACTTAAAGGTTGAGGCAGAATGATTGATTACATAATTTAGATAAGAAGCCTGAGTCAGGCCTGCCTGCTGGTTGTAGTTAATAACACAAATTCAGTTTACAGCTATTACCCTAAGGTTTGCCTAAGTGTTAGGACAAAGATCCTATATGCATGATTCAAAAGACAGTAAAACTTGAAATGAATTATTTGAAAATGCATACTCGTTAAACTGGATAAGTGAGAGACTCGGATTAATAAAAGAAAGGCAGAATTTAAAAAAATTGATTATAAGATCTGCAACTGACCGCATCTATTGTTACTGATTTTATATCTAACATAAAGTGAGGAGAATCAGATTCAATTAGAAAACTCCTATAGGCATGCTTTCTAGGCGTTACTGATTTTATACCTTTTAGACGTAGTATAAAAGATGCAGAACACTCGTCTTAAACCAATGAACATGATATCTAGATGCTGAATTCTTTTTAAGACATGATACATAAGTGCAATTGAATGTTTAAGTCCTATGAGCATGGTATCTATGTGCAGAATTTTTTTTAAGACCTATGAACATGATTTCTATATGAAAAAATGGATATACAGGATTCAGAAAGACCTATAGGCACATTTTCTATATGCATATGCAGAATTCAGATTGGCTTATAGGCATGATTTCTAGACGAGAGTAGCAGACCTATGATCAGGATTTCTATATGAAAATGGACATTCAGAATTCCTTATAGACACACTTTCTATATGCATTTGAATGTGCAGAATTCGAAAACCTATAGATGTGGTATCTATGCAGAATTCAGAATTCCTATAGACATGGTATCTATATGAGAATTCAGAATTTAGAATTCCTATAGATATGGTATCTACCCTTTTTGTATACATAATTACCCGCCCTTTTCCCTAATCAGCCCCAAATGTTTATTACAAAATTATTATAGCCCATAATAAAGTAAAAGAATACATTAGAAATTAAAAGTACAACAAAGAGAGCCTGATTAAGACTTCATGTCTGAAATATGAGGTAAACCAACTCCAAGAGATTCATGATCCAAAACCTTTCTCCCATTTGAGTGTTGTTAGAGTTCTCTAAGAGTCTCAAATGAACTCCGGGCAGTGCTCACACCCAAATGTATTACCAGATTAAGATAACTGCAGTGTGGAAAGGTCAGCCCTCAAGTGTCCAAGTTCAGATGGAACTCAAGGTCCCAAGGCAAAGCTTACTAGAGGGGGACAGAACTTACAGACTAAGAGAAAGTGCTAGTGGAGGAACATAATTTTGAGAGGGGGAAAGGGGAAGGCAAACAGTTACAAATAAGTACACATAGGGGTTAGGGCAATGGGGAGATTATAAAGAGGCAAGGGCAGGCTGTGGGCATACCCAGCAATGGAGAATGCTAGCACACCCATAAGTCTGCAACGATCCCAAGGGATCAAATTTAACTCATAGACAATAATTTTCATATTGCCATGCCTTAAATCGTAACTCAAACACATAGGGGGCAGGGGTTTGGGATTCATAATAGAAACAGGAAGAAAGAAATCAGCATACTAATTTATGTGTTGAACTATACAGAAACAGTAAGTAGACATGGATACAAAAGCAGTAAATAAACACATTGTCGTGGTGCTAAAGCTTAAATCAGGACATACTAGTTTCAAAGAGACAAATAGAGAAAAGTAGTAGGTCTTGTAAACATGCCACAGTGCAGACAACAAGGGAGAATACTATTGCGTATAAGTGTGAGTTCAGAAAGACTATGAATGATTTATCCTCCCTTATGTCAATGAAAGAGTCGTGTATTTATAGTGTGAAAAACAGGTAGAAATAAGGTAAGAAAACAGTTAAAGAAAAGAATATCAATTAAGAATCAATCACACAAGACTTCCTTTAATTAAGGAACTCAGATTCAAACGAGAAAACTATTTAAGGGAAGAAATCAAATAAACATATTGGGCAAAGCATGCAATTAGAGGTAAATACATAAAAAGTTACTTAAGGGCATAAATAAGGTAAGAAAAATCAATTAGTAGCCAGTAAATCAAGGATCAAAGATTTTGTAATCAATGGTGTATGAATGAACCGAGTCAGAAAAGTTAAGGAAAGTCAAGTAACTTAAATCGAGTCATAGGAAAATCAGCAAATAAGGAAAGAAATCAATCAAACCTATATAGAAGGAAGTCTGAAACTAATCAAGATTCGAAAACCATTTTAGAGGGGAAGTCCAGCACGTATAAAGAGCATACAAACATTTTAAGCTGAAAGAAGAAGTCGTGTCATTGCAAGAATGAGTAGATAATAGACTACAGAAGCATGGCTATGACATAGGTTAGAAATGTAGAAGAGAATTAACATCCAGTAGCATACAAAAATCCAGAGTAAATGACCTTAGAAGAGTTTAGCAAAAGTCAGAATCATATGAAAAACAAGGACTTCAAAACTCATTTCAAAGACTCGAAATAGGTCTGAAAGAGTTCTGGTTTCTTTTGAGATAAATCCAGTTCAAGCAAATTACATAGCCAATGGTTTCCAAACTTGGAAAACCCCCCCAAATTATAGGGTTTCTACCATCAATCGAGTGCAGAGATGAGAGGGAAGGTAATTAAGTCGAAACATGTTCAGAGGTCTAAGAAAAGAACTGAAATCTTTAACATGTTCCTTCAGCAACAGAAACTCATGAGAAATATGGTATAAGAGTAACATGAGAAACACAGTAGAAATGCTCAAAGAAAACATAGTAGAAGAAACTAATACACATCATAGTGGAAGAAAACTAATCAGAACACAGTAGAGGAAACCTAGTAGAAGAAACATAGTAGAAGAAACTAATGCGAAACATAATAGAAGAAAACTAATCAGAACACAATAGAGAAAATTTAATAAGAAACACACAAGAACACAGTAAAAATACAGTAGAAGAAGCACACGAAAGAAAGAGAAAATCGGAGAAACATCTAAATAACTCCGAAAACACTAGATCGAAAAAAAAAGTTTTGAAAGCATATTTTTTTTGAAATGAAATCATTTAACCTTAGGGAAAGCATAGATCTGGAATAGATCTAAAGAGATCAGAAAAACCTCAAAAGCTAGGGTTTTCAGAGGAACCCAAATGATGAGAAAGGCTGGGATCTAAGCAAGAGGAGTCGAGGCCAGGCTCGAAGCAGGCATGGCTCGCCGGAGCAGGCCGGAGATGGCCGTAGAACTTGAATCAACAGAAGTCTGGACCCAAGTCTTCGTGGTCGAGTCATGAAGCTCCAGTAACCAAATGCGAGGAGCCATAGGTGTCTTGGTGGGTGGTGAAACCACCATGGATTCAGGTCAGAAGGTGCGCGGAGAAGATGAAGGGAACCCATCGGAGAAGAGGTGAAAGGGAGAAGGTTCTAGAGAGAACCAAAAGTAGAGAGATAGATATGAGCGAGGAAATGAGGGGTATTGGGGGGTTGTTTGAAACTAAAAATAGTAAGAACGAGTGAGGGCCATTGATCTTTTAGATCGACGACCAGGATTTAATAAGGTTTTGGGTCGGGTAGGGGTAATTGGGGCCTGGGTCGGGTTTTAATTGAAATTGGACTGGAAATTGGGGTCCAATTTGGGGTCATATTTTAGGCTAAAATTAAATTAAATTGGGCTATTATTTAAATAGCCAATTTTTCCCTTTTAAAATTATAATAAATAGTAAATCAATTTCTAGGAGTAAATTAAAGGTACTAAAATGAATAATAATATATAATGATGAAAATAAAAATACTGAAGTCAAATTTATAATGTTAAACACAATTAAATCTTGAAATAGGCTAATATTGCAATTATATGCAATTTAGCTTAAAAAATACTAAATAAATTTGTAATAATATGCAAATATTATGTTAGCTATATTTTAGTATAAATATGAGAATATAATAAGTGAATCACCAAAATGATAATTTTGAGGACTATTATTGGGTTTTTCTTGATAGAATAGGGCAGTAAATTGATTAAAAAAATCTTTGAAAAATTAAGGGAAAATAATGGGACATTGGGACATGCTTATATATGCACATACATGCTATTTTGAAATGTATTTTGCATATAAAATATAGGAAAAAATTGGGTATCAACACCTAATAGGCCAACATGATCATTTATAAACTCAAAACATAGGTCGACAAGGCCGTACAATCTTTCACGTACGCGACATATGTCTACAAGCCTCTAAGAGTACATAAATGTCATAAAGGTCTGGACAGAGGCCCGTCATCCCAAACAATACATGTCTAAATAATACTAACCAAACATGTATCTCCGAAGCAAATGGAGCGCACCAACATCTTCCGCTGAGCTAATAGCCTACTTGGAGGGCTCTCGACCTGTCTATCTGCACCTGCGGGGATGAAACGCATCTTCCCAGACAAAAGGGACGTCAGTATGAATAATGTACTGAGTATGTAAGGCACATAAATAAGTACGTAATAGACGTGAAGGAAATATAAAGTAAATGACTCCACTTGTAAGTCTGAATAACTTTGTAAATCATGAAATAATTATAGTATCATGCATATGTGTATGAATGTTGTCGTGCATAGGTACATGTTTCATAACATTATTAGCCTCTGGGGGCATCCCATCATATCATCTTGGCCACTGTGGGCAAAATCATCAACGCATACTAGCTGATCAGATGGTGGTGCGTATATAACACCATAACCTTTCCCATATCCCATATACATATATATACATACATATGCGTATATAATTCCATATGGTCACGGGTCAATGTACCTGAATGCAATGCATGAAAAGTACGTTAATAAAATCTTTCGGAATGTCATAAGACCATTTTGCCTTTGAGTAATGTCATAAAGTATACTCTATTCAACTTTTATATTTTTCTGAGACCCATGAACAGATAATAAAATATTATGACACATGAAAATTCAAGAATATAAATATCTCTAATACTTCTATCAATAGAGTCATTTATGGAATTTGTGCATTTGCATGTTTCATTTGTATCTTATGGATCATGCCAAAAGAAAGAAGGGATAGACTTAACATACATGAGTCAATTTTCTTGACAATCCCTCTAATACACGTTAATTGCGACAAAACATGTGATGACAAGATTGGAGTAGGGAAAATCCATATGATATTCTTGAGAAAGATTGCACCGTACTGCCTTATAGTTGCAAAATCTCACATTTTGAATTGTTGAAGAACCTATGAAACCTTACGTTGCTCATGAAGTTATCTTGCTAAAGCCTTTTTGGATATAATATTATTTTATTTTTGAAATGGGGAATGGACCTTGCTGAAAATTTCTTATGGAAATCTCACATTTCATACCATCTCTCTTTGTTAGAGATGTCTTTTATATTAATGGATGTAGGACACATTTTATAAGGCTTACTTGGCCAATAATTCCCTCCAAGTATGACACCTTGTCTTCTAATTCAATAGTCATTAGTTTAGACATGGGTTACTGCCAGGTTGGGGTGGATTTTAGCTTATCCAAATTTTATCCACCCATTTCCTTAATTACATGGTTAATCTTCCACCAAAAATCCACAATTAACCAAATATCCACATAATTAAGAATTATCTCAAATTACTTAAAATAGTACTTACATTTAACACATCTTATACACCTTACTATCATGGTCATTTAGTACCTTGTATGGCAATAGTCCATAAATACCGGGCATTTTAGATTAGGCCATATTTTATCCTACCATGCCAAACTTTTACGAAACTTATTTTCTTTGATTTAACTTCCCTTCTCACCTTCACGAATTTACTCATCACTTTTGAAATAGCATAATACTTATAATCTCCAAATAATCTTTTACTTGGACTAATGTCAATTACCTTATGACAAATTCAACGTACAATACTACTGGGTGCAACATCGTCGTAACTTAATACTGTGAAGCGTAACATTACCGCAAAATAATACGGCAGGGTACAACATTGTCGTAACTTATTACTGCAAAGTGTAACATCATCGTAATATAATACTACAAGGTGTAACATCATCGTAATATAATACTGCAGGATGTAACATTGTCGTAATATTGTGGTGTGTAACATCATTTCCCCCTTTGGAACATTCATTCTCGAATGTTGACCGATGCTCTTATCATTTTCATAACTTATAGCTCTTGTGAATAACTTAATATTCTACTTGTTATTTAAGCAGTTCCTCTGTGAATAAATCCAAATCCTAGGGTATTCCCCTCTTTAGTCTTCTTGCTCATATCATGACTTGTGCTCGAAATCTTTCTAATCTCGCAACTGTTGCTACCTCGTGTCATGCGGCCTGTATGACTCTGGCTTTGTAATTGTGCTTATGCGATTCACCTTTCTTTTTTACTTTTATCTTTTAGTCAATCTCTAGGCCTTACTTTGTAAATATATATAAGGCTTAATAGGATGCCTCTCTGGGCATATATAAGTGTACTAAAGTTCTTTGCTTGATACTTTGTAGAACTTGCGAATATGGCTATACCTTATTTCATAGATCTGGTTATCCATTCATACGACTTTACTATATCTACATGGGTTATACCTTACCATAACTTTTATTTCAATTTATCATTACTGAGGTATGCTTACCAAACTCCTAGTTATTTTTGTTGCTTATCCTTTAGGCATAAATCTCAATCCTTTAATGCTCCTTCATTACCGTTCGTCTTAAGAAAGATGGCCTAATCTCATGTCATATTTTTTAACTTGTATCTGTCCATTGTTGATTCACCTCAATGTTTATCTACAATCATCCACTTTAAGACTTGAAAATTCTTACGTAATACATTGCTGCTAGGGCTTACGTTGCATTGAGGAATATTTGAAGTGATTTCCATAATCGTATTTCATAGTGTCTCAATGTGATTCACCTTATGGGGGTATCCAAATCTCGTTCCATCCACAAAATCTTTTCTCCTTCTTATTTTTTTTCTTTAAATTATTGTTCAAACGAAGTCCCAAACGTCATCCTTTATCTGTCACAATTACGCTCTCATTCTTTTACCATGCCAGCATTTAATTTCTCCTAAATGCTACTAGTCTTAGACTCTTTTGAGATTATTTAGGCTATACTGAGCTTTTTATAATTCATAGAACCCAAAAACTTTCTCTCATTTTCGTAGGCTTAATCTAGAGGGCTTATCCATTGTTGTCACCTTCTCACTCGCCCTTTCTTATCCTTACTCCTGTCTTCCTACAACCTTGTCGCTCTACTATACTTTAGCTTGCGACCCATACATATCCATTTATACTACTCACATCCCTCCTTCAACTTCCTTACACCATAAATTTCCTTATGTTATTCTGGAACATCAAGCAAAACATCACATTGTCTCTAGCTCTTCTTTATTCTCTAAAATATACCTCTTGGTACCTAGAAACCATACGCTAAAGATATGCCACCAACGATGCCGCTATCATTCCTGGATATTGAATCCTCGTGCATCTGGCCCTTTTATCCGAAGTATGGACTATTTACGATCTCCTACCTTTGAGTATCTCGTATGTTGTTCACCTTTACCTTAGTTACCTTAAAATCTTGCATCGTATCTTCTATCTCTCTCATGACCTCCCTTCCACCTAGGTGCAATTCACGTCCATAACTTGAAGCTCTATTATAATACTTGCACTCTGGTGCATATACAATCCCGGGGGAGCTTCATACTGACTTCTTATGAGACTGGTACCCTTCTAATTGGATTTATCGTAGAGCCCTTATAGAACATATTTGGTGTGCTATCTCTCTTGCACCTCTAATCTTGAGAGTGATTCTACTCTGTTCTCAATCATGATTCCTATAACTTCTTGGTCCAATAATTAGATTCCTGATTTACTTTATTGGTGTAACTCTTTAGTTTCCTTCTTCTTCTGATCATCCTTTATGCTAGCTTAAGTTATCTTCCAATTTGCGGCTCATGGTATTAGTTATTACTTTAGCCCTCCATGGACGCTATGGAATATCAATGATACAATCTACTAACAATTCATTCCTTTGTCTATGATATGGGCTCAATTCTTTCTTTTAGCTTATACCGTAATCTTTTACGGCTATATGATTGTCAATATATATGCTGTATGGATAATTCTCCAAAATCTTAAGTGTGTTCATAATGTAACTAACTCTGGATCATGAATCGAATAATTCTTTTTGTTCCATCTCAGCTTTCTTCAAACGTAAGCAATTAATTGTCCTGGTCTTTCTGCTCCATTTTTTGCGTGCATACTTATCTTATCTTGGTACCCATGCATATTGGAATTCCATTCAACTCATATGATCTTGAATATCACTTCTTATTTTTCTTC